>NC_140705.1:62165000-63365000 GCF_050655825.1 Lonchura striata | reverse complement strand
GAAGCACACAGTTATTTCAAACAAGTCCACAGCCATAGACCCTATTTGCTCAACAATCTGGACATAGCCATGAAGGTTATCTGAACTTTAAAGCCAGAGACACAGGGATCCTTAAACATGGATTCAACTTCAGTTTTCTACTATTGCTAGCAGGCTGAAATTTTCTGAGAATTTTTTTTCTAACATAGCACAGTCTTAGACTTGGATGTCTTAAGCTCCTGACATGAAGTTACAGATTAAAAACCAGCTGACAGCACTGCCAGCCTTTCTGGCTGTGCCAGTGATACTGGCACTTTGATTTGTCACCTAAACTTTGTAGCTGCTGATATCACAGTGATAGCACTTTGATAAAATGAGGAAATATAGTTTCCCACTCAAGTTCTGCCTTTTTCATCAAAAGCTTTCCAGTGTAAAGTCTGGCTCTTTCTAGATATGTGCATAAACCTGTGAAAGATTTATTTTACACACATGTGTGCATACATATCTGTATATATACATATATATACATATATATACATAGATGTATATATATACATATATATATAAGTAATTTTATATGTCTTTATAAACAGTTAATAATTATGCAATATATTTAGAAATAGTGGAAACAGATATGATTTCTAGAAATGGAAAAATAGTTATTTTTACAAAAAGTAGTGGTCCAAACAAAGCCATCACACAGTTTTCTATTCCTTTCAGTTCTTCTCTTTTCATGATCTTCTCTTTTCTTGAATGGAAGGCCAAATTTGAAAATCTGAATTTGGGCTTAGCAGAAGTTGTCCCTAAATTTTCTTTCCTCACACAAAACAATAGCATTTTACTTCTGGCATTTTTTTTTCCCCCAGAAATGCTAACATGGTTCTGAGACAACACAACAGGTGATCCTGTGCTTACACACCCATCCACCATACTGCATGCTGTGTTTTCTTCATGGATCTGCTGAGATTGTGTGATTGCATATAGAACCTGGCTCCATACAGTGTCACTATTGTTCTGGCCCTTTTTTTCCCCACATGAGTTTTTATGCTTGGCATATCTTGGCATTGTGAACCCAAGGTTTGCTAAAGAAGGGCTCAATTTACCTCTGATTTACCCCTATAAATCAACTAATAAACCATTGTAAGCACTGGTGTTGTTACACTTCATAGTGACAAAGGGGACAGAATATGCTGGTACAAACAGAGGCATTTCAGTACTGAGGGCTAAAATGAGCAAGATCCTCCATATTGTGAGGCTTCACAAGGGAAATCTAAACAAAAAACTTCTACATGTATGATTTCCAATGCTTCACTTTAATGTTACCGGTGACCAGCCAGGCAAGCTAAAGGGAAATTTATTCGTAAATACAGGTACTCTACCTCCACTTGTGACCTATCTTTGAGCTATCTTCCTTTCTCTGGGTGTTCACTTCTTTATGTTGCTGTTTCCACAAATTAGTGTAGCCAGTCAAAAGTCATTTGAAGCAACCACCTTGGCATAGGTAAATCTATTAAAAAATATGTATTTTCTGGTATGAAATGTCTGCAATAGAGATTAGATTGAAGGCAGTCTAAAGATGTCATTTTCCCTCTGTACCATGGCAGCAAGCGGAGCCTCAAACCTGCCCCCCACCACCATACCATCTGTCTCCCATCCACCCTCCCCTGAATGACACTTGCATAGAAGGAGAAGCCACCTCTGCCAGAGAAGTGCAAGGAGGAGCCCAGGCTTTCAGGAAGATCAGGAATCAATCAGAGTTTTCACCTTATTCTGATACTGTTGTGTTTGTCCCAGTCAGACACAATCCCTCAAGCAGGGCTCATAGTCATGATACCATGGGACCCTTAATGATGATGAAGAGCTTCTTTCAGCTGCTTTTAGTGACAAAAGAAAGTCAAAACTATTCAGCCAATATCCAAGCCCTTATCGAAGCCCAAGTTATGTCTTTTGTTCCATCACCTTTTCCCAAAGAAAAATTTCCTAGCAGCACAGAATTGAAGCAAAACCAAATTTGGTGATTAACATTTGAGATATTAATTTTTCTCCTGAGGAATCCTTATCTATAAATGTTATAGTCTCTTTATATAAACCTAGTAATAAAGCAATTATCTAATTCTTCAGCCAGCCATACCAGGAAGTTCCTGCTAGGTGGTCCGCGGAGCTGGGTCATTAGCAGTCATCAAGAGGAACCAGACTGGTACTTCCTCTTCTTTAAGCTGAGTGGGGAAGGCTCAGTCGGGAAAGATGTCTCAGCCAAAGGAAGTGTCATTCTCTTTTAACACTACATAATACAGCTCGGGTGCCTGCCAAATCGTAATACACTGGAACAGACGGAGACAGAGTGCCGAGGGAAGGGAAGTGCAAACTGCATAAGGCTGCAGCATCTAGATGAGAAACTTTCCTGCACTGTCAGGAAATCTTTAATTTTCCAGTCTATGAGAATGTTTTGCTTATCTTTTCTGGTTTCATTTTTTTCCTTTCCCCTCTACTTTTCAAGGCCTGGTCTCTTGGCATTCAGCCTAGCCTGATGAAGCACACAGGGTTCTGGTATTACAATACTGCTTTTGTTCATTGAGTAGCAGAAGATAACTGTGTTCTGCTTATGTAAGTGCTGTTTACAACATTGATTGCACTAAAATAATTTTATTTTAAAAGTTGGTGATGATAATACTATAAAGAATTATTGGAGTTTTTAGTAATAAATGCCAACAGTAGCATGATTGGGATATTCAATTCATACACCAGATTTTAAGACTGGTGTCAGCATGAGCTCTACTCTAAAGGCAGCATGCACCATCCTTTGGAGGTGCTTATGCAATACTCTGCACCATGTCCAGACACTTTCGTTGATAAGAAGAGTCGAGATTTCATAATTTGTTACAAGATTGTAATTTTGTCCCTGTTACACTTGTGTCATAATAGTAGATGACTTCACACAGATAGGCAAACAGGTTCATTACATTTTTTGTACAGAATACATGTCAAATACCTCACTTCAAAGTGGCAACATCTTCCAGATGGACATATAGCCAGTTGTACAACCATAATGATATTAGGCAATTCTATCCGTACCCAACTGACTGAAACAGAGGATTCTTCCTGAGACAAAGATTTTCTGACAGTCACAGAACCATAAAATGGTTTGGACTTAAAGGGATAAAAAAGATCATCTAGTTCCAACTCCTCTGCAACTTTCCATTAGACAAGGTTACTCAAAGTCCCATCCAATCTGGCCTTGAACACTTCCAGAGATGCGATACCCACAACTTCTTTGGCAGTGTCTCACCATGTTTACTGTAAAGAAATTAATCCTAATAGCTAAACTAAACCTATCCTCTGACCTACAGCAATCACAGCAACCAGTTGGAAAAGAATCTGATTTCTAGTAAACATTACAACATGGTGGGTAAAAGAAGAGAAGCATAATGACTAAGTAGACTCTTAAGTAAGAAGAGACAGCACTGCACTGGTGATGGATAATAATTGCAAGAAATTTCCTCCTTTCCCTGACATCAGCCTTTACTAGAAGATTTGGTCTCACAAACTGAATTAAAAGGTCTGGCATACCATGTAAGCAATCTGTATGTGTGCAGCCTTCCTTTTAACAGACAGAAATTTTTTAAGACGTGTTCTAAAGTATTTAATACCTAACTTTGATGTGCACAAGAATACCAAGTGCCAGACAGAATACAAGTGCCAGACAGAAACAAACTCAACACAATTTGTCCCTGCACACTTCAGGTACTAGGGCTTCCCTCCAACTGGAGACAGGCCATCATGCTTCAACTTTTCTCATCTTTCCAAAAATTTGCCCTCTGAAGGTACTGAGAATCAGATTTTTCTGTCCACAGTTTAGCTCCATCTGTGTTTCCAATAACTTGTACTCACTCAAAACACCAGGGATCAAATTCTTATCTCTTCTGTGACTGTGGAGCTGAAACAGCATTCCTCTGAACCAACAGAAACAATTTGGCATCAGACATGACCCCAGCACATGAACATTTCTTCCCACATGTGGTTACAGGTGATCAGACCAGTGAGGTTGGACATCCAGGATTAAACTCTATGCTTTGTCTTGTCCAAGCCCACAGGCAACACTTCAGCAATAGTACTTTCTCCACTTTCCTTCCTCCACTTCCCACTGCAGTTTTCCCAGTCCCAGGACTACCTCTGTTTCCTCAAGTGTGAAAGAAAGGGGTCAATCTGGAGGCTCCAATAAGTGAGTATTTTGGGGCACCCCTGAAGGCAAAATGACATCTGCATGCTTGACGCTATAGAATGAGAGCACAATGCTTTAAAGCCTCTCAGAAAATCTACAGGATAGTTAATATGATTTAAGCCTATATTTAAATTTTATGAGACTCATTTTCAAGGCTAATAACCCAGTTTACTGTGCACAATATCAAATGCAAATTTTATTACTGACTTGGTAAAAACCAAGATGATATTCATTAGCATATCTCAGCGCATCACCCTTTTTAGCCAAAAGGTGCACCAGGAGTAACAGTGGGAGTTTTTATATGTGCTGTAAATTACAGTTACTATCTCATTAGATAAACACATTTAAAATCAGGTTATCATTCACTTATATATCAGAAAGTTGTTTGTTCAATTGCAGCTAGTCTCGCATTACAACATATGGTGCATGAAATTCTTAGACTAATAAAATTTCAAGGTACAGGGAGCTGGTGCCTTGGAAAAAACTGTTTCTGCTCAACAAATGGCTCGATATAATCTGTAATTGCTTTGAAACAATTATGCAGCAGGCTGTTTTGTACTTAATAGTATTTACATCCTTGGGTTTATTAGCAACAAAATCTAAGTGGAACTTGTGAAAGAGAAATTAATTTTTCTGCTAAAAGATGTAAAGTTTTAAGTTAAAGATCCAGCAGATTGTGGAAATCTAAAATGTATGCAATAGTCTCTAATTTAGCTTATTTCTCATTGAAATGTTTCATTATTCTTTTAGATACCTGTGGCAGATTATCAAGTAACTCTTCAGCAGCTGAGTTCCCCTGAACTTTCACCACTCCCGACAAAGTTTAGGGTTTCTTTCTTCAATGCATGCACTCTGGCTTTGCTGTCTCCTGGAACTAAACAATACAAATGTCCACATACAGTATTGAAAATTCCTGTGCCTGTGAGGTTTTGCCTACTAAGTTTGACAGTGGTGACTGGAACATGAGTCAGCATTTTGTACTTTATATGCTGGCCACGGAGCAAGCATCTCAGTACACAGTGACACGGAGAGGTGTCCTGTATGCAGAGCGACAGTTACGCATAAAAGCTGCATAACAGCTTTGGATCAGACTTTCCTGTGGTATGCTGGAGCTTCAGCAGTTTCAGCGAAACCCAGCCAGTTTGCAGAAGCATTGGGGTTATACCTGACTGAAGTACTTAATTACTCCTGCCATTCTGGGCATATCCACATATGCTCTGCTGATAAAATACAAATCATCATATACAAACCTAATGTCAAGTGTATTATTTCAGTGTTCAGTTAGGAGCAATGAACTGCACACTACTGCCTCATTGCATGGCTCCTACTGAGCTCAAATCTGTGAGACAGCTTGAGGGCAGTTACACATTTGGGGGTTAAGGTGGTTTTCTCGCCTTTTGTCATTAACTATTTTTCCTTCTTTTGTTTATGATTTGCCTACGTTGTAAGCTGTCTCCAATGTTAAAGCTGCATTTTATAGAGACATCCTTTTTTCCTGACTGCTAACTCTGTGCAAAACAGTAGCAAAATTGAAGGCCAGATTGTAAGGAGGGCCCTGATAAAACAATTGTTCTCACTCTGCTCAGTACCACTAGCTTCAGGATGACTTCAACCAAACAGCATTAACACCTTTAAGTTGTTCTTGTACTAACATGTTCTTAAATACTGTTACTAAAATCTCTGCCTTGTGTCCAGCTTTATCTGTCTTACTCTTCTGCAGCGACTTCAGTATTTTTCCTGTTGCTGTAATCTGCAATGAACTGCAGTGAATTCCTTGCCAGAGCCCTCACTCCCACACACTCATGCCAGCTGTACCCCAGGATGATTACCATGTGAGAAGCACTTCCTATTACCATCGTATAGGAGGGTTTATTAGAGAACAATGTGATAAAACTTTGCCAAAAAAAAATCCTCCCTCCTCCTTCCAAGGAAATATCTCTAATTGCTGATTTCAAAAGATCTGCAATGAAGAACTGTTATAAGAAAATACTCATTCAAAGCCTCACGACCTTGCTGGCTAGTCCTGATGAGAAAGGTGTAAGTTGTTAGGAAGTACACCCCTCTGTCTACAAAAGCCACCTTTAGATTTTACAACTCAAGAAGCAAGGCTAACCCAATTTCAGCAGTGTTGATGGAATAAAACATGGAATAAACCACAAATTACATTGTGGGGCAATGCTGAAAACCCCCGCCAGACTGTGTGTGGAAACTAAATCCCAGCACATGACAAATGCAATCTGCTCCCACTCAACTCACCAAGAATCCTCCTGCAAAGGTGGCATTCCCCAGCCAGGGCTGGGACCCCCTCCTAACTCCCCCCTGCCTACTGCTGTGACTTGGAGCAGGTCTGGGGCTGCTACAGCATTTTCTAATGAAGGAGAGGCCAAATCTAGTTGCTAACTGTGCATTTGGGATTTCAAGCACATTTGGGTTTCTCTGAATCTGCCTTCAAGCGATTTCCAATCTGCAAGTTTTCTTACAATCCTGTAGAGCAGTGACACCTTTTTTTTTTTATTCATACAGCACCTAGCAAAATGAGTGCCATCTCTGACAAGGTCTACAAGGTTCTGCTGCAGTGTAAGCAATATTAATAGTACTGGATGCATTTAATCCCTGGCACAAATTATTTGTTGAAGGCTGTTAATATATTTGTCAATTAATAACATCTGTGAATGAGTGTACACAGACTGGAATCGGGTCCATGTTGTATTACTTATTAATATAATTTTATCAATCAGTCACGATCTTAACAGGATGCTTTTTCCAAATTCAATTTGTCTGGCCTGTATTCCGTAAAAATTACCTCATGCTGTGCATGCCCATATTAATGATGGGAGAAGTGAGGTTTAGGGAATATATCCATTTTTAAAAAGGACACTTTTGGCAATGGACAACATGGCCAAACAACTATTAGCAATGGTGGGTGCAACAGTAGTGAGGAGGGGAAAAGGTCCACAGCCTTGTGAAGTGGGTGAGTACACTGTGCTAATGAAGCTTAAGATTCCTTGATTATTTTGTATACTTTGTAGTTTCTTTGGCAACCCCAAATATCTGTTCCACTCTTCCAGGCTTTCTGAATTTGTATTTTTCAAAGCTCTTTAAAATAACAATAAATATGGGCACTTTCCAGATCCTCTACCCATTTTTGGTACCCGGGGTCACTTCGGGCCAGGGGCGAGAGCTCTCGGATGGACTAAGGATGTCACATGGAATCGGACGGGCTGTTGAGAGCTCCCAAGTCTCCGCACTCCCTCAGCTGCCCTGCTTCTGTGCCACAAACCCTGGACCAGCCCGGGGCACCCCGCGGGTGCTCCCCCTTCCCAGCGGATCAGCTCGAGCGAGGACAGGAGGCGTTCTCACACGCGGTTTCACCGGGGCGGCGGGGAGAGGAGGAAGGGCGGCCATAGGCTGCCGCACTCCCGCTGCTGTGGGGAGGAAACCAGGGCAGCTTGGCTGGTTTGTTTTAATAGCAGCTCCCTCCGTGAAGCGGAGCGGGCAGAGCCGGGCCTGGCCGAGCCGCCGGCTCCAGCGGCCGCGGCCCGCCGGGCGGGCGCACCAAGCGCCGCAGCGCCACCTCCTGGCGGCAGCGCCTCGTCCCGGCCGCGCCGCCGCCCTCAGCGGCGTCCGCGGGCGCCTTCCCGGCCCGGAGAGCTCCCGGCCTCTCTCCTCTCCTCTCCTCTCCTCTCCTCTCCTCTCCTCTCCTCTCCTCTCCTCTCCTCTCCTCTCCTCTCCTCTCCTCTCCTCTCCTCTCCTCTCCTCTCCTCTCCTCTCCTCTCCTCTCCTCTCCTCTCCTCTCCTCTCCTCTCCTCTCCTCTCCTCTCCTCTCCTCTCCTCTCCTCTCCTCTCCTCTCCTCTCCTCTCCTCTCCTCTCCTCTCCTCTCCTCTCCTCTCCTCTCCTCTCCTCTCCTCTCCTCTCCTCTCCTCTCCTCTCCTCTCCTCTCCTCTCCTCTCCTCTCCTCTCCTCTCCTCTCCTCTCCTCTCCTCTCCTCTCCTCTCCTCTCCTCTCCTCTCCTCTCCTCTCCTCTCCTCTCCTCTCCTCTCCTCTCCTCTCCTCTCCTCTCCTCTCCTCTCCTCTCCTCTCCTCTCCTCTCCTCTCCTCTCCTCTCCTCTCCTCTCCTCTCCTCTCCTCTCCTCTCCTCTCCTCTCCTCTCTCTCCCCCTGCCATCCATCACCGCCTGCGCTGTCACTCCGCCACCGCGGCTGTCACCCGGCTGCGGCTGAGGTAGAGAAAAATGAGCCGTTTAAGCGCGGCAGAGCCCGGGACGCTCAGGAGCACCGGGCAAATTAAGGAAGTGCGAGGAATCAGAGTGCATAAATCTGAGGGCTGTAAATCATCGTGCGGCTGCTCATACTTAGAAGTAAAGAAATCTGAGTGCCGTAGTTAAGCCTGTCTGACCTGGGCCTGCTTTCCTATGGGATGCTGACATCCAATTCAGGCTCCGTATCTTCAGTGGTTAACTCACCTCACTGTGCCTTAGTGTTTGCTTTCAGGAAAAAACCTACTTTACCCCATTCATCCTGACTTACATATGATGTTAGTGGGAAAAGTGAGAAATTATCCGAGCTAAAACTCAGTCTTCGTGTGATCTTTGTGCCTCTTCTCCTAGGTTGTCTCATCCATAGTCCTAACCATAAGTTGATTTCCCTTCACAGTAGAGGAAGTAAATCAGCACTGAGTCCAGACACATGAAGTGTTCCAGACATATCAAAAGATTAATTAAAAATATAATGATGTTTGTTATCTTGCTATGAAGTTATTCTTCTTGTCTGTAATTAAATTCCTACAGCAACTCTGCAAACACAATTACATTATTCCCCAAACATAACACCTAAGAAAACCTGATGTAGGTAAGAGGAAACAAGAAAATTGCATTTCTGATGCAATGTTGTAACTGAAAGCTTCATTTTTGCATTAATAAAAATGACAACCAACCTGTTTCCTCTTCCCCCAATACATACAAATTAAGTAGCATTTGAATCTTTTAGTGATACCACCAAAAGCAGATGCTTAATAATAGTCCACTTCAAATCACTGTGTTGTTAAAGTCACTGATTTGTTTTTCAGAACAACATACAGATATGAAAGATGGATACATCCAAATTTGATCTAGATGCCCACATAAAGTATAAAGCTGGGTAAAATTTCTGAATACTATGATCAACTATCGCCTCTTATAAAACACTGGCAGGAAAAAAAAGGCCGCACAGAGGAATAACCTACTCACTATTTGCAAATGCAGTAAATTGCAGGTTAGCTTATGTTTTGAACTAGAAACTCATGATTATGTCGATTTCTTTTCATTGTAACCAGAGATATTTTTCTTATTTGTATCATTATTTTGGCAAGTTTTTAGGCAGATCGCAAGATAACAAGATCCACATGAGATCATCCATCTCCCACACTACTCTGGGAGAATGAACTTTTTGGTTAGTATTAAATTTGGCCTCTTTCTTTTATTACAGAAAGATGCAGTATCAAATTGGACCCAGCCTATTTAAGCTTTCTTCACTCTTATTATTTGCTTATACTTAAACCAAACCTATTATTTATCATCTCTAGGTTCTGGAAAATCCCCAGATTTTTCAGATTGTAGGTTTTCTTTCACTTTTACTTTTGTTATTCTTAGAGTAGCAGTGCAAGTAACAGTGCAACACAATAGTAGTCCTGAGAAAACAATCTTATTTATGTTCAATCTCATTTTGTAATAGCCACCCTTCTTCCTGCCTTATAAATGGAAGGAACTGGTGGTCCTCAAAAAAGCATGTGATATGACCATGTGCCAGCATAGTGCTTCAGGCACTATAATAACGGAGATTTGAATGACAGACTGATACTCTTTGCTGATAACACTTAAAATTAAAATTGACACTTAAAATTCAAACAGGAGATTCTTCATTTGTTTTGGAGCACTGAAATGGTCTCAGGTCTGATCTTTCTAACCCATCTCACCTATATATCTTTCTGTTATTCAAGACCATGAAAACAGTTTCTGTGCCACCACCGTCATGGGAGTTAACTTTCCTGATGCCACAAGTTTTGCTCAGCAATAAAAGAGGAGTAGCTTTATGCACACTTGAGAAAAGCAAGTGGAACTGTGATGCTATGACACCTACCAGTTACTCAAAATGCATGAATGCAAAATACAAACAACGCTAACTGAAGATACAAGTATTCCGTATCTTGGTAGAAATGCAATTTATATATATATATGTTTATTACATGGAGATGACCAAAATTAATAGCATCCCCTTTTTCAAATGCTGCACACCATCCTGTGACCTGTGACTTGCAGTTGCTGTGGCAGTGATTTTCAAAGAACGCTTTGGAAATTATTTGGAAATAATTTAATATTTTGAAATTATTTAATTTAATTTATAGTTGTCTTTTGAGAGAGTTTTAAGCAAAGAAAAAATACTATCTCATGTGGTGACTTCAGATAATATCCATGACTGAATCATTGTAACTTTGAAAACAAAAGCTACTTTGAGAGCTTCTAACCTTCACAAAATCTTCAAGAAACCTGATTAACTGGCACCTTGGGTTTGGAATTTGAATGTTGAAAGCTGTTGCACCTTGCAGGTGACATTTTTTCACTCCATGAACAGTCTTAACACTTTGGGGAAAACTTTCAGTTAAACTCATTAAGATATCTGTCTGATTCCAAATGTTCTATAAGTTGAGTCACTCCCCTTCAGTTTAGACTCAGGTCAAAGATGATTTTTCCTTGAAGATTCATGCACAGTACCTCACCATCTCTGCTCTAGGTACTCAAATTCTAATGCAAAAGTTTCAAAGAAGTTACCAAGCAGGGGAGGAAGCCCAGAAGTTGGACTCTTAACTTCTTATGGGATTCAGCAGTTTTGTTGACATTTTGCAACAGGTGATAATAATATCACAGCTTCATTTTGTCACCCTTAAAGATATCTCCAAGTTAGTACAGCCTGGAACTCCCTGATTAGTATTGTTAGGTACTTTCATTACTGTAAACAAGTGCCAACCATCGTCTCGCATCCCTTACTGCCGTAATCACTAAAGCTGTACCACGTTGCCAACATAAACATTTATTTGTACCCACACATGGGTGGCAGTGAGGGGAAGGCTTGCCCACATTGGCATGACCCAGGTGACATTAAATATTTCTATTGAGCACCAAATACTGCCAAGCTCTTCCACCTCCATTCAGGATGAGAAACTAGAGATATGTAATTGCTCCCAGGCTTCATTACTTTACACTTGCCACTGTGACAAGTAGCAGTGAGTGGTGACCACCAGGTGGTCAGTTATCCTTCTTATGAGGATCTGGACATTGGGTTGTAGCAAGGAGAAAGATGCAGAGAACCATCTTGGCTCAGGTGAAAACTAGGTTAGGCATGTGTCAAGTAAGTTGTCTGGATGAGCAGATTGAAGGAAACAGTATGGTCAAGGTCTCCCAAAATTATTAACATGCCAAGGACCCTTTTCCCCACCCATAAGAATTGCAATGCCTTGTGAAGGGATTCTTTCTTACAGGAATGAAAGGAACAAAGTGGAAATTGTTACTCAGATATAATGCCTATTGGTTTTTACCTTTTTTTTCTTTAAAATATTCTCTGTTGAAAAAGGCATTAGATGGCTTACTCATCCTTCTCCTGGCACAGTCCCTCATCTGTCATACAAGGAGCTGTATTCCTGTATTTTCTGCCATACATTAAAACATGAAGATTGCAAGAACCTTCTCACGTCTTTTATATCACTCCTTCAAAGCCAGACAGACCCACTCCTAGGAAGTATTTTATTTCTTTTGATTACCTCCACTGTGTTGTAAAGAGAAATTGACCCTTACATGAAATATATTTTATTTGTCAGGTGGCAGAAAAAGACAATACTAAAAATACCACAGAAACCAAACATTTTATGGGCTTCCCACTTACAACTGCAAAGATGTTGCTCTCAAACCGCTAGCTGTGCAGGGTTTTCATTTTGGCCCATTCTGTATAGGAAAATGTGATAAAGTTGCTGCATGACACAATGTTGTGGTTTAGAAATGGTATTCTCCAATTCAGTACTCCTGTTAAAACCACATTGCTACTCACTCCTCCTGCAATTGAATGCCCTAAAGGCAAAGATCATGGATTGGGATGGAACAATTTACTGGCAACAGCAAAGAGATAAGAAAACAACAGCAACAATATTAATAACAAAGGTATAAGACAAATAAACAATTTACATGGAAAGTCCATGACAATACCAGATTTTCCTTGGCACATTTTCTCCCGACCAGAAGGAATCCCCTCTCCTCAGAAGCAAGAATCTCTTCCTTTGGCCCCCATGATTGACATAAGGTGATATAGAATAATATCTGGGCCTTAGCCATGCCCTCTCCTGGCTACTGAGAAAATTAACCCTATCCTGGCCAAAACCAGCACGCAACATGTATTGTTTCACAAGAATAGAGTTAGCCCATTCTTCTGGGTTCAGAAGTGTTTTAGCTTGAGGCCTGAGGTTTCAAGCAGGAGAGTTCTTGCTGACTGTTCCCAACCTAGCAAAAGACTTATCTGATGGTTAAAATCCTTGTCCATACCTATTCCCCAACATCTGCCTATCTATCTGTATATCCCTCCATCCAGCTATCCACCCATCAATCCATCTGTCTATCCAGCTGCTTATTTCAGCTGTTGCCCTCAATACTATCTTCACTGATACAGTCAGGGAGAGGGAAGCTTAGTGATTAAGTCTGAGAGCTAAAGGGGAGCACACCATGTTTCTTCAGGCTCCTCTTAGCCTAAAGGCAGG
The DNA here is from genome assembly GCF_050655825.1 of Lonchura striata. NCBI lineage: Eukaryota > Metazoa > Chordata > Aves > Passeriformes > Estrildidae > Lonchura > Lonchura striata. Next base: position 63,352,029 of record NC_140705.1, on the reverse strand, counting down.
AGTGAGGGTAAACTTCCCTCTGTGAGGGCTAGATACTATTTGGGAAATGACCATAAGGAGATTTTGTGGGAAACCAGAGCTAGTGCTGAAACAATTTCTTCCATACAAATTGTTCTGCTTTCTGTAGTTCATAGGAGTCGATCAGACCTGGTGGAAAGCCCCTGTGTTGTTGGAGGGATTGTATTTGCCCCAGCAAATCTACTCCCAATCTCATTCCCCCTGCCCTACAGGCTTGCCAGTTAAGGATCCCTGTCTGGGAATCCCCATTCTGCTTTTGCTTCCCAGAACCCTACTGCCAAGGGGTTTTCCACAAGGTCAAGCAGGTCAGAATTTTTGTTTTTGTAAAATTGATGTTTAATTAACTTTGGCTACAATACATACTGATGGAATTTCTGGTCACCTAAGAAATATTTTAAAGAAACAACTGAATCAATTTACCCCAGTCCCCTATTATGTCCTTAAAAAAAAAAAAAAAAAAAAAAGTACTTAAGTAGCAGCTCTAATCAAGGGTATAAAAGATCAAGGAAAAAGAAAGACAAACAAATAGCTTTATTTGGCTCTTTAGCTCTTTCGGATAGTGAACAAATAGCAAGATCGTGACTTCAGGCTTTAAATTACTTTACTTTGGCACTCTAAACAGCAGCCAGAGATGTTTTTTTCCTTCTATTTTTACAAGCTAATTTTACAGGCTGCTTTCAAAAACACAGTTAAACTTCCCGACTCTTATCTTGCTATCATGTATCCAAAGCAAATGTCCTCACACTTCAGGATCAGCCCCTATCACAGCTCTCTCACCATGCTTGAAACTGCAAATTCTACATGTAAAGTACACGCTTGCTACGAACACCTCTGCCAGCTCCACAGCAAACCTCAGATAAAAGCTGCAAGCAACAAGGAGAGGGATGGCCAGCGAGAGGCATGTGGAGTGAAAGTGATGTGCCCTTTGTGGCAGGTGGAGGATGGCAAGATGCAAGGACCGCAGCTGCACCCAGTGCCCTGCAGCAGGGGGGAGGGCAGTGGATGGACCCACAGACAGACAGACACCTACAGAAAAATACAACCCACCAAAACTGCGGAAGGTGTCTAATTAAGCTCCCCTTCCCTGAAAAGCTGTCGCTAGGTAAGCAAAACTGTTTAAAACATGCTCATCATTAAAGTGTCCCCCGACAGCAGGATGCAGCAGCAGACTTGGTGACAGAAGGGAGAAGAAGAGAGGCATATGGACCCCAGCCCTGTCCCCTGCTGACAAGCTGCCTCGCTGCAAGCCCCCTTTTCACTGTCGTCCGTGCGTGCAGCAGATTGCAATGGCCCAACTTTCCCATCTGTATCCCAGGCCTGTGCCCCCAACAATGTGGCAGCCATGCAGTTTTCATCAGGCGGGGAGCAGGGGAGGGGGGAGGCTGCGGGCAGGGGAGGGTGGGAGGAGAAGGGGGAGATATTAACCACCAATAATCACAATGCTATCCATAATGCATTGTCTCCATGAGATTACATGGTATATTTCCAGTGGGGATTAGCCCATCCATCACAGCCCTTTATTGGCCCTTTTTTTGTTGTATAAAGCCCAAACACTGTCGTAAAATTCTAAACCGCTTAATTGCTGTGCTGTAAAAATTTGCATATCAGAGATATGTCATTCCTTCGTTAAATGGCACTAGGCATTTGTTACAAGGTCCCAACAATTGCAGGAGAGCACCCCAGAAAAAGGTCACCTCTTGGCATTATGCAAAGTTCTCTGCTGAATTCTAATATGTAGCAATTGCAGCTTGAATGTATTGCAACTTAATGGATTTTGATTTTCTGTGATTCAAACTCCCTGGGCTCAGAGAGCTCTTGCTTCATCTGATCAGACAAGATAAGAAACGTGATGGTGATGGTATGGTCTCTGTTTCTTTAAGGCCTGCAAGCTTGACTCCTTGAAAGGTGTCTTCCTAAGCAGAACTGTGAACCTTGGTGCAAACTTTCCATATGTGCATATATATATATATATATATATATATATATATATATGTATATGTGTATATATATATGTATATATATACATGTGTATATATATATATATATATATGTATATGTATATGTATATGTATATGTATATATATATATACACACATATATACATACACACACACACACACACACACACACACATATATATATATATATATATATATATATATATATATATGCATATATATTCCATATGGGCATATGTCTTGATTTTGTAGATTAATAGCCAGTAGAGAGTACTGCAACCATCACATTGCCACTTAAAGTATTCATCATTAAAATAACCTGAAGTTAGACGCTTATATATGTGTACTAACAAAAAGAATAATTATGGTAATGAGCAGCTTTGAACCCATGGATGTGAAAGATTCTTTGCAAAAGCAAGGACATATCATTGTTCTGAATTTGCACCTTCGAAAACTGGCTTTGAAAAGCTGGTTTGAAGCCAGGGGCAACCTCAGACCCCAACCGTGTGCACTGCTCTCAGCAGCCCCAGCAGTTGTCCACTGCTTCCTCCCATTTGCTTACCCATTACTGGACTGAAAGTACCAGTAATTTAACATGTGATCAGGTCTTCACTCTATGTCTTCTCCATTAACTGCTGCAGAGGTTCTCCAGGTGTGCTTTCAATCCAAATAGCAATTTTTCTAATTTTTTTCAATATTTTAAAAGTATGCTTAATCCAGATGACTTCACCCCTATCTAGCATGATATTATAAAATGTTACATAACAGGAGAAGTGCAGGTCAGATACTTTTCTCACAAAACAGAGTCTAAAAGTTGTATCTTTTTCCTGTGTAACAGTAGGAAGTATGGTTTCTCATTTTGCCAGGAGTATGTGAAAAGGAGGTGAATTAAGTCATCTAAAGGGATTTTAAAAGTTCCATAGAGATCTGGGAGTCAAAGTCTGTGTTTCAGGTTCTGGTTATAACAGGAGAACCCTTTGCAAGCTCTGATACAAAAATTCAGAGAGAATGAGGAGAAATTCTGGTACTTGTGTGTACCTGGTACCTTGGCTTGAGTTGGCCTGGACTGAAATAGTGTTAGTTAGCTTTGAACACTGTTCAAGATACAAGAGATGCCCCTTATAGTCAGGATCCAAAGCAAGCTGAGTCTTCTTCAATTATCCACTCTGTTCCTCTTTCCCCCAACTCACTCCCTACCCGCAATCATAGATACCTGTACACGGGATGCAAACGTACCTGTCTCTACATGTCTGAGGCATGTCATCGCTCACCCTCCCCATGTGGTCAGGCACAGCCTATGAATAGGCTTTTGGATGTGAGTAGGTGAGACACGTCTCCTCCAAGGGACTGCCACATTGGCTTTCTGTAGCGACTTAAAATTCCTTCCAAGAAGGAAGGATGCACCTCCAAGAAGCACCAGGCTGGTTTTAGCACTGATGTGTCTTACACCTGAGAGGGACAATGGCAAGTGGGCTCCTGCAGGTGTCCCCCAAACACAACAGTAAGGTAGCATACATTTTCACACTTTTGAAGGCTTGTCAGTACCTTCTAAGAGCGCAAACCTGATGTGTCTTACACCTGAGAGGGACAATGGCAAGTGGGCTCCTGCAGGTGTCCCCCAAACACAACAGTAAGGTAGCATACATTTTCACACTTTTGAAGGCTTGTCAGTACCTTCTAAGAGTGCAAACCTGGCCTTGAAGCAGAGATAGGAGGGAGGGGAGAAGTTATCCAAGAACTTCCACCTCCTGCCTGTGTGCAGGAGGTCAGTGTAAGAACCTGCTTAAGCCATGCCAGCCTTTTGAACCTCCCTCAGCATGTTGCCTGGAGATTATGAATGTTTTATGAATATTATTGCCCCAGGAGAAGTGGATGAAGAAGACTCTCTTTGCCACAAAACCTGAATCTACTGCAGAAGCTCACATACCTTCCTCAGCAGAAGGCAAAGGGCAGAGTTAAAATACTGCACGTACAGGATCAGAGTAATTGCTTTCCTTCAAGGCATCTTGCTTATCTTTGTAACCGAGACCCACAATTCCAGGAATTTGGCAATATATTTCATCATCTCAAGAAGAGTTCTTCTAACAATCCTATTCCAGTGAGTAATTTGTGTTTTATGATATCTGTTTTGCATGATCTTTTCCTAAACATTTTTCTTCCTACCAATAAGTATGTTTTTCAGGTATGTATCTCTTACTCATGTTGCAAGCATTCATATTTTAAATCAACCTTATATTGTATTTAATCATCACATTATGGTAGTTTTATTATTATAACATTTTAGTCTGGCAGGTGATTTACTAATCATAAAGTATTCTAACAAGCAACCCAAACATTCTAACATAACAAAATCACTTTATTTTTGGTTTGGTTTTTTTGGGTTGTTTGCTTTTTTTTTCCATTAAAAACTAACATCAATGCAAACTTCTTGTTCTACATGTGAACTCAGCCATGGTGGCTTCACTTTTTTTCTGAGTTATTAATTAAGAAGGCCTTCTACAAAGTAGTCCCAAGTACCTTTGCTAAAAATGATTTCAGTCCCTGTCCTTGCACTGATAAAACTCTCTTCCCTCTGTGGCATCAGTGCAACTGCTGGTATGGCTGCAGATTGCAAAATCAGCAATGTAGGAAGAAAGCCCTCCATAAAAAAGGTTAAACCAGGTTATTTCAGGTGGACAATTCACAGAGATTGCCTGGAATCTCTCTAACCAGCTGATTTTGCATCCACAAGCCTGTGCCTCTTTCCCACCACTACCTCTGCTTTACAGAAGGAGAAGCAAAATCTAATCCATCCAAGGTTTTCCAGCATTGCAGTGACAGAGCTGGAAACAGGTCTGGAGTCCTGCATCACAGCACCACACATGATTCCAAGGTCCTTTCCTCCCTTCCTCCTCTTTCACCCTCCAAAGGCTTCCAACCATCAGGAGCAACCTTCCAATATCATAGGGATAGTCTACAGAGCTCATTAGACATCAGAATGGGATCTTCAAAGGGTGGAACTGGAGGATTTATTACCAGCTGCCCTCCCTGCAGATCTCATAATCCCTTACATTTATATATGCCTTAGAAATTGATTTGTTATACAGCCCATCTCACAGTCCATCTTCTGCTTCTGTCTCTTACATATTCTGTCCATACCAGACCTGGAGAAGCATTCCTGCTCCCTCCAGTGAGGTTTGAGATGGGACTTAATAGTCTCTAAGTGCATTTTATTTTATCCTTATGGAGCAATATTAATGTTTCTGTAAGGATGGAACAAATTATGTAGTAATGTGTCCTTTTCTCCTGCTTGATTAATTATTTAAAATTACCCAGATAATAATTTATGTGAATTATTGTGCAATTAATTTGCCATGAGTTTCTTGCAAATACCTTCTGAACAGCATCTGAGCACCCTTGATTGGTTCCAAAGGCCTGCTTTACAGCTGGGAGTGGGGCCAGACTTGGTACCTGCAAATTTTAGGGAATGTCTGCATAAGAATATGGACTATTTCCATTAAATTAGTACACAATCCCATTTGAGTTTTTTATTTTGTTTTCCAAATGTTGGAGATGTTTTCTGTGGTTTAACACTACTCTGTTTCTAACTGAATTAAGGTAAATCATTATAATTAAGGTCACATCAAAGTGGGCTTTTTGCCCATTTTCAGCTGAGTCAGTGGAAAGCTGCAGCTTTCATTTAGCCAACACTGCAAGTAAATAAGCATTTTGAACCAGTTTTCTAATGTGATAGCTCCATTTTGTATCCTCAGCATCTGTTTCCGATGCCTTTCACTAATTTATTTTAATAATCATTTGATATTTTGCATCTGTCCCAAAGTCCTTTCAACCCAGTGAAAAATTTTCCTTGACATTCATGATATCTGCATCTATTTAACTGAGAGTGAAGTCTCGTTTGATTGGAGGAGCAGAAGTACAGTTGATAGAATTGACTCCACTTTGCTGACTGAAGGTACAGTCCAATTTCCAGCACCTCCAAGGTGCCAGGTTCCAGTGGAGCAGCGTGGCTGAAGAATGGCTGGAGAACCACTTGATGCAGGACACTCTTTCAGAGGCTTCATATTAATTTGCAAACAGATCTGTGTTCATTACATTTTAATTAGTTCCTAGTAAATATGCCTTAATAAGCTCTTTTTAAAGAAATAAAGTAACTGCCATATTAAATGCATCTTGAATAAATATGTAGAAATGGGAAACAGCCCTTTCTTAACTTCCTGGGTCTATAAACATTAACACACTCATAAATACATTTGCATGTAGTTACAAGACTTAATAAAAGCCTTTGAGGATCCCATTCATCCATTTTGGACAAACATATTCCAGTTATCATTAGCCTTGTAATTAAAATCCTTTTAACAGCACTAATTGAAGGTTTCAATTGAATTTCACCACCATAATGTTGTCATCTTAAAAACTGCTTGTTTCATGCATAACTATTGGAAGTGCAGGAGAATGGGTGAATCAAACATTCCATACAAAGCTTCTCATTGCACAAGTGAGTAGCAGTCAAGAGTTAAGAGTCCAGGAAAGTAGAAAATCCTAGGATACACTAACAGATTACAGAAAAAAACAGCAGGTTACAGGCACTGCTACCTCAACAGCAGCACTCCTGAGCAGGCCAATTAACACTTCATACTGAAAACGTGATATTTTCTGCTCCCTACCCCTGGCCTTTCAGTGAAAAGGTCTTTCCACATCAAGCTGGGGCATTTTCACCAATAATTAACTGGAACCGAGTTCATTAGGTAAAACAAAGGGCAAGCAGGCATTGGAATACCATGCCAGTCTTGCATATGGGAAGTGAAGCCAATCCATAATCCATTGAAGCACAGGGTGGGGTAAAGGCTCACATATTAGACCAGTCACCAAGGTGTAGAAATACAATAATGAAGTTCCACAACTGTCTTATTAACATACCAGATTTGATTTGGCTCCATTATATTTCATCAAATAGTTTACAAAGCACCCCGCATAAAACATCATCATAATTGTAATCATATATTTAGCGATTTAACGTGTACACCATAATGTACCATTAGTTACACAAATAACTAATAATTTGCTAATGACAATATTATGTTAAGTCAGTTTAGGGGCAATTAAAGTGAGTGATATTTACATATGCCTAATGAATCACAGTCGATGGCAGATTAAGAGATTCTAATGAATATTCATCCAGACATTCGCAACCAGCTTCACAGTTTATAAACTGAATTATGGTTGATTTGCCCTTTTAAAAATGAATATGTGAGTATCTTCTGCATGGGAGGAATGAACAATTGGGGCTGATTGTAAAATTTTTTTTGAAGCAATGTACTGGTCAAGACACAAAACATTTTTATGCACTCTCATACCCTTGGCTTCTCAGCTCTTTTTATATCACATATCAGCATTGATGAACTATCTCCATTTTCATTCCTACCCATGACATGAAATATAGAAAATGTTTTGCATTGAATTAAATGCAATAGAAGTTTTATGCAGACTCACTAAAGAAATAATTACACAGGTAACCTGCTTTCCCCAAGCAGAGTAAACAAACTCTCTCTGCTATATGCTAACAACATTCTGCTTTTACAGGTAGCCTTTATGCATGCTTACTTGAGTGACTGACCAAATTATTATTCATTTATAAAGAAGCTGTATAAGTTTCTCATAGGATAAAATTAGAGTTACTTTGACACATCCTATGCCAGAAGTTTCTGCTGCTATTTGTATCAATAATAGAAGTAGCAGTAACAACAATTGCTAAGAGTATTAGATACAGTTTTATGGTTTGGCTGTCAGATTTCAAAGTGAGCTTAAAGAAATGTGAAGTATTTAAAGTCCATACACAGAGTTGTCCTTGGAAGTCCCTGTGAGGTGTTCGTGTGATTCTGAAGTAGTCCTTTGGTCCTTTGTAAAACTCGTCCCTGTGACACAGAATCCCATGATGGGCCCTGTGATGTTGGAAGGGACCACAGTGGTCATCTGTTCCAGTCTCCCTGCTCAAGCAGGGTTATCCTGGAGCACATTGCAGAGGATTATATCCAAATTGCCCTGTGTTCAGGGAAAGTTCAACTACAGCTGGGAAAAATGCTGCTGAGATTCAGAGGGCATTGTAATTGCAACACAGATTTAATGAACATGCAGCTCTAATAATTGACTTTACTTTTTACTTGCTCTTATCTAATCAGGTTACTAAAGTTGGCTAGAAGTCCTGTTTTCCAAAATACTACAAAAAATCCTGAATATTTTGCATACTTTCAGCCAGATTTCTTATTGAGAAAAATAAGAATTCATTTTTCAATGAAAACTGAAAACACTGCAACAAGTATGTAGGAGTGCAAAACTTTTTCAAATTAAGTAAATATTATCTTTTAAAAGTAACAATTTTATTTAAAACATCATTCATATTTTCATTTCATTTTTCAAGTTCAGTTCTCTACTGTTTTTAAATAACAGGGATATTACAATTTTCTCAGTTGCCTGTTTCCTTCTTATGTAATGTTTTATAAGAGGATGGCAAACTAACACAGCCTGAGAGGACTACTATAATCCCTGCATTGACTTTGAGAAGTACTTGAACTTTTCATCTTTGCCTGTTTCCAAGGCTTCTCTAAAACAGGTCTGTTTCTGAGGCTCTAAAATGACAACTTCAGGGTGCAGTACTATCAAAATCTCTGCAACTTCACCCTAAGAAGCTATTTCAAGTTTCCTGACCTTCTATATGCTAAACCTTCGGCTGTCTACAGCCAACAGCAATACAGATTATTTTATCCTTCCCCACCTATTTCTTGCTCCTGAAAATAATTAAGCTCATGTCACTTCCAAGCTCTTGAAGCCCCAAAGTCTCTACATTATTATTTCAGCTTCAGTGCTTCTGTTTGCTTTACCTCTGTAAGTTTGCCTCATAAGTGTGACTACAGATACAATCTGTACTGCTGGCAACTGAACAGGTTCAGAACATTTCCAGCCCTTACATTTAGCATCCCCATCTACCCCCACCTACTGCAGCAATTCACAGAAGTGTCACAAATAATGCAATCTGTCTTTCAAACAGTGATCTCCTGCGAGCTTAAGTAGCTCTATACTTCTTTCAAAAAGCATTTTGCCTTCTCTGCTGTCTATTATAGAAATTAACCATTTTATCCCCAAACCATGGGCTTTTTTCTTCAGCCATTACTCTCAGAAGCATACTCAAGGAACCAGGGCAGGAGGATTCCCATTTTATGTTTTATTGACATTGCTATGCATTTCTGGATTGAGAATAGATCTAAAATACATGAACCCAAACTTTTCAGATTAAATACTGCAGTGATTTTTCTGTAGCCACACACACTGCAGACATGTCTCTTCTTGGCAGTCAAAGCTTTTGTTAGTATTTGTGGGAATTTTGTATCTATCTCTGTACAGAGAGTGAAATCTCAGAGTTAATGACAAGCACAAGCTGCAGCAAGAGCACTTCTTAATTGCAACAGGGCCAGGGCTTCACCCAAGACCATTATTGCTATTGCCTACAGTATTACAAAGGCACTGGATTGCGCAGGGTTACATTGCTCATGGACCCTCTGCACAAAAAAAGATGTTTCTCCACCAACAGAAAAAGGAAATTACTGCTTAAAAGTTTTGTTTGTTTCTCACATGTTCAGTAGTACAGAAAGCCTCACAGCTTTTCTTAAAATGCAAATTTTAATAACAATGAGCCAGATTTAAGGGAAGCAGAACAGCTTGGTGAATGAGCCCTGTTGTACAGTTAAGAGACCAAAAAGCAAGGGCTGCTTGTTTTATAGAAGAACTGCTTAGAAAAGAATCAAAATTACTCATCTAGAGTAATGTAGAAAACACAAAGGGAGGCATCTGGATGCTTCCCTCTCTGATCTCATCCAACACCTTTCTTTTAACCTTTAACCTCCAATGGGATCCATAGAGAAGCACTTAGATGTAATAGGAACAACTGAAATTACCTGTAGTCCTTGGTAAAATGGATCAAAGGTTAAAAACCAAATAAGCACTGAATAAAATAATTTTCCTTGAGTGTAATTTTACCTGAGCTGAAAGTGTATGAAATCTCCTTAATTACACTCTTTATCTTGAACTTATGGGAGAGCTCTGTGTTTACTGTGCCCTCTTGCTCATCTCACCCTCCAGAGCCTGTTGCAAGTCTGGTACTTAATTAGTTTCATATATAAAGAATAGCAATCTGCACATGTACTAGTAGTGCTGCTTCTGCAAATTCCTGGTGCAGGGAGACATGAGAAGCAAAAGAAACTACAAGCTGGAAAGAAGTGCACATTTGGCTTAACACTGGCACTGAGGATGAGCCCTGCTTCAACAGGTGCAGTCCCACAGCCCTCCCTGTCTCCTATAGCAAATGAGATAACTGATAGGCATTTAATGAACCTCATTCTAACCTGTGTGGAATAATCTTTCCGTTAATCTTCTAACTGGTTTCCATCCATCTAGTGCTTAAATCTCTTGTTTGCACTTTACTAGCTGCAGATTGTAAATGTTTCATGAGCCGCTGAGCTTGCAGCATTACTATTTTATTAGAATGCTGAATATCTCATGTTCATTGCTGTCTTACCAGCAAATTTTATCTAAACAAAAATTGCTTCCATACTTCTTGTGAATGACAATTTGGTGGTGTGATGGATGCTGTTGTTTCAGCTTGTTTTGCATCAACAGTTTGAAAATAGCCCTTCTGTCTTGCTGAGACGCAACGGTGCACCTGTGGTAATGCCAATAAAAATACATTCACATCATGAATATATCCAGTTTGGCTCCTGATGAAGGGACAGAGGTCCTGCCAGCCTCTAGTGCTGGTGTTAAGCACACATGAAAAATTCTCCTGCTTCTGAATTGCAGAAAAGGTTTTACTAAGTTGAGTATTCCCTGTAATGTTCTGTTAACATGGAACCACAGCATTCCTGAATAGATAAACTGAACTGGTTCAGAGTTTAACTACAAGTGAATTGGTGTAACATCAACTACTGGTCTTCAAAGTATATGAACATCCTCTTGGGGCTTTGCTCAGTTCTCCCAAATCATGTGCACCCTTAGTAAGGCCTTGTGACGCAGACAAATTGGTTAAGCAATGAAAGAGGCTGGGAGTTGTTAATGGACTCTAGAAACTCTCTTTTGCTGACCCTGCAGTCAAAACACTCAAGAGGGAAAAGATAAAACCACAGAGATATTCAGGGTGCAGCCCCACTGAGAGGCTCCACCAGCCCTGTGGCTGGCACAGAGGAACAGAGACTATAATAGCCAAGAAGTTTAGAAAGGGAAAAGGGAGACAGAAAAAGCCCTCCCGCATACTGAAATAAATCAGAAATTAGCTCTCTTGGTTATCCCTTCTCTGTGAATTTTGCCATGGTAAACTTTGAGCAAGACCCAGTTCTCTTATCTGGAAGTGAACATCATCAAATTGTGTCTTTATCCTCATCAAGGCTGTGTCACCATAGCTTCTGAAATCCCAGCCAGCCCAGACTCCCTTGTGCAGTATGGTGGAGGGAGGAGTTTACACCCGTTGCTTATCTCATTTTATTTCATGTGTTAGATGCAAGCACTGGGAACAGCTGATTTGGAGAGTTGAGTTTTCAGGACCAATGGAGGGATCAGCACAACCAACGAGCTGTAATATGCTCTGACACTGCAAAGGGTGCCAGACAATTCTGTCTCATGTCCTCCTCCCACAAACACTCCCACGCTGCTGGATCTCCAGTGTCAACAACTCACCCACCAACACACAGAAAAACCCTGCTCTGATCCTGGTGTTTGCAAACCAGACAGGACTTCCATGTTGAGTTAACAGCTAAGGAATGTATTTCCTCCAGTTCTGCAACAAAGGAGATAAAAGACCTTCATCAGCCTGACAGTTAAGCTCCAAGAGGATGACATGGTCAAGCGAGTGCTGTAGGCAGTAAAGTACTTGACTTGCCGGCATGGCACAACACCCTATCCACTTTGTACAGCAGCCAGTCACTCTGTCCACCACATTTTTCTCAATCAGCCACAAAATAAACATTCCCATATCTCTTACATCCTCTTCCCACTACCTCACCCAGCCCCAGTACTCTCAGTCCTGCCGACTTAAAGCATAACCTCCTCTCCCACCGGTTCCTTCTGTGCAAGCTGCCCACTCACCACACATCTCCTGCTGATACACTGCTCCAGCGCAGAAAACATCTTTCTCTTTCAGTGCACAAGACTATAACAAACCTACCCATTGGCATTGCAGGCACCCACCAAAGGAATTCTGGCAGGAGCTGGGCCTGCTTTCAGACAAACAGTTGGACAAGGAGATATATACATCTCAACTTATATAATTGGCATGAAAGCATCTTTTGAGCACCAACCAGCCACTCAAAATTCACAGGTGGGGCAGATGTCTACCCTCACAGCTCAGGACCAGACTAGGCAGTACCAAGAAAAGTTGGTTACTGGTCTGCAAAGCAAAGCAAAGGAATCCCAGTTCTGAGGGTTGCTCTGATTCCCTTCCTTATGTGAAGGTCCTTATTTATCATCAGAAGAAAACAAGTCTGACATTCATTGCCTATTCATGCAGTGGTTTCCAGTCTGGTTTGCAAGCAGAAATTAAAGGTATACATGCAAGCAACCATGAGCTTTCTGAAAGGAGTACGACTGTGATTCACCCAAATTCACAGGGAGCACCAATCACACAAGTAGTGTGTTCTGTTCAGAGTCTGACTTTGGGGACCCCTGGTGCATGGAGGTCTGCTGCAGAGCCAGGGTCAGTCTTGCGGTTCTGATGCCAAACATGGAGGGAAGTTGCTGCTTCCAAAACAGTGTGAGACGGCAAAGTGGCTGCTGCCATCCAGGGCTAAGCACTCATATACCCCATGAAACAAATGTCTTTTGTGACTTTTCCAGCTATTCATCTAATTCTTCAAATTGTTTCCAAAAGCTCTGTCTTGAAAATCAACTTGCTTGATTTGCTGCCACCTGTCACTCTTAATGTCCTTGATTATTTAGGGGAACTACTATTGTCCTTTTCATATACACTGATTCACAGTTTGGAGCAATTTTGTAAAAAATAAAGCCTGAATTCAGCAAAGAATCTTAAATTTCCCTAGGGCTGCTGCTCCTGCAGCAATTCTGCAACGGGTGACATTTAGCCAGCCAGCTTCTAAAAACCAGATTTACCAGAGAGAGAGAAAGCAAACACCACAATTGAAGGCAGTGCCAAGGAGCAGACTTCCAGGTACCGCCAAAGAACCACTGTGGGGTTCTCGGGTCTGTTCCCCCGGTCCCACAGGCTGCATCCCTCAGCTCGCAGCCTGCATCCCGGCGCGTTCTCCAAGCGCATCCTTCATCCGCGTCGCTCGTCCCGCATCCCTCGTGCTGCAGCGCCCCCTGGCGGCCGCAGCCGGAGCCGGTTTGGCAGAACCAGCCCGGTTCTGCGGGGCCCGGCCCGGGCCGCGTCCCGCTTCCCGCCCCGACCAACAGCCGAATGGAAAGAAAAGCATGTGCATGCAAAGCAAAGCTGATCTGTTTCCCTTTCCTAACCGTAGGCAGAGGGAGTGAGGTCATTGCAGTGCAGTAGCCGTTCGCCACTAAAATATTTATGTTCTGCTAAATTCTGAAGTTGTATACAACCAGAATATCCCTCTAAATCTGCTCGGAAATACCACTTTATATATGCTTTGTTCTCCTGCGGTGAAGGAAAAACCTTTCCATTCGCTCCCCAGAAAATACCCAACAAAAGAGAAAATGCTAAGGGCTGTCTTCAAGGAAATGCTTCCAGCTGCTGTTGTCTTTATTAAAAGAAGTAAAGAAAGAAACACAAAAAGGCCTCTCCAACTCCTGGGCGAATGTTCAGCTATTAAAACCACATACCCATGTAGCTCCCAAAAGAAGTCTTTCATAATTGCAAGCAAAACCCACAGCTGAACTAAGCTCTTACTGCTTTTCCCCAGTCAGACTTCATGTGATTGCTTAAAACTGACTCCTGAGTGTTGTTTTATGGCTGAGGCTCAGAGGAGTTTGGTGAGTGCACTAACTAACTCTGCATCCCACTAGCTTCTGGAATCCCCCACACTCTCTCTTCTGCATGCTGAACGGCAAAGTTAAGGATGCAAAAATTAAGTACTTAAAAATTGCAAGGCAAATGAGAGGCATCCAGCTAGCCAAGAGACAACTTCTAGGTATACTGGGAGATATGAGGGAGCTCTGTCTGCAATGCTATTCCTGAATAGAGCTCTTTGACTGTAGTCATTATTTCCTAGAAAGGCCTTCTGCTCCTTCCTAGATACTGGACAAAGTCATGCAGAACTATCTGGTTTGGGGGATGCTCTCTGCAACAGTGTTCTACAGCAGCACCCAGCCAGCAAAGCTATTCTGGTATTGAGTGCACATAAGCAAGAATAATACAGCTGTTAAGTTCTTTAGATGGAAATTGTCAAGGTGGCAAGAAATAGTGCTCCACAGATACAGGATTCATCTTCCACTGGATGATTGGCCTTTTACCATCAGCACGTGCTTGAATTACAGTTTTATAGTGGTAAAACACAAGATAATCTGAGTAACAGTATGTAATTTTCTGGATGAAAACCTGCAGTTCTTGACCAATTTCAGAGCCCTGGTGAGAATGGTGAAGTCCTCACTTTCAGTGGTTTCTTGTCACCTTCCCAAGTCCCAGTGTCACTGGCACCAAGGCAGCAGGGTCTCAGGAGTCACAGTGCCTTTACAACTGCCCAGCTCAGAGAAACTGGGAGGCAAGCACAGTCTCTCCTTTTTGCCACCTTCCCCAGGTGACATGGGCCAGGAATCATTTTAAGGTGGTATCACCTAGACTGAGAATACAACCTCTGCCTTATTCAGAAACAGTAACAATGGCTGCCAGAACTGAATTTATGATGTTTATGTGGTATGCCCATGTTGGGAAGTAGTAATCTGAATCCATCTTTCTCCTTTCCCACTTATATTCATGCACCTCACTCCCTGAGCCCTCATTCAAGCCACTGACTTGTTTAAACATAAGTTCGTGCATCCTTTATCCTTGCAGGTCAACCTCTCTGAAACCATTTTCCTGCCACAGACCCAGCCTTGTGGGGGCTCAGTAGGATCCCCACACACTGTCACTCCACAGCAGGCTTCCTTCAGCACAACCAGATGCAGAGCTGCTCTCTAGGTGGGCCTGGAGGAATGAGCTGAGAGAAGCATCATGAAAGTCAGCACAGACTATGAAATAACTTCACTCATCAGTAAGACTCATTCAGGACTGGGAAGGAGGGCAAATTCCAGAAAGGCACCTTCTTGTGGCCAGAGCAATTCAGTAAGCAGCAGATATGCTGGATCGAGCTAAGGAGCAGCATGCTGTAGAGAAAAGAGGTAAAGACAGGGAGGTCAAATTACCCCTGTCCTTCAGGGCTTTCCAGGTTTCAGGAAGACACCTGCACAGGCAACATGTCACCAGTGTGCTCAACACACCGAGCAGGTGAGAAAGAACCCAGAAGGTTGCCAGCCATTACACAGGCTGGCTTCTCCCTGGTCATTGTTAGATGCTCCGCCTTCTGAACCAGCTGCAGCAGAGATGAAGAGCTCACTAAGTGCTGGGGACTAATGACCCCTCCCAGGCTTAAAGCTCTTTCCTGCACTTAGGATGTGCCATCCACTGGCCCTTGTCTGGGAATTTTGCTGGTTGCCTTGGGATGATGAGTGGATGTGGAGTGCTGAGGATCCTGAGGCTGCTCAAAGCAGTGTGCCTGTACCTCTGCCTCTGGAGATGCACCAGAGAGTGCATGCATGCACCGTGCTGCTTTCTTCAATGCCCCAGGGTATTTCCTCACATAAGAGACTGAGGTGACACACAGGCAAAAGTAGCTCCTGGGTGCTCTGGATGCTCTGGAGGCACAGGTCACTCCTCAAGTGAGAATGAGCCAAGAGGGTCGAGCTGCCCGGGGAGGCCCAGAGCAAGAAGCAATGTGTGCACACACATGTGTGCCTGTGTGTGTCTGTGTGTGTGTGTGGTGGGGGGGGGGGCTGGCCCAGCCCATCTCCAGCCCATCTCCCTCTCTTCCCAACACCTTCTAAAATGCTTTATTTGCCTCTGGAATTTCACATATACAGAAACCAAGTAATCCAGCCCAGGGGCCTCATCCCAGACTCTTACCAGTCTCCTCACCCCAGGACATCCCTGTGAGGAGGGACAAAGATCCCCAGTGAAGTACCTTGGTGAGGGAATAGGCACAGTAGCTCCTTTCCCAGCTGGCAGCCCTCAGCACACCCACACTGCCCCTCACCCATCTGCTTGCAGTGCAGCTTTGCCACAAGCCTTTGGGAGGGTCAGGAGTGGACTGCAGGGTGGCCTTGGTCAGCTTGCTGTGCTTGGGTGCTCCAGACTCATCTCCCAAAGCTTTGTGGAGTCTGTGCTACAGTTGTGGTTCATAAGGAGGAGATGGCCATAGTGTGGCACAATACCTGCATGCAGCAGCAGCTCTTCTACCAGTAATCCTCACACCAGTGACATATCTCCATCTCTCTCCATCCCCACAGCCTGTCCACATTTATCAGTGATGCCTTCCAGGTGCTGGAATGACAGCCAGACAGAGACTGGTGACAGTCATCACCAGGAGTCCACAAAGTCAGAGCAGGCTGCTCTGCAGTAAAGTACAGAGCAGCCTCAGCAGTGGGTGTTAGAACTGGCCACAATGCAGATCCCCAAATTGCTGTAACTGGTGACTGGGCTCTAGCAGCTGCTTCCTCAAGAGTTCATCATCATCACGGTGCTTGATGAAGTCAAGGAACCCGGACTTGTCTCACTGAGTTCCATTCTGTAGCAGACCCCCGAGTAATCTGAGAACAGAACAGATTAAATCCCAGGGCTACCTAGGCTCTTAGGTGTTCTACAAGAGTCCAGGAAAACTTCAGAGTGTCTGTCAGGATAGCAGTTCAGTTGCCTGTACACAATTTGTGGAGATAAGAGTCAGAGGCACACAGTACAGGGAGAGAATAGTTCCTTTGCTGTGAACCCTGGGTCAGATGGGCCTGGGCTTCTAGAGATGCCTAATAAATTTCTGTCAAAATAGATCTTAACATTTGCCTGCTCCTGGAACACATCTCAGTCTGCTGAGCAGCAGGTCCTCTTGGTGGTCCATTGGTTTCTCTGGCATCTGTAGTGATGTACCGATCTGTAGCAGAAAACATGATTCAAAGAACTAGCACAGGGTTTTTCCAGAGGTGGAGACTTCATCATCTAGCAAGGGCTCAGGCTCAACTCAGTTTTCCAGACAGGCTGGGAGCTATCAGGAAATTTCTCCATAACAAAAGCTTTCTGCAGTGATACAGTTTATTAATTGTTCTTTGCTCCAACAATAGTTTGATGCCTACAGAGTCATGGTATAGGGTATTATATGGCTATAAATGTAATTACTACAAAAAGCCCTGTTTTCCTGGCAACTTCTCTCCTTTTTTTTTTTTTCTTTTTCCTCTTTTTTAAAAATATTTCTTGTATAATGTAATATCTATGAATCACTCAAGTGATTTGCTGGTTTCTCTGATAAACTGTCTGGGGGCACTTTGTGCAGTAATGTGATACACTTCTTGAAAATGTTTCCAGTTAGTGAAATTTCATCTTGTGCGCACACAGACATTTAACCTATTAATACAGGGTAAATACAATGTACTCACCAGTATGACAGCACAGTTTTTACAATATACAGTATGACAGCACAGTTTTTACAATATACAGCATGAGAGGAAGGAGCTTTGTTTTTCCCTCCAGACAGGCAATACTAGCATTCCCTGGCCTTGTGATGTCCATGAAGGTATTCCAAACATCAGTCCTTACCAGAGATAGCAGCTGGATGGATAGATGATTCAGGCTTGCTGCCTCTGGAAACCAAGGTACTCTCAGAGGAGGTCAGAAAGGATGAGGGAAACTGACAGGGTGCTAAGAGCACTAGAAGAGGAAAGTTGGTTGCTGTGAGACAGACACAATTATGCATGAGATTTTGGGATGTACTGGGAAAGGAGTAAGGTGACAAGGTCACTTTCTTCACATGAGTACATGTAAAACATGGAAAGGCCTTTGAGAAGAGCTTTTTTTTTTCCAAGTATGGGATATATCCCACTTGTCATGGTCTGTCTTAGGACAGGGACAGGCAGCACCTCTTTCTGCCTCTTCGAGCTGCAGAAGTGTTACGGCAGCTCCCTCAGCAGAGGCACTTTCCAGTGCCAAAGGGAGCCTGAAGCTTGTCATCACTTCCTGATAAGAGAGGACAGGTTAACACCGCAGCATTTGAAAGTGATGCACAGGCTGCATGGGTGAGCTCCAAACTCACCGCCTCTTTCCACTGTTGAGGCACCCTTACCACAAGGATATATCCCTGTATGGTCCCACTCCCTCAGCAGCGGTGCTGAGTGCTGGCACAACAGGCCAGCGCATGCACACAGGGCAGCGCATGCACACAGGGCAGCGCATGCCACACAGGGCAGCACATGTCACACAGGGCAGCGCATGCCACACAGGGCAGCGCATGCCACACAGGGCAGCGCATGCCACACAGGGCAGCGCATGTCACACAGGGCAGTGCATGTCATGCAGAGCAGATATCACACAGGGCAGGGCTTGTCACACAGGGCAGTGCATATCATGCAGAGCAGCGCATGTCACACAGGGCAGCACATGTCATGCAGGGCAATGCATGTCACACAGGGCAACATATGTCACGCAGGGCAGCCCATGTCACACAGGGCAGCACATGTCATGCAGAGCAGCGCATGTCACACAGGGCAGCGCATGTCACACAGGGCAGCCCATGTCATGCAGGGCAGTGCATGTCACACAGAGCAGATATCACACAGGGCAGTGCATACCATGCAGGGCAGCGCATGTCACACAGGGCAGCGCATGTCACAGAGGGCAGTGCATGCCATGCAGGGCAGCACATGTCACAGAGGGCAGCACACATCAAACAGGGCAGCGCATGTCACACAGGGCAGCGTATGTCACACAGGGTAGTGAATGTCACACATGGCAGTGAATGTCACACATGGCAATGTATGTCAGACAGAGAAGATATCAAACAGGACAGTGCATGCCATGCAGGGCAACGCATGTCAGACAGGGCAGCGCATGCTATGCAGGGCAGCCCATGTCACACAGGGCAGCCCATGTCACACAGAGCAGATATCACACTGGGCAGTGCATGCCATGCAGGGCAGTGCATGCCATGCAGGGCAGTGCATGTCACACAGGGCAGCGCATGTACACACAGGGCAGCGCATGTCATGCAGAGCAGCGCATGCCATGCAGGGCAGTGCATGTCACACAGGGCAGTGCATGCCATGCAGGGCAACGCATGTCACACAGGGCAGCCCATGTCATACAGGGCAGCGCATGCCATGTCACACAGGGCAGCACACGTCAAACAGGGCAGTGCATGTCACACAGGGCAGCACATGTCACACAGGGCAGTGCATGTCAGATAGGGCAGTGCATGTCACACAGGGCAACGCATGTCACACAGGGCAGCACATGTCATGCAGGGCAATGCATGTCACAGATGGCAGCGCATGCCATGCAGGGCAGTGCCTGTCACACAGGGCAGCACATATCACACAGGGCAGTGCATGCCATGCAGGGCAACGCATGTCACACAGAACATCTTGAACCAGATCAGGCTGCTCAGATCTCCATCCAGCCTGACCTTGAACACTTCCTGGAATGGGGCATCCATCACCACTCTGGGCAACCTGAACATTCTTATTGTAAAAAACTTCTTACAGGTGTGTACTCTAAATCAGCCTTCTTTTAGTTTAAAACCATTACCCCTTGCCCTATGGCAACAGGGAGTTTCCCTTGCATGGATCAGAAAAAACAAGAGGTGGATTGTTACATGGCTTTTATCACTCAAAAGAGTGTGTGGGACAAAAAGAATATTTTTTAAATCATCTGAACCTGTGGCAGATTGCTGCTCTGCCTTGCTTGGCTGAGGGATTTGTGATTTAGTGTGGCGCCGCCCTCCCACCCCATGAGGAGTGCTTCTAGGGCATCAGGTCCCTCCACCCCACTCTCACCAGCCACTGGAGGGAAGCCACGGGCTATGCTTCTGCTATACTTCTGGAGAAGTGCTCGTGGATCTGAATTTTCTGTCATTTTTTTTCTCCAAACCCTCAAACCCTTACAAGGTTTAGTATTTCATAGAGGCCTTCTGAGCCAAGCTCTGACTGGCATGTCTTGTATTCCAGGGCACAGAAGTTTACTGCTTCAGAAACCACATTTCTCTCTCAGTTCTCCATTAGTCTAATTAATGCCACATTACTAGATTTCTGGATTTAATTATAACTATTCACAAATATAGTTAAAGCCAGCAAGAAGAGGCCACAACTTGTTTTGATTGGATTTTTGTTAAGCAAACATAGGGATAAGTTTGCTGTTGCAGGAATTAAAGGCATTTGAGGAAGGATGGAGGGAAGTTGAAGGGTTAGGAAAACAGTTGGTTTTTAAAATCATAGAAAGTTTGGGTTGGAAGGGACCTTCAGACCTCTAGTCTAACCCCACTGCAGTGAGCAGGGACATCTTTGACTAGGTTGCTCAGAGTCTCATCCAGTCAGGCCATGCATGTTTCCAGGGCTGGAGCACCCACTGCTTCTCCGGGCAGCATGTTGCAGTGTTTTAACAACCTCATTGTAAAAAACTTAGTCCTTACATGTAATCTGTTTTGACCTCTTCCGGTTTAAAAGCATGACCCCTTGTCCTATTGCAACAGCCCTGCTAAAAAGGATGCAATTTAACTGAAAAGTGAAGTATGTGCTTTAGTCCATCCCTATTCAGGCCCACATACAGAAAAGCAATTAGGCACTTAATTAACTTCAAGCACATGGGCTGTTAAGCATGTGTCTAAGTGGTTTGTTGAAAAGGGATAGCATTAAAAGCACGCTTAAAATTAACTATATACGCTCAGCTAATTTCCTTGCCAGCTAAGCACACTTTCTAATCATAATGGACCAAATTCAGCAATGACAAAATGACATCATTCAGAATCACAGCAAGGTCAAACTTGGTCTGTGGATTTCTGTCCTTTGAGATAGGGAGGAATTAAGCTTGAAGCAAATGGGAAGAAATCAGACAGGTACTGTGAAGTGCCACTGCTGCACACTGAAATGGTATCATGGGTAGGGTATGTACAGGTATTTATGAGAGCAGAATGTATCTTTCTTATCTCATTAACATTCTCAATATATTTAATTTTTTTTTCCTTCTTCAAGACAGAGGGGAGAAGTGCAAATAGGAATGTTTCTGTTCACTGAAAAAAAAGACTGTTTAAATTTCATAATTTTTGCATTTAGAAGAGCTTGCATTTCAAAGCAAAAGTGTTCAAAATTAGAAAAAAAGAAAATACTTTAAAATAATTTTATAAGAAAAAATAGTAAAGAGAATAAAAGAATTTTCATCAAGCTTGTAATATCCCTCCAAGGTTTTTTTAGGGATGTTGCTTTTTTTAATGAAATGGATATTCCATTTAAAAAAAAAAGTCAGTCATTTTCCTTAAGTCCTATTTTTCACTTCTGCTAATTAATAACCAGGAAAGAAAAAAAAAAATAAGTGCACTGGAACACACTGTCCCTTTTGCCTTCTCATCCTAATTTGGGCATTGCAACCCCCAGAAGAGTTTTGACAAGAAAAAAATCCCAATCCACAAATCAAAATCAGGTCAGTTGAGGCAGAAGATCCTATGTATTTTCTAAAATTACGTGGATACCTCCAGGCGCTGATGAAGAATTATCTTAGTTCCTGGAAACATAGCGAGTGCTCGCATGGGCACGCAGCCTGGCACGGGAACTGGAGTGCGATGGATTTGGCCCCCCCAGCTCACTCCTGGAAAAGCCTGTCCTGTGCCTGTCCTGAGCAGGAGAGTGCACAAGGGATGGGGCTGTGGAGCCCTTGGCTGTGAAAGCCAGGTGATCCCAGTGCAGTGCTGGGGTTCAGGGCTGCCCCTGTGCCCCCTGCTACACCAGGATGTGACTCAGCACCAGGACACTTTGTGGATGGGAAAAGGCAGGAAGAGTGAGCATCTTCCTGTTCTCAGTTGGTTCTGACCCACTGGACCTCACTCCATGGGGGCCACTGTGGGGACAGGGGGCTCCATATTTATTTGTGCCTGTTCATCTGACATCCCCAAACAAGGAGAAGGAGGTAGCCCTGTGACCAGCAGATGCTCAGCATTAAGGTTCCATCCAGGGGAAACAGAGAGGATCAAGAATGAGAGACTAAATGCATGGAAAGCCCACCTGGTTCAGGGTGTAACCAAAATGAAAACTGCTCAGTAATGTTTGACATTTTGCATCTTTTCCTTCTGCCTCCAGAAACAGCACACACAGTATTGTTTCAGATCACTACAAGACCTCTTAGGTCTGTGGTGAACATCACTTCAAGAAGATTGGCCCTCCCTGATTACGGCCAGTCATATGACTTTTAGCTCTGACAAACAGCTTTGACTAAAATAATAATTTCTTCTGGCAATTTGCAGTCAGAAGCTACCACTGGTGTCAGAGCTATCTACATCCCTTCTCTGCAGCAGATACTGCTTCAGCTCCTCAGCATTGACCTTTAACCTCTGCCTAGATTGATATTCATGTGCATTTTTAGCAAATGCAAAAAATTGATGTACCTTTTTAGATTATAAAAACCTATACGCCGATATACTCATTCTCTCTCGATCTTGAAAGAAACTTTACACTTTACCCCTACAGACAGGCACAGGTATCTGTTTTAATAAATCTCCTGGCTGTAATAACACAGGTATTGCAACTCATCACTTCTAAAGATCTAGGAAAAATATTTCCCTATAAATATTATATAGACTTTTGTAGCCTTTTATTAATACATTGCATGATGCTGCTATCAAATATATCTTGTGATATTACTAAACATAACCTCAGTTCTCAGAACAAACCATGACTTTGGGGGAAGACTACTCTGCTCAAACCTGTTAAATGAGACCATGGGTAGCAACAAACTCAGTGCCCAAGGCTCGGCTGCCTTACCATTGCCTGCAGACTGAATGGGAGGCCAAGACTGAGACCTACCACTGTTTCCTGACCCTGCTCACAGGAACAGGGACAGTCTGATACTGATCTGCGCAGAGCTGCAAATCTCTGCTGCCACTTCACACAAGCATACATGGGCACACAGGAGAAGTCAAAACTGCATGGTGCAAACTGCATGAAGGTTGGAAGCACTAGACAGTGGCATTTGTCCTCATTGGTTTTCAAAGAGAGGAGGCTATTTTCAAAACATGCAGTTTCATATCCATTTTGTCTCAGTTAGATACTTGGGATACCCTGCACTTCCTCAACAACACTGTGCAAACATCTGGAAAGCTGGGTAATTCCAGTGTTCTCAAGAAACATGGTAATAATACCTTGGCTCTGTCTAAGAAAATTTCCAGGCCAGTTGAACATTTCCAACAAACTTTTGTGGAAAGCACAAGTTCCAAGATTGACTGAACAAACATCATTCTAGTCCAAAACTTACTCAAAAGTATGTTTACTTTTAATAATGAGTAACACGGAAAGCTTTTTCTTCTGTGATGATAAGCAAAGAAGTCAGAAAACAAATGAGATGTAATCATAGCTCTGAACAGTACAAGGACAAGGTCATTATGACGCCTTTCCATTTCCTCTCAGAATTCTCTGGGAAATTCTTAGAATCATTCCCTTGCCTGAAAAGTACCACATATCTGGTGGCACCAAAAATGGAAGTTATATTGTGGTAGGAGAAATGGTTTGTGGTTTATTTAATACAATAGTGGTCATGTCTGCGGCTGGAGTAAAAGGCAAATTTGAGTCAAAACCAATTTTACATATTTTTGAGAGTGGATCTCAGACATGCTCACATACAAACACAAAAAGACACATATATATGCTGCTTTCTGAATTTATTTTGCGTACAAGGCAGAGGCTGTCAAGATTTTGACTAACATGGAATTACAATCAGCATATCAAAACATATTTGTGTTTAGACTATCAAGATGGATTTATAACCAGAACGTGTTTATAAAATATTCTTTTCAAGGGAAAGTGGTTCTTGAAACATCCTTAAAACTTTTTTGCAATCATTTGCTTATCTCATTAATTTTCCCATTATCATTCATCAAATTATGATAACAGGAAAATTCATGAGACAAGCAAATGCCTTTTCCTCCTTAAGTGGTGAAATTTACTACAAAATTTCAACATGTGAAGAAAATCTTGACCATCTCCAAAAGAAGTGCTGAAACAGAGGTCATGTTTTCATCTTCTTGTAAAGCTGGATAAAAACTCTCAGTATTAGGTAGTACTACACATCTGCATCTCAAGTTGAAAGAACTGGCACAAGGATATAGGACAAAGGCTTATTTTTTCCCTTTTTGAAAGGGTTTTGGGTGCTAACAAGAAAAGAACATTCTCCTTCTTAGTTTCTTTATTTTTTTTTTCTATACAAGAGAAAACATTCTGATTCATTTATAATAAATGAGAGGGTATGCAAGTTATGTTAATGTATCCACCTGTAGGCCACGGGATTCATGCTTACAAGGATCTGCTGTGCTGAGTCTTAAAAGAAATTGCTTGGTCCTTCATCACAGTACTACTATACTGTATTACTACAAAATTATGATGTATCCAGTTTTTCACCTAATCAAACATATTCATTCTGCTTTTAAATTTTACCACTTTTAACATTCATGAAGAAGTCTGGGAACCTTATCAGATGTGAGACTTTAAAGACCTCTTTAAATATACCTACTTCTTCGTTTGGGAGAGTTCAGAAAGCTGTATCATAAGCAGAAGGCCTCTACCAGTTCACATGAGGTTGTTCATCCCCTGGTCCTTTCTGTCAGTGTGACAGACCACACAGAGAATGTCCCTGGTGGCTCACACTGAGTCTTGTGGGTGGTTAAGTGCGTGGGAGTTTCAGTCTTTTGTTCTGAAGTATCTCCAGGAGAAATCACCCTCAAATTTGTGCTGCTATTTTTGTGTGACTCGTTTGCAGCAGAAAGAGGAGTTTACCATGTACTTTTGTGCTCTACTGTAGACATAAAAGGAAGCATCAAACTTCCACTGCTTATTGCCAAACTGAATAGAGATATCAAAGGGGAAGTCCAAGATGGTTTTTTCCCTCCCTTCAAAGTCATTACTTCACAACAAGTGGCCTTTAGAGAGAGAGCCAGTGATTTACCCAAGGCTGAAAGTACAATCTCTCTCTCTCCCCACTGGGCTCACAGCAAACTCACAAAAACGGATGTGATTTCGTAGTGGTGCTCTGCAGTGCCAGGTGATTTGTCTTTGACCTCTCCTGGCTCCTGCTTTCTGGAGGCTCAAACTTTAAAGAAAGACATGGCCCTTTCTACCACTTTTCCAGATTTGATTCTACTAAGAATAAAAGTCATAGCATTTTCTTTCCTATACAGAAGAGTGTTTAAAACGAAAATACTATGCCAAGGCCTGTTTATGAAACTACCTTGGAGCTATATAATGTAAACAATTAGCTATTGTGTGATCCTGAAACCTCACCAGCTCTAAGCAGATTCAGTCGTACCATCCCAGGTCAAGACCAGTGATGTAAACTCTCTTAGCACACACAGACATGCATGGGAGCAGTGTTACTCATGGGCCTATGCCTGTGCCAGGCTGAAATGGGTGACAAAACTTCTGGGGAGCACAGCAAGGCAATGTGAAACTCCAAATGCCCCTGAAATTATATTATCTATGACCACAGGGCAACTACAGCAGTGGGAGATAAGAACCATTCCAAAGGCTATGACTGTTCACCCTGATGGTTGAAAAAGAAAAGGGAGGAAATTATTATATCCTTGGGGAAAGGCAGAATGAATCTGAGTAGCCAACATGTAGGCACAGAAACCCTCTTGACTCTGGCAAGCAAAGCCAAGAAACCAGTGCCTGCTAAGTGTGCAGGTGTAAATGTGTATTTACTGCTCTGTTGACTCAGTTCCTGTCTGGTTTATCAACTTTTATCACTGGTACAGTAGCTTAAGTCAGCAGATCAGAGGCACAGACATCAGCGTGTGGGGAAAGAAAGAGAGAGGATGGAGGTAATGCCTTAAACCAACACAGCTGGGAGTGTAAGTCAGAGACTTATGGCCCTTGACAGCCATCCACCTTTGTATGACAGAAAATGGACTCTGAGTTTAAAGCTGTCACTTCTGATGGCCAAAATGCCTTTTTTCTTTTTTTTTTTACAATAAAAGGTATTTTCTCTTTGTCCCATGCAGCCAAAAGGTCAGCTGTGGTGAGAGAGCTGATGAAGCTGCCCTTGCATCCTCCATGACTGTGGTTGAATATACTCATCTTTGAGTCTGTTCTGCTTCATTATGGGGACCATATCTGTAAGAAAATAATTTTGCTTTGGTAAAACATTCTGTTAACAGGATTGTGGGGGAGAACCATAAAACATTTTCTTTCCCTTTGATATTTGTGACTGTGAAGCACCTCAGCTACAGGCAATAAAATAATAACAGCGGTGTTGAGTACGTGGCAAACAAACAGCAAACCTGAGGTTTCTTGCCACAGGCTATGTAGCCTTGAACACTCAGCCAGACGTGCTTGGCCAGCACCTGCACACTCGCTTTGTTGTTGTTGTTGTTGGTACAGACCAAGTCAGTCAAATTTGCAGAAAGCTGGTTTGCAACTGGACCAAGACTTCAGACATTTGAGCAAAGAAACCCATCTCAGATTACGGCAATCAGGCGTCTCTCCTCAGATGTGTTCAAAGCCCTGAGAGTCCTGGACTTTCCCAGCAAATTCCTCTGGAATGTAAATAGTCTTCAGATCCCCCACCAGGTGCCAGCAAGGTTTCTTGAGGTTGCTGAAGGGGAAGTCCTCATGACATATTCCAACTAAATAAAAATAGTAGTAATAATAATAATAAAAATAATCATAATAATAATGATCATGGTGTTTGGCTGGGGTATTTTTGCCTCAGGAGAAGATGTGTGTTTGGGAAGAAGCAGCAGTTAGCACCAGAGAATGTTACTCAGAACAGGTCAACTTAAAATAAGATTTGCTAGATACCACTAAGGTATTTGCTCAGAGGTCTGGCTGGCGATGTACTTACAAAGCAGAGGAATGTTTCCTTTATCTCCAAGTGAAAATGCTGAAGCAGATGTTTTCAATAAAGATCCTGGCACTGCAGATATGAGCTCATAAAACACACATTTGTATGCACTCTGGAGATATTAGAGAAGTTGAAATCAGTAACTATGGCTACTTTTTGACCCATGGATAGTCAAGGGACCCTGAACCTCTGGGCTCTGGTCTCAGTTCTGCCACTGCCTTCCCAGATAAACTTGACCAAGTTGTTTTGTCTCTTGTGCTTCCATTTCCCCAGACACAACCCAAGGCGTCTGCCAGAGCCTCCTTGCTGAAGCAGGCTGTGGAAAAAGCTGTGCATGAAAACCCATCAGTGCTGTCAGGCACAGTCAAGAATATGTGAACATGGGCACTGTTCCTGAGAGATGGGACAGCAAGAGATGGAGGTGACAGGTAGCAGGAGAAGAACTTAGAGAGGGAGTCCTTGCCAGCCTGGGTGATTGTATAAGTGTAAGGGTGACAGGAGTGCTACTTGAAAGGTACTTTGGTTGGTGCTCAAATATTCCTCGGAATTATTATTTTTTTAATGTAGGCCAAGGAGTTCTTTGCTGCAAAAGAAAAAAGTAACACGATAAGCAGGCATGAAGGGGCATGGGAGGAAACATGTGGCATGCCATGATGAGCCTTGACAAAGCTTTCTATTTTTAAAGTTGCTTAATATAGTCCTGAAAAAAAGGTCTTTATTGTTATAAAATATCTCCTTGCCCTTCTTAAAAATATCTCCATTTTATGGCCATCAGACCAGGCTGATCTTTTGGCACCTAACAACAGCATTTCATTTCCAGAATGAAATATCTCAGATATAGATCAAATCAGATATCATCAGATCTCAGTTATATCTGAACCCTGGGAATATAGAGTCACTGCCAAGGTTGGAACCTGCTCCTAAACAAATCTCCTTCTGCATATGCTCCAAAAAACATTTCCTTTCCTAAAACATAGGCTACCGAAACAAAGATTTCTAATCAGATATTTTTAGGCACTTTGAATCATGATTTCAGGAGCCAAAGGGAGGAAAATCATATCAGCATTTAAGAGGTCCATCCAAGAGATGCATCAGTTATTTAACAGATAAGTACATGCAGAAAGATCAAAGCCTCCTTCTGGGATGAATAACCATGATTCACAGAGCTGGGAAGTGCAAAGAAATTACTCCATCTAGCTAGCTATCACTTTTAGGGAGAAAGAAAGCATTTATTCACACTTATTTTAAGGCATTCCTTTTGCTCCACCAATGTTTGAAGTACTACCCTGTAGCAATCAAATGGCAGGTGAAATAAGAAGAGGAACAGCGAGTTCTTGACAGAAGAAATAAGTCATCGTTCCCTCCCACCGGCAGAAAGGGAAGTCAAGAACAGCTGGAATGGCACACAGAACCGGGGGAAATCACCTCTTTGTTTTCACCTCCTCCTTCTTCAAGTCCTACTGTGGCAGGCCTGTGGGCACTGAGGTTGCAGACAAGGAGGCAGAAAATACCCGTGCGGGCTTTCCAGCTTGTTTTGATGCGTTGAATATTTGGAAAAGCAAAGTGAGGTGTCTGTGCCCCTTCCGTGTCCAAAAGCAAAATCTTCTGGTGTTTCCAAGCTGCCCCAAAAACTGGGAGTTCACGTTTCCCTGTAAACCTGTGTGGCTGAAGGATTTCCTACAACAGGGGAAGCCTGCAGCAGCAGCTACCAGGGCATCATGGCCACTTATCACACTCATCACCCAGTTCCTTGCCTGAAAAAAATCCTAGGTTAATAAGCCTGACCCAGAAAAATGGACTACTCTGCCTTCCAGCAACCCAGAATGAGACAGGGAAATCCACAGGAGATGGCCATATATTGGCTACTTCTGCCAGCAAATCCATCGCTCAGTCACAGAAGGAGCTGGAGCTCCCCACTCCCTTCTCCCTAGAGGCTGCTTTCCAGCTATGCCATGTCTTTTGGAGGTTTCTTGGAGCTCCTCTCATCCTCACTACTCCCTGTCAGCTTTCCATTCCCCCTTGCCTTTTCCAGGCCCCATAGCAACTTCCTTCACTGACCTTTAGAAACTCCTTCTGTATCCTTGGGTGCCCTTTTCCCTTCTCTGTGCCCACCCACTGCTCCTTACTGGCCCTGCTGACTCCCATCCAGGCACTGCTCCCTCCTCCCTCCCCTCTCTGCCCTCCTCACCACAGAGCAGGGAAGTTAAACAGGACTGCTCTTTGAGCGTTGTGTTGGGCAACAGCCATGAATGGATTTTGCTCCTCTGAGTAGCAGAGAAAAGTTTGAGGTCCTAATAAACAAATATTAGGGCTCCCATGGGTGCTTCAGACACCATTTGCTGCAAAATTAATGTTTATCTACAAGAGAAGGGTCCCACTCAGCACCAAAGGTCCTAATTCATCCAGGCATCCCCATGGCCTGGCCAAGTGTCAGGGCTGTCCTGCAGCAGATGGTCCTAGCACAGATGAACCTAAGCCTGAGGCCTCCTTGGGACATAAATAAAGGTGTTTATTTGATGTTTATTTCATCCTCAATCAGACATGCTCTGCACTGCTCACCTGCTCCCACCTTATGCTACAAACAAGACAGAGGATTGCTGATGTCATTGACTTTCCTAAGTGGCAGAGCAGCCCCAAGGTGGCAGCTGACCCCACACAGTCAGATGAGAAGCTGTAAGTCCCATTTGTTCCCACTAAGCTGGCAGGCATTTTCTCACTTCAGGCAGCCTACTCCAGCTGGATAACATCAGACAACATCAGCTCTGCACCATGCATTGCTGGGGTGTCCACGTATGCTGCCTATGCCCAGTGGAGAAGGGGAACAGAAAACATCTCCCTTGCTTTCCTTCACCTTTCATCTGTATTTCTTTATTACACACCACAGGTGATGGGCTGTCTTTCCCTTCATTGTACTCCATCTGCTCATACCCCATTGGTGGCACACAAGTATGGCCAGATGCCTTCATGGTGACATCACCTGCCTTGAGGGCCAGTGGTTCTCTGACGTTGTGGGGCCTGGGCTGAGAGATGGGAGCAAAAGCCATCGCTGCTGTCCCACCAGCTCATGCACCTAGCCCAAGAGGGCTGATGCCAGGAACATGAATGGGCTCTGCATGCCCCCAGAAGGGAACTTGCAGACCTGTGCCAGTGCACCTGTCAAACTGCACAGGGCTGCCACTGCCTTGAGGGGAGCAGGGTCTGCTCCCGGGTGTAGAAACCAGAGAAGAGAAGAGAATGCACTCTGGGGTGCAGATTTTGGAAGGAATGAGATGCAGTATATGACAGCTCTGCTGGGAGGAAGATGCTTCTTGCATGCAGGAGCAGAGGGAAGCCATGAAGCAGTGTGGGAAGATGTCCACAGGAGATCTGTGCTTCTTGACACTGCTCATAAGAATTTCAGCTTCCAGGCCCAAATTGTTCATGCCCAAGTGGCTGCTTTAGGGTGAGTTTTCCTTAGGAACATGAAGGAGCCTGCAGCCAAAACTCTTCGCAAGAGTGAGATTACTGTTTAGCCCATAATTTTGGCAGACATCTAATTTGGCAAAGTTGCAGTGGCCCAACATGCTGGAGCAGGGCTTAGCCGTTAGCAAATGGCTTTCAGACAGAATAATTTGGAATAATATGCCCAAATTTGGTCAAAACATAGAAGATTTTGGAGAAATTTCAGTTTGCACATCCTTAGGAAAAACCCCACTGGATCTTCCCCAGGGACAGTTTGCACTGAGCATGTCTAGAACCAGGACTTCAGAAAGATTTGTGCTAAAGGCTGATGCAGAGCACTACTAGACTTAAGCTGAGACAGTAATGGTACTAAAATACCTGGGGAGCCCTGGCTCTTCCTAAACCCAGGATATATAGAGGAGGCAGATGCCTACATAAGTGCAGATGGACCAGGCACCAAAAGCGGGCAGGGAAATGGGTGGAATGGGTAGGGATAAAAGTCTGGGAGTCAGTCAGAGGATCAGACTGGGGTTACATACAGTGTGAGTTGCCTGTCATATGTCAACAGTATTAATTATAGTGCTGTAGTCTCTTCACATAACCATGAAGTGAATCTGTGTCTGCCTCTCCTTTGCATTTTAGCTTCTATTCCACATTCCCTTCTTCTCCTGTCATCTCCTCTCCCCCTTTCCTAATGCGCTTCCCTCAGTCTTTGACCACTGTCAGCTCTCTGCCTTTCTCATAGCAACAATATTTTGCTGTAATCTCGCAGCTGTTTACTTCTTTGGTCTCACTCTGTCACACTGCCTTCCAGCACAGTCCTGTCCTCCCACACACTGCATCTGACATTTAGGGCACTTGAGTTTCTTGAGGCACTGTGCTCTCTCCAGCATTGCTGAGCTCTTTCCTTCAGCCAGCACTGCTAACTGATGCTCATTACCTGCTCTGTGGCCCAGCTGAGGATCACTATGGCCAGGCTGACTTCCTGCAGCCTTACAAAATTAATTTGCTTGCTCTTTCTGAATCTTATTGAAACATTTCTGCACCTCTAAATTGATTTGCTCTTCCTCCTGCCTCTCCACCAGCACAGAGACAGTCTTTTTGTTACCAGAAAGCTCTTTTCTGAATTCCTTTCCCCTCTTGCCTAGTCATTTTCCCCAAGGACCCCAGCCTATCTCTTCATCTCCCTTCTCTACCTCTCCTGCAGCTTCTCAGGTTGCCATAATGCAGGGAAATGTAGCCAATCTTGCCTCTCAGGGTTGTGTAAAGGACTGTTGTGTTGCCCCATCTTTCCCAGCTCCCGCCACTGACCCCCAGGAATTCCAGCTCATACCACTGGATATTTCTTTGGGCCAATTCAATTCACTAACCCTTCAGAAAGTGTCCTTCTGAGGCTTTTAGCTTGGAATTTTTTTTCCCTCCAGGATTTTTTTGGGTGAATTTACAGTAGTGAATTGAAAGCCAGCAGGGCAGAGGAAGAGGCAACATCTGGCCAAGGAGAGAAAGGAGGCGGCGAATGGTGGGCTGGGACCTTCCTCTTTCAGTGGCCACAAGCTGTGAGACTGGCTCAGGACACTGACTGTAGCTCCACCCTCACTTCCCTCTGGTTCTTTCCTTCATATTATGAATATGTGTCACCCTTATAGTGGCATAACCATGTTAGTTAAAACCTTCCATACTTCTAACTGACCTGATATTGCTGGAAAGATTTTACATATAATGAGTCCACAGATTTATTTGCCTCAGGCATTTCCAGCAATGATTCTGGTTGAGGTTTTTTTTGTCTGTTCTGGGTGTTTCTGTACTAAGTCAGGTGCATAGCATGCCAAGATGCCCTCTCACTGGCCAGTGTGTACATCTGAGTATTTGGGCAGGGCTGAGCACTCCCAGCACCTGTTTTATCCCAGGTTTGAAAACATAAACTCCTCTGCTACTCCTTGGGGCAATGCCTTGTAGAGCACTTTTGCAAGAAGTACAGAATTTCTATGCAAGCAGGTGTAGGATGACTGCTTTGAGAGGCTTCTGAAAGGCCAGAAATAATTCCTCAAGGCTGGGCTAAACCTCAGAGGAGACCAAACCTGTTATTGCAGAGCATTGAGTACTGGGGCACAAGCTGAGGCATAGGGAAAGTCCCAAAACTGCAGCCATTGCTGGACCAAGATCAGTGCTGTGTCCTACATTTCCCCATTCTACATATGAACAGAAAGAAACAATAAAAGTACTGTGCTTTCCTGGACAGCTTGCTTTGGGACAGTGGTATAGCTGTAGGCATGGCTAATACAGGTCCACCATGCAAGCCCACCATTTTAAGGGAGCTTTCCCTCAAGAAGGGAATACAGTAGTAATTTCAAATACCCTTGCATTACTCTTGAAGGTGATGGAGTCCTAAAGAAGGCAGGCACTGCCTGTGAATCTGGAGAGTGTTGAGCAGGATGTTCCCTACAGAGCTTTTATAAAAAGCAACACTATTATGGAAAAAGTAGAGCGACTTTTATTCAGGATATCAAGTGAAAAACTAAAAGGTATCTTCAAGAAAACAATGCAGAGATGACACAGACAAAAGGTGGGGTTTTGCATATTTGGACAAGATACTTTGCAAGAATACCAGGTGAAAATCCCCCACATTTAAAGGTAAATCAGGCAGGATTGCATTGCAACTGGCTCCCTCCTTGCTTTTATTTGCCTAAGGGCCAGGCCTTCTGCATTTCAAAGACATTCACCTCTCCACAAGCTTTGTGTATTTTTTTCATCTCAGCATCTCTGCCCTCTATCTCTTCCTTGTGGCCTTCATAGTTAATGCTGGGTTTTTCCAATTACAAAAGTCCATTTATTTGCTTTCTTGGGAAGCTGGACAGCAAACAAAGTTGCTACCAAAACTGCTGCTAGGTTAAAAAGAGGGAATAGAGAGGATAGGGAAAGATCTTGTTCAGCATAGATGAATGCTCTCACCAAAGCAAACAGTGCTATAGTATGACAGAAGTGGATATTGGGACAGGCATTAGTCACGTCATCAGTACCCTGGCACTGTTCTGACAGACAGAGAGGAAGCTGCGATTGGTGTTTTCCTGAGGTGTTTTCCATCAGCTGGTGGAAAGGTAAAATTTTTCTAGCATTAATAAAATGTAAAAGTGTGCACAAAGTATAAATCCTTATGTAAATATGTTTTCCCCCGGTTTACAGTGCGGTGGGTTCCATTTAGATGAACTTCTCTTATGATATTAGATTAAAGCTTTAAAGAGCAGCTGCAGTCGGTAACCAGACACAGTTGAAGCCAGAGATGTGAATCCAGGGCCAATTCTCAAATCTAATTCTTTAAACTGCATTTTCTTTTTTCCTTTTTTTTTTTTTTTTTTTTTTTTTTTTTTTCTGTTACAGTCCAGGTAGTGTACTGTTCTTAGTCACTGTTCAGTGACAAGCTTAATGTATGCTGAATCATGATGGATACTGTACTGTTATTCCTGACTCACCCTAGGAAAAATGAAACATGTGTGTCTATCTGTGCTTACCAAGACTGGGATCCTTAGGCTGCATTTCTTACACTTATTTCTGAGTACCCTCTGCAGGCAAGTGATTGCCATTTGTTGCTCTCTCACTTGAGTTTGTCAGCTTGCTTGTTCAGGTTTCTTTGTCAAAAGGCACATTACCAAAATTCCCCTCTCAGCCAGTAGCCAAGGCAAGGCTTGTTAGCTGACGATTGTTTCCCACATAGATGAGGGGCCTGATGGCCTATTTACACTGACACTAAAAATGTTTCTTGTCTTCCTCTGGAAATCACTGAAGGTTTATCTAAACAGGTCTAACCTGACTCTCAAGAAAGTTATGAAGTCTCTGCTAAAGGTGTGAACTCCATTTTTACAAGTAAAATCAGGCTTAGTGACTTCTGAAGGGATGGGGTACAGATAAATTGCTTTCATTTCTGTGGATTGAGTTTGCAGTTTTGATTGAATCATCGTGCTTGTCCCTTGGAGGTGGGCCAACAAGGACAAACTCCTCAATCCTCCCACTGCATTCTGAGGATACCCTGTACATTACAAGGCACCTACCACATACTGAGAGGAGGGGAAATTCCAGGAGTAGTGTGGGAGAGAGCAGGACTGGGCATGCAGCTGGGTACCAGGACAACCCTGCTGGCTCATATCCTCCTGCAACTGAGGACTGGGGATTGCTCTTCAAAGGGATAGCTTGGCTCTTGCCAACCTGTCGGCCTCTAGTAAATGTATTCTCCTTCTGGCAGTTCTGCAGGTGGCTCTAGCTCTGAGTCTGGCCACCTGCTCACTAAGTGACTCTGGGAAAGCAGCAGGAAGGTCAGCCAATGCCAGGGAAGAGTGAGACACGCCCCTTCAAGGTCATCCTGTGCAGTTATGCTGTACTTGGAATAATGTCCAAATGCTTCTGGGCCTCAGCAAAATGGCAGGCTCTCTTGCATCCCAAAGTCAATGAGAACTGGGGTCACGGTGCCATTTCCAGGAAATCTTCTAGGTCTGGTCTTTTGATGACAAGATGAAATCACTGGCACGTATGACAAAATGGTGAAATGCCAGTGTCAGATTAATGGTAGGACTCAATGATCTTCAAAGTCTTTTCCAGCTTGAAGGATTCTATGGTTCTATGGGTCGGAGTGGATGCTGTTCTAGCTGAGCTGTCATAACCTCATCCAACATGCAAGTTAACACAGTCCTGCCATGACTTTGAGCCCTCTGCTCATCCATCCAGCAGAAACACTGGTTCATTTCTTTTGGATAGGGCAGCTGGTTCCCTCTGAATCATGGAATCATTAAGGTTGGAAAAGAACACTAAGATCATCAAGTCCAACTGTTAACCAAGCTTGGGTGCAAGGGGGAAAACAGAACCAGGATGGCCTGAGGATCTGGTGTGGGAAATCTTCAACAGGTTTGCCTAGCTTTACTCCACATTGCTCTGCCTGTCCCCTAGAGGCACCAGCTTCCACATGAGCTCACCTTGCACGTGTGGCATGCCGCAGCCTGGAAGTTTCCTTAGGCCTCCCACTATATAAGTGCCTTTGCAGTGGGCTGCCACATTCCTATCATTGCTTCAGACACTTGGAACTGAGAAAACACAGAAGAAACGATCATGTCCCAAAGCTCCAGCTGCACTGCAGGGAGAACAGAGGCTGTGGCAGGACCACTGTGACCTGGATGAAGTCACTGTGCTCTAGCCCTGAGCAGTACAAGCACAGCAGCTGGCACAGCTGGCACTGCTGGCTAGGGCAGCAATCACTCCTGCACTGGGAAAAAGACATTTAGCAGAGCATCACAGACTGTGATGTCCCTAGAGTCTTTCACTTCTCTTTAAGAGACAGAGCAAGACTTGTCAATATTTCATGACAGCACTAGCTACAGTGCCTTCCAAATACAATTGCTCATTATATGTTTATTACCTGTAGGAACATTAACTTGCAGTTACTGGCATAACATAGCAACTGATGTCTGTTTGCTTTGTTTGCTTTCACAGACATTTGCTTGCTGTAGTTGAGTAACCACAGTGCTACCTTCATTAACAGGGAGAACTTTCTGTTTCAGGAGGACTGCCTGGGAAGTAAAACACCATTTGTGCCAAGGAACATTGTCAGGGGGCACAACTTCCCTTTTTCGGTGCTTATCATAAGGAAAAGGGAAGAGCTAGAAATGGAGATATGGTTTTTATACTCTTTATTTTTAAGTAGATTATCTGCATTGAAAAAAATGTTTAATGGAGATTATCTTAAAGTGCAGCACAGTGGTCTTATTTGTGTGGGCATAAATTCTTCACAAAGAACAAGAGGTATTTCCATACACACATGAGATTCAAGAGAATGTATTGCAGGAAAAAAAATTATAATATGTGCCAGTCATATAATCCTTATCTCTCTGCTTCTTCCTGTATCCTCCCCAGGAGTCTGAACATTCCTGTACAGTGCCATGCTATATAAATGGAGTAGGAAAAATTATCAATGTCACAGTGATTATAATTAGAGAGGAGCCCCCAGTGCTGGCCCAGTGAAATACCATTCCCAGCTGGGATTTGTTTGACTGCTGCAATGTGGCAGAACCAATGCTGATCAGAGGGATGAAGGCTCTCTCCTATGAGGAAAGGCTGCAAGAATTAGGGTTCTTCAGCCTGGACAAGTGAAGGCTTCAGGGTGTCCTAATTGTGACCTTCCAAAACCTGAAGGAAACTAACAGGAAAGGTGGGGCAAGACTATTTTCAAGAGCATGTAGTGACAGGGCAAGGGGGAATGGGTTCAAATTCAAAGAGAGTAGGTTTAGATTAGATATAAATAAGAAACCATTTACTGAGAGGGTGGTGAGGCACTGAAACAGATTGCCCATGGGAGCTGTGGAAGGAGAGAAAGGGCAGGAGTGCACAGAGTGAGCCTGAAGGGAAGGGTGAGAAAGAAGCTAAGAGGCCCAGGGGATATTCATCCTTTGGGACATTCATCAAAAAAAAAAAAAAAAAAGCCCAGTCAAAACCACCAGGTGCTTTCTGCACTCCATGTGCTAATTCCTGATTCTGCCTCCTCTTCATAGGCTGGAGAAGCTCAGTGCTGATGGTGGAGGCAAAATTACTCTGGCCACCCCCATCTCATCACACTTCCACAGCTGGTCTCCCACACCACATAAGCATCTTATGCACTTGTGTAATACAGCATCAATATGCTGAATCATTGGAAAGAAGAAGAGGTTGCTGTCTCCTTAAGATACCAGGATATCATCTGCAACTTGGAGCTCCCCATGGCAGTGGGTGCTCTCACTGGGTGACAGAAGCTCTGTGGTTTCCTGGTGCCTGGCACCCATCCACTGAGATCACCTACATCAGAGTGGTCCCTGGGAATGCAATTCAGAGCCTGCTTGAGCATTCTGACCCAGGAGGAAGCACAAGATGGGTATCCTGGTCGTGCTCTGTTCATACCTTGGGAGGCAGCAGGATAAATGTGACAGGACCTCTTTCCCCAGTAAGAGGTATCTGACAACACAACTCTGTATTGCTGTTATCAGGAAATATGAGTGGTGAATGCAAAACTCCCTGTTTCATAATCAGAGAAAGAAACATCACTGACCCTGTCTCTGACTAAAGGACAACATATTTCCTGCTTCTGGGTGTGAGGTTAAACTGACATGGGGGAGTTCTTGAAGCCTTTTTATTCCTGATGCAATAAAGTGTCTGCATGGGAGCATGCAGCCTGCTGTCCTTGATGTCATTGCCTCCAACCAAGCTCCCCAGAACACCATCAGAAGGGCAGGAAGGAAACAGGAACTAAAAGGAAGACAGTTGCACTCTCCCAGCATGAATGTTGGGCACTAGCAGTGTGTGGTGCTACAGAAGTGCAGAGGCTTATTCTCAAGCAGTTTTCAAACAAACAGAAGCTGCCGCAGGCTACATGCATTGCTCAGGGGATGCTAGCCTTCTGTGGTCCTGCTGGCAGCCACTCTTACTAGACACTGGCAAGCCAGGGTCATCAAAAAGTGACACTGATCCAGGGGGAGCTCTGGCAATGCAGCAGTAGGCACCAGTTCCTGTCTTAAAAGGACAATTACGAGAGAGAGAGAGCCATGCTCTCATCGGGGAGCAAAAGGACTGCTGAAGATACTGGCATTCCTGCTGTGTGACACACAGCACATTAGACAACTGATTCATTCATTTCCTACTGACTTCTGTCTCTTCTACATTTGTGCCACAATCTCGCAAGCCGGGAACTTTCAGGCAAACAAAGGACAGGGGACATGGTTACAGCTACAGTGAGACTGGCCTGACAGCATCATCTCCTATACCGACTCCAAGTTTTAAGTATTGTACAAGAAAATCAGAAAGATGGGTAGCATCCTAAATATAATCTACACTCTGGGGTTAAATTTTACCTGGAAGTTCTAAAAATAAAGATTCCTGCTGTATGTGATTTCCGTTTCACAGTTCTAGTTCTTTCTCTTTCTATTTTCTATTTTGAGGATCAATTCCAGTTACACAATCTTTATTTACAGGAGTTTAGAACAGAGATTTTCTTACTCAGAAAGGGGAATTAATCTTTATATGCACCCAAAAGTGATTGTGGAGAAGCTGGCCCCCTCCCAAAGAAAATTCAAGTTAACAGCCAGTCACAAAAATTTTCT
Organism: Lonchura striata; assembly: GCF_050655825.1. Taxonomy (NCBI): domain Eukaryota; kingdom Metazoa; phylum Chordata; class Aves; order Passeriformes; family Estrildidae; genus Lonchura; species Lonchura striata. Next base: position 63,313,447 of record NC_140705.1, on the reverse strand, counting down.
TGCCAAGGTCGGGAAACAAAAAGGAAGGAAGTAGAAAATTAAAGAAGTTAAAAGCAAAACAAAAGACTCAAAACAAAAATTTGTTTTGCTGGGATATCTGCTAGGAAACATTGAGGCAGCAGAGAAGAAAATTGCAAGTTTGCTGCTTTTCATAATGAGTCTGTTTTCTCAGTTGAAAACATTGTCCTTGAAAACAACTACCCATCCCTCTACTGTTTTGGAAAACCAGTCCCCTGAGAATTTCATGCTACCCTAAGAAGGACATTTTAATATAAATCCTCTCACTCATAATTCTCAGTCAGATATTTAAATGCTCCTAAAGCTAAAGTCCTTTATCCATGCTGATATGTACTCATTTATACTTTCTGTAATGTCTCTAAGAAATTCTGTAAGTAAACAGAAAAATTAATAACAATTTTCCCTGTGAAAAGTTGTCCTACTGTTGCACCTCAGGAAGTAATTTCTTAAAATCAATTATGAATTTGAAATCAATCTGAGAAGACAGGTTGGTACTTGGCCTTGCAGACAGCAGGGGACTATATTTTTGTGTATGTGAGAGCATGTGTGAGCTTATATACATATTCTCCAAATATCTGAAACTCTATTTTCACTTGATATTCCCAAGTATAGTAGCACCCTTTTGCCCCCTCTTTCTACCAGTGAGAATGTGAAAAGAATTCTCATGTAGGATTCCTTCAACAAGAACTTTTCTCTTTTACTTTCCCAGTTTTTATACTACCTCCAATTGGGGAAAATATGTGGTGGATTCAAGCCTGCTAACCTTTAACTTTTCACTTTTCCCTAGGGCCAGTGTTAAATTGCTGCCTTTTTTTTTTTTTTTTCTTCTTCTATATTTTTTCTTTTTACTAGTTCCCTAGCTTTGCTGAAACTGAGAGGGATTTGAAAGCTGCAATAGGAAAAAGAAAATGAAACATGACCTGGTGGTGCCCTCACAGAATGCAGTCAGCAGTCAGCAAAGTCTGAGAAAGTCATTGAAGACTAATGTGCACAAAACAAAAATGTTACAGCTTTTCTTGGCTCATTGCTGCAGTGTAATGTTCATCAGAACACCTTAAATTACAATATCTACAATATGAGCATCTCTACTTCCATTTCTAAACCCAGAATACATATTATTCCTTAATTCATTATAGTTTTGAAGAGTTTTTTTCATAAACACAAAGAAAATGAAATTCACCTGATATTTTAAGTTTTACTTAGATGTTTCCCACATAAAAACAAACTTTTTCCTGGAAATTACAAATTCATAAATGCAAGGACTGATTTTGCTAAAACATAATTTATCAGCAAGGAAATATTTAAATGTAAACATTTTGACCTTTCTCATTATGATCTTGGGATGTTTGCATTTTGTAGAGCACAGTCAACTGAGGGTAATAAAACTTGAATTAAATCTGAATACTTTTTGATAGATGCACAGAAGGCAAGGTGATCAGAACCAGTATTGCAAATGCAGTTCCACGAAAAGCTTACTCCATCGCAACTTCCTCTGAAGCGTTTGTTTGGAATAGAGATAAATGCTTTGTTAACTGTCAGCACTTGTTCAGTGTGTTACCAAGACTGAGGGCTGTAGTCAGCGCCTGTGGGTACGGCTTTGTTGCGTAAGCAGCCCAAAAAAGGCTCATCTTCCTCATCTGGCACCGTGACTTTGCTACGTGCTCCCTTCCAAATCCTCCATGCAGATCTTGTTCCATGCACACTGCAAACCTCTCTGCTTGCTCTGGTCTCTGCTTACACTTCTGTTTCCTCTTCCCTGCACTCTTCTCCTCCCAGATCCCCTCGGAGGTGTCACATCTCTGCTGCTGCTCTGGCTGTGTACCACGTACCCTCTGTCACCTGGCCTCTGCTCTCACCGCTGATAGCGCCCCGCGGCGCCCATCGGCGAGGATGCTCCGTTCGTGCTCCAGCACTGCCGGCCTGAACACCTTTTGGTTGGCTTCTCGCCTATCATGTGTGTCTTTGGAGCTTGCCTGGGAATGCATAGTGACAGGGACCAGCGTGCCTTTCCGCAAGGCAGAAAGGAGTGGGGCTCTTCTATAAATCAGGTGATTACTTAGACACTTGGACTAGTAGCGTCTTCATTGCTGTGCCATGGTACTGTCCCTGGGAGCATCCTGAAAATCTCAGCACAGCCCAGATTTGTTATGAGTTCTTTACAAGGATTTGATGTGGCCTGATGGTGACAATGCTGAAATAATCTCCGTTTTTCACCCTTTCTTGGTGCCTTATGAATAGATTGTATCTTGTGAATACAATCCCTTAGGAGACCTTATGTGAAACTGTGACTGTATAGACTCGGAGATGGGAAAACATAGTTTGAAATACACAGGTAGTTCATCTGTTTCTGAAGTAAGCATATTTTTCAGCCTTCAGAAAAAAGAGGATACAGACCCTGGGGATTTGTGGGGACTAAGGAAACTCCAAGTTTTTATTTTCTGCTTCCTTTTTATGTCAGTACTGTAAGAAACTCTGTACAGGGAAGTTGTAGTGCTTTAACTGATTTAAGTCCACTTCGTAACTCCTTTTAAGTCTGACACATTCTGGTAAATCCAGCCAGGGCAGATGGTACTGACCCTTCTGGACCACCAGGAACCAACGGCAGAGGTTTCCATTCCTATGAGGGAGCAGACAGAATAGAGCGTTTGCCCACACATCAAAATCTTAACACAAAACTGCTGTTCTCTATGCTTTTGGTAGCTTATAAAAAATGGTAACCCCTTGGAATTTCAGCTGGGACCCTGGATGCCTAAGACAGAAGCAGGATGAAATCCACTAGCTCTGCTAAGTGAGGACAGGGTCTGCTGAAGAAGCACAAGGAGTGCAGAGAGCTGCCAGTGCTGGTATCTTCAGTTGTTATGCTAAGCATCACAAAAGCTCAGCTGTTAGAGACTTCTCTTTAGATGGACTCCTCACTCATTTTCCTTCTACTAAGTTTGGACATAGCCTTTACAAGTTGGTCGTGTAATCATTCCACTGCACAGGAGGCCCATGCACTGTGAACAGCCATTACAGTGACAGTAATATCAAATGTCATGTAGCTGGTTTTGTCAATAGAATTCCAGTTTTGCCATGGCAATACCACCTCTATTCCTAGCAGTGGGTAAGCTGGTGACAGAAACTCGGGTGTCTGCAAACAGACCTACTCAAGACCATTTTAAAATTTTTGATAGCTCCTGGTATACAACAGAACCTTGCAGAAACTACATTTTGAACATTCTTATGTACTAATGAAACCAGCCAAAGCAATGTTGTTTGTGGTGCAGCTCTCCAGAATGCAGCAGAATTAAATTAAAGGAATGAAAAGGTTTTCATTATTGAACATCAAGGCAACAACATGCTTCCCTCAAGGAGTGGGAACCAGAAAGCTTGCTAGGTTTCCCTTCAGGGTGATGCATTGTCATGCAGTATCACACTGACTTGCAGCTGGGAATCACCATCTCAGTAGCAGTCCTGCAGTCTCAAGGAAAGAAACCCCACACCTGACAAGAGGACATTACTGTCCTGCTGCCTCCAGCTGGCTTCCCTGCCCCAGCACTAAAGCACAATCACAGCTCAGCAGAAGAGTATTTTTCCACCCTTTACATCCTTATGTTTGTTTAAATCTTCTACAAACTTTGAATATATTACTACAAACAGGATGTACTGACATAAGCAAAACATTGAGCTTCCCCCAAGACTTCTCCATAGCTAATGTGGCCTCAGTAATTTTCATATCTCTTTTCTTCTTAAAAAGAAATTTTACTCAGTTCACCATAGCTTAGCTGCTAGCCCTGTACTGTCTCTGCAACAGAGCAAAAAAGAATATTGTCAGCTGTTGGTTCACATGAGTTTACAACTGACACAAAAGAAAGTGGAGCAGTGGATGGAGACAATAATACAGGAGATTATTTAAACTGCTTCCTGCAGAAGGGGAACTGTGAAATTAGTGTGAGGGAGCTTCCTTTGTGCCTTTGGTTTTCCCACTTACTGCCTAGGGTTTTGCCTCAGATTAACAGATTGACATGGCCTTGCAATTCATAAGAATCAATGAAGATGAGACATTTCAGCCTACATCCTATACCAGAAGTGTTTTAGCAATTAACTGGCTGCATACTTGTTAAGGAGGAATCTGAATGTAAGTTGTCCTGCTGCAGCCTCTAGACATGCCTCTAGACATGTGGGGCCAGAGGGAATCCACTCCAGAGACATTTGAAATGCTCACTGAGCCACTTCCCATCATTGCCAGAAGTCCTGGCTGACGTGGGAGGTCCCAAGTGACTGGAAGTTAGCGACTGCGATACCTGGCTACAAGAAGGGCCAGGAGGAGGATCCAGGGAACTACAGGCCTGTCAGCCTGATCTCGGTGCCACGGAAGGCCATGGAGAAGATCCTCCTGGGAGACATCACACGGCATGTGCAGGACAGCCCAGCCAGCATAAGTTCATGGAAAGCAGGTCCTGCTTGACCAACCTGATCTTCTTTGACAAGGAGTGTCGTGGATGAGGAAAAGGCTGTGGTTGTCACCTGCCTGGACTTTAGTAAAGCCTCTGGCACCATTTCCACAGCATTGTCCTGTAGAAAATAGCAACCCATGGTTGGCTGGGTACAGAGTTTGCTGGGTTAAATTTGTCTGGATGGCCAGGCCCAGAGAGTGGTGCTGAACAGAGCTACATCCAGCTGGTGACTGGCCATGAGTGATGCCCCAGGGCCTAGTTTTGGGGTCAGCCCTGTTTAATATCTTTTTGAATTATCTGGATGAGGGAATCAAGGGCACCCCTTTGAAGATGGCACCATAGTGTGGCCATCAGGCCCAGAGCCATGATCATCCCCCTCTATCCAGCACTGGTGAGGCCATGCCTCAAACCCTGTGTCCAGTTCTGGGTCCCTCGCTACAAGAAAGACATTGAGATGATGGAGCAAGTCCAAAGAAAAGCAACAGAGCTGGAGCACCAGTATTATGGGTTGTGGCTGAAGGAGCTGGGGCCGTTTACCCTGAAGGAAAGGAGGCTCAGGGGAGACCTAATAACTCTTGACAACTCCCTGAAAGGAGGGTACAGCCAGGTGGAGGTCAGCTTCTACTTCCAGGGAGCAAGTGACAGGACAAGAGGAAATGGCCTCAAATTGCTGCAGGCAAGGCTTAGACTAGATATCAGGAGAAATTTATTCATGGGAAGGGTTGTCAAGCATTGGGATAAGTTGTTCAGGGAAGTGGTGGAGTCACCATTCCTGGAGATATTTGAGACATGTAGATGTGGCACTCAGGGACATAGTTTAGTGGTGGACTTGGCAGTGCTGGTTTAAAGGTGGAACTCAATGATCCTAGAGGTCCTTTGCAATATAAATTATTCTATTCTATTCCATGACCTGTGGCAGATTTGCTCTGGGTGCTGGTGAAATAGTACCACTGTTCCTGGGATGGCTCTGAGCCTAAACTGATTCTCTCTGTAAAAACATAGAGTTTATAATTCCTGGCACAGTGCTAGGTTAACAAAAAAATTCCCAAATTGTCCAGCATATCCCACATGCATGTCTGTAGCCAAGCACTGCAGAGTTGTGACATTGCTTGCTGATGTCCCTGCAGTGGCAGTAGAGATGTCCTAAAAGATTTGTTCCAGTAGCTCCAGAAGGGATCTGTCATTGAGGATTTTTCTAAATATTGCTGAGTTCAGTGTCACAGACCTGTCTGCTGCTGAGTCCCCTTGGGTTTTGGTTTGGCTAAAAGAATTATTGATTGCTACACCTTTTTATCATGTAAAGGGATAAAAAATAAACAGAATGCCCACAGAAGAAGAAAGAAGTTTCAGTTACTGTAAGCATATGAAAATGAATTGGTTTCTGCTTGATCCCTATGGGGTTCTGCTACTATTGTTGTCTTCAAGCTGAATTACCTGTCTTCAGGCTGAATTCTTCAAAAGGAATTGATGTCTTCAAGCTGACTTTTCTCACCTTTTGTAAATGTGATTGATGTCATCAGATAACTTCTACAATAGAAATTGCTTAATGAAGAAAAGAACTTTGTGTTTCCAGTATTGCATAAGATTATGCCACCTAAATAAATATGCATTAAGTAGGCGGAGAATATGTATTAGGTAGGTGTATATTTTACCAAATAAGAGATAAAACTTTCTACCACTTGTACTTGATTTGTGGAAACCCTGCACAGAATGAACAGTCTCTTATAAAACTAGGCTCTGTGTCTGTGTCTGGAGAGCTCCTAAAATCTGAAACACTACCACACACCTCTTCTCCCTCACCTTTGGAAACCAGGCTCTCAGCAGCAGAAGTTACCCAGTGCCTATTGCAAGCTATATTGCTCTCACATTGTCATTATGAACCCTTGATTTTACAAAGTAAAATATTTGCAGAGGTCATTTGCTTTTAGAGGACTGCTTTTTGCAGTTTCCTATTGCATTCACCACAGAAAATGCTTACCTGACAATTGTTATAGCTTCAATGATTGTCAGGTGGTACAAATCACAGAAGGCATGTGCCTGCACTCTGAAAAACTCACTCTTTCAGCTAGAGATCAGGCACTCTTACTGAAAAAAAGGACCACTTCATTGTTTTCATCCCTACACATTAGTGTCAGTTCCCTCTTGAAACTCCAGAGTTTTACATCCTGTTCATATTAGGACAGAGACCTAAGTAGTGATTCAACGCCCCTAGCCTGAACTGCTGTTATGTAAACTTCTTGTAGGCTTGTCCCCCCGAGCATCACTTGTGGGGCTCTCGAAGTATGCATCAGCAAGAGCAGCTGGGGTGCTCCAGCTGGCCTCTTTACCTTGCCCACTGGAACCAGGATTACCTAAATTCCCCCAGAAAGCAGTTTGTAGCTCTTTCCATGCAATCTGAGTCATGGTACAGCAGCTGAATGGTACTCATTAGATGGAGACAAGTGATGTGGATTTTGTGGACATTTCAATGGACTTCCCTCACAAAACCCTCCGGCTTTTGGCCCTGGGGAAGGAGGATGTGTATTCTTGTCCCTCCCAGGATGAGACATTGGTGGAGAACTGCCCTTTCAAGGTAAAAAGAGGTAAAGCCAAGTTGTCTCTGCCCTTTGAGGGGCTTTGAATCAAAATTGAATCACCATTTGCTCTGCATTTTATAAGGCTGAGCCATGCCCCAGCATTTCCTCAGAGGCTTGAAACCAGGAAGGCTTTTTCCTGCCTTTGATGAATAACAGAGGTGTCAGTGGGAGCTGGGGCTGGGGGAAGGGTGCTCTCTGAAATACCATGGCTTGGCTCAGCTGCAGCTGCAGCTGGACTGCAGGGACAGGTACCAGTGACCCTTCTGGTTAATGAGCCTGGGGCACCCATGGCCAGGAAGGAACTGGCAAGGATTCAGCACTGAAAAACTCCCCAGGAAAGGGGACAGCATATAGGCGTGTGGGTGAGGGTCAGGATCATGCCTGGTGAGGGAATCAGTGTCAGACACAGCTCTGGGATGTCCGGGAAGGGCCATGGTAAGGCCTGTTAGTGTAAGCCACAGGCACGTGCTGCTGGTGGACTGCGAACTGCAGCTCTGCCTGGGCAGGGTTCTGGGGGCAGCAGCAAGATCCCACCTGGGGTCACCCTCTGCAGCCATTCATCTTGACTCTTTTTAAAAGTCCCAGGTATCAGAATGTGTGTCTGTTTCTCTTCCTGACCCTCCTACCCTCCTTGCCTGTCCTCTCACTCAGAAATACCCTGCCAGGTAGCCCTGAACCTGTCAGCCAAAGCCAACCAAGAGTCTCAATGATAAATAGGAGCTTTGAGGAAAATTAAATTCTTCCAGATCTACAAGAGTTTGTCTGGGTGAGTGGCCCAAGGGGTGGAGGAAGAAGGATAACCTTCCCTGTGCACAAGCAAGTCCACAGAGAAGGGACATCTTAGAAAGAAGCCAAACACAAGAAAACCTCCAGTTGGAGATTGTCTGTCACAAAAACTGAAGACACAGCTCCATAGGAAAAAGGCTTAATGAGCTCCAGGGTGAACCTGCAGAATGTGCTATCCAAATGTGCCCTTCAGAGCCCCCAGGGAAGGAAATGAGACTTGGACTGTATTTTACACCCCTACCCCTTTATGACCATGTGCATTATCCCTTTGGGTAGCTAGCACTTGCCTGCCAGAAAGCAGTAAGAGGAGCTTCATAAAGGAGTGGGTAGTTTTGACTGCATAAACTTGACCCTGGCCCTAAAGGGATACTACACTGTACCTGTGAAAGACCATGTATGTCCTAGAAAATTTTGTTTGTCAAGAAGCCTGAACAAAGCCTGCAATAGGTGCAGCTCCTCACCCTTCTACTTGACCATCCAACAGTCCCTCTTGCAAGGACAAAGGGGACTTCACAGCACCAAGATCCTATATATCCTACAAAGAACTGTTTTTTCTAGGCTTGTGACAGCCAGACAAGACAGGCAGACAGACACATCACTGCATGTCATCTTCTCCTTTTTCTGGCACACACTAGGATAGCTGTGTACTTTCCAGTTGTGCAGGGGCTGCTGGCCTCCTGCCTGCCTTCAGTCAGCTGCCGGTGAGTCAGCCGGGACGCCCGGCAGGACTTTCTGAGAACACCCACAAAAGCCAGCAGTGACAGCGGGGAAGGGCCTGCATCTTTCCTGACCCCCACTCACCAACTTTCACTAAGATTAACTTGCTGGCTCTCAATGACAGCTGCTGCCAGGTCCCACCACAGTAAAGGCAAAAAAAAAGTAACTGGGCTATCTATTTCCAAGAATAATAGAAGAGTACTTTCCTTTTTTCAAGCATCATTTTCATGAATGAATTATTCATACAATTGTGGTAATTCCTGCATTCATAAAAAAGCCACCAACACAAAAACACAGTGGCTTCTCTTGACTGCTGCTGGCTTCTCTGCACTGGGATCCACAGGGAGGGAAGAGACTCACACTGAATTTCTGACCTGCAAGGAAAGAAGGAAAATGTATGATACAGTGGCACTGTTGAGCAGAGTGACTGCCCCACAGGTAACACAGGTGCCCTAGTCTTGGTGATGAATTTGGACACAATTTGAGGCTGGAAAGTGACATACCACAAATAATAGCAATAATTTTCAGTATATTGATTTTGTATTCTGAGGAGATTTTGTATTTTGGGGAAATTATTTTAATGCTGATTTTGTATTCTATGGAGACTAAAACTGTCAAAATTGGCCAATATTACATTCATTGTATCTCCATCAATGCCAAGGTATCCCACTGGGTATATCTTGCTGGGCAAAGCTGGATTTCTGTTCCTGTCTCTGAGCTTACAATGCATCTCAAAAGGCTCAACCAATCCTACTTGATTAAACCATCCTATTTTAGCATTAGAATCTCCTCAGGCAGTGGGCCCCCTATCCCCTCTGCCCAACACTCCTGTCCTCTGAGCTTCCAGGACAAGATGCCCACTGTCTAATCATGGTTAGAGAAATCACAGGAAGTATCACTTCTGCTGAACTGGGATGAAATCAGTTGGTCAAAGCTGGAGAGAGGGGTTAAAATGCCTTCTTTTTAATCTTTTCAACCATTCACCCAAAAACTTTGCCCAAAACTTTCCATGACCTCAGAGTATGGGATACCTAGACACAGGATCACACAGTATCAGGCTGGAAGGGATGCCAAGTCCCTACTCCAACTTTTTCTCAGAGACAGCTGTAAGCTCAGACCAGGTCTCCTGGGACTCTGTCTGACCAGTCTTGAAAAGTTCTAGGAACAGAAACTGCACCTCACTGGGTGACCAGTCCAGTGCTTGACTCTCTCTCCTTGGGGAAGTGTATCCTTATATCCAGCCTGAGACTCTTGTTTCAACTTCAGCCCCTTTTTGCTTGTCCTCCCAATGTGTAGTGCTGTGATGATTCTGGCAATGTCTTCTTTCTGATCCCTTTGTATGTGCTTGGGAATTCCTCTTAGATCCTTCCAAAGACTTCTCTGCATCAGGCTGGACTAGATCAAATCCTTCAGCCTCTCCTCACAGGGCAAGTGCTCCAGCCCTTAACATCTTACTGAATATGCCCCAACTTCCCTGCATTTGAAGGAGAGGGTGTGAAACTGGACATGGTATTCTAGATGTGCTCTGATGAGCCCTAGGTGGAGAGGGGATAATGTCTCCCCTCCATCTACTTCCCTCCCTAACTAATATCTCAAAACAAAAGTGTGGGCATGCATGACCTTTAATTCTGTTCTCAGTAAGTCTCACAGAAGTTCCTCGCTAGCCCATTGTTATGATTGTGGTCTGTCACCATAAAAGAGCACTCAGCACCTTCAAATGTACTCAAAAAGTTTTACATATGCAGGACCTCTCCTTGGTGTCAAAGACATGAACTGCAGCACCAATTACAGCAATGCAAAGAGGAGGCAAAGCCTTAGAGGCTGGCAGTAAGAATAGTTGACTTTGCTCTCAGTGTTTATAAAGAAGAGGAATGATCTGATTTATCCACACTACTGCTCCCTCGCCAGTACCCTTATCTACCTCAGAGGTCTGTGTTTATTTTTATAATGTGCCTACAACCTTACAGGATTCAACCCACTCATAATCTGAAGGTTCAGTGGTGCTGAGGGGGTGAATCACCCCGCACTGCATGTCTTACATGCTACCAGAAACTGCCTGAAACCCGCTCCCTCTCCTTCCCACGGACGCCTGCCTCACCCACACTGCTGCCACCGAAAGGGCTGCAGCACAGGGGACCTTCCCTCGCCGCAGCCACCGCATGATGTGATCTCGACCATTATTCACAAGCAGGGAAGGGCTGATGAAACCAAACGAGGTCTGGAGGGTGAAGTCTACAAAAATTCACATTGTGCCTAAATCCGAGGATGCCAAGCACAACCTTACTGAACAGGAAGCCAAAGGACGTCAGCAGAATCTCATGCCTGTAAAAACAATATTCATGAGATCAGCCACTTACCTCAGCTGAAGCAAGATCAACAAACTCCACTGTAGTTGGAGATCACCTAAATCACATCTATGTTTGCCAGGTCAAAAATGTGTTAACCAAAAAAAGAGAAAAATTGCTTTCTTCTTTAGAGCTGTCATTTCTATCTGCAGGACTACATGCCCATAAAATTAAAATGCTTTTAGGCAACTATTAGAAGCAGAGCTGAGCAGAAAACAGCTGCCCTTCAGAAATGCTGGAGCTTTTGTCAAAACAGTTGAAAATGTAGAAAGACAGTGTAGAGCAAAAATGAGCAAACCAACAGACTTGAAAAAAACTTCCATTAAAAATTAGCTATTATGTGTCCATCTGGAACTGGCCACTTTTGCAATAGGGCTGATGACCTTTCTTAATGGAAATTATTTGCTTCCATCTGTCCAGCGTTGCCCATCTTACAGTAGAAAGTCATCAGAAAGAGTGTGGTAGAAAATATCTTCATTTCAACTATTACAAAATATCAGTTTTGAATTAAATTGGTTGTTGTTGGGAAATGAAAAATAAAAATGAAAAATAATAGTGGTTTCCTCTGGTTCATGTAGTTAAAAGTCACTTTCAGTGAAGTGGCAGTCAATTCGTGTGAAATTGCCACATACTTGGTACACAAGAAATAGATGCATCAAAGAAGATTGGTAAATGTTAAGTATAAATGATGCAAGTGGTATTCTTTTGTGTTTTTTCTGCTATTACACAATTACAAGTGTTTGGCTAACACAAAATTCTTGCTAAATTAAACAGAGGTACAGTAATGGATCAATATACAAGTGGACTTATGATACCTGCACATGTTTGAAATTGATACCTGGGGACAGAATTTTGCTGGGTAAGGAGGAAATAGAGTGACTACCCTTGAAAGAGAAAATTTATAAGGAAATTGCAGGCAGTGGCTGCTTATTAGGGCCCATAGCAGCAAAAAGTGCAGACCCATCCATTCTGAAACAAGACAAACTCATCAGCTGCCATTTTCAGCAGGATGGGACAGTATGGGAAAATGAGGACCTGCAGCATGAATTTATATCCAGACAGATAATAAATTAATTTTTAATTTGAGGTTTGTACCACACCATGGTACTAAAACAACATTGCTGTGATGTTAATTTAGTGAAGCTGTTCTGATTTATTCAGGATCCAGTTCTTTGCTAAACTATCTGGTTAGTAACAGTGAAGTTAAAAGATAAGTTTATAGGACAAGAGGGGACATAGGATCTGATCCAAAGTTCTCTGAAGGCTTTTGAACGAGATATTAACCTCATTTGTGTTTGCTTCTGCAGCAAATCCTTACAATTTTTTATGGTGTTACCATGGTAGGAATCTAGCTTTCCAGGCTACCCAGTGGCACTCATTGTCTCCCTGTGCTGCCTCGGCTGTGCCCCAAACCCCACCTGCCCCAAAACCCACCAGGATCACCCAGATGATGTGCTGTGGGACACACGCTGAATGCCACTGCCCAACACAGGTGAAACCACTGAAGTCCGTCAGGAACCACTTGTACCTCACACAACCAAAAAGAGAAACATGCCCAGGACATGGTGAGAGAAAGTTCAGGGATGGGTGGGGGAGAAAAAGGTCACCAAATGTGAGCACTAGCCTCCCGCCACCCACAGATTGACTCAGTTGCCCACATAGACACCAACCCACCTCCATCACAACAGCCTCCAGCTGTGCTGCAGACTTGGGAAATGCGAGAGTGAAGTGGTGCCAGACTCTGCAGCCCTGCTGATTGAGCTGGCCTCTGCCAGGACTGGTACCAGCAGCAGTCACAGCATGTGCCATTCACATGTGGTTTAAGACTTGGTGCTGTCACTGGTCCTAAATGCGGGTCAGGGCACAGAGGCACCTGAGGCATCCAGTCTGCAGTGGTGGATTCTCCTAGTTGGCTTTTCATTATAAAGACATAAAATTCTGAAACTAGATATTTGCACTACGAATACCTAATTTCCCCATATTTCTTTAATAGGAAAAAGAATAATTTGCTTATTTTCTGCAAAGTGGAAGTGTTTGGTGCCAAATGAAGTTTATACTGCTTGGCTACAACTGCAGAGTGCACAAGTTGGGGAGGTGCAAGGTACATGTGAGGAGACACCCCCAGTCAATGAAACTAAGGAGGTGCTGGACCACATTGCCAACAGCAAGTGTGAAAGCCTTATCATTGCAGGTGTATAAGAACAGGTAATAGGGGTATCTGTTACCATCAGCTGAGGTCTTCGAGGCCTGGTCCAGGGGCAGGGCTAGGACAGATCACCTCTGACTGCCCAAGCTGACTATCTTGTCTGTCATGACCCATAAAAAACTGATCTCAACCTAAAACTGCAAAAAGCACTGTAGCATCTGCTGATGCTAAAAAGTGTCAAAATGTCAGTTTTATATGCCATGAGAAAGACAGTGACTATGTACAACACAGTTGGTCTAACAACAGGCAGAGGTAAAGGATCAGTGTTGAGTAGAAAATAAAACCTGTTGCCTCCTGAATAATTCCTTCCACTGCTGCCATCTGTAGTACCCAGGAATTTCCTTAACCATCCCCCACTCTCCAGCAGGGCCCAAAGCACTTTATCTACTGGTGTGTGGCATGTGTGGCTGTGTGATAACCTAAGGCTGTGGAGAGCTAGAGACATCTGATTTGGCCAGGGTTATTTCTAGGTAAAAAGTTCTCTGCTTCTCTGTTAGGGAATAAAATTCTCCAATGTACCAAAAAGCACTTTCAGTTCCCTAGAGAATGGCAATTTCTCTCAGGTGTCAGCCACATAGATAAAAGGGCTTGCTTCCTCAAGATTAGCAAAGTGAGCAAAGAGAGCAGAGAGCACCTTTCCCCCATCTGACAAGGATTACAGCTGTCAGTCTGTACCCACAGCACACCCCCAGTAAGCTGCAGCAGGCCAGTGCTGAGTTCTGCCCGCTCACAATTTTCTCCCTTGTGCACTGCTTTCATTCACACAGCAACAGCCCTCACAAAGGAGAGTAGCATCCTTATCCACGCTTGATGGATGAGGAAATTCGGTCAGAGGGACACCATAGCAGAAGGAAGAATATAGCCCAGGTCTTGCACACCAAGAGCTGGTGAGTAGGCAGACAGTCTTCGTGAAGATGTATGGCCATGATTAAACACTGTGAAGGTGTTGAGCTTTGATCTGTGAAGGTGTTGAGCTGAGGAAACTGGTCCCAGAGCAAAAATGACAGACTGCGCTTCTCACCCTGAAGCATTATCTCATGAAGCAACACTCCCCTGAGGCTTTGTGTCTGCTTCGAGCAGGCAGATACCTCAGCCACAGGTATCTTACACTCAAATGTAAAAGTACAGCCACAGGCTGCTCTCTCTGACAGCCTTTGGGCCAGGCACACAATGATCTTCAGCTCTGGGTTGTGTGTCAGACAGTGTAGTTACAACATCTAATACACACCAAGGCCCTTGCCCTCCGCAGGCTGTCCCACAAAATCCATTTGAAACCTACAGGAAGATTTTCTGTGGCTCTCTTCAAGAGACACACAGAGGTCCAGGGAAGAGATCTTGGTACCAACACTGTTATTCTAGGAAGGCCATTATGGCAGCTGCAGTGGCTCTTTACCTCAGCAGAACTGCTTCACATCCATAAGTCTTCCTTTTACCATGAGGACTGGTGAGAGAAGATAACCTCTTAACAATGGCCTATCTCTCATTTACCACTCTTCCTGCTTTACCCTCTGATGGTATCAATGAACAAGGCTTCAGTCACTGCTCATCTGCTTATCTTTGTATCATGTGATTGGCATCACTGAGGCCACAAAGAAAGTATGCATACAGCCCCCAAGTTCAAGGCAGAACAGTCTGGAGATAAAAATTATCTCCTTGATGTATGTGAGAAGGGCAGCTAGAAAGCATCCTTGATCTCTGACAGGGCTCTGGGACATTTTCTAATAATGCCAATTGTATGTGCAGATATTTCAGTCACTCAAAAACTATCTGACTATAACCATAATAAATGCCTTAATTTAAGAAACTCTCATATTCCTCTAGAGGATTGTATTCGTTTGTCTTTAAGTGCTCTATTTTTGTTTTAAAGCTCTTTTCATGCTTTTCTTAAAATATATATGATCCTTAACCAAAACTAGATTGCTTGGAAACAATGGAACAACACGCTGGGAGACCTGAAAGCACCCTCACATTTAAACATCTGTGCTGTGCTGCACACAATTTTGTGTACTGTGCATTTATTGTTGCTGAGAGACTGTTCAATTTACTGTTGAAGAAGTTCTTCCAAAACTTGTGTGTAACTGAAATTTGCATAAGAAAGTTTGAACATTTTTAAAGGCTTTTCCTCCCCACTTGCTAAGTGGAGAGCTAGTGGCTTCCTGTTAAGGAAACTTTTAGTCTGCTCTTGTCTTCTTTTAGTCAAGTCTGGCATTCCCCTCCGCAAAAAAAAAAAAAAAAAAAAGAAAAAAAAGAAAAAAAAAGATAGCGAGAGGAAAAAAAAAAAGAGAGAAGCTATTGCTTAGAAGAAAGCAGTCAAACAACATTAAAATAGGCTATACCTATATAAATGTCCACTAGCATGGGCACATCCTCGCACATCTGGTACACAAAGTAGGCTGAGATGATTGACTGACTATTCCACTCACCACTTGCACAGGCCATCCATTTCTAACAATATAGTGGTTTTTCTTTTCCACAGAGGTTCTTCATTACCACACACACATATCTTTAGCAGGCAGACCAGAGAAGCAAGGATGGGCCTTTCCACTGAACAGATAGCAGAAGACAGAAACACAACATACCAATGACTTCAATCTGCCATCTCTTGAAGTAGCTACACCAGCAAGTGAACCAGATATATCCCTTTTGGGGTGACACTGATCATGTAGCTAAGGCAAATAAATGGGCTGGATGTCAACAGCTGTCGCTAAGCAATAGTTGGTCTGTTGTGGCCACTGACAGGTATGAAAAGAATCTTTGAGGTTAAGAGAGATTGAAGGTCTGCAGCAGCACTACTGTTATTTGAAGAGAAAGTCATAAATGCTCAGGGAAAAAAGGGAGACAATAGGAATGGATAAAAATGGTTTTACCTTCTTTCCTAGATCAACATGATCTAGAAAGCTTTACTTTCGTAATTCTCTAAACATGCACCTACTAGGAAAAGCACTGTTGCCTAAAGCCAGGATGAAAACAACTATGCAACCTAGCATGTGTTACCATGATGCAACACCACCGACCTGATTTACTGTGCAATTTTTCAAGCACATAACAGCAGCAGACTCTTCCTGAACTGATAAAATAGTAGCAGGAGGATCATGCATATTCTCCCTCTAGCCATGGCAGCCTTGTCACACTACTAGCCAGAGGCAACCCTCACAAGATAAAACTACCCTCTGTCATGGCTGCTAGGGAGGGAAATGCTAAAGGCTAGCAGCAGTATTAAGCACTTGTGTCTGAAAACCATAGAGATCAGTGTTTCAGCAACCCAGGAGTAATGCAGGCCAATGTGTACTCTTGTGGGGCAATGCACTCATAAGTGACTGATTACCGCACTTGCCTTTGTTTGGTGATGTCTTTTAGAGTGGTACTTAAACCACGCAGATTCTTCTACAGTGCTGCATGAGTGCCCTTCCTTGACTTTCCTCTGGGTGTCCAATACCTAAAAAATAAAACACCTCAAAGTAAACAATAACAAAGGTCTGAGTGGCAAAGGTAGCCGTTTAAAAATAATTACTAGTTATCTTATATATAAAAGAGTTTTTCTATATACATTCCAAAGGAGGCTATTGCTGGTTTTGTGTCATCTCATTCAGTAAAAATACAACTGTACAAGGATGGTCATTACCTGATTTGGCCATTTTTCATTTTCATGGAAGTAAGTGAATTTTATGACCTACAAGTGCTCTGTGGATACAGTCCCTACAGGGAAGAGCTATGTTTCCTCCTTTTTTGAATGGGTTAACAGGATGAAGGATGATGTTTTACTCTACATTTGTTTAAGAGGCTGTAGATATTGGTAAAGAGACTTCCTATTCAGTGACTACACACACAGGTCTATTTCACCTGGGATAACCTAGTACTTGAAATATCCACATTTCAACAGCCCTCTCATTTGCTACAGTGAGTGTCCAAATTAAGGAAAATAAAATAAAAAACAAGCAGACACAAAAAGAGTCACTTCGCCCTCAGGGTAACCCCAGTTCTTTTTGGCAAGTAACTTTGTTAATTAGGGGTCCACTTTTTACTGGAATCATAAAATTTTGGCTTCAGACATAGATAATTGAAAAAGACCTAACTTCTGTCAGCATAATTTTTGTCTTTTACTGCATCACAGAAGCACAGAACACCTTCACAGCTATGTGAACACAGTCCAATCCTTCACCCATCCCACTGTTACAAGTCTCCTAGTCGCCCCCGTACCAAACACAGTTATCTACATTCAGTGGTGTCTGGCTGACACTCTTCATCCAGAGAGCTGCCCTGTTTTGATTTGACACTCAAGAGATCTTGGCTTCATCTTGTATTTGTCTTGATAACAATTACCTGTAATTTAGTTATGAGCAGTAAACTTCTTGTTTGTGCTTGTGTAGTTTTGATCTCCAGCCACTGGGCTTGTTTGACTTTTTCTACCATTAGTAGCTTGTCCTGTTTCCTTTAGGAGATGCCTATCAAAAACCAAGCTGGTCTTTCAGCTCAAAGTTTAGTGCCTTTTATATTTCTCAGTGAAAGATGTTGTCTCCAACATGCATATATGCCTCATCATTTGAAAACAGAATCTTCTATTTAAAAGTGGAGGAAGGGCTTGTGCATTGAATTTTTCCTCTATTTTTTCCAGCTATATCAGCTGTTCAGATAAGATATGAACTCTACCTACACTGACCTGCCTCCTAACTTTTTTCACTGTTCTTTAAAAATTAAAGTTTAGGGCCTAAGTTCATGTGTTTGCATGCAGTAGGCCAACACAACAAATAGATATGTTCTTCCAAATAATAAACCAAATGTTCAAATGTACTGGGTTAGAAACAACACCATAAATAATTAAAATCAGCTGTCTTGCTGCTGGATACTAGGAAAAAAAAAAACCAAAAAACAAAAAACCAAAAACAAAAAAAAAACCCAAAAAACAACCCCACAACAAAAAAACACCCCCAGAAATTATTGCTGGAGAAGGTATGCCAGAAATATAATATTCCAGAAGTTTAACCAGATAATCTAGATGCTCCCTAACAGCATATTTGTGATAAAATCTCATTAATAGAGTCCTTAATGGCTTGAGATGAATCTTAGAAACTAATACCTCCTTGAACTGTGTTACTGTTTCTGTGCTCTCTTCCAGATCCCAAGATACCTCTTAGGAGCTCATTGCTTCCTCCATGCCACAGGTACCAACCCTTACTGAGAGTGCTTGTTGCAAGCAAATCCTAATATGCCAAAACAGCAAATGCAGCAGACAATCAGATGTCTAAAGGAGATACATGAGATTTGAGAGAAGGAGCTTTTAGTGAAGAAAGATTACAGGTCAAGGTCTGCAGCATTTTCTGCTCACAGAATAACTAATATTAAACATTTTCCAGTAGTTGATGTCAGGCTCACAATTTCAGCTGTAGGTAGAGCTGCAGCACAAGACAAGGTAAGAAACAGCACAATCCTTCATTTACCTTTTATTCATTACTTCCACAGTGAAATTAAAGAAAGCTTGGCCTTAGTTTTAAGCCACATTTTTAAATATTACAAAAGGTTTTTATAAAAGGGGAGAAAAGACATTTCCCTTCCTGCTACAAATGCAGAATATGCGAAAAGAATCACTACTGAAGACAAACAAAAAGAAAATGGTGTATATTTAGTCTTAAGATGTTACTAAATGTTAATAAATGTTCTATGTGCTGTCAGACTAATTTCTCTGAATCTACAGACTGTAATGACCTTTGGAATAAATTATGGTGGAGAAGAAAACAAGGGTGTGGGTTCTTTTTTGCTCAGAAATTAAATGTTTCTGTACCCAAAATAGTGACTGTTGCAAGGCCTTATACTAGGGGCTTTTATTTTTTCTCCACTGACTTTTTTAAGAATTAGTGACCTACATTGTATAGGGTTTCTTTTTTCTTCCCCTGCTCACAAGTGGCCTCACAGATTCCTGTGACTCATAGACATTTTTAAAAAACAAACCCCCAAATGTGTGACTTTAAAACTTTCAGTGACAGTTTCATGATCAGTTATCAGAGGGGATTCCACACACTCTCAGGGCAGTTGAAAGGAGTACCCTTTTCCTCATTAATGTACAGGTAAATGTCAGTTCTTGGAAACTGTCTTTAGTTCCACAGCCAGACTCCTCATCCACGTCCCTGGATTTCAACTGTTGATACCAAAAGCTCTTTTGATTCCATCAAATCAGATCCATCCATCTTCTTGTAAAATCCAGATTTATTTAGATCTCCTTCTATATCAGATCTGGATTTTTCCTCTGCTATGCTCAGTGTTCCTAAATAATTACTTATCCCAGACTTGACCCTAGTTATGTTAAATGGTGAGACAACCACTGGACTCCAAGATAAACTGCATACTGTTTAAATATGCACTGATTCTAAATCAGTGTGACAGGAACAAAAATTCATGCCTTGTTTCATTATTAGGGAAAAGAGCAAGATCCAGGGATCCAGAGTTTGTTTCCAACTCTTCAATGCAGATTTCAAATATTGATAGAATAGATATATAAAATGGTCATTATACTTGCTTGCTTTTCTAGGAACCTACTACCATGAACACTAACGTATTAATTAAGCTCATCAAATTAATATCAAAATTATTCACCAACACAGTGTACTACTGTGATGGAAGCATCAGCCATCCATCACACATTATAGGCAGAGAGAAATGTCTGCTTCACCAAACATCTTGCCAAGACATGTTTATACTATATACAAAAATATTTATTGGGCATTTTTACAAACCAAACACAGGCTAGAAGATTGTAAAATTTAAGTTACCTTAGGAAAGAGCCCTTTCATGATCTCACAAAGACTTTTCCCACCCCACTGCCATCTCTTTGCATGCACAGGCTGCAAAGCTAGTTATCTGGTTAGCAGCTTTTTGCGTTTTCATGTCAGGCTCTTTACTCAGTGCTTAGCCTCACCCTTTACCTACTCAACAGCTCTGAAAATAAATTTACTCAGGTACTCTTGCCTCATCACCAAAGCATCTGAGTATCTTTGACTGTGAGCTAATCTTTGTTGGTAAGCCCTGCAGCTTGAGGGGGTGGTACAATCCCCATTTTACACATGGGGAACTGAAGCCCAAAGTGATTAAGGTCGAAAGTTTCCATTACTTTTTTGTACTCCTTAGGACTTGATTTCTCAGTTTGTTTAATACTTTACTTTCTGTCTCCAAAGCTGAGTACGTATTACCTCAGCTTCTGCTGTGGGAACTCAGCACTCCACGTCAGACAAGAAATCTCCACCCACATGTGCGTAATACAAGAAGCACCCAGTCACTCATCACCTCTGACAAGGTAGGTTTCAAAAAATTTTCTAGCACCACACAGAAATTTTGCGGCAAAGAGGAGGATCAACACAGTTTCCCAGGGCAGCATGTGACTCCCTTCACCACATGCTGTGCGTGCTCTTGGTGCAATCTCTCTTCAGCCTGCAGCTTCAGAACATGACAGCAAACAAGGTGGAAGTCCTAGTCATGTGGGGGATGTCCTTTTCTCTCTGTCTCATATCCCTGATTCCCCAGGATAAATGTACTAGGTGAAGGAAACGGGAATTCTTCTGTATCACACTTAGTGACTTTAGTGTTCTTTAGTCTCAAGGAGAGCAATAGAAGTGTGGGACAAAGGTGATGGACACATTCTATCTCTGGTGTAGAAATGTCAAAACTCAATGAGCTGGAATACCAAACCATGCTCAAGCACAGGTTGTGCAGTGGGGCACATGATATCTTTGCCCACTGCTTCACGTTTTCCCCTTTTCTTTCCTCACTACTCCTTGATCAGGTTGCACTTGCTTCTTCCTGTCCCTCTAATTTTATTGTATTCAGCTTTCACATTCCTCAAGCTTTGCCACCAAGCTCTTGTTTCCTTGCTTTACCAAGTTCTAGTCTTCTTCTAACCCTTTTGACTAAGTCTTCATCACTTCAAAATTTGTAATTTTGGACATTTTGTTGATAGTCTTCACCTCCCCATTTTCTGTTTTCTGACTCCTCATCATAGCCTTTCCCCATGGCTCCTCCTATCCACATCCCACTCAGTTCTTCCTTTACTTGATCTTTTTTTCTCCAGTCATTTCCTTCTCTCACCCCATATTTTAGCTCCTAGGAGGAGCTGGTGTTTTTTCCATCACTTATTTTCCCAATCCAGGTTTGTTTCTAGTCTAGTAGCACTGATGAATGAATTGATTGACTGAATTGCTTCCCTTATGCAGCTGCTCAGCTCCCATCTTCCCATCTCCCACAGAATCTCTTCTGCATCCACAGTCTCCCCAGTTTTGAAGCTGAGTGTTCTCCAACTTCAGCTCCCAGCAATCATCACCAAGCCTCAACTGCTACTCAGGTAACATCAGGCTCTACCCAAGTCACCAATATTCCCCTCTTCTACAATTCCTGCCAGTAAGAGCTATTTTTAGTACAATTTTTTCAAGTTTGGACATTTTCATTTGGAGAAATTAAATTTTTTCACTTACAAAGTCATTATATAATTATTGGCTCCCACCTTGATTTGGACTAGTGGGGAGCTGGAATTGTAGGATGTCCAGCTTTGCCCTACAGGTCTGTGCTGCAGCAAACCTGCTCTGGATCACCCTGCACAGTTGCACCCAGTGGGCAATATTGGGTCTGTAAGGGGATGGAACATACTCCATCACACTGTGGGGAGCACACAGTTACAGGATAGCAATTCACTCCATCCCTAGATGAAGTTGGTCTGGTTTAGCGTAAGAACAAAAAAAAAAGAAAAAAAAATCAGTAAAAGTGATTTGATCTGTGAGAAAATGCAGATTTTTGTGTTCCTTTTATTAACATGAAAATATTATAATCACCTGTTTTTTTTTTTCATTAGGAAAATTTTAATTTCCACTTGCAGCAGTGGAAGCATAAAAAACACAAGGCACAAAGTAAAGAACAAGGAGCCTGTACTATAGCCCCCTTCATCGTAACTAAGGAGCATTTCATTAGTATTTTGGGATGTGAGGAGACACAGGCTCTTTTTCTACATCTAATATCTCTACATGGTACAGTCCAGGGCATTGTGCTCCCAATCTTGCATGTTGAGTCTCACCTACCCTATTCAGAAATGTTTAACTCTTAATTGGAATAGCCTAAATAGGATTTCTGTCATTAGTTTATGATGAAATCTAATTCCTTAGTATTTTCCCTCCTATCAAAAAAAAAAAAAAAAAAAAAAAGTGCCACACTTTGAAGATGAGTGACTGAAAGACTCCTTCTACATATTCTGTGCTCCAGCATAGCTTGCAGGTTTCCTTACATCACCAAGAGGGCAAAGGGAAGGTAGGTTTGCCCCTGCCTTCACCATGGCCTTCCATGGCAGAGGCAGGAACAGCAACACTGGGTACATGACGCCTCCCCTGAGCCACTGGGCAATAGGGGGAAATGGTATTTCTGCTTGCCTTCACCCTGAAGACACGTAGAAGTATTTGACCTGACTCTTGGTAGTTTCAGGTCAACCAGAGACTATTTCTTGGATGGCGGGCAAAAAGTCTCTATCCACAAGTGCAAATACCAGCAGGTTTGGGCTAAGATTTCTTTGAGTGGCAAATGGAAAATCCCCAATGAATAAGACTTTTTATTGCAAGAAATCAGGTCTCTGTTCCTAAGACTGGATCATCAGATCAATTTCAATAAAAACTTAGTGGCATTTTTTAAAAAGACAAAATTAGGTAGAGATAAAAAGAAAAATTTTTTTCTTAGCCTTGTCCCTAGAAAAGAATTACCTATTTTAAGTCAGGCTTTCCCTCGTTCTTCACTTTACCAAATTCACTGTAGAGACCAATCTCTGATACTTTTATTTTTTTTAAAAAAGGGGTTGACAAACATAGAAAAAAACAGGAAACTGGGTTTTAATGCCAGCAGTGCTGAACACTTCAGTAAACTGGTTTTTGCCTGATTGTGGTTATAATTAAGACATAAGATGAAAGCACGCGCTCTAATTTCATTCTTGAGAAACCGATCAACTTTCTCTTAATGATAATAGTGCTGGCCTAACATCAAGCAGATACACTGAATACTGAAATAAGGCAAGAGATGGGTAAGCGTGCGTAGGTGCCTCTAACCTGCAAAATGCTCATGCAGTGGTGAGTGTTCAGCTAGGGAATTTACCTTTGATAAGCAATTCAGATGTTAAATTAGCTATGAACTATAACAGCATTGTGGGGGTTTTATGCCAAGTTCAGTGGAAGTAGACAAACTACTTCAGAGCTTCATCAGAACAGTGCAGGACTTCCTGGGAAGGAGTCACCCGCTGTGCCCGGGATGGCTCTGGTACCAGGAAGTTTCCCCAGAGTTTGAAGACTCCCACATTGAACTTTGAAGTAACAGCAAAGCTCTACTTTGGCCTGTTGTAAACTATTTCCACTATGATGCCATCTGTCCTATCTGTAAAGGAACTAATCTCTGCAGAACATGAGGTTGTAGATAACCCTGTTTTCATTAACCAATTAAATACCCATGCCAAGCAGCCAAGGGGGGAAGAACAGATCTTTCTTCTGCACTCGCCACAAAAATCACAAAGGCAGATCTGCAGGGGTTACTTCCTCCCTGGACCACTAGGGATTCAACAAACCATAGAAAGAAAACACAGATCATATAGACACCTGCTCCCATGGCCAATGTAATGGACCTGCAGCAAGAGGAGTAAACAGCGATAGAAGCACAGGGACTTCTGGAATGATGCATGCTTAGGTCCTGGCCTGTGACCAGGAATAACTGACAGTTGTTTCAGGTGGAGAACTTTTATAAAACAGACATGTCCAGGCTGAGTGTACTTGCAGGGGCATGATGAGAGTGACCATGTCAGAGCATACCTAGAGAGACACTCAGATGTTGATATGCTGTTCCTAGGACTGACAATCTTGAAGAATAACTACAAAAGCCTGAAGCTTATCACTCAGTTTGATTTTCCATCACACTGAAGTGTCTCAGATTAAGCCCCTCTCAGGGTACAGTTTATTAATCATGGCAATTACTGATCACAATGCTATTAGAACCACTGGATATGCTAAAAGAGATACTTTCCTGCTCAGGTAGCAAAATGGGCAGAAAGAATGCTATCAGGGCAGACAGATAATCTTACACTGCCCTGGCTACCCCAAGAGTCAGCAGCTGTGGGGTGTTCAACACAGGCAGATCTGAGCAGCAGGGACAGTGCACCCATAGGTACAGCCTGCAGACTCGCTATGAAGTATCCTGACACTGCACTCATAAGAACAGAAAGACACAAAGGTTCAAAGGATTTGTGGGGAAGGAAGAGATGAAAAGCTATTAGTAAGAGAGTCAAAGGATTAATGGGGAAGCTGTGAGAACCACTCACTCTGTAAATACTGTGCCACAGTCTTTGTTCCCGTTATTTGCATTTTGCTGCCTCTATCACCTTATGATTTCACCTTCTCTGTTCCATTTCTGTACCATCTCTGTACTCATATGTGCACAGATATATATCCTAACTGGAGCATACAGCCCATGCATTACTTAACAGAGAATAATTAGTGTTTACACACATATCCAGTATACACTGTTGTGTATTTCTCAGCAGATGATGTGACCCTGGGCACTCTTTGATACTCATTCTCCCTATTTTTTTTGTAAACAGGTACCATCCCTGAAATGCAGATGTTTCTTTAGGAGAATACCATAGCTGGTTCTCAATGTATACCTAAATTATTTATTTAGTCCAGAAAATGACAGGATGCTACAAACATGCTGCAATTGCTAGGGAAAACCTATAGAGGAAGATGTAATTTACCTCATTGAAACACCTCAGGCCAGAGCAGGCTTTTACTGCAGTAACAAATCCCATGGAATAGTTATTGACTGTAGGCTCTTTGTTTTTCTGATACAAGTTCTCATGAAATTTCATGAAAAGTTATTTGAGAATTAGCCATAAAGTTAGTGTTTCCCTTCCATTTCTTTCTAAAATGGACTCATCTGGGCAAAGTGCATAACCATAAAAGGGAATAAAATGGCAGAACATCAGAAAGAGGAGGCTGAGGAGATCAGGATGTGTGCTGGACTTCCTATATTGTTTGACTCTTGCTCCATAAACGAGGCATGATTCAGCTAGGATAAAGCAGTGCACTTATATTTTTGGCAATGAACTTTCAATCTTTATCTTGTCCACAGCAGAGTATTTCCTTCACTCCATCTTTAGATACTATGCTAAAGCATCTGTTTATTTTTTTTTTCGACATTTATTCTTCTGTATGGAGAGGACTTGAAAAGTAAATAATTTTGATGAAAATGGTGAGGAGCTGAGTAGGACTTCAGCAGCTCTCCCCTTTAAAAAAAAAAAAAGAAAAAAAAAGAAAGGTTTGGCAGTAGAAAAAGAAAATTTCTGTAAAACTGGTCTACCAAATAAAGAAATGCCTTTTCTAAAGTGTAAGGCAAATTCATCAGTTCAGTTAGAAAGCATGAGAAATGCTTTTGGACAACAAACTATTACAAACATACCAAAAAACCTAAAGCCTATGGCCTCTCAGAAGTTGCCTGTCCCATATGGTCTGGACTCCATCACTGCCCCATCAAAAGGGAGTCCAGCTCTATATGAAGAAGGTCAACACAGAGAGATGCATTTACATGGTCCAGGTGATCCAGATCAGACAGTCCTTTGTTAATGCTCTAGAACCATGTGGACAAAAACAATTAATTGGGATGTTCCACATACACCACAGATGCATGTATTTCTACAGTATCTCCTGGAGATGATACACTACATTTTCCTATATGATTTTCAAAGCTATCTGAGATTACTCTTACTTCTCTCCACCTGAATAAGTAAATTGGAATTTGTAGCAAGCAGCTACAATTTTTGCTTCTGAAGCATTAAAAATTACAAAAGTGGGAGCATATGACATGAAAACACACTCTCCGCATGTATGTAGCAGAAATCTTTAAAAATCCTCTCTGTGAAGTTAAGAATCAATGATTATGTTAGTCTTACTAGCAAATGCTGTCATTGCAAAAATGGGGAGTCCCTTTGCTCTGAAATCAGAATAAAACAATGTACTTTTTGAGCTAAAACACATGATCAGAGTCACCTCGTGGACATTGACTAAACCCATATTTACAAAGAAAACTCATCATTTCCATGATGGGAGATGACTGTTAGCTTTTAGGAAAAAAAAATCTATGGACTCTGTTACGTAGTTCAGCATATTCTAGTAAATTCCCATGTGTAAATAAATATCCTTCTTTGGAAGTATTTTTCTTGGGGAAATTCTGGTACTGTTGATACAGGGCAGATAGATTTTCTCTACATTTGGAAAGCTAACTTGAATTTCTGGCCACTCATAAAGCCTCTCATGTTACTCCCCATGCACAGAATTTGCTCTACACAAAAGAAATGTCTTTCCTCTGCTTTTCAAAGACCAGGAATGAATTCACTTCCTCATTGTCACTGAAGGCTGTGATCTTTGAACAGGCCCAGAATGTAGTTAACTTCTTAACACAAAAGATTCTGAAAC
Organism: Lonchura striata; assembly: GCF_050655825.1. Lineage (NCBI taxonomy): Eukaryota > Metazoa > Chordata > Aves > Passeriformes > Estrildidae > Lonchura > Lonchura striata. Next base: position 63,286,900 of record NC_140705.1, on the reverse strand, counting down.
CTATTGAATGCTTAGCACTTTTGAGGTAAAACCCCAGCTGAACAGTTTGGTTGAGGGTGTGCCAACTGAGATTAATTCTCACATCTAAATTAGTAACTCTAAAACAGGATTTACAGTAAGCACTGTTGGTACCAGACCCCTCATACAATTCAGTTCTCTTTAACAAAATCAAAACAGTCTGTTCCTGAAAGAGATGTTGACCATGTGGCAGCAGCTGTGGGCTTGACACAGCCCGGGTGGCTCAATAGACTGTGTTGCTGTCTGTCATGTATAGAAAATTGTGAACATAAAAAGCCAGCCAGAAGCATTCACCAAATATTGTAGAAACTGATATTTCATGGCTGTTTCTCCCCATTTAGATGATTTTGGGGAAATTACAAAAATTACAGAAGAGAAGACTGACAAGCTTCATGCTCTGCTATTCATGACTAAAGATTACCTTTCACATGGTCACTTTTTATTCACTTAGCCCTACCCATGTAATTCCATCACTATGAGCTGCTGAGAAGAGCTATTTCCATCTTGAGAGAAAACAGTATCAGCAGTTTTCCTATTTTGTCAGCGAATGATATAGTCACTCATTCAAGTTTGCATGAAGTACATGGAAATTAAAGACAATTCAAAATAGCTTTACTGATTTTAAAGAGTGCAAGGCTGGCTTAATAAATGGAAACATAGGTAAAAAAATACATTATTGAACATATATAAAAGAAATGAGAACAGTGTGCAGTTAATTTATTTTTTTTTTCCCATTCAGATTATACAAACTGCTTATATTCTGGGAGAAAGTAAGAACTTCCAGTGAAACTAGAATTCAGTGGGAAAGAAATACAGAATGCTAAAGATCTGGAAGACTGGCAAGTCTGCTGAACAGCAGGTTGTTCTATCTAAGAAAGTTTAACTGACTGCATTAGAAGTTGAAATTTTTCGAGGAACAGAGGAGAGAGGAGTAAGAGTTTTAATTAAGTAAGCAAGTATTTGCTAGCTGCATTCCTTCCCATCCACTCCCAGTGGATATAGCTTTGTGCTAAATGCTTACTTCATACCTAAAGTTAGAATAGCTGATCATCTCATCAGATAGGAATATAGAAAGGAAAATAACAGTAGTCCCTGCTTGATTTCACATGAGGCATTATCTTTAGCTATTTATTTGTTAACCACTTGCTGACTCATGAATGCTGAAGTGATGGCTGAAGCAAACAGCTCCAGAAGCAGACTCTGCTTTAGAGTCCCCTCCCATGATGTGGGCTGACATTTTGGCAGCACACCAGTCATGCCAACCTAAAGATCAAGTTAAAAGCTGCAATGATTGGGCTTGTACTACCTAAACCCAGCCACTGCACTATGCATTAAGGCAGTTTTGGAAAGCAAAGACATCCCTGTGCAGTGCTATCTATGCAGTGCTTTATGCTTACAACCCTCAACCTAAATCAAAGACTATTGTGACAGTAGTAGTTCACAGTTAAATGAAGTCTGCTACACATGGATGGTGACTCTCTGGAAGCAGAGACCACACTGCATGGTAAATAACCATGTGTCTAGGTGTTAAAGTACAGCAAACACAACACAAATAAACAATCTATTCTAAAGAGTCTGTAGTCAAAGTTAAATATGCATGATAACAGAAAAGTGTGAGAAAAGAAACATTCACAAACTTACCATACCACTCAGAAACTGAGGTACCAGAATGTAAGCCACAAGAAATCCCACAAGAAACTGTGACAAAGCACAGGATGGAAAAGTATTGGGAACAATCCAGCCTATTTCCATGCTCTTTCCTGGACAGTTTCTCAACCTCTGTGAGAAACAAGGCAGTGAGGTCAATGGACCTTTGATTTGGCTTACTACTGCTGTACATATTCAGTTTAGCCACATGTCTAGTCTGAGTCTGCATCAAAATCTACTGAAATCACTTTGCTCTCCAAAACAGAAATAATATTGGTCTTCCTCTTATTTCTTGCTGGCGCCTTGTTGGAATTGTCTGTACTGTGCACTGAAGAGGGTCAGTAACGCTGGACTGTGCTGCTGTCTCTAATGCAACTATACATAGCTATGTCTGCAGTTTTTAGGGGCCCTGAGAGTTGCTGCAGTATCTACAGATATCAGAGGAATAAAAAACAAGTTACAAAGATTCAGCTTTAACTTTTTTATGCACTTCACAGACAACATTGCTGAAACTTATTTACAGACCAGGAGGTAAGCATACGGTTAAGTGTGGTTAATGCCATACTTAATCCCCTTACAGGTAAAAAAACCTGTTCTTAAAAATGTCTAGTGCTTGCCTCCATAGCTCATTTTTCACAGTGCTTCACCAGCCTTAATGGGGGAATACCACGCTTACAGCTTAACCTTCAGGTTAACAAAAGGGGCTAAGGCAAGATTTGAACTTTCAGCTTCTTTGAACCCACTGCAGTTCCAGACCTTTACTTCTGACACTTCTCTCACAAATATTAAAAAGAAGGGGAAAATAAGCACACACACAACAAAAAGGGAAAAAAAAAAAAAAAAGCAAAGGAAGCTTTGGCCCCCTGGGCCATAAATAAGAATCCCTAGTTCCAGTACAGTCACTTGCCAGAATACCCTGGTAAACCTCTTCTCTGGAATCTGTAGTTTCTTTTACTGGATTCAGATGAGTGTAATGGAAAAAATCCCAAAACCAGTTCAGCTCTTGCTATCTAAGTGGCAGACATGATTTGGGGTTTTTTGGTTCTGTTTGTTTGTTTTTTTTACCGTCAATACTTGATTCAGTAATAAGCACCATCTTTCTGTCTGATAAATGTTTAGGGGATTTTCCCCCCTCTCTTTCCTTTGCACTGACAAGCTCTTATCACTTCTCCACCAGGAAAAGAAGCAACGGAACAGCTCCTGGAAGACAGAAGTGCTGAACTCAAGCATGACCTCAAGCACTGCTCTTGCATTAAAAGGGATTTCCCTTTAATGATCCTTTTCCTCCCTTCTAGATGAATCACACCTCATACAGAATTATCTGATATTAAAAGACACAGCAAATGATTGAATTATTAAAAGTCTGTATGTCACTATGCATAAATATTACTATAGTCATCATCCTAGCATTGAATATTATATGAGTACTATCTTAACTATGAGTCTTTCTTAGTGCAGCCTCTCAAACATTTGGCAATGGTGTTCTGAACACTCTGAGGTCTTGGTTTAATTTAGTGAGTGGGAACTACTCCTTCCTGAACAGTAAAAAGAAGCAAAGTAATTAAAATAATTTAGAGATACAGAGCTGAATGGGGCCTTAAGAGATTTCTTTTTTTTCCCAAGTACAATAAAGAATTGTTATTGATTTATGTGCATGAAACTGATTACTTAAATTTTCACAAAAAATGGATATTCTGCAATTCCCAGTGACAGCTTTCTCCAGGGTTATGTAAACATTACCACTTACAAGGGTGGACTGTTTCACCCTTATGCTTAACCAGAATGTAGATAGCTGAAAATGAAAGTATTTCTTATTCTGTCCTTAATACCAAGAACTTCCCTCTTCCCTCAAGAGAAACAGACATGCATATATACCTAAAAATATATGTGCATATGTACATAGTTATGTGTATGTATGTGTGCGTATTTACATACGCACTTTAAAGAAGAAAATTTTCCTTGACTTTATACATCTGTCTCTATGTTTATATCTAATGAAAGATAAACATTTTACTATAAATTATGAGATAAACTATAGGGTACAGCTACAAAAAAAACAAAACCCAGGAGTCATTCAGAAAAGAGGAATGTATATTCATGCATTCTATAACTACTGATGTTGCTGATGTTTCTAATGTATTCCTATATTGCTGAGGAGTTATGGTTGACAAGACAGAACTTTATTTTGTGCTGTGCAAACTCAGATCAAATGAATTCCTGCCATCCTGCTCAGACCTGTTTGATAAACATCTGCTCTAGCAATGTGCAATCAACTTTGAGTTTATCAAGGTGTAAACAGTAATTATTAATATTCAGACACGCTTACCATTTAGAAACCAAAAATAAGCTGTTGCCTTTTCAGGTTTTCCTGAGTCTCAGCATCTCCATCATGGCTAGGTCTACTTGTTAATTTATTTGCTGCAGTTTCCTATACAAAGCAGCTCATCATTCCTACTCAACAGTGAAGCCCTCCATCACTTGAAGTACTCTCTCTAAAACTCTGTCGGGGGCTGGGCTTCATATTATGTGAGAGAAATGTTTTGATAGAAACATTTTCTTTTTCCTCTAATCAGATGACTTCAGTAATCTGCTACCTCAGTCCCAATGAGAGAGCAGGGGAAAATGTCCAGGAGAAGGGAACCGGTAAGATGCTGACAGAAATATATACTGTATAAATCACAGCAGAGGTGCTGCCCTAGTTATACAAGCCCAGTTCCCTCAGGCATCCAGTTCCCTGGATTTTAGCCACCCTTCAGGTTATCAATCATTAAATGTGGAGCCTTCCTACCCAACTATACTTTCCAAGACAATAGAGAGGCTAGGGGAACAAAAAGAAAAAATAACACACCCAGAAAAACCTTTAAAAGAAAATTATCCGAGGAGAGGAGGAAAAGAAACCTGGAAGGGATTATTCTTTTCCTGGCCATATCCCTGACTTCTTTTTGAACAAAGGCAGAGGAGAAGGATGGGCTGCTGTGCAGAGCCAGCACAGGCCTGTAAACCCTGGGAAAGATCATGTTGCCACATAAGCCTGTTGTGTGACATGAGCAAATGATCTGAGCCAGCTGCTGCTACTGGGAGTGAGGTGAAGGAGTTCAAAGCTGAACTCTTCCAAAATCCACCTGTTCTCTGAGGAGTCTATATTTAACACCTGATTTCAAGGTGTGCAGCAACCCTGGCTTCTCATCTTGCCACTGGGAGAGGTGGATACTCAGGAACAGGCAAGAGCTCATTATCTGGGAAGATGAAGTGTTTTAATCCTGCAAGAAACTGTATTTCATTTCTGTGTGCCTTCAGATTGTAAGGCTGTTGAGCTAGAAACTGCCCCTTTTCCAGCATACATCCCATCCATAAATCATATTAACAGGCCTTAAATATGGGGGGTTTGTTTAGTGAGGTTTTTTCACTGCTAATATTTCACAATATTAGCACATTGTTTAAAGGTGTGCATTGTTTACAATAATTAATTTTAATGATTCCTATAAATTACTAGTTGCAGTCAAGAAATTACAATCATATTCAGACACTTAAGATCTCCCCAACTTGATAGTTTTAGCCCAAGGTTCTGGTCTTTACCTACAACAATCTGACCTTGAGCAGGGCCAAATTAAAACACAATTAACATCTCCTGCCGAAAATACCAGCAGATTGGGACTATGGGGTTCTATATCGGCCTAACCTCTAATTGAAGAAATGAAGTCACTTGTGGTTACGTACAATACAGAGCCAAAACGGTGGAGCACATACAAGCTAAAAAAAAAAACAAACAAACAAAAAAAAAAAACTTGCTTGGGCCTGAAAACCGTCTGGAAGAACAATACTTTCCATGGGACGGGCCCCCTTAACGTGCTGCTGGAATGCTGGGGCAGGGATGCGGGCAGCTACACCCGAGCACCCGCACCCCACAGCTCCGTCCGTGCTGGGGCAGGCGCTGCCACGCGTGCCCGTGAGCGGAAGGGCTGCGGGGCACCGCCGGGGCGCCGCTCTGCGCGGCGACAAGGAGCTGTTCGGACCCAGCGACGCGACACCGGGCCGGCCCGTGAGCGGAGCGAAGCCTGCGGGACGGGATGGGCAAGCCCCTGCCCGGGAGGAAAGGAAAAAGGAAGGAAGACACGGCATCCCGGCTCCCGAAAATCCCGGGGGTGAGTCACGGCGGGCGGGGAGGCGCCGGGACTGCCCGGCGGCGGCGCCCCCTGGCGGCGGCGGCCGCGGGTGTTGTCACAGGCCGGAAAGTCCCTGTGCTCTGCCGGTGGAAATCCCCGGTGGGGGTTTTTTGTGTTGTGTTTTCAATCTGCTTGCCTTTTTTTTTTTTTTTTTTCACCCAGGCGCTTAAACAGAAAGGGAAAAAAACAAGAGGCTGGGCTCAGCCCTTCATTCCGCAGCGGCGGCAGCGGCAGCAGCAGCTCCGGCGGGAAGAGGGTGGAGAGAAGGGCAAGAAGGAGCTCCGGCGCGGTGGGGATTGATGGATTCCGGGCGCGGCTGCGTCCCACCGCCTCAGCCTCGCTGCTGAGAGGAGTCGCGGCAGGATCGGCCGGAGGAGGAGCCGTCCGCGGAGAGGTGAGCGCCGCTCTGGGCAGGGCACGGCGGAGCCCGGAGCGCTTCTGCAGGAGGGCGCCTCGGGGACCAGGCGGGTCCGGCGCGGGCGGGGACGCTGTGCCCGCCGTGCCCGGCCCGGCGCGCAGAGCGGGCACGGCGCGGCCGAGCGTGCTGCGGTGCCGCGGGGAAATCCGCCCCGGAGCTCCGGGCTCCTTCTCCTGGGAGCTGCACCGTGTCGTGGCCGTGCCGCCTTGCACGCCCAGCCCCCAGCGGAGTTGTAGGTCAGGGAACCAAGAACGCGGAACACTTACTGCGTGTAAACCAGTGCTGTGGGATCTTTAAAAGAGCCTCGCTCCTCGCCTTCCGATTTGGCAAAGAGTAGTACTGTGTTTTGGTTTGTGCCGAGCAAAGGCACAGGCACTTGTAGCACTTTATGGAGAAGTTTATTACTTGCCGTTTTTCAGATAGAGGACAGAAAATGAAAATAATTTATGAAACCATCGGCAGATCTCAGAACAGTATTCCTCTTTCCAGAGCCCAGCATCCTCAGCATTACACCTTTGGAAAGGATGCTGTCTCTAATTATTGTTTACAGCTGTTCCTTTCTGGGAATTCCTAGTCATTACTTGTGAGAAGGTTAAAGTAGCATAGCACACAGCAAAGCACAGTAGACTATAAACTAATAAAACTGTAGGTTAGTTTTTTACTTTTAAATCTCCAGCTTAGATGTCAGTTGAATTCTGTTTGTTTCATCACATTGATTTTGAAAATAAGTGTTGCTTGGCTTTTGCCTTTGTTCACATTTATTACTGTAAATAGCACAGGCAGTAATTTCCACGTGTGGAGGGGAAAAAATGCTAGTAGAACATAGTATCGAATAATGTAGTTTCAGTGACTGCTTCTGTAAACTCAGTGTTTTTTGTTACTTAATGCTGGAAATAACCATTTCAAGAGGTGATGCCGGTAGTGCTTAGTCATGTGATTAGTCTTTATTAGTGTAAAAAAAATCCCATTGACTCAATATTTCTACTAACATAAGTAAGGAATTCAATATTTTAGTCGTCTCAGAGCAAAGTAGAGCTGGGTTATTACACAGTTTAGTAAGGAGTTGTTTATATTTCCTTTTTAGACACATTCATACATTTAAATACAGGATTACATAAATAGCATGTGTAAAACTATATTTATGAGGAAAGTGGATGAGAAAATACACAATTTTCATTTTAAGGCTGTGTGCTGATGGGGGAATGATAAGAATATGCCATCTTTATTCCCTAAAGAAAAGCTTTTCCATATGTTGCAAGATGTGACAGCTCTGCACACGGTCCCTAGTGTTCGTAGGGCATGTGAATGACATCACCCTAAAGTTGGGCTTTGTAGCATCACCTGTTTCATCTGCCTCTAGAGCTTGTCGTGTTATCCTGTATCTCTCCAGCAGCTGGTTCTCAGAGAGGTTATAGAGCTCAGCTCTTGGCACCTGGAGTTTGAGGTCCCCTCTCACCCTGAGAGGGTCTTTTCAAAAGCTTTGGCTGGGCATTTGGAGGTGGATGTTGCCAATGGAGGTGTCTGGGTGAAGAGGAGAGAGCAGTTGTTTACCTGTGGGGAAGGAGGTCCTGAAGCCCTTCTGTGCAAGAGGGGTCTTCTGCCTCCATAGACGTGGGAATGCCTTCCTGGTCAGTCTTGTCAGGCTTCTTCCTCTCTCCGTGACTCCAGTCTCCATGAGAAAACGTCCTAATAGTGGCATAAACAATTTTTGGTTGTTTCTTGTATCCCTGTACTTGATGTCCAGAGATTGATACACATATATATGACTTGATACTTGTCCTTAGATTCATAATCACAGTGGCGGATTCTCTTAATATGACTAGTTGTACTCTAAATATTTTAAGCATGCATACTTTTATTTGTCTTGACACAAACTTTGCTTTGCTTTTAAACAAAGCAAGAATGTTTGTGGACAGCATGGAGAGTCTCTCCCTGTAAAAACAGGTTATTGTTGTTATTTTTGTTCTTACTGTAGTGGACAGGGGTTTTGAGGGATGTGGTCTGTACGTTTGGCTCTAACTAGCCACAAAGTTAGTGTCCTCAAGTAAGGATTTCTTTGAGTGTAGCAAGTTTGAGATGTTATGGGTTTCTTTTTTTGTTTTTCCTGCTATACCCCATGAGGCCAGAGTTACTGAAGAAAGGGATGCAGAGCAGCAAACATTACATGTCCTACTGTGGAAATATATAGGGGGTTTTGAGCCAAATGGAAATGCTCTGTTGACTTACCACTGAGTAATAGTGGCACTGCACCCCCACACACCAGCATAAGCACTTCTGAGCCATAGCTCTACCACTTACAAAATAAAAAGAGCCTCAAGAAAAGTAACCTAAGCCTGTCCTCGAGTGACAAATTCCTCATCTACCATATCTGGCCACTGTAAGTATGAGACTGATACTAGCACAGCCTGCAATTATTTGTGCTTTTTCTGTACTCTACTGACCATCACTACTCAGAATGTATGAGCTGTAGAATCTGAAATGGTCTTTAACTGCTTTTTTTTTTTTTTGGCATGTTATCAAAACAAGAGCTTGAAATGTCCTGAAATTTAGCAAGTGCATATGGGATTACAGTGTACAATTATCAATTAGTTAAGTTTCCAGGATAATTTTCCCTTCCTTCAATCTTGTCTTCTCTTATCCTTATTTTTATTTAATTGCTTTTTTTGAATGATGATGCAATTTCCTTAGTTATGCATAAATCCTCTTCAATATCACAGTAAATTATATCAGCAAATTAGTGGGATAAGCTGATCAGTGTCTGTATCTGAATAATGCAGAAAAGTTAGTGAATATGAGCTTTAAAAAAAAAAGTTATTTATGAAAGGCTGCATCCACTCTATACTTGTTTTAGGCAAAACTTCATCAAGCATCCCACCCTGAAAGTGCCTTCTCAGTCACTGCACAAATGATAGCACAGTGATAGAAGGGCACTAACATGCCAATAAAAGGATCCTTTTTCATTTCAGATATCTTCTAGAAACATGGCTGGCCAACACATCCTTCCTCAAGCTTTATATCAGAGCAATATGCTGAAGGCTATGAAGATCAGAGAGAGGCTACCTGAGGACCTAATCAAACCTCCCAGTGGAATAATTCATCACTTCAGGACTATGCACAGATACACAATAGAAATGTTCAGAATGTGCCAGTTTTGTCCCCAGTTTCGGGAGACGCTTCAGAAGTCCCTGACTGACCAGGCTACCCAGACTTCACTGGAGCGCCACAGGAAGCTCAACTGGTGCAGGGAAGTTCGGAGACTTGTTCCTTTGAAGACTAATGGTAAGTTATGAGCAGGTCTTTGCACTCACAGTAAAACAGGTCATACAAATGTAGCACCTTTATTAATAGCATCTGAGTTCACATTACTGAAACAGAAGCACATGGCTTTAAAAATGTGATGCCTTTCAATCTGTTTTGAAATTAAAATTCTTTCCACATGATGTGCTGTCCTGAGGCTGTAGCAGACCCTTGCTATACCACAGTATGTGAATATTGTGGAAATTTCACAGGTATTTTCAAAATCTCAGCAACCTGTGGCACTTCAGAGTCAAGAACAAGGCAGGGAAACCTGATTTGGAATCTAGTGGCTTCCCATGAATCTGATTGCTACATGTCGGCTGCCTCATCGGAAGTGCCAGGCGTCTTTTAATGCCAGGCAAGAGGAACCTGCAGATGCTTTGAGTGACCAGAGATGCATTTCCATATATATTTAGCAGAAGCTAATATCCTTCCAATAAGCTCTTCTGTTGTAGCTGGCAGGCAATGCTTGCTTGCTGATCCAGCTTTAACAACAGTGATGGCAATAGCACTCAGAACATGGAGCCTCCCAGGAACCTGACACTGCTGTCCCTGGGGTCAGTTCTTTCAACAGTCAGTGCTGGTTTCAGGACTTGACTTTTGGGTTACTCTGTGTGTATATTGCATTAAGTGCTACAAATGAAAAGACACACCAGTAGTGCCAAGATTTCCTGAACAGGTTATGTTTGTCCACAGTCTTGAGCAGGAAACCGTGGCACATGACTGTAAGAGTCACCAGGCATTTTACATTCAGTGGAGGAAAGATTAGGTAATGGCTATGACTTACAGTCACATAGCTGCAAACTTGGACTCAGGAGTCCTTACAGCACAGGTTGCCCCTAACCAGGAACCACAGACTAGGACAGTGAGGACTTCAAGAAGATGAAAAATACATACTCTTTGCTCAAAGAGCAGATCACAGCAGTTATAGAAACACTAGGTGGGGTGGACCTGCAGCATTGTTAAAGTCCATGTTGTGTTCTGGGTGTGCTTATTTTCATATCTGCTTGTGTACACGTTGCCCTTATCTTCCTAGTCCACATTTTTTTCCTTTCCAAGTTCTGCCATATTTCTCAGTCTGTACACAGCTGTGTTGTACAGAAGCCATAAAAATAGACCTATTGAGCAGATGTCACTACCCAACCTAAAACCTGATGCTGATGTGTATGTCTGTAACTGTTGTAGAGGCACTGACCTTCTGGTGGGCTTTTTGGGCTGCCTTCGCATTAGTGTAAAATTCTCATGACTGCAATTAGCATGTGCACAGAAGTCACGGAATCCTGAGCTTTGGAAGGACAGGAGTCGCAGCCAGGGCAGGCAGTGCTTTGCACGTACTGGGAAGGTAACATCACTTCAAGTGTTGGATCTTAAAAATCTCACTCAAACAGATTTTCTAGGAAAATGGACAATGTACACAGTTTTTGTCCAGGGCAAAGAGTAACAGTTTTAGAATCCCCCGTCTCCGGTCAGTGCAAATCCTGCAGGGGTAACACTGGACAGACCCTTGTTGGCAACTACATTACATTCAGCAACACTGACCTCCTTTGTCTCTTGTCCATTGGCTAGTGTAACATGTGGGAGTAGTGGACTTGGATCCCACCCATGAGCAGGCATACCTGTATGCGAGGTGCTGAAATATTAAGGCAGGTTGAGGGAAGGCAAAGCAAGATTTGTGGTCTCCCCATACACTGAGCAGACAAAGAACTTGGCTTCAGTTCAGTGCTTCAGGGTCATTAAGTGCAGGAGTAGGAGTGGCTTTGGAAACTTGTGGGTTATGCAAAGTAGTTGCATAGAAGGACCTTTGTAGGAGAAAGAAGGTAGATTGGACTGTAGGAGAGGATCTCTGAAAGAAGTGCAGAAGTTTGGAGAAGCCCTGTATTATCCCATAAAGCAACTTTTTTTTCTCCCATGTGGCATAAAAAATATTTTTTAAACATTTAGCTGCTTAACCTGTAGATATGGGAGGAATATGTTAGTTCTCTTGGTTAACAATGGACTTTCTTCATAAAATTCTGGGTTTTTTTCTGATTAAGGTTGTAGCTGTTGAAAACAGAGAAAGTATCTCCTACAGGATCTTTTGATGTATATTCTATCTAATATGTTTGTGAATCTGTGGATTGGTGAGGTTTTCTTAATTAAAAAAGCCATTTTGAATCACCACATATATTTTTGCAGACATCTGAATGGAGACAGAAGGAAAGTGGTAGGAGGTACAAAAATCGAAACTGTTAGGGTTTTTTCTTCTTTTTTTTTTTTTTTTTTTTTAATTTGAAAATTCCAGCATCTATTGGCTGTAGAGATTTCACTTGTATAATGAATTGGCATTCATTCCAGCTCGCCCAGCCACACCCCCTGGGAAAGTCCGAGGGAGGCCACGCTGCACCCGCAGAACAAAAAGTACAACTGTTGCTCAATTGCTAGTCAAACGGTGTGGGGGAATTCCAAGTGCTGTGTAAGGAATTTTGGGCAGTGCTTCTAAATAAAGAACCGAAAGTGAGCTCTCAGAGAGAGAAAAAATTTAGTCTTATCTTTGCTCTAGATTTTGCAGAGGGAAAATTTTAATGGGATTAATATGTCATCTTTCTTGGTCAGAAGGAAACACAGTCAGTTTTTCTGTCGTCTTGGCTGTTCCCTGATTTTTGAGCTCAAGTAAGCAGCCTGCTGAGTTGAAGTAAGCTTTGCAAGACAGCATTCAGAAAACAAAAGGCAGTTGCAGAAACTGATATGCACCAATCCTGTAACAATTTATGAAGCATTGAGTAGATTTCAAATGATATCTTATTTGGGAACTGGAGTCTGTTGTAGGCTCTTCTCTACAATTTCACAGAATAAGTAGCAAAAGTGTTCACAAATGTGTTATTGAGCTCATCATGTATGTGGCAAACTGGGTTTAATTCTTTTGTGGGAGTTCGTTGGGTGGGTTTGTTTGGGTTTTTTTCAGGTGAGAAAAACCTAGTAGCTTTACCGGGGTTGATGTCTTCTTTTCCAAGAAAATTTCTGTGGTTTCTTAGCATTATGTGAATCTGTTTACCACTGTGGTAGGCATCAGACCTAGTTTTGCATCTGAGGACATGACAGTAATGATTCTTGATGTCTCCCTTTCAGGGGAGACATCCCCTTTTGAAGAAGATAGCTAGAGATAGAATTTGAAACCCAGATATAGATGTATTTCTTGTCACACCTTTTAATTGTTAGTTATCTCCTCTGAGTCTGTTTCCTCTCTGAAACTGCAGACTATCACAATCCTTCCTATCTGTAAAGAGGAATTTTTCAATGCAAGGAGATTGTATAAATTAAAATTGAATCAGTTTTTCATTGACTTAGGTTTAATTTTGTGTTTTAAAATCAGCCCTCTAAATAATATATGCAACAACCCAAAATGCCATTATTTCTGAGAGGAAGGCCAGAGGTGTTCCTATGATTGCTTTATATAAATCATCTACCATTCCCTTTCTGTCTCCTTTTTTATGATAATTCCTCCATCAAGCACAGCAAAGTGCCAAGCAGTGCTCATCAGAGGATGTGAGGTTTGGTGTTGCTATAATATTTTCTTAATGGTTTCCATTATCTCAACCTCATGCCATTGGGTGTATATTTGTATAAACACCAATGAGGGAAATTTACATCTTTTTTTGTAATTTCAAGATGACGTTGTTGTGTTTAAAAAGCTATTTCAGCTATGTTTGACATTTGTAGTTGACCCCAAAATTTAGCTTGTGATATCAGTCAAAGTTAAGTAAGACAGGTAAGGAGCATTGCTGGATGACAGCTTAACTTGGACTGGTACAGAGACAAAACCAGTAGGGAGGGAAGGTTTTGTTTTTTCTGTCGCTGAAAAGAGACCATAACTCAGGTCTTCTTCTCTACAACCCTTCTGTCTGAGACTTAGAGAGAAGTGCACAGGGAATATGCATATGTGTGGTGTAATTCTACGTCCCACAGGCTTGTGGCATTTTATTTAAGTAGCCGTTTGAAAATAATGCACTCTGTCTTTTTTTTCCAGGTGATGGAAATTGCCTTATGCATGCTGCATCGCAGTACATGTGGGGTATTGAAGATATCGACCTTGTCTTAAGAAAAACACTGTTTAGTGCTCTCAGGGAGATTGACACACGGAACTTGAAGCTCCGCTGGCAGCGAGAGGCTGTTAAATCCCAGGAGTTTGTAGAAACGGGACTCCATTATGACACCCGGGTAAGGCAGCCTGAGGGAGTGGTGCTGTTTTCTGAGTGCTCGCCGGCGTGGCCTTGCTGATTCTGTTTGCTTTGTGGCTTCACGGATTCTGTCATTAATGGAGAGCAGAAATAGTCTTCCTTTGGAGGAAATGGGAAAATGTGATTATTGGAGCACTGCTGTGCTGCAGCTGGTTCCTGACCTCCGTGTCTTTGAACCATGGGTGACAGCTGTTTCTTTCCTCAGAACTGGGAGGAGGAGTGGGAATACCTCATTGAAATGACCTCCCCAGAAATATCTGGGGCTCGAAATAGGCTTCCCTATAATGCGCTGGAAGAAATCCACATCTTCATCCTTGCTAACATCCTTAGAAGGCCAATCATTGTTCTTGCAGGTGAGTATTCTGGTCAGTCATCCCACTGTTTTACCCTTGTGCTGTGTTAGTAATCTTAGTCAACAATTGTTGTTTTCAGGTAGATACATTTCAGAACACGGTGTTTTCAGCAATTATAAAACCCCCAGGATACATTTTTTCTTGCCTGTAGCACATACTTATTTGTGTTTTCTTTTACTTCTTTCTGCAGATAAAGTGGTAAGAAGCTTAGAGTCAGGCTCCAGTTTTGCTCCTCTGAATGTTGGTGGTGTTTACTTGCCTCTTCTGTGGCCAGTTGAAAAATGCTACAGATACCCGATTGTGCTTGGCTATGACAACATGCATTTTACACCACTGGTGACTCTGAAGGATGGCGGGCCAGGTATTTTTCAAGTACCTCATTTGGTATTTATGTTACTTCTTCAAAACCACTCTGCTGATAAAGCATTTGAAATATTATCTGGTTTAGACTTGTATTTTTAAAGTTAAATAAGATTAATTTGAAATATATTCCTAAAATGTGAGCAGAAAGAACTTTGTCTGTGAATCTGAGTAGAAACTAAAGGTTACCTTCAAGATACTCATTGAAAGTAGAGTGCAACTCACCTGCTTGCAGGCTGGAATTGGTCAAAGGGTTACCTCTGCTTTATTATGTTCTGGCCTCCTCTCCACATTGTAAGAGAAGAAGCTTTGAAGGATGCAGTCTCCCAGCAGAATACCACTGCCTGGCAATAATGAAATACATGCTTTACCATTTTTAATGCACCTCTTCTGAGTGGACAGCAGTTACCTAGGTTCAGGTTACAGCATCATCCCACCAAAAGGCATAACAAACAAAGATCTACAATCCTGTTCAGGTGGAGAAGATACTTGCTATGAGAACATTAAGACTACTGTGTGATGGGGCTAAGTTTGTGATGTAGCTGTGTTTGCAACCTCCCCCAGTGGTACCATGCAGAAACTCCTTGCTCTGCCCAGCTGTTCTCCTCTCTCTCAAAAATTTAGTGGTGGTATTTCCATGTGTTGCATTTTATGGTTATTCCTAACTGTCTGGTTATGTTTGTGTAAATATACATATACACAGACACGTGTATATATATATATATATATATGTGTTATTCTATCTTGTTTCCCCACAGAAATCCGGGCTGTCCCTCTGGTCACCAGTGAGCAAGGCAGATTTGAGGATTTGAATGTGCACTTTCTGACAGATGCAGAAGAGAGGGAGAAAGAGCAGCTGCTAAAAGACTACTTGATAGTGATAGAAATTCCAGTGCAAGGCTGGGATCATGGTACAACTCATCTAATTAATGCTGCAAAGTGAGTGTCATTCCTGTTTCCTCAAAGTTATCCTATTTACAGAGGTGGGAAAAGTTGGGCAGCCCAGTGTGTCATTTTGGTCTTTCCTTCCTTCCTAGGTGGCCCATGTGTTTACTACCTGAAGTATGAAACATTGGCATTATTGTTGATATATTTTCAAGTAGTATGAGCTAAGGCCAGTCTCAAATTTAAAGGCAAATATGTTCAGATTTAACAAACTGAAACTAGCATTTTAGAAGAAAAGATCCATTTGATCAGTTTCACTGACTTTTGGATTACACAGGAGGGTGACTGAGAGGTGGTTAAATGCAGGAACTAGTTTGCCCAAGTTCTTGTGCTTTATGTAAGGGCACATTGCATAATGGGCAGTTGGTGTAATTCCAGCTGCCCTGGGCAAAGTACTTGGCAGTATGTTCTGAACACAGATGCCTCCACACCCTGGGCTGTTCCATGTGGCAGCAGGCAGGAAGCTGTGGCCAGTGGAGGAACTGGCATCTCTGCTGGTCCCCGATGATTGAGCATCAGTAACATGCAGGGGGCAGCTGGCAACACCCATCAGCTTCTCATATTCAGTGGACACTGGCAATGATGCCCAACCAGTCCCCTCAGAACTGATGGGGTGGAATAACTCCCTGTATCCTCTGTCTGTGCTTCCACTATGACTCGTAAAGGAGTCTTCATGCTGTTTGCTGGTTCTGCTGTAGGGGCCTTGAAAACTGAAGTCCTTCTACCCAAAGGATATATGCACACGTAAAGGGTAACACTTGAGCTTCCCTAGTTGCTCTGCCTAGGTGTGTTCCGGAGTATTGCCAGAAATGTTAGCTCCTCATCCTACCAACTGTGGCATGGTAAAACTCCAGTGTAGGATTTTCCCTGCAGCTGCAGGCAGAGTTAGGATGGTATGAAAGGTGCTAGCATTGCACACACCACACTGAAGCCCCAGTGTTTATTAGAAGAATTCTGCTGGTAGATACAGACCCAACAGAACCAGGAGCAGATTTCATGATAAACTGTGTCATGAAATGCTGAGCCCACTGTATGAAGGGCTTGTTCTTAGTGTGAGTTCGTGAAGAAAGCCTACCTCTTCGCAGTTGAGCATTGATCCTCAGAGAAATTGACAATTTGGGGGACTTTCTGCTTCTGAGAGATTACCCATATTCTTTGTGCAAACAGCTCCTAGACAGAAAACACTCATTTAGTAAAGACTTTTAAGAGTATTTCTGTTTAGCATTGTGTCAGGACATTTATTTCAGATGTGAAAGTCTCCATCACTGAACACCTGCTTTTAAAACTATTTCCATTTACACCAAGAGTGGAACATCCCAGATCTTCTATCTGAGTAATATGGATGTGCATTAAATCTACATTTCCTTCCCACATTGCTTGTATTTGCTTCCACCCCCACCATCTGCTCTTTTCAACCACTGATGCAATCTTCTTTTTTTGGCTGTCAGGTTAGATGAAGGCAACCTACCCAAAGAAATAAACCTCGTGGAAGATTACTTTCAACTGGTACAGCATGAGTACAAGAAGTGGCAGGAGAATGCTGAACCTGCTAGAAGAGAGACATGTTCCAGGAACAGACAGGATCTGTCACTTTCCCAGCTCTCCCTCTTACAGATGAAATGTGAAACGCCAAATTGCCCTTTTTATATGTCTGTGAACACCCAGCCCTACTGCCACGAATGCTTTGAGCAGAGGTCCCAAGGAAACAAAGGAAGAAAGCAGACCTCCAAAGCAGCACCTGAGAAGCTGAAGGCAGCTGGGTCAGGCTCCTCCCGTGGGGATATTTGTGAACCTGGGGGATGGACATCTGAAGGGCCTGTAACAGAGCCTCGCTCTGCACCTCCGACCGCTCCCAGCCTTTTCCTGTACAGTGAAACCACAGCCATGAAGTGCAGGACCCCAGACTGCCCCTTCACATTGAACGTGCAACACAATGGGCTATGCGAACGCTGCTACAACTCCAGGCAGCTCAGTCCTTGCAGCAACTTGGATGACCAGAGACACTTAGACTATGCCACATGTAAGATGTGCCATCAAAAGGCCAAGAGGACCTTCAATGGTATATGCAGCACTTGCTTCAAAAGGTCTACAGAGCAGTCCCCAAATGGCAGTCCCACTTTCCTGCCCACCTGCCACCAGAGATCAACCTCTGACCCGTCCCAGATCTCACAGATTCTCCACCAACACTCCTGCTATCAGGGTCCCAACAGCCATGGCAAGGAGCCCTCACCAGCAGCACTGCCTTCCAAAGAGAACAGGGGAGGCAACCTCTGTAGGAAACCTGGCTGCAAATTTTTTGGGACATCACAAAATGAGGGCTTTTGCACACTGTGTTTCTTTGAGTACAGGGAAAACCATGGTAAGTGGAGACGGAGTGAGCTTTGACACACTTCGGCTGCATATCAGCCTCCTTGAGCTGTGAAGTTCTGCTTGTACTGGGTGGTAAAAGGTCAGGGGGTGATGAAAAACAGTGTGAGGAGAAGGTGATTTTCTTTCTTTTATTATCCCATTTTCGTGGTTTAACCCCAGCCAGCAACCAAGCCCCAGACAGCCGCTATTTCACTCCCTACCAGTGGGCTCAGGTAGAAAATAGAAATTGTAAAAGCTGGAGAACTAACGGGTTGGGATAAAGAGAGTTTAATAGGAAAAGTAAAAACTGCATACACAAGCAAAGCAAAACAAAGAATTCATTGCTTGCCATGGGCAGGCAGGTGTTCAGGCTGTGTCTTCTCCCATGCACCCTTGCCAGCAGGGCAGTGCGAAAAGCAGAAAAGTCCTTGGCTCTGTGTAAGCCCTGCTCAGCAATAACAAAAATATCTCAATATTATCAACATTCTGCTCAGCACAAATCCAAAACACAGCCCCATACCAGCCACCATGAAGAAAATTAACTTTACCCCAGCCAAAACCAGCATATCATAAAGGGGCACATTGTGAGAAATCTGTGGAATCTCTTGTAAAACTTCCTTTCAGCTTTGATGGAAACAAAACCAACTCAAAAGGGGTGGCTTTTGATACCTCCTCATTATCCACTGCAGTCATGGTTTGGTATGAATTTTCTTCACAGCTAGACAAGTTGTAGAGGTCAGTGAAGGAAACACTGTAAATGTATGGAAGGTACTGAAAATCAGTTATGTTAGCAAGGTGTTTAAAAAGCCTTGAAGAATCCATAGATCTTTATTTGTTCTGGATGTAACAGGTATAATGCTCTAGAGTAACCACTGTAGTTGTCTTGACAAGCAGAGCAAGTAGAATTTGACTGTTGGAGTAACTTCAGAGCATGTTGTTATACTCTACCTTGAAATCTTCCTTGGTAATACCCTGCATGTGCATTCACATGTGTTTAAGGACTGACTTTCAAAAAGGCAATAATCTGTGAATAAATCACAGCATGAAATCTTCAATCTTTCATGCTACTGCCCTGTTTCACAGGTAAAGAGCCCTTAGGTATAGAGCCTGAAAGGCATATATGTAAGAGAGAATTATTACTTATCTCTCCAGACTATTTTATTGCTGTTAAGTTTGCTGATACACATAAAGAAACATGGAATAGGCTGGGTTGGAAGGGACCTTTAAAGATCATCTAATTCAACCCCCCTGCTGTTGGGAGAGACATCTTTCACAACACTGAACTTTCCACATGCATTCAGATTAGGGAACTTCTGTGCCAGCTTGCAATACCTTATTTTCCAGCATTGCTCACAATGAAATTTTTTTTCCTTCTGATTGTGGAATATATAAGATTGCTTCATGAGACTAAAAAGTATAATGCATTTTTTCCCCTTAAGCTCTGTACCAATGTACTTCAGTTGTCTGATGTGACTGAAATGGGGGAGGCTGAAATGGGTAGGTCACAGATGACAGTCAAAGCAAAGTCAAAGGTGAAATTTGTCTTGACTTCAGTGTGATCTAGGTTTCCCACTTAGGGCAAGTTTTTCCCAAATCCACGGTTTCAACAACTTATATGAAAATCAGGCTGCATTAGCACACTTATGTATCCAACATGAAGAAAGAGGTACCAACTGGGGGAGTCTTAGGATTGTCAAAAACCTATGTTCGAGGCTAGCTGATATTTTTAATTTATTTTCATTTTTAGGATGGGGAGCATTTTTTAGCTGTCTTGGGTCATCAGATCTATTGGACACATTCAAACTGCTCCTATTCGTGCTTTGCTTTACAGACAGTGTTTTGCTACGGCACCAGAGGAGATCTCAGAGGAAGTCTTCAGCAGTAGACCAGACGGGGAGCTCCGCTGCCGGCTTCCGTAACACGGTGTCCTGCCAGCGGCGCGACTGCGGCACGCTGGGCAGCACAATGCTTGAGGGCTACTGCCAGAACTGCTTCATTATAGCCCAGAACCAGCGATTCCAAGAAGCCAGAAGGACAGAAGAACAGCTGGTGAGACAGCCAGAAGTAAGTATGAACTTCTCAAAATCTTCCTCTTGTTTAGCGCTGCATGTTTTTCTCTTGTGGGAACAACTTGGGATCCATACTAGAAAATGGATCCTCAAATGGCTGCATCTTAACTATCATGGAAAGACAAGCATAGAGCGTATCATGAGTTTTTTCTGCTGCAGTTGAGCAGTGCTCATAAAAAGTCATTTTCAGTTTAGGGTTGTCATGGCCATGCTGAGTTTTATCTCTACTGGGATTTTGACAGCTATTCCAGTGGAAGCAATTGGACCAACAGCTAGGTTCTTTTATTGATTGGGGAAGGATTTTCGTTCTTATCCTTAGAGCTGTGCAGCTGTGTAAAAGGGTTCCAGTTGCATTTTTGATTGAGTCCATCACAGATTGTGTTTGTTCCAGATAAGGCTTTTCTAAATTTGGTTTGTTCTGGTCTTTTTAGAATTGAGGGTTGCCAAAGATAAAAAAGCCAGTATTTTTTCCTAAGAAATGACAGAATTTGTGATTTTCTTTGGTAAAGCTCAACTTGGCTCTTGGTACTGCACTTTGTAGAAGTACCTGTGAACAGTCCCCAGTTGGTTACCTATACAAACCACAAGCAGAGCAAAAAGGAAATGAAAAGCCATTTGTGCTGCCAGCACAGCAACTGACATTGCGTTTTAATATTTCTCAAGAGAACAGGGCAGCACAGAGATGCGCAGCGAGCAGCACTGAGTGCCCAGAAGAGACAGTGTGCTGTGGCTTCGTGTAGAAACAACCTGGCCTGCAGAAGTGATGACCTGTGCCCGGAGTGCCGGCGCCTTGGTCAGCTGCCACCGTCAGGGAGTGCCAGGGAGCCAGTGGCACAGGAGCCTCCCAAGCAACGCTGCCGAGCCCCTGCCTGTGATCACTATGGCAATGCCAAGTGCAACGGCTACTGCAATGAATGCTACCAGTTCAAACAGATCTATGGCTAGTGGGGAACAAGAAGGCAATACCAACTACTTCCTTCCCTGAAATGGTGCTACATCCAAAACACTTAACAGTTCTGGGAGTGGGAGGGTGGGGGGAAACATAAGCTGTCTGCTCAGATCATGTTTATTCCCAAGAATGGGAATAAATTTCTACTTCCTCTAAACACTGCATACAAGGACTGCTGAGAAGGTCACATTGCCTTCTGCACAGAGCTCTCGTTCATGACTAAGCTCCTACAATGCCCTATTTAATTCTTGGACTTCCCAGGAGGAAGTGTGAAGCATTTGGATCCAAAGAACTTCCCAGTTTTGCCTGTTTCTCAATACCTCCCCTCTCCCAGGCAAGGAGCCATGTCTACTGTCAGAGGTGCAGGACCTTTTTGTGGTTGCATACATCAGTCCAGCAAGTCCTTCCTTAACAGGATTACCCAGGACAGAGTGATGCTACTTCAGTTGACATCTAAAGAACCATGGCTTGGTTTGCCCAGGTCCTTGCTGTTCTTACAGAACTCACCAGGGTGGGATCTCCTGTGGGCATTTACGTTGATAACAGCAAGTACTTCTGTGTTTGCAGAGCCCTCAGCAAACCAGCCAAAAAGAAGACCAGCACTAGCCTGCTCCTTTAAACTAGCCAGCATTTAGATCCTTTCCCAAATTCCAAGACAGCTGGGAAGACAGAAGTTGCAGAAGAAATGCATGTGATGGTGAAAATGTATCCTGCCATTTCCCACTTGTGTGGAAGGAATTACCTCCAACAGACAAAAAAACTCAAAAGCCTTTTGTCTTCACTTCTGAAACAAGATTGACTCTTGTCTCTCTTGCACTGCAAATGTCAGGAGTATGTGTGTGCTGTTCATACCCTCTCTCTCCATTTCTGTCACACTTTCTGTCATCCTTAATGTGATTCTGTTACCACGCAAACAGCTGGGAGTTCAGTAACAAGAATTCTTCAGGGCTGAGATTTTACTCCTGAAGTTTATGTACCCACTTCTCAATCTGCAGTACTTTCTTTAGTAACCTCAGCTTTATCACTGTGCCTGTTACCTGCTTCTCTCTTCTCCTTTTACACTGTTTAAGTTTTCAGCATCTGTTTTGCTGCTATGATTTTGGAGGTGATATCTCTTCTAACTTGCTTCTTGAGTTTAGAATCTTTCTCTAGTTACTAAAAAAAATAGTTTCTAAAAAGAAAAAAAAAATAAATAACTCATCACTTATTTCTGTTAAATTTTATATATTTTGTGAACCTTAATGTGAACTTATGTTTTGTTAAAATATTTATATTATTTGAAACAATGCAATTTGAAATTTGCACAGCTAGGATTTTTTTTTTACATATATTTACTCTATGTTGAAAGTTACAAACTTAAATGTATAATTGAAAAACTTTCTCTGGTATAAATAAATAAATTATTGAAGGATTGAATTTGTTGTTTTTATATCTATGCAAGAGAACACAATTGAGGATGGGACACTCCCAGAAGGAAGCCTTTCTGTTCAGCACTACCATTCAGCATGTGACTGCTCCTTGGTGCAGATAATGCAGCCAAGTGTTTTGAAGAGGTGATAGATAACTTGCTGTAAGTGGGTGTTTTCTCAGGAAGGGCTCTTAGTCCTGTTGAAGGACCTGGCTGTAAGGAATTGGTTCCTGTGAGTGCAGAGTATTTTCAGTCCCCAGAAGAATGAGTGTGGGAGAGATGGATGGTGCAGGAGCAACAAAACCTGAGCTGCACTGACTTGCCTTGGCTTTCTGTGTTAATCCATCCGTTATTTCAGGAATTCTTGACAAGTGCTGCTTGAGTGCCACCCTCAAGGGAGGTGGCGTTGGCAGCACATGATCCCAGCCTCCACAGAGCTGTGTGTGCAGCCCCAAAGGCACAGACCAGGCCTACAGCCTTCCATCTGCCAGGGACAACAGGGAAGCCTTGGCATGGGAGTTGCTCAGGAGCTGATGAAAAGCAAGTTGCCAACTGCTGTTTGAAAAACTACATGAAACCAGTGTTTTCTTCTCATCCGAAGCTCAGCCTAACCCAGCCTCCTTGCCCAGGGATTTCTTCACCATAACTGCTGTACTGGCACTCAGGTGTTTCAGACCTCTGCCTAGACAAGCAATACTGTACACTATCATGGCTTTTAGATGTTGCTCATGACCTGAAACAAAAATATGAGCCCAGCCTGTAAACACCCCTATGCAGTCGAGGACACTTTCCTAAGAGGCTGACCTCAGCTCAGTTGCTGTCTGTCCTGGTTAAATCTTTAAGCCATAGTCCAGCTCCCTCTGCATTCACAGATCTTACCTCTGCTTTCAGAGCATACAAACTAGAAGTCAGCCTACACCCTCCTGAGCAGAGCCTGCTGGACCTACCAACCCCATCTCTACAGCATAATTCTCTTTTACAAAATCTGACTGTTGACCAGTACCCACCTTGCCCCTTCTTTACAACTCATGCAACTCACACATCCCTGTGATTCAGTGAACTTTGCACCAGGCAGACAACTCGGTGGTGAAAGAACAGGCAAATATTGGGAGGGACATCTGCAGCCAGGCAGCAGGAGATGGAAGCAGCTCACGGCATCCACTCTCAGCAGCCACCAGCCCCCACCCACTGAAAAGAAAGAACCTCCATCATCATGCTCTGAGAGTCAGGAAGCTGATTTACTCCACTTGCTATTAATTGCAACTTCTGCAGAGAGGAAGGATTTCAGATCAAATGCCCCAGATCACACTGATTTTTCTCTGCTATTTTCTGGGCCCATTACTCATAACCCTTGGGTCACATGAGGCTGGTCTCATTCTGAAGCTCCCATGTAAATAAGTGCCCAGCTTGTCTCTTGTGATTTACTTGTGTGGGAACATTAGAGCTAGTGGGGCCTTTTTTTATAAATACACTGGTATTTCCCTTATGTCCCATGGGGATTTTGACCCTTTTGATTCTTTCTGCTCTTTGCCCAGACAGCTTTTTAAGTTCATCTATTTTTTCTTCCTGTTCTGCAAGAGAGAACTTTTTATTTGGAGTCTCCCTTTTTGTGACCACTTCACTTAGAAAAGAAGGCTCTTTTCTAAGACACATATCTTTGATAGCCAGAGATTTTTTTCCTTAGCAGAAAGGCAAAACTAGTAGAGAATCATAGAATTGTGAAGATTGGAAGAAATCAACTAGATCACTGAGTCCCACTGTTAACCTAATACCACTAAACCGTGTCCCCAGGTGCCACATCCACACCTTTTTTGAACACTCCCAGAGATGGGGTCTCAAACATTTTCCTGGACAAGGCTGTTCCAATGCCTGATAAGCATTTCAGTGAGGGAATTTTTCCTATTACCTAATCTAAAACTCCCCTGATGCAATTTGAGGCCATTTCCTCTTGTCCTGTGACTTCTACCTGGGAAAAGAGACTGACTCTCACCTGGATACAACCTCCTTTCATGTAGTTGTAGAGCATGATAAGGTCTCTCCTGAACCCCTTTTTCTCCAGGCTAAACAATCCCAATATGAAACAAATGGCTTAATGACTGCTTCTATTATACTGGAATTCCTTGTAGTATAATGCAGGAAGGGATTGCTGTGCAGGCTTACACATTCATTTTATTTGGGGAAGGGATATACTTCAGATTAATATAAGATTATCAGAATATTATTTATGTTTCTGGATTTCTCATGGATATAACCAGTCAACTCACAGATAACATGATACAGAGAAGAACAAAGCACATTTTTCAGTATAGAGAGTACATAGATTTATCTTTTGATATTTCAGTGTTCTGCCTGGCAAGTCCTTGGCATAATCTGAAGTACTAGGCCACTTAACACATTTGGAGTAATGAAACAGCACGTACTGTGTTAGATTGAAACACCTAACACTGAACTACTGAGCTGATAGATATTTTGCCAGCTGTTTTTCATCTTGATGTCCCTGCATTTGCAGCAGACTGTCGAATCTACCAGCCCATTTCTCAAAGGTGTCTGAAGTCAGTTATACCACTTTTACCTGGCAGCTATGGCCTTTATACTGCCAGTGATAGGCATAGGAGAAAGGGCAGCTCAGTGATTAGGATAAGCACACAAAAATAGGCCCCCATCATGAGACCAAAGCTCTTGGGATATGCTGAGGTGTCTTTCCCACCTGAGACTGGGATATTGGACACTCAGCTTCTCTTCTGAACAGGCACAGCAGGGACTTCTGAGCAGCTATGTCAAGAGGATAGTCAACCTACCACACAAAAATTATAAATTTCCCCTGATCATCTCTAGCTGTGTTTACGAGGCCATGAATAAGCAGGGATATCTGGTAGAACCAAGACCTGGCAGTCCACATGTCCAGATTGATGCTTTGTTTGAGAGTTGTGCTGAGACCTTGGCAGCAGGAAGGCTTCTGCAGTGTGGTAGCTGGGACTCAAACTCACCACAGATATCCCCAGTACCTGGAGATTTTACTGACAGAGGTGATGAAGGACTTCTGAGGCTGAAGGATTTGAGAGGATTCATGGAGACTTCCCTAGTGTTTAGATGCTGAGTATGTGTTTTGGGTATAAATCCCCCAAAAAATCATGCTCAGCATAATTTTGTGCATGTAAGTTCATCATGGTGATATAATGCATAGTTTGTTCAAGTAAGAGCCACAGGGGAGCAGTGGCTGCATAATTTTATCCTGCACACTTGAGTAGGAGATTATAGTGTAATATGTACATCACCAAAGGAGAAAACCACAACGCAAAGAAGTTATAATTTCAGATTATATTAACCTGCAAAGGCCCCTTAAAATCTGGAGTTAAAAGTATATTGGAGTGCTTCATTTCTCAGGTCCCACATCTAACATGAAGAGCAGCAAACATGTCTCTTACGGGAGCAGATTCAATGGTCTAAACTGAACTTGTTCAGTCATTCCTGTGCTGATCCTTTCTCCCACATCAGTGATACTCTTAGCATCAACCCTGCCTGGTTCAGAAGGGTTGTTCTACCTGAATAATAAGAAAGATTAGGGGTTTAATTGAGTTTCATTTAATTAACTTAATTGCTGCTTCATTAACTCCCCTTTCCTAGACTATCCATGGTTATTTTGGAGAAGACTGCCTCTGGCTGTCAGATGGGTTATTCATCTAGCTGTTCATTGCAGTAGGACACACATATGTACCTCACAGCCCAGTCCTGCACCTACACAGATGTTATCACTTCCCAAGCTGTGGTTAAGCCAGCTCAGTGAGTCTGCCCAGGTTCCAGCAGCTGCCTGCCACTGATGTCTGGTCAGAGCCATGGCTGTCCACCCACTGCCTCCCAGGCAGCCCAGCACCAAGGGCTCTTGCAGCCCTTCTCAACCAAACAAACAGCTGCTGTAGGAAACCTGGTCAGCCCCATGTGATTACATCTCCATTTGTCAAGATAAATGTCAATTGGTGTGAGAACCCTGGCCTTGCTCTGGGATCTCATGTGGTGGTGAAATTCCTCCTCCAACCCGTGCTTCCAAAGAAAAACTCCGCAGGCTTAGCTGTTCGGTCTCAAGGCAGTTTATTGCTAGTTATCTAACAGATTATGTTCTTGGACTGCAGCTATTTGATCAGTGGCCTGGGTAGAGGCACACACACACCCTGACATCCTCTCTGTCTGCTGTCTTCTTCGTCTCTCCCTCCGCCCAGGGCTGCTGCTATCTTTTATATGATATATTACATATTACATGTTTTCAATTATTCCCCAATACCTACTACCTACGTTGCCAAGTGTTTTTCTACTCAAAACCAATCTGTGAGTGCCAACATCACCAAGAACATGGAGGTAAGGAAGAAGAAGGAGGAAGAACAGGATCAGCCCACTTTCCTCCATCTTAGAACTTCTTACCCCCATGTACAAAGTGAAAACCCCCCTGTACATGTGCTAAAACGCCCCTGCACAATACTAAAAAAAATTCCCCTCTACTTTGTAACTACTTTTACTATACTATCTAACCTTTTGTGATTGCTTGTTCCACCTCCAAAGTTGGTAATTCATTCCATGGCTCAAACTCAACATCACAGCTGTTTTTCAGTTGTCTGCCAGGGTCTAGAATGCTTCTGACCAAGGCCTGGAACTTCCAAAAATGACAGAGAGACATTTTGAGTTCCCACAAATTGGAAAAAAGCTTATATGCATATACATATACAAATATATATATACACTAAAAAGGAAATCCCCATTGTACCATCCATCAAATAATCAAAGACAAAATAAGAGCAGGTAATTTTGCTTGGGAGTTTTATGATGATTTCTTTTTGTACTAATCTTAATTTAAAAAAAAAATCCTCTCTGTCTAATACTGAAAGACATTCTACAACACGCTATCAAGACTGCCCCCCTCCTCCAGCCTCACTAAGGTGAATGTTATGAATGCAAACTCCCCTCCCTCCCACCACCCCTCATCTCTGACAGCAGTGATGCTTCTTGTTACTAGTGTGGCTGTTTTTTTCCCCACAACAGTTTGGTTTTTTTTTTTGGGGGGGTTAAGCTCTAGTACACATACATGGTGTTGGGTAGGAATTCAGATTTCCCCTGGTGAATTACCGGGGAAGGAGGATCTTAGGTTTTGTTCTCTGTTTGTGGCTCAACGTCAAGGGATTCATATGAGCTCATAGAAATGCACATCATGAGTTAGTCCAGTTCCCAGCCAGTACTGTTTTTTAAAAGAGCCACTACTGGGTGTGATGACAAGACAAGAAGGAGTCAAAATCCCCTTCTCATTTACAATGTAAAGCAAAGCCAGTGAGCTGGGGATCTGCTAAGAGGAGCACAACTCCATGTGGTGCTTTGTGCTTTGAAAACAATGCTTTTCCTACTGACCTTTGTCAGATAAGCTGCTGAGCACCATGGGGCAGAATTTGGTCACGGCATGAAGTATGGCGTAGCATGAGATTTTCTGCTCAGAGATCCCACATGCTAACATTATTTTTTGTGGGACTCATTAAATTTCCTGTTGCCTGACACTGGTGACAGAAGAGTGTAAACTGCAGTGATGCTGGGTAAACTTCTTGCTGCAAACTCCAGTAACATTTGTATTCATGTAAAGCTGTAATAATTCTATTTGCTTCTGCAACTTTACTCCAGGTGTTCTGTTGGGGATTTGGCCAGCTATTATTAAAAAAGTCTATTACTCCTTTTATATGTTCTGGAGTGAAAATATGCCCTGCCACTTACTCACACCTTCAAGATGGGGTGGAGAATCAGAAAAAAAATTTAAATTCACAGGCTGCGATAAGAACAGTTTAATAACTGAAATAAAGTAAAATACTACCAACAAAAACAACAATATAATAATATTAATAGTAATTGAAAAGAAAGAGAGGAATAAAACTTGAGAAAAATAAGTGACACACAATACAACTGCTCACCACTGACCAATTCCTGTTCCTGAGGAACGAGATATTCTGTAGAATAAATAAGATGGAAATTTGGTCAGATAATGTTTAAAAAATAGTGTCTTACTTCCTTTTATACATTTTGGAGGGAAAAGATGAACCTTAAATTTCTGCTGTTGGCACCCTCATGCCACACAGGCAAGCCTACCTGGGCAAGTCTTGGTGCTAAAAGTCATTGCATTTAAATGGATGCGTGTCTTGGTGGATTGCCACAGTTTAATGGGAACTAGGTGTTTTAACCTTTGCTGTGGTCCTGAATGCACAGCTACTTAAAGGCAACAAATGTAGCCAAACAGGTATTTCAGCATGATAGATTACAGCTTATTTATCCTGTAATTTATTACCTGCAATGAAGACAAAGCTCATTTTTTTGGTGGGAAGAGATGACATTATTATTCATTTACACACTATTAAGATGCAGCCTAAAAAAAAATGATGATATTGCATAGCTTTTTCACAATCATGGGTATGTCTAGACAAGCTTACATTTACCTAAAACAAAAGTCATCATTTCCAGATACTTTTTTAGGAAAAGGGAAGTTTGGGCAGTTGTGATAGAACAATAAATTATAACCCCTGGCAGAGCCCTTCTCTTTGAAGGCTGATGCCAGGTCAGGTGAAAGGAAAGCCTGCGGTGTTTGCTGGCTCTCTTGTGCGTTTGAGTCATATCAGAAATGTGCACCATTAAAGTTCAATATGCATTACTCACACTAAACACGTAACTCAACCCCATCAGGCCCGGCCAAACCTAAGTCTAGATGAATGTCAAATTTGACATATTCATCACCAGAATGTCCTCCTCTCGCTTTTTCTTATGTGCACTCAGCAGAGGACCTATCAAAGCAGAATTTCTTGTCACCAGGCATTCATGATTTAATTAACCAACTTTCAGTTCAGATAGTTTGATGTTGCATTAGACCGTTATCTTTGCTCACCTCCTCTGCAAAGGAGCTGCACCAGTTTTCTACTCTGAGCACCACGATACACTGAGCACTCCTCAAAGTGGTAAGATTTTTTCTGAGGATTGGTTTGTTTGTGCCCCTGCACACTGTAAGTTGACTTCCATCCACTATGTTGAGTTATCTCACTGCCACATATCTGTCCTCTCATACAAGCTCACTCTCTCCTCCCAGAAGAGAAACTTGCCATCCATTGGCTGGGATCAGGAACAGTATGTTCTTTAACGTGCAGAACTTTGTTATATTTTCCATTTCTGCATGTGCTAAATAGATGACAGAGCATTTCCAGTTTTAGCCAGCTTCCCAAAGTACTTGTGATTGCATTTCACAGTGCAACGAGGTTTCTGCTTCTCTGTTTTCCCACTATCATGCTGGTATAGGTGCATCTGCATTCGCTAGCACTGTTGAGCCAGCTCCCAGGGCATCACATTCTTCTATTCCCTGAGACTTTGGAGAAGGTGAGGGTCACAAATGCAGCTTCCTGAAAGATTCTAGCCCCTAAGGTTCCTCCTTTATGCTTGCCTTCTTTGTCTTGCAGATGGACCTATCTGTGGAAATGCAGAAGTCCAGCCATGCTCTGCAAAGTGCTGAACCTTCCCAATTTCACAGTATTTATCTATTTATCCTTTTTGAGTTAACAGCACCTCCTATTTGCACATAACTTCAAATTAAGCTCTCAACAAAGTCCAGCACCAAACACAACAGGTATGGATAGTCTGTATCTCTTTTCTTCTTGTCAACAATGAAATCTCAATCTGTACTAATAACATCTGTATTATAGCTGCCAGAGGTGTGTTTGCACTTAATCTTTTATCAATATGCTTTTTCTATTGCAATTCAGGATGTAACTAAATATTTTCAGTTCCAGAGAAAGTGTATCTAGATTACATTGTGATTTATTTTTCCCCAGCCAAAAAGCCATAAACTATTTAAAAATACTTGCTAATGCATAAAAGATTGACTAAATCTCTATTTTAATACCACAATGATGAAAATACCAGCAGATAATCCAGAAAAGCCTGCAATAAATTGAAAATAAGCACAGGACATCAGAGACATCATAAAAATGAGAAAATTATAAGTTTATAGGCATGTGGAGCCAGTAAATGTTTAATATCTCTTTGTTTTGAACTGGTTGAAGCAGAGGCAAGTACACACAAGAAAAAGTACAAATGCGTGCTTTATTCCGAAACTGAATTAGAACACTAAAGATAACATCAAGGACCATGTGGAAATCCCCTGGATATGTTTTGTAAATTTTTTCCAGTGACTCTCTGTATATCAAGGGTAAGTGGATGACCACAGCTGGGGTAGGTTGTGTTTTGGTATTCCGTTTTTGCGGTGCAGACACATAGGGTGGAATTCAACTCTGTTGTCTTATCCCTCCTTGACTACCAGGAGTGTCCAGGTGATTGATGAACTGAATTCCACAACCATTTCTAAGGAGAAGTTTCCTCTTGGAGAAAGTTAGAAAATGAAGGCAATACACATTCCTGACTAATCAGTTAGATGGCAAATGACAGAGCCACTCCAAACTTATGGCAGTGAGTGGTTCCTGAAATCAATGGGTGTTAGGCATTTAAATGTCTTGTGTTTCTGGGTAATAAACTTCTCACTTCTTTCATTTATATTTGTTCCAAATAAAATTGGAGAAATAGCACTTAGCACTCCTCAGTAGTTAAGAGATTAAATTAATTGATGATTAAAACATGTATTAGCATTCTGAGGTGAAAGGTATGATAGTTAAGTGATAATAATTATTTCTATCTGCACTGCACACTAACAATCCCATAACTTTGGGATCAACTGACTCTTACCTTTTTGAGACATTTCATTTTTCTGAAGTCACTTGTCTTGTTTTCTTTCAGGTACTCCATGGAATATAGAGGAATCAAAATGAGTTGCCCAAAGGGAGCATGTGAAACCACACACATATCTCTGCACTGGACAACACCTAAATATTAATGAATTATCAATCATTACCATTGCTTCATTACCATTTCCTTGGTTATTTTAACAGTGTTCTAGAAATCTATTTCAATTCTAAAAAAAATCCTATTTCAGGGCCAACATGATTTGTGTAGAAAATCATACCAAATGGAGATGTATCAGGACAGGGATGTTTGGAATAAGTGTTAATGGCAAGGCAGTTGCCAAAACCAATATATCCTCAACATGCATTAATAATGCATTCAAGAAAATAGGGTTTTCCTCTGTAGACAATGGAATTATATCAAAGACCTACCTGGCTTCATTATCAGTTTCTTTTCTGACAAAACAGAAATCTGAATTTTCTTCAAACAACAAGGAAAAGTACTGAGTCTCAATTTTCTGTACATCACTTACAGCTGGCTGCAGATCAGTGTTCAGCTTCTTCAATCATAATACAGTTGAGATGTACCAGGGAATTTATATCCGGTTTACATGGTGATTAATGTTATAAACTGGGGCAAATAGAGGACCCACTTGTTTACTCTGAGGTTTTCAAGGTTATCAAGGGAGATGAGAATAAACCACTGTGGCATGAACAAGGAAGTGAAGTGAGAAGTTAATCTAGCTGGCTTTTATCTGTTTCTATATTGACTTACTGACATAATCAAGGGATAAATACCCTCTTTGTAGTGCAAAAATACTAATAATAAAGATAAAATTGTGATTTTAGTGAGACCTGAGAAGAACCAATAAAAAGTTTTAGAAATGCTAAATTCTAAGCATGGAAAAAAAAATATCAGCAATGAGAAATATGGGGGCAAGAAGCATCTTTTCTGTTAGCTTACCAGGACATGCCTAAAGAGTTTTACCCCTGTAAAACTGTGAGCTCATATTGTGCTATTTGTTCACTGTGACCCCAGTTCTCTTTGTTGCTCTTAGGATGTAACACCCCACCTTGTACTTTCCTGTATTAAAGTACATTTGTTTCAATGGGTCTAGTTTGCTAATCCAGCTATTTTACACTGACTCCTCTTCCTCATCCATACTTAGTTTTCCCAGTTTCTTGGGATCTTTGGTTTGTACCAAAAAATATTAAGTAATGACTTAATATTTTCTTCCTGAGCAGAGATGAAAGGAGAATGTGGAATGAGATCAAATCAGGCACTGATCTCTGTAGAAAATAACTAGAGAAGTCATGTGGTAAATACTTCTTATGTCCAATGTATTAGTAATTGTGCCAGGCTATCAGTTCTTAGTTTAATGGGCATGGGGTTTTATGCTAGCAAGAGTTGCTAGATTTTTCTGTCCAAACATTCTACATTACCAATACAAATACTGCACATAAGTCTATGTATTTGCTTTTATCAACCAGGATAGAACTTTACATGAGCAAAGCACTGAATCAGGTTTATTAAACAAAATTTGTTTTCTAATAATTAACATAGAATGACACTGTCTGTATTCCTTCTTCTTCAAGCAACTCTTGTAGGACTTGTGGGTGTAAGTTGCATTAAAAAAGAAGTGATGTTATTTACTAGTACCGCATATGAACAATAATTTCCATTACATTATTATTTAAGGGAAACATTATATACAGAACCAAGATGTTTGCTGAACATTTTCTCTCTCTGTTCTTAGAGTTTTATTATCTCCAAAAGATAATGACTGATATTAATTGGATTATATAAATCCTTTATGGATTTTAGAATTCCCTCCATGTGGGAACAATTCAGATTTGGAAAAATATACAAAATGTTACTAAAGTCTTCCTTGTACTAATGTTCATGTTCTGATAAAGAAGGATTCCTTTGAAAAGGTCTAATTATTTTAGCTTAGTTCTGAGCTGCAAAGAATTTTGACTTCAGACAAAAATTTACCTAGGGAGATTACCTACTGTATAAAGGCTCTCCAGTATCATTAATGTTTAGCAGCCCCAGCGTACCTATCTAATCCACAAGAAAAATAAGCAAAGTCAAACCCTATAAAAATTTTCATACTAGGTAAAACTTTTCACCTACCTCTGTGGAAAAGGTGCAAACCACCCTATCTCCTGGAATCTGAAGTTAGACTTCAGGGAGTTTCAATCCTTCTATGTGGGAGAGATATGTTCATGCTGTAAACAAGTCAGATGTCAAAAGAACAAATGGATGACACACAGGGTGCTGGGTTAGGGTTCAACCGTCAAGTTTTGGCATTATGTGGCAGTGCAAAAAGTTCCCTACTCCTACATGTCTGCACCATCCACGCAACTCCTCTGCTGAGTTGCTCCAGCACAGCCAAGGGAAGGACTCTTTAGTCCCTCAGTCTGGAAAATGTGATGCTTTTTATTTTTAATTCTACACAACTGCAGTGTTGTACCAGGGCTAAATGAACTGCAAACACAATATGAGAAAATAGTGTGGTGATGGTTTCCTCTATCAGGTCACTGAAAATTTTCAAGAAGACAGCATTAATTAAAAAAAAAAAAAAGAATTTAAAATATTTGTACTAAGATTTAATAGGAACACAAGTAAAATAATCTAAAGTATATTTGCTATCAGAAGCGAAAGTGCCATTTAAGTGAGAATTAAATAGTTCTTGGATTAGCTTATATGCAGGAAGAAAAAAAAGCTTAAGAAGAAATGAAACATTTTTATTTTTCTAATTAAAATAAATAAAAAATAACAAATTTTCAGTAGATCAACTAGCATCAGCCTCTGTACTGTGGGGTGCTCTGTGGTGATTAGAATTCAGCATGAGCACACCTACACTTGTCTATGCTTGCTGAATCCTGAGGCAGGTTGCTAGGTTCCCCTGTCTAGCACCAAGCCTCTTTGCGAGCTCAGCCCACATTTGGGCTGTGTTCAATGCCGTGAGGGCCATCAGCAGTCCCTCCTGGCAGGATCCCAGGTGTGGTGCTGCCACAGAGCAGGTGAGATATGTGGCAGCTCACCTGGACAGAGCATAGGATAGCCCATCCCCAGAGGAGAAATTTAAAAAACCTTCTTCTACAGGGGGTATTTCTCTGGGAAAGAAACACCCTGGCCCCACTCAGTGGTGAGCTGGTGTTGGAGCTTGTTTTGGACATAATCCAAGGGAAGTCTTAAGGCTTTAACTCAAGAGCAACATCCTTTTGGAGTTCCCTGTCACTCTCAGTTCCGAGGACTTTAGGTTGCAGCTTGAAGGACTAAGGATACCTCAGGAACATTTTTCAGCATCACCTGATAGGTCTGAAGAGGAATCTTCCCCTTTGCAGGCTCTGTCTGGAGAGAGTCTGAGTGGTGCTTTTACAAGGTGGTGTGCAAAGAGGGGGCTTCCCACTTGTGACCACAGGAGATTACCATGCTGCCTGCACAAAGAGTTGCAACAACAGCACCTGTTGACTCTCAGGGCAGATTGCTGGGCAGAATCTGGGTGAACCAGCCAGGGGTTCACACCAGTGTCCAGGTGCTTGGGCAGTGTGGTGGTGCTGGGAGAGAACAGCACACCTCTGTGCAGCTGTGGCCACCTCACCTTTGGCAGGACTTCCCATTTTTTCCTCATCTTCATGCACTTTGTATGCCAGCAAGCACCAGCACTGCCACTTTACTCTGAAGTCCCCATGTTTGTAAGCTGAGGCATTTCCTGGCAGGGTACTCAGGCAGGTCAGGGCATCCATACCTGTCCAGCAATACCCTGAGTGATCCCTGAGTGCAAGGGCCAGAGCACTCCCCTTGGGCTCAAAGCAGTATGGAAAACTGGGACAGTCAGCTCACTGAACCTTATTTTCACCCCAAGCTTAATGCAGCCTCCATCAGTTTCCCCAATACCACACAAAATAACAACTCAGGGTCTTTAAGGTATATGGCAAAACCTCTTGAAATCTGTTTGTCACATCTCTTTGTCAATGTTTTGTCACATTTTCTGTGAATTTTGAAAGCATGTGTCTCAAGAAGTCCCCAAACAAGTGGGCTTCCCACATGGGAGGAAGGAACACCTCAGCGATATTTCTCCTTCCCAACCCAGCCATTCACCCCAATCCAAAATGTGCAGTGAAGCATGAGTTACATCTTAGTTTCTAACACTGACATCACCCCAGTCACCCACAAATAGACAAGCTTCATTGATTGCCATTAAAGTCTAGTTCATCCATTCATCTCTTTTCTGAAAGATTCTCTAGAAAGCTGGAGGCATGAGTGTGGATGGACACATTTACACTGCACCAGTCACTTGGGGCAGACCAAGGTGTAGAGCTGTTCTTAGCCTTGCTCACAGCAAATCAACCAGGGTATCTGTGCCCTAAATAATTCCAGGCTTTGAAATTTCAAGGGAACTGTAAGTACAAATTTAAGAGGCAACATTTTGCAGAAGTAATTTTTCCTGAAAAAGTCTGTTCAGGGTGAAGAAAGAGAAAGCAGACAGTTTTGTTTCTTTGTCATTTTTTGGAATTTTTTTCAGACTGCAGATTATCATTATAAAGTTATCTCTGTCAAAACAAAAAGCAACATAAGCTTTTTCCAACATCATTGTACATAATGTCAAAGCCTTAAGTCCTTACCTGGCACAATATAATATTACTGAGAGGCTGGATAAGAGGACAGGGTATATTTGCATTGTGCCTTGCCTTCCTCTATAACTAACATAAGTTACTTAACCAAAAAAACTAGTAACAGGAAAATGAGGTCTTGCTTACAACACTATTTATCTTGTCACCAGAACTAAGTTTATCACGTAAAGATAATAACTGAACAACAGTGAGAAACAGGAAAAGATAAGTCACACCACACCCAGAAACTTCTCTTGCAGGTAATTTTTTCCAGTCTTCAAACATTCACTTTAGTCCTCCTACTTCTAGCTTTCACAAAGACCATGTGAAACACTTAATTTAAAAATTTACATTTAAATATTCACCCAGACTGTATGAGTCTGCCTTCATGCCTATCAGCATTGCAGTGCATGGGCTCCTCTCAGCAAAAATCTCCCCCTGTCCCACCTCCTCTGCCCCTCCAGGCATGAAGCAATTGGTGGGATGATG
This sequence comes from Lonchura striata, assembly GCF_050655825.1. Lineage (NCBI taxonomy): Eukaryota > Metazoa > Chordata > Aves > Passeriformes > Estrildidae > Lonchura > Lonchura striata. Next base: position 63,250,863 of record NC_140705.1, on the reverse strand, counting down.
TTCCACCAGCCACATCACAGTTCCCCTGCTACTTTGCTTGGACTCTCTCCAGAGGAATATTACTACAAAAGCATATTTTATTTCATTTGTTCAATACCCACTTGAGTGTAATGGGGGATTACTTCACCATATGTTCCTTGCTTTTCCCCTGGGTATTAATTACGCATATTCTCCCCACCTCTCCTCAATAAGACACAGGAAACTAGCCACTGGTGATGGCTTATCTGCACATATTTCACGTGGTTTGTCATCACAAAACAAGGTTTAGTAGATTGTGCAGCTTTTTGCTAGACTGAGTGGTTTATTCGGATTTCTGTTACTTTGCTTTTTTTTTTGTACAAAGTCTAGGATTTCCACAGATGGGTCTTTTAAAAACAAATTCTGCAAAATTTAGATGGCATCTTTCCTCCTTAAAACCTCTCTACTGAAAATCTAAATTGGAAGTTTATAATTGTTCATGCAAGTTCTTCCTTTCCCCTGTGAAAATAGTTCTAGATCCTCAGACATTTATCTAGGTATTTTTCTATGTACCTTAGGTGGAAACACTCATACATAAGTCTCAGTTATTCTTCATTTCAGTTTATGATGAGTTGTTTTAGACACACTCTTATCTCCAGACACATTTCTCCAAGCAACATGAAAATATTGTCATATTTTTTCAAAATGTCACAGGTACTTTCATACATTTCAAAAGTGATTGTGGCCAGATGTCAGACAGGAAGCAGGCCTTTGACTGGAGCAGCACATCCTGCACACTCATCCAATGTCCTCAAATGATGCCCTCGCTTCCCACTGCTCCACTGTCTTCCAGGGGCTGGTGGACCTCCAGAGCTTTGCTGTGTGCATGGTGTCCTGTCTGCTCTGGCATCTCCGTGCCCGTGCTTTCAATGGCAGAGGCTGGGTGTGCTCAGAACGCTGAGCCAGCCCAGGCATCAGAGCAGTGCCTGTGGTTGGCACAGCTGCTGTCGTGCAGTGAGAGTTGTCACACTGGCAGCTAAAATAACTTTCCTAGTGGGCAGATTCTCCTTCCTAGTTCCTCTTTAATTTTTTTTTTTTTTTTTTTTTTTTTTCGCCTCCCCCTTGCTGTCACAGCCCTCTCCTGCCTGCTTGGCCAGCAGCTGGCAGCCCACTTGTCGCATTTCGTCGCAGCCGCAGCAGCCCTGGCCCGGCTCCCCAGCATCAGCAGCTCCGGGAAACCCGCAGCCCTGCACAGAGCTGCCTGGCTCTGCTGCATCTCAGGGCTTCTCTGCCTCTTTAAGAAGGTGTGGTGTCAAAGGGGAAGAAGCGTTTGCCTTTGTTCTAGGAGGTTATTTAAGGCTGCCTGTTGCATAATTAGGAAATGTTTCCACCAAGTGATTAGCAGCCTACCCAGCTGTGAATATCTCTTTTTCAGCACGAACTTGGGAGCACACCCAATCTTTTCCTTTGTGCTGAGCCATTTGCACTTTCCCCCTGCAGTTGTTTTCAGTGGAAGGCATGCTCATCTTCTGGGAAAAGCCATGCAAAGGCCCCAGATGAGCTGCATGCATTCCCTTGTCCCACACGGGGCAGACAGAAGGGGCTCCATCTCAGCTGGGTAAGGCAGGGCTGGCTCTCACACTGTTCACTGCACAGTCTGTTTCAGAGAATGTGATGTGAGTGTAGCACTTCACCTTGTCCCTTGCTAGCCAGATCAACCAGCACTGTGCAGCCGCTCTGGCACAAGATGAGGTTTTATTTCTAATCATAACAAAAACACGGAACTTTACTACATAGTGGGCAGTGAAAGAAGTAGTTTTCTAGACTTCCAAGAGAAACAGTCTAGTTGCCTGTAATCCTCTACAGACGTTTTCTATACCTACCTTTTCTGAGGCATCCCCTCCCCAGAGGCACGCAGGTGCCCTCTCTCCCTCTTCACTCAGACTGTGCAGCGTGCTTGCACATGCCCCATGGAGCCAGTGGCCCACACGTCTTTCAAGAACTGCTGTGCCCTGCTTACATGGTCAAGCCTAAAAATGGCACAAGACCTTGGGAGAATTATTCCCTTAAGAAACGTTTCCTGACATTTAACTGCCTTTTTCTGTTTGTTTGTTTTGTTGGTTTGTTTTTTGGCTTGAGAAGTAACGCAGCTACTATTTGTAAATGTTTCCTTCCTCTTCAATAACGTTCTCCACATCTTTCCAGTGTCTGAAAGCAGAGAAAACTAGCACAGGCTTCAAGAGCCGTCATGCATTTGGGAGTTCAATAAAATATTCACATACCAAGCAGTGAACAAGATACAGCAATGGGGGCTACAGTTTGATCTAGAGCTAGAGCTAGCTAGCTAGGGCTAGCCTAGAGCTTTATGAGAAATTCTACCCATGCTTCTGTATAAAAGCAAAAAAAAAGAGGGATGATGTGAATCAGGTAAACAGCCCATACTTTCCTGAGCACTTAATTTATGGACTGCCCTGTGGTCAGCTTGAAGGAGGTAGACAGTCAGTGACAGCCTTCCCCGGGAGCAGAGTCACTTGGAAGTCCTCAGGTTCAAATCCATCACTCTGAGGGCTGGGTTACCAGCACATTTACATAAGCATCCTCATTCATTGATTAAAACAACAAAAGGAGAAGACCAGAGAGGAATGTCTTCTTAAATTTCATGCAAATTTCAGTGTTGAGACTGGAAATTACCCAAAGGGCTACTAATACTGTTACTGTCCCAAGGGGCATCACAAGCCAAGCAAGATGTTGCTTGTCAACACACTTCAGTTCTTCCATAAAGAAGGCCCTACAAAACCCCACAGCTACACTCTGCCTCTCTGCCCGCAGTTTTACAACTTGACATCTTTTTCCTAAGGAAGTGTCACCTTCACCACCTTACAGAAAACCATAGAGAACTGACCTGGCTTCACTTGCAGCTTGAAGTCTTACACTGCCATCTTTAAAATCTAGCTTCAAGAAGCAGGCCAGTGCCTGGGTTAAGACCACAAGCTTTCCAAAAAAGCTTCTTCTTCACTTCAAACCTTGATTGTTGGTGGAACAATCTGATACCAAAGATAGCAAATGCTTAAAACTACAAGTACAGAGCAGCCAGGGGTGTTGTGTGTGGTTGAATAAGGGGAAGTACTTGACCTCGTGGCACCCTTAGTTTCAGATGAGCAGTCCTGAGTCTTTTGAATCAGTATCTGACAGCTTGCTTTTTCATCAGTGTTCATCCTTGAGGTTATGTGTCATGTTTTTAATGAAATAATCATAACTGCATATAAACAGTTTCTGATGGGTATTGATGACAGCTGTGAAAAGGATGCAGAACAAGCAGTATGTACCCACAAGAAGCTGCTGCAGCCCCTTTAAGCCACAGAGAGAAAGAAGGGAAAGATAAACAACTCATTCATTTTACATTGGAGTTCAGTTTCCAAGGAATATAGCATGTAGATGAATCCTTTCTAGAGGCCTGTCTGTGAATAAGATGATTTTGTGAGTTTGGGAGAATGTGTGGCAGTCCTTAAGTCTCACATAATTTTCCTATATAAGCTAGACAAGTAATTTAACCTTTGTTAAAAATTGTTGGTGTTTTTTAAGTAGCATTCCTAGCAACACTGCTCTGCATAACATTTTCATACACTAGATCAGGTGCTTGAGATATTCGATACAAATACATATTATATATGCACACCCCACCACATCTTCTAGTGCTGGTGCAGCAAACAAAAATCACTCTCACCTCTTGAAGGTACAATGTTTATATAAGAGAAGGAGATAGCCAGAATCAGACTCATAGCTGACAAGCACTAAAGGGAGGCTCATAATCTCAGCTCACTTTCTATTTGGCGTCACAAGGGGCAGTTTCATCCAGGACTGACTATACAGAGGTGCAAGATTAGCTTCACAGCCTGTTAAGAAATCCATCATTTCCCCATTTTAGAAGGCTGCAACTATGTGTTTTCTCCAAATTTGCATGAGTCTTGCTCCTGTTATTAGAAACAACATACAGAACTTTGGACATTTACTGGCAATTGACAGAAATGGACAGAAAGTTAATAAATAAATCACCACTCAGCATAAGAAAAGTCTCTAGAGTATGCTTGTGTAACATTTTATTTGCATACTTTGAAATTTATTCTGATTTCTATCAATGCATGACATTGATAAAGAACTGTTTGAAAGAGTTTTGCACAATTTAAATTAACTTTTGTAAATAAATTTGTAGTTGCCAGTCGACATGATATACCCTGGAAAAAGAGCCTTCTTTTTACTGAAAGACTAAGGTAACACTTTGATTAAACTACTTCAGCTTCAGATAAGTCTCATTGTAGACATGTTCTGCTGACCTCAGTAGTTTTAGTTTGAATATTGTAGCTAGTATTGTAGTTTCAAATCTCACTGTGGGAGCAGAGAAAAGGTGTAGAAGAAACACTATTGTCTTCATCAGGGAATTTGTGACAAGATTTTGAAAACAATTGTCATGGTCAACAAGATACACCAATCCCTGTCTGTGGGCCAGTTACTTCAGTAGCTATTGCCTGGCCTGCTTGCCATTCTCCATCAGTGTTTCTTCTTAATCCTGGAAGTGCACCTCAGCATTCCCACCCAGGAACTCAGCCTTGCTGGGCAGAGAAGGTTTGTGGTCCGCATTATTCTTCTTCCAGAAAACCCCAGTGATTAACCCAGTGCTGTACTGACTGCTTACATTTCACTGTTTCATGTCAAGAAATAGGAACCTAATTTAAAGATTTTATCCGACACAGATACAGAAGCAAAACATTTTTATTACTGGGCATTCATCTTAATGCTTGGCAACTGGGATGCAGCATTGCTTTAGCTCAGATAGAACAAGCTTGAACTTTGGCTCCTTTCCTAAGATGAATCCACAATTTTCACATTTTAAATGTACAAGGAACTGTTAAAGACTTTCTATTTAAAAAAAAATACTCTTCTTTTTCTTATCTATGTAGAAATAAAACATCTGTTTTACAAGGAAAATAAAAATCCTTAAAACAAGTAATTTAGTTGCCTGACCAAGAATGAGACAGGTCAAGGGATCATAGACGGAAAAATCTTGCCATACTGAAGTCAATGACAGATTTTCCTCTTGTCTGTCTGTGAGGCTAGGTTTCCACATTCTGCTTGTGAAATCAGCCTATCACATTATCATCACAGTTCTAAAAAAGCAGGTAGTCAGGAAGAAAATACATTAGAAAAGTAAACTGCATCCAAAGTGATTGAAAAAACCAGACAAAACACTTCAGAATTAAAAAGAAGCAATGCTATCAAAGCAGTATCTGCAATATCAAGTCAGTTCTGCCAAAATACTATTTAGCAGAAAGTGAGAAACTCATGGCATAATCAGATGATCTGCTTAAAATTCTCATTTAAAATAAAAAACACTGAAACTACAGATTTTTGTTAAAGTGAAATTTCTGTGTGAATCTGAGCTAGAGTAATTGCAGATCTAGATTTCTTCTGCTGAAATTTTATCACTTATCTAGAGTTCTTTGGTGACAAGTTTAATATTCCGTTTCAAAAGTTTCAAAATATTTTGTGAAAGAAATTCTTCAGCCCCTCTTAGTGATTTTTAATTTGCTTTCTCTAAAATTTTTAACATAAGAATTTGATTTTTAAATCGTAATAGAACCAAGCCAATTATTAATATGCAATGTTTCTTACCCTGAGTGTTATATTTCCCTTATGGAATGGATCAACATTTTCACACAGGGGAGAGTACCACTTCTGCACACCCTCTCAGAGGCACTGAAGAAATTCCAGATGTGCTCAGGCTGCTCCCATGGCTGTAGGAATGTCGTGAACCCTTTCCAGTGCACCCAAGGGCAGGTTCTTCACAGCTGATCATTGACAGAAGGTTCAAAACCAAGTAGACACACTAGGTATCACTTTTCGATGATTTCTAAGGGAGTAGAGACTAAGGAGGAGGCAAAAATGAGGGAGAAGCAGCAGAGGGAACATGAGGGATGCACACTAGAGCACATGAATATTCCTGAAGGACTGCAGCTTGTAGAGAGCACACATAAAAGCAGATCTTTCCTGACAGCAACTGCATTTCATGGGCAAATCAGGGGAGCAGAAGAAGTGTGAGGAGGAATGATTAGCAGAGAGAAACCACTCTGTACTGATCATATCCACCCCTGCCACTCTATACCATTTGGAGTGGGTAGAAGAGTATGGATTGAGGGAGTTGAGACTGAAGAAATGGAGAGGAAGGGTGTTGTTTTAATGTTCTTCTTTTTATTTTCACTATTTTAGTTGGCAATAAATGATGTTGATTTTCCTTTAAGTAGTCTGTTTTGCCCATAGCAACAATTAGCAACCACTGTCCCTGTCCTTATCCTGGCCCATGATCTTTCTCATCCTATTTTCTTCTCCCTGTGTCCTACAGAAGAAGGAGGGGAGGGAGGGGGGAGTGAACAGCTGGGTGAATATTTGGCTGTTAGCCAAGATTAACCCACCACAGCCTTCTTTTGGCATCTAAAGGGATGCCAAATCCCACATCCCTTTGTGGGAAGGGGCAGAGATGTGCTTTTGCATTACCCTTCCTCTGCCACAGAGAAGTATGGCTGGCACAGCCACTGACAGACCAGTGCTCCATATCTGGCATTTCTAGCAGCATCCCAAACTGGGTCAGGGGTTCTGACAGGAAATGTCATCCTTGGCCTCTGTTAGACTCAGGCTGAGCCCAGCACTAGGAGACAGCCCAGAACGCACATGCTCAAGCTCCATGCTGTCCAAGTGGTCCTGCTCAAGCTGGTTTGCGAAGAACTTGTCAGGGTGGGTTGTCCTCCCTCTTTGGCCTGTCCACATTCATTTTACTATGAAAAGACTAATTGATTTTATGAAAATGATACTGCATTTTTACCACAGCTTATAGCAGAATAAGAAGGCACGTCTGGCCTTTTGTTGCTGAATACAGACATCTAGTGGCTATGTCTTGCTTTGCTTTCAAAAGAGAACAGTGCTTACAGATCAAGAGAATTAAAATTTCCTTCCTTGTACCTCACATAGAGTTACTCTGGAAGTCTTGGCCCTCTTGGGCACATAGCCATCTCAACTTGTGGCTATTGCCACGGTTTCTAAAAATAAATAAATAAATAAATAAAGCCATAGTAAGGTTGGGACACTGAATGCTCATCAATACCAAATGGGTAATGTCTGAGAAATGGCAACAGTTTTATTGTATTAATACATTTCCTTGTATTTATTCAGTATTTATGTGGATACATAGCTATAAAAACCCCATACACAAACACTTAGCATCCCGGTGTACTTTTGATCCTTTTCTTTTACATTTAATAAGTTCATTTCCTAAATAAAATACTTTGTTACTTTTTTTTTTTTTTTAAATCTTAGACTATTTTAGCATTTTCACTTTGGTTCAGAGAAACGTTGACTCAAGAGTCTTAAAGAAATGCACAAAAACTGAAACAAAAAAGAACACAAGTATTTAACAGCTCTATTTTATATAAATTGTTTCATACATCCTAAGCAGACTATGTGGGAACACTTACTATTTAGCTAATAGTCAAATCATGTAATAATGAAAATGAGCTGTAGAAGAAACTGCAGAAATGTGTGACAACAATCAAATCACACCCATGCACCATGCAGAGGATAGCAGCATGAGGAATGGGTGTATTTTAGCCAGACAAAAGGAACAGCAGTTGTGGTCACTTATGCCCAGCCATAGGCCCTCCAAGTGCTCCACTGCCTATGTGCTGGAGGAGATATTTAGGGATCCCCACAAAGATGTAGCACCTTAGGCAATGTGTGAAGGAGGCAGGACTCCCTACTCCATCTCTTAATACTGTTTGCTTTAACCAGGGACACACACTACAGTCTAGATCTAAAAACATCAAAAATAAAATTAAACAGAATAACCTTTAGCAGCTATGTGTGTATTCTCATGCCAGTGCAGTCTGCTCTACCTTGTGTGGCAATCTTTCTAGAGAAACCAATCAGCATTTTCATATGGATGCATACAAATGACCCAAATCCTTTTTTATCAGATTATATACACATCAGGATGACAAGCCCTTTCAGGCACGTGTTATTATCATAAGAGAACTTATGGATTTATGCATATGGATTTATATATATGAATAATATGGTTTGAATGTAGACATCTAGGGTTGGAGGAAGCATTCCAGTTCCCTGGTTTAACCTCCTGCATCACATCAGCCACGTTTCACTGTCAGCCTTTTATTTGATTGCAAATGAGTGTGAATATTCCTGCGATGGGAAATAAACAGTTACAAATTGTACTGAGCTGAGAACATCCTACAATCCTAAAAACACAGTACTGATACAGTGTGATTTTCACATCAAGATTTCCATTGAGAAGGAAGGGTTCAGGGCCTTCCTGCTGAAAGTTATTTTATTTTTGTGCTATTTAGTGTCACTGAACTTTCAAGTATTATAGGGCTGGCTGGGCACTGATGCCACAGGTCTGTGTGTGACCTCAGCTCCTGAAAAAAGCTACAGCTCAAAGCAGTGACAGGGGTCATCTATGGCATCTTCCTCATTCTGGGGAGAGGTCACCAATCCACGTGTCTGTCCCCATCTGGGGAAGGCCTAGCTTTAAGTCCAAGGTACTTCTGGGACCCCGTCCCCATGTTCGGATGAGCAGTATGTGGCAACCAGGCGGACAAGGCAGTTTCCAGGCTGCTGCCGGCTGCTGCCAATCCCTTCCTGCAGGCAGCTGAGTGAGGGCAGCGAAGCCAGCACCGCCGCTCGGGGCCAGCGGCCCCGCCAAGGAGAGCGGCGCCACCGCCCGCACCGTCCCGCGGCCCCGGGAGCCGCTCCTGCCCCGGGAGCCGCTCCTGCCCCGGGAGCCGCTCCTGCCCCCGGAGCCGCTCCTGCCCCCGGAGCCGCTCCTGCCCCGGGAGCCGCTCCTGCCCCCGGAGCCGCTCCTGCCCCGGGAGCCGCTCCTGCCCCGGGAGCCGCTCCTGCCCCCGGAGCCGCTCCTGACCCGGGAGCCGCTCCTGCCCCGGGAGCCGCTCCTGCTCCCGGGAGCCGCTCCTGCCCCCGGAGCCGCTCCTGCCCCGGGAGCCGCTCCTGCCCCCGGAGCCGCTCCTGCCCCCGGGAGCCGCTCCTGCCCCGGGAGCCGCTCCTGCTCCCGGAGCCGCTCCTGCCCCGGGAGCCGCTCCTGCTTCCGGAGCCGCTCTTGCCCCGGGAGCCGCTCCTGCCCCGGGAGCCGCTCCTGCTCCCGGAGCCGCTCCTGCCCCGGGAGCCGCTCCTGCTCCCGGAGCCGCTCCTGCCCCGGGAGCCGCTCCTGCTTCCGGAGCCGCTCTTGCCCCGGGAGCCGCTCCTGCCCCGGGAGCCGCTCCTGCACCGGGAGCCGCTCCTGCTCCCGGAGCCGCTCCTGCTCCCGGAGCCGCTCCTGCTCCCGGAGCCGCTCCTGCTCCCGGAGCCGCTCCTGCTCCCGGAGCCGCTCCTGCCCCGGCAGCCGCTCCTGCTCCCGGAGCCGCTCCTGCCCCGGGAGCCGCTCCTGCTCCCGGAGCCGCTCCTGCCCCGGGAGCCGCTCCTGCCCCCGAAGCCGCTCCTGCCCCCGGAGCCGCTCCTGCCCCGGCCGCGGGAGCCTCCCCGCCCGGCCCTTCGTGCCCTAAACACTGCACAGGGAAGCGCAAATCTCTGCCCGCTCCCCTACGGCCCAGCCTCCCACCAGCTCTTCAAGGCCGATAGCCCAAAGCGGAAAAGCATCAGCCAGCCTTTGCTCCGCCTCTGCCTCCCTGCTGAGACCGGCCCGGCTGGCGAGGCCCGGCCCCGCCGGTGCCGCCCCGGGGCTGCTGCGCCGCCGGACTCCGGCAGGGGGCGGGCGCGGGCAGCGGCGGAGGCGCGGGCGGGCGCGGCGGGGAGAGGCGGGGGAGGCGGCGAGGGGCCGCGGCCGCCCGGGAATCGCTTCGCTCAGCGCTCGGTGCTGCAGGAAAACGCTGCTCCGGCCTCTGGCAGAGAGAGGCAGGCACTGCCCTCTCGCTCTCCCTCCGTATCCTTCTCCCTCTTCTCATCTCCGCTGCTTCTTCCCGGGCGCACTGAAGCATTTTATCACAGGCTCTTCCCAGCCCAGCCTTTCTTTCTGCATGGCAGCTTTCATGTGTCCGGCTGTAAAGGTTTCCCGACTCTCCTAGCACTGGCCAAAGAGTACTTTGTAATGTAAAAATGAGCAGGTATGAAAGAACAGCCATTCCAGAGGGACCTTACAGACTTGACGTGAGAAACTCATAGCATTCAACAAGGCCGAGTGCAAGGTCCTGCTGTGGCTCAGAGCACAAGTACAGGCTGGGTGAAAAATGGGTAGAGGGCAGCCCTGAGGAGGACTTGGGGGTGTGTTGGTGAATGAAAAGCTTGATATGACCTGTCAATGTGCACTTGCAGCCCAGAAAGCCAAATATGTCCTGGACTGTGTCAAAAGCATCATGGCCAGCACGGCCAGAGAGGGGTTCTTCCCCTCTACTCGACCCCCCACCTGGAGTACTGCATCCAGCTCTGGAGACCCCCACATAAGGTGGCCATGGACCTGTTGGAGTGAGTTCAGAGAAGGGCCACAAAGACAATCAGAGGGTTGGAGCCTTTCTTCTGTGAAGAGGGGGTAAGAGAGTTGGGGTTGTTCAGCCAAGAGAAGAAAGAGAAGGCTCTGGGGAGACCTTACATCCTTCCAGTACCTAAAGGGGACATACAATAGAGATAGAGAGGGACTTTTTACAAGGGCATGGGGAATGGACAGAGGGGAGTGGCTTCAAACTGAAAGTGGGTTTAGGTAAAATATAAGGAAGAAATTCCTTACTTTGAGGGCAATGAGGGACTGGCACAATTTTCCCAGAGTTGTGGATGCCCCATCCCCAGAAGTGTCCAAAAGGCATGTCATTCCAGAGGGTAAATCTCTCCATGGTGGTACCATGGTATCATTCAGAATTGAGTAACTATTCCACAAAAGCTGAAAGTGGCACTTGCTGCAGTCTGTGACACCTTCAAAGAGCAGATCACCATTTAAGTGCCTCACTGTGATAACTTGGAGCTATCACTGTGGGCTTGACACTATCACGTAAGTTCACAACCCTTCAGTATATTTATGCCTACAGTTTGCTCATAAATATTCTCTACACTTTTGGTGACTGACTAATTTAACCATATTTAGAAGATCACAGTTTTTCATGCAGTGTAATCCCTTAGGGTCACCATCATATATTTCTTCAGGAAAAGGAAATAACCTGGGTTTTTTGTCAAATTCCAGTCTGGGTTACTTTATCCAGTGTACTGGAAGCTCCCTGCAGTTTCAACCACCCTTGTTGCTTCTAATGCAACATGTGGGTACTTTCCCAATTCTCCTCCTGCTGTGGTATGCTGTAAATCAGCTCGTTTATTACAACCTGCAGTGTGAAGAGATGAGAAATAAATTCCTGTACAAATTTGAGATACTGGATTCCCTTTGAAAGAGAGCTGCTGCACTGGACACACTTCAGTAAATCCTTTCTGAAGAGATGTGCAGGTACAAAATTAATCCCCAGTGCCAAACCCAGGCCACCTTGTTCCTTTCCTGATTCTGGCCTACCTCCAGAGTTAGGGCAATTGAGCGTGACTGGCAGAAAAGCGAGATGAGGAGAGTATTTCAGTGTGGAGTTGCAACTCTGTACAAATCCCTTTGAACTTGTTCTTCCTCCTGCACAGGGGTGAGGCAGCATGCTGTGAATATGGCGCCGACAAAGGGAGGCAGAAACTACTCTCAAATCACTGAGCCGCTTTATCTTTTCTCCAACCTGTGAACATGCCTAACCAATTTGAGGAGACATCAGCTTCCACCAAGGATGTAATCATGGGTAACTGCCTCAGTGCAGAGGAGCTTAGGAGCAGGAGAGCTGTACATGCTTTCTGCTTTCTGTGCATGCGGCAAGGCAGATTGACAGGTGCTTTCTGTCTGAAACCACCCCAGTTTGGGTGGAGCAGGCTTCACATGGCTTCAGCTGGTGGATTCACTCTGTCAGGAAGCCAGTGGGAGCAAATTGAGCTGCCTGGAGTTGCTACAAATAGATATTAATCTCTGCCTCAATTATGATTAACTCCTTAATGCCATGCTGCCTTACCAAACAATTTGTTAATCAGCTGAAAACATGGGTCTCTAACAGCTCACTGCCCCTCCTGCAAGCACTCAAGCAGTGACTCTTCTTCCCAAGTCAATGGCTTTTGTTGCCATAGGGACTTGACAGGAGTAGTACCATCTCCTTGCCACAGGACTAGCACAGAGCTCCAGTCAGAAGTAGCAGCTGAAGAAGACACCTGCTCCGGAAAGAAAGGGTGTATCCAATAGAGATGGAGATCTCCATCACAGTTCTTAAAGCGCTTTTAGAATAAAGTACCTGACAGTGTTTGCTCATGCTGCTTTTGTGGCTTTGGGAGGTTCCCCAAGCAACAGATAATCAAAATGGGGTTATGACATGATTAAGATTTTCAGTAACTGGACAGAAGCCAGAATGCATCTATACAAGCTGAATTTGTATCATTAGATGTGATTAATGTTCTTGCATTGGTTCGAAAGGAATCACTTAGGTAACTACTTTATCCCTAACTCAGGGAGCACGACATGTTAAGTGATTCTATTCTAATTTTGCAACCTTTCAGTATGCTTATTCCTGCAGTTTACTCATAAATATTCTCCTCAATATTGAGCAGAAAGATGGAGGTATTAAAAAGACATAGATATTAAATGGTTCATTGTCAGAATGAAGCACACATGTTCAGATTGGCAAATTCTTGTTCAGCTGCTCTGTTCCTGAAGGTTTCTAAATACCGGAAGTGTTTTTTGTTTTTTGACAGGCTCCAGCAGGCAGAGTTGTCACAACGCCCAGGAGCCTGAGGTTCATCTGTCTCCCACAAAATACATGGCCATAGCACTTTCTCTCATGCTGAGTCTCATGACTTCAACATCCCACTGGTCTGCAGAGGTGGCACAATTCTGCAGCACAGTGATGAAGATGCTTCTGTGGCAGAGAAAGGAGAGAACCAGGAAACTGAATTATAGCCACCCTTGTCCATGAACATGAATATATGTACATAATCATGTCTATGTACCAGTTCTTAAATGTATAACCAGCACTTTGAGAAAAGACAGTATCTTAGACAGAATCCCTAAAGCCATGCAAGGCATGCTGAGACCAGGGGCACATCCCTTCCATCTCTTGCTTTGCTTCTTTTATTTATCTTTATTCATCCATACTACTAGAAAGCCCCAGTGAGGTGTCCTTGGAGCCTTCTCCGGGCTGAACAACCCCAGCTCTCTCAGCCTTTCCTCCAAGGAGAGGAGCTCCAGCCTTCTGATCATCTTCATGGCCCTCCTCTAGACCTGGACCAACAGATCTATGTCAAACCACTCTACGATTATATAATTTTACTTGTGTTATTTCACCTCATTGCCACTGAACTGCATAAACCACATTTCTTCCTCTAATAAATAGTGCAGACAACACTCCTATTGAGCATGACTCCCTTCCAGCACTTAATGCAACCTGCTCATTTGCAGCACCAGTCTGACCACATCACTCTGTGTGTTGTACTCTTACTCTCCCTCACACATGAATATGCAACACGTTCTGCATCAGCAAGTTTGGAAAATGGAATATTCCCTTCTCTAATCTGCTGAATAAAAGTGGATTGGAGAATGGCTCTCTAACTTCCCTTACATGCAAGAGCTTAATAGCTCTTAATGTGTGAACAGTGTCATTTTAATGTGATATGAAAGAGGGAAACAATGCTCTACCGTGTTGCGAATGTGTGAATTTTGTAAACAATGTGAACATGTGCCCACCAAGTGATACATGATGACAGGAGCTGGCCAGTCCATTACATGATTCACTGTCAACCACTTGAAACCAGAACTGAGAAACTGAGCCTTGGTTTCAGCCTGAGGGTCTAGCACTCTTGAACAGGATCCTACACTGGAAAATGTGTCAGAGAATACATGGATAAGGAGATTTCTATACATTTGTCTGTCTAAACAGTTGATTCGGCTATCACAGCTCTGTGTGTTGGTCTGCTTGTGGCTCAAATCAACTGAGGTTTTGCTGTGTGCTTGAGTGTGGACAACATGGGACCAAATTTAGACATATTACTCACAACAGCTCTGTTTGCAGGTTTTAGGCCTCTGGGAACTTTCAACCTTCTTGATCACCATGTTCATGTTCAAAAAACACTCAGGTCACTGGACCTGCAACCTGGGCATTGACAGCAAAAGCCATCTGCTACCAAAGGAGGCAGAGCAGCCACTCTGTCACTACATTTCTATCATCCTTTCCTATACGGGAGAAGAAGTGATTTTATTTACACACAAGGAAGTAATTCTGTCTTACAGAACAATGAAATCTGAACTGTTTACCGAATTGACTCCTAAACCTCAAACTCATCATACCATTGAGTCTTCTACGTTTCTTATTAAAAACTCAGTGTAAGCTCTTTCAGGCACATGTCCATTGAAAAAGGCTAAAACTTTCTATAAAAGCAGGTGAATGGACTATTTAGACAAGACAGTTAAAATGCAGATGGCCCAAATATTATATAGGAATGGTCTAAAACGGTAGCTGTGGAGGCAGGCTTCTCAAAGAATCTGACGGGAACTGGGAGCTTGATTGTTTTAAAAACTAATAATAATGGAAAACATTTGCAAATTTCTGTTTTAAAATGCACGTTTTCTCTCTTATTTTCAAAGAAATCTTTCCTTTTGTTATGTCAACTCATAAATTATGAGTTCCAAAATAAACAAATGGACAAGAGACATGCAAATGTCTGTGAGACTGAATTTCAGCCTTATCCACGTGAAATGCTATGCCCTTATTTCAAATTCTTGATCCACCGTTGCTTCAGTTTAATAACAAAAGGGACATAAGACAATTCAATAATGACTGGCTACTGGAACCATCCAGGAATTTTTCCAGATTTCCAACTAAATTTTTAAATACTGGGGCTGAGAGTCTTAAAAGACTCCCTAAGATCATCAGACCATCTGCACTAGTGTTGACAGCCCTTCTTTCAAAATACCAGCACACCTTTATAGCCCCAAGGTCTAATTGGCCCTGTCCACTGAGGAAACAAGCTGAGAGCAGATGCTTATAGTTTGCCAGATAATCCCTGACAGGGATTACAGCCTCCATACTACAAAACTGTGTCTCTAGAAATGAAATCAAAATAGCCACTAATAATAGAGAAAGCTAAGGTTGCTTTCCAAAAACTGAGAAAACTATAAATTCAGGAATCAACCAGCCACCTCATCAAAAACTAGATTGCAATCCTCGACAAAGTTTTACATGGGATGACTCACCAATCAATTTTAAAGTTGTTATAGCTTTACATAACAATTTTTTTTCCTACACAATGACTAACTTCTTACTTGCAAAATGCTGTTACAAGGGGAGATGTCCTTGCTGTTTGTCACAGATATGGAAAGGCTCAAGCTGCTCTCATCGTTTGAACAAGCAAATCAGGATTTAAAAAAAAAATAATCCCCCCAAAAAACCCAAATCCAAAAAAAATCAACCCCCACCCCCCCCCAAAAAAAAAAAAAAAAAATCAGCAAAATACCCAAAGCAGATAATTGATACTGCAATGTTAACTTCAGAAGCTACTATTCTGCCTCTTCTACTCAAACTAGAAAGCAGACTGCCTCTTCCAGAGCAGTTTCAAAAGGGTAAGAAGAATCCTTGAGATTCTTGTGACATATGTTTAGGAGAGCAACTAAAAGTCCTAGAATTTTCTACTAGAAAGATAAAAATTGCCTGGTACAAGAGGTGCCCTCTGATTAAGACCATGCACAGCTAATTATTGTTTACCTGGATTTGCTTAGGATAAATTTTGAAGAACTCCAGAGCATGGTAAACTGGAGCTGAACTTGTGAGTCTTCCTAGTGAAAAGTGCTTCTAAACCCTGTCTTTTGACTATTTTGTGCCACATAAAAGAAAAATCAACACAGAGTGGAATAGGTCTGTTGGTAGTCTGTTATAGTTGCAGAAGATTGGCTTGGCAGGGTGTTCTAATAATAGGTTTCCACCTGGAGGTTGCTTGTACTGCTATCAGGTGGTAGCAGTGCCAATAAGTATTGGTAGCCTTTCTGAATGCTTAATTTCATTCTTTCTCTTATGTTCACTGTCCCCTACTAACTGTGATGTCTATGGCAGGGAGTCAGAGTAGATTGAATGGGAAATTCCCTCTGTAAACTTGGTTAAGCTCAATAGGGTGCAAAGCAAAGAACCAAAGCAAAGAGCTCCTGTGCTGTGTCTGTGGCTGCAGGATTAATTTCAGATACATTATGGAGCTCTGGCTACAGAAAGCAAGATCACATCATGTCTGGAAAAGAATATTTAATGAACCATTGAGTTGCCCTCCATAAAACGTAGTCAGACGGGATTTTGCAATTCACTTCCCCTGGGAAGAGGCCTGCAAGAATCTGCAGGGGCCACAAATGCAGAATCATTTACATGCTAGCCCACAGGAGTTAGCACTGCTGTGCTTCCTGGCAGCTGGCTGAAGCAGTCTTCCTCAGCTGCTGGGGAGCGGTTTAGAGATGGCTGTGCTGGAATCCAGCAATGTCACCGGCTCTCAGGGACACAAGCCTAGAAATTCCAGCAAGAAGCTTTCAGATCTTTGCTTTACACCCCATTGAGCTTAGCCTTTACATCTCTTAGAGAAAAAAAATATTCCAGTCTTACAGCTTATGACTTTAGACAACAGAGGACAAGTGACTTGTTAAAATTTTCCAAGTGAAGGCACTGAAACCAAATCTTTTCAGTTCTTCCTTTGTGGCCTTTTGTGCCCAAGGTCCACTGGATGCTAACAACTGAGCCCCTTCCCTGCAGAATAAATGGACACTCATCCTTCCTTGCAATTCCTGAGTGTCACTCCCAGCTTGTTCCAGGAAAGGAAATCTCAGGCCGATGCAGGCTTCTTTGGGTCAAGAGGTCTCAGCAAAGCACTGGATCCTAAAGCTCAGATCTCTATGAGAATTCAGTCTCAAGCTGATCCCAAATCAGCAGTATGGAAAAAAAGCTGTGAAGTCTGAGCAGCATTTTCTTCCCACCTTAAGACAATCCAGGGATTAGAACAAGCAAAAAGAGTTTGCTTGGTTTTGTTTTGGTTTATTTTGTCCTATTAATTCTTCAAAGGAATAAGCATTTAAAAAGTTGAAAAAGTGATCTCACTATAAAGGCTGAGTTTGGCAGTATTGACATTTTACTCATTAAAAAATAACATTTGCTGTGTCATGCAAAAGCTAGACTGTAGTGGTAAGACCCTTACAGCCTTGAAATCTGAGATCACTAACATTGATACATGAATTAAGAGAAAATGAAACAGTCACATAGATTGGTTAACCTCTCTCAGGTATCTATGCCAAAGTTGCTCAATCAGGGCTCACCCCCTCATGGGAGATGGTTTTCCTCAGACTCTGATGATTAGAAAATTATTGACTGTCAAAAGAGGCTGCACTGTGCCTAAAATTTGATTTCACACCTCTGTCAAAGGTCTCTTCCTAACTTTCCTTATTTTCATGTTTCCTCACACTTATTTCTCATGAAATGCACCCAGCTGACAGTGGTGGTAGAAGGCACAATCCTGCCTTTGGTTTACCAGCAGGTGCAGCATAAGAAGCAATGATGACATCTTCCCCAACACTGCTTTAGTAGCTGCTCCAACTCCTGATTTAAGAAAGGAGAAAGGTTGAAAGGTTGCTTCGGCTCAGTCAAGTCCTTCCCCCTGATAGTGCAAATCAATCTGTTAACTGCATTTGAGTTTTTGGGACTCATGGAAAATAATTTTGGATCTCTGCATCAAAGGAGAATTTTTCTTAGAATGACAGAGTGCCCAAACCAAATACAGAGCTGTTGTACTCAACATATGACTTAGAATATTAATATAAACTAAAGGTCTTGGTTTTGCTTTCTTAGTTTGGTTTTCTGTTATAAATACTGATAAAGCCAGAAGACCCTGAGCTCCTGTAGATAACTTTCATGTCCACTTGAAAGTATCTTGGCCGTTTATGTGCTCTAGGATATTTTTTTCCCCAAGGTGCAATGGATTTTTGCTCTGATACCAGAGAAAACATTAATGGAGAATGAGCTGCATGTATGGGCTACAGAGAATTGCTTTATATTATCATTTTATAGAAGTGTTTTTAAAGGAGGTCTATGGGATTTTGAAGAAAGACTATAAAGAACTAAATGTAGTTTGAAAAATATATTTCACATATTCCTGAAGACAGTCTTGCCAAATACCTTGATGAAAACAGGGTAGGGCCCAGCTAGAGAAGCCTTCAGAGATGCACTTCATCATGCAACAGCAGGGGCTCTCTTCTGGGTCCACTGACAGTAGAAAAGGGATTCTCAGCTATTTTTTTCTTTTACAACTCTCCTGTTAACATCACAATTGCAAAAGTATTTTCTAGTTCATGTCACTGTAAATCAACAAAGCTAGTTCAGAGGAAATTAAATCAGAGGAAATTATAGACTTGGTGGAAGAAAGTTTGAAATATTTCAACTGACTGTTTGAAACAAGGTAGGGAACATTGAGATAAGTCACTCTGCAGGCAGATCAGTGAGGTATAACCTATGGCAGGAAGCAATGACACTAGAGAAGGGAGTAAGAAGAAATTTAATTGGAAGAAGAAGATCCATCTCTGCAGGTTTGAAAGACTGTCACAGCCACTGCCAGAGTCTTGGAAAGCAAGAGCTCTAGTTTAATCTCATTTTTATGATGAAAAGTGTTTTTCTAATATTGACAAATGAGAACACTTGCAAATCAGAGAGCTTCTGATATGAACAGAAATCCTTATGGTTCAAGCAAGCTCAGTTTAGAACAGGATTGCTAAATGTCTGGGCTCAAACTCAGTTAAGGTTGATTTATGTTTAAAAAGGAATAATAAAATTAGTGGTTTGAGATACAGCCCTATGATACATGGTGTAAAGGAAAAAAGTTTTCAGTCAACTGCTTTCACATTCTCACATGGAGGCTCCATGGTGAAGAATTTTGCCACAGCTCACATATAACGGAAACCAAAACCAAATGTATCGCTATTTGCACAGCTTCCCATTAGTGAAATTCTAGATTTACACACATAATCACTCCAAAATTGCATTTCATGGGTTGGTTTGCTTGTTTATCTGCCAGACTTACCAACCTGTGCAACTGAGACTGCCCCACCATTCATTATTTCCAGTTTAGTTAGCAGGGAATAGGAATATTTGCATAATGCTTACTATGGAATATTAAACTCTCATAAGTCTGTTTAAAGTGAAAAGAAAATATTATTAAAATAATCCATTCTTTAAATCTGCTTAAGTTTCTCAAATTGGTACTAAATTTCAAAGCTTCTAATTCTTGCAGAAGCCCTAAAATCCTTTAAAGACACTGTTCTGCCAAAAGCTGTTGGCTGGATCCTATTAGCCTTTCTATGTTCATCTCCACACACACACAAAATTTAGGTTTTTTTATGGTCACCACCTGACTGCCTGGCACAGCCAGAGGATTTTTTCCTGTGAATAGACTGTAGTGTATTGCACAGGCTGGTCCCTGACCTGGACAATGACAACACTAGTGTTTTATTGGATTTGTACAAGATTTGCTAGGCTTCCTTGGTTAATGCTTTCCCCAAGCCAAACCCTGCTAAGCCTGAACAACACCCTCATGATTCATCATCCCCCCATGCAGCAGCAACATGTTGCTCAGCTACCAGAACAAACCAACATCTGCCACACCACAACTTCCAAGACAGCCGGGGTAATCACTGCTGTGCCATAAACTGGGAGGGGAATGACAACACTAGCACTGCCAGTGCCACAAGAATTCTTTTTCCGGCGTCCTTGGGGCACTGCACCACTGCTGCTTATCACAGAGGGGCAGGCTTCCACCTCTCTAGCAGTAAAGAGCTTGAACTTTGCAAAAAGAAGTAATGTTGGTTTCTGCTGGAACATATACAACTCCCAAACAGTTTTCAGGCTGCTCAGAATCATCCAGAAAAGTTGAAATATTGAAAATATTCTAGCTGCTTTGAATGTGCTTCTAATTAAGATATTTTCAGCTGTCACAACTGCTCTCTCTAAAACATGGGAAAGGACATAAAAGGCAGTATTGCTTCACCTGCTTCAATTGGTGTCTGATGTAAGCAAATTGGGATGCGAGGACAGAGAGGACTAAGAGGAAGAAAAGCAGCCTCTTCCTTTCTTTTCAGATCAGGGTGTTGGTTTTGTTGCCTTGGGTGTTGTGTTTGAGGAGTGGCTGTGTTGGCATCCTGAGGAACAACAGGCTCAGATTGTTTGCCAGCTTTAGAAATCAGTTAAATTCAAAAACATCCACAGTTTCAGTGTATCTTTCAAATATTCATCCTTTTAACAATTCTGCAAGAGATGGCTATCCGTGTTTTACATAGAAACATATGTTTGGAGAGGGTAAGTGCCAGTGAATGATTCCAGCACTGTTCCTGCACTCACTAAGTTATTGGACTTGCTTTCATGTTCGTCCCTCATACCCCTGTAATGGCAAAATTGAGGTTCCCACTCAATAAAATAACAGCTAAGGTCAAGCCCCCATAGGTTCCCTTTCCTCCTAAACCCTCACCACAACAAATTGCTGGAAAATGATGACTTTCTTAAGGCAAACCATCACACTGAAAGCCCAGGTTGCACACTCAGTTCACTAAAACCTTTCCCCATAGAACACCCACATGAATGACAAGGTGGAGCAGTAACAAGATGCAACTGAAAAACAACATTAATAACATTAAAAGCAAACCCCTGCCATACTTGGAATTTTTGCATTTCACATCAGGACTACCTACCATTTCAAACTCTTCTTGAGCTGCTCCCTCACTGTCACATTTTTCTTACTCTCAGGATGGCCTCTTCATCAGCATCACTCACTTCTTCTGTAGTTCACTTACTGACCTGACCAGTTACAGTCACTCTGCATTTTCTGGGGGAAAATAAAAGTTAAAAATAGAAGTAACTACTGATCCTTTTTATCTTTTCTGTGTGGCTTCAGGGTTTTCTTCACTAGGATACCTAGGAAAAGTCATTTTTTGGAAGGACAAGTTGTCCTGAGTTTCTGCTCTCAGAGGACTTCAAGCGTAATGAAACAAGAGCAGATAAAAAGTAGGTTAATATTAACTAATTGAAACTAGAATGACTCTTGTCTAGAGCATGTGAATTTGTCCTTTGCTCCCACAACTTTCTTGATTGATGGCTGAGAGGTTTCCAATTAAGGTAGCTGATAATTTCTCAGTCCACTTTTTAGTCCAGGGTAGCTTTAAAAAGCTTTAACATTAATAACTGAAGAGCTATGAGCAAAAACTTTGTCTTTCATGTGAGAAATGGCTCCTTGTTTGTGCTGCTATAAAAGCTGTTACTAAATTAGTAACATTTCAACACATATAATTTGCTATTTGTACAATTAATAGTCTTCCCTTTGCTTGTAATCCATCTTGTACTGCATGCAGAGCAAAGAAAACATCATGGATGCCACCCTGGACTGAAGAAGAAGCCAGAACTTCACAACATATTATCTTCAGCAATAGCACCGCGTCGGTCCTAAACTGGTCATGTTACAACACTTCCCACTCCAAAGAAAGAGACAGATCCAGATTCAGCTTTCTCCCTGGATCCAGCTGTGTGTCCCCCACAGCCTTGTCCCAAAACTTTTCCTCGTGTAGACCTTGCCTGACCTACCCAAAGAGGCTGCAGCCCCACTGACAGAGCTCAAGGTTTGGTCCTCTCTCTTCAAACAGGATGTTCACTGTCCCTCCAGGATGGACATTTCTTCCACCTTTTCATTTCATAATGTGTAACTGCAAGACATTTATCTTTTCCACATTAGTCTCTTTTCTTTTTACTGTATAGAAAATCCTTAATGAAAACTAAGTCATGGTGATTCACCAGAATCAAAACTTCCATAAAACTGATCCCTAAAAATTTCATTTATTGACAATGGTCAATGAAGAAATTTTTTTTCTACTATTTATATTTTAATATTTTTACATTTCCATCTGTTGTGAGATAAATCTAAAAAATCTGTAGGAAAAGTTATTTAGAAACACAAACTAAGGATTTACTGAAGTGATTTTCTTAAATTATTTTGTTTGGATACAATTAAATATTTCATCTCATTAAGCATTGCTTTTGTTGTTCTACAATAATAAAAGGAATATTACAATTAAGTGCTTAAGTCTGCAAATGGAGTGTTACAGTCTTATTTCATCCAGATCTGCTTTTTTCCAGTGGGAAATGTTTCTGTATGATTTTTTTTTCATTTTCAGTTTTAGTGGCCATGCAGGCTCTTATCAGCTACAAAAACAAACAAGAAAACTGCAATGTCTAGAAACAGAAGTAGGCTGGCAAAGGGTTTCATGCAAGCCCATAAATCTCTAATTATATAAATTATATTTGTTGGTAATAACACATTCTGCTAGTCACAGTTGATGGAACAAGGACTATTAAAGTTAAAAGGAGAACTCTATATTACACAGAGGAAGAGAGCAACATCCTTTTAACATCCTATAGGAGATATTACATTATTATTATTATTACTACAATGGGCAAAGTTGTTGCTTTAAATGGCACTCATGAGATTATGGTCTTTCCTTAATTTATACCCACATGAAAAGAATGGATGCTGCAGAGTTGTGAGCAAATGAGGATGCAAATGAGGAGGAGCAAGAGGAGAGAATGTCAGAGGAAGATTTGTGTGTTGAGTAAGCGATGTTTCCTTCACAGCTGCAATCTACTGACCAAGTAACATAACCCATGAGGGGAGGAAGAACCTATTCAGATGTGATAATACAGAGGGTTCTTAGCAGCTATATGCACCTTTTTCCTCATTAAAGCAGGTGCTGCCAGCCTCCATCTCAAGTCTAACCACAAGTTTCCTCTGTGCCACTTGGCATTCAGAGCAGTTTACTGGTCATTTAAATCCACAAGGAATTTTTTATTGACAAACTTTTGGAATGAAAATGTTGGTCTTACACATTCTGAATCTGAATCTGAAGTTGCCAACACTTGAAAAAAACATATATATATAAACCTGCAGCGGTTTATAAAAATGATGAGACTTTTCATGAAACTTAAGTGAAAAAGTATATTAAAACTCTATTAGCTGTACAGTTTTGATGTTCTACCTTTCAAAAGATCAAGATTACTGAAAAACTTTGGTTTCTAGGTGCAGTATCTGGGTCACTTAGGGTAAGGTAGGGGTAAAGAGAGGAGTCCTATGGAGAAGACACAAACATCTAGGTATGGTTAGGAAAACAAGCTAGTAAAATAAAATCTCTTGCTGATACATCCAGCTAGCGCTCCACTCTAGACAGTCACAGTTGGCTGACTGAATAGCACAGAGACTAAAGCACTGCTGTTTTTCCACTGCTTTGCTGCCTTGTCTGTTTTCTCTCTCCTTTTGGTCCCACCACATTTCCATTCCACTTATTGCCCATTTTTTTCCTTTTGGCTTTAAATACACCATCAATAAGCCTAGAAGAGAAAATTAATCAGGTGACAAGGCTGAGTAGCTCCTGGTTGTGGCATAAAAGTAATTCTTCAGTTTGCTGTGTACTACTGATCTACCCAGAATGGTCCTTCCTGCCTTCCTCCCCCTATTCGTAGGATGTTTGCAATCTCGCCTGGGAAGGGTACAACTTTAATTGGAAATTAGGGCAAGAGGGCGGAGGCTCCTAAAACATAATTATAAAGCACCCTGCTATGTCCCAGCACAGCCATGGGAAAGCAGCCTGTAAATTTAATTTCGGTGCCGTGATGGCTTCTCTGCCAGCTGTCTCACTGCCCTCAAGCGATTGCAGAGGCGCTGCTCCCCAGCACCAAGCGCTGCATGACTGTGCCTCCTGTCTCCTTGCCAAGGAGGTTTGGAGCAGCCCAGCCCTAGCCTGAGGGGCATTTTCTAACCAAGAACTGATACTGAATGTCTCATCACCAGCGTCTCAGCCCAAGGTTTTCTGTCGATTCAGCTCCTTAGGACAGCACAGTGTATTTTTTACTCTCTTGTGACAGTAGAAATACACTGGCTGCCCTAAAGCTCAAAGAGAGGCTTTCTGTTACCCAGACCAACTGCTTCATGCTGAGCTTAATTTCATGGGAGTAGATATTCTAGATGCCTACTATTTGCATCTATATAGTATTTTGTCAGCCCCAAAGCCTGATGGGAATTGCCCTTTAAGGGACATTAATTAATATATTTTTTGTTTGCAAGAGGTAGATAATAGTCCTACTTACCATAGCTATGGGGGAAAAAGGAAGCACAATGACAAAGCTCTGTGAGACTGACATGAGCACTCCCTTTTTGAACATTTGAACATCCCCTTCATGTTAGTTCATTCTCTTTTTTTTTTTTTTTTTTGGTTGCTAGGCCAGTCTACATTTTCATTATATTAATACAGATAAAATGAAGTACCCTTACATTAGAAAACTAAAACACCTGTAGAGCTGTAGCAAGGTCAGATTTTTAGTGGCAGGAGCATAAGGCGGAGGCACTGTGTTATTTGGCACTTCTCTACCTTCAAAACATTTTTCACAGGCTGTCAAAAAGTCTTTATGTTTGTGTTTGACTTGGCAGGGACTCTCAAAACCAGAGAGTAAATGCAGAGGAGCCCTCATACAAGCCCAATCATCTGTAACTTGGCATAGTCCTCTGTGATCTCTCATCTGATAACCTTCAAAGCCGGCCTCTCTGTTTGGATGGTGACTTAAAAGAATCTCTTAGGATTCCATTAGCTTTACATTAGCTGTACTACTGTTTTTAATAGCAAAGCAGCTACTGTATTTACAATAGAACCAGGCAAGTTCCAGGGCAAATAAATTACTCAGATCTCAGCTTCTCAGATCTCTTTAAACTCTCAAATTTCCTATTTATGAATATTTTCATGCACTAGAAAATAAAAATATCTAAAATGCCATGCCCACATACTTTGGAAGAAAGTTCAAATTTTTAATTTCAAAATTTTATTATTCTAAAATTTGGAAAAAAATACACCAGGAAAAGGAAGCTGAAATAGGTATATTTTGTTTTGGGATTATTTTAATGGAAGTAAGCTAAATTTAAAAAAAAAATCCCTAAAGAATCAATCATTTAGGCAACATTAGTATCAGACTTCTGAGGTTTTTATGCAGTAAGCTACAAATAAACACAGCTCAGACTGAAGCTGTTTTGATGACACGAGGCTGATGAATATCAAGGCAAATTTCCAATATTAATCCAAGCTGGTACACCAGCTGTAGCAATGTTTACTACATTAGAACAAACCATCCTTTTCCAGAACATACACTGTATATGATATGTGTAATATTCTGTGTAAACTAATATTATATATAGGAAGTGATAGTCCACTTTGATGCCTGAAGCCACCTTTCCTCTTCAGAACTATTCTGGTTTGATTATTTGTGTTAGTTAAACTCCTGTTGCTGATTCCAGAGCAAGCTTTGAGTTGCTTCACCAGGATGAGGTGGAAATGTATGTTAAGAAGAATTCTTTCCACTTTTTTTGAACCTTTAAAGGACTCATTCCTGCAGGCACCACGGTTCCCAAGTGCCCTCAGGAGCATGGGAGGTGAAGGCAGAACATGTCATTTCAAGTCCACCACTGCAAAAAGAGCTTTAGCAAGCAGTTCATGTGTCCTTACTTGTCTTCCTATCTTTACTGTGCAGAGGAGAACCAAAGAAGTTTGGTTTTTTTTGTTTTTTTGTTTTTTTGTTTTTTGCAATGCTCCCTCATGCTAGCCTTGATGCTCTTTAAGCATGCACTGCCACAGACGTGAGCAAGGCTCCCCTCCAGCCTGCTGACACGGCCAGGGCAAGGAGTGCTCCAAATCTGGCTGCTGCATGCCCAGCTGAGAATAATTATGCTCTAGACTGGGCAAGAGAAAGGACTTAAAGGGTGTCCAAGACACTACTGGGGATGACAGTAATTACCCTTTGTGGCAGTCATGGGAAATCAGGCAGCAGCTGAGGCAGGAGATAGACAGTCTGCTGCTTGAGAAAGGATGGTTTGAAAGGTACGGAGCAGACAAAATGCAAGTTTTTGTGGTTGAAACAAGAAGCTGTGCTGGAAGAAACTCAGCATTGTCACCTCTGAGTGACAATGCCACCCCTGGATATTCCCATAGGCAGTGCCAGAAGTTTAGATGCTCTTGTTGTCTGGCTAGTGATACATGTTGGATGGAAATCAGAGGCCGACCCTCAGAGTGTTTTTCAGATCAGCTCTCTATGACAGATGGATGGCAAAGCAGAGCTGGGATAAGATAATTAACAAGATGATAAGTGATTTTCTTTGATAGCCAGAGACAGCACTTGGTGACTCAGGAGATCCTCAGCTGTGATGTGACTAAGGGCAAAGCGTAAAGTTTCACCTCTTTCTACTCCTCCTGTTACTAACACAAAGACTTTGTATTTCTTGGTGTCAAAGCACCAGGCCTAACAATTATGAACATAAATAGGTGTGTCTGTTCTCTCCCTATTTCTATGTATTACACATGGAAGTATTTTAAGGAAGATTGTAAATCTTGACACAGTAAATCCTTGATTTGGGCTAACCACTCTGAACCTCCAAACCTCTAACCCTCCTCTGCCCCCAGATGAAAACCTCTCAGATGAACAAAATGGCACTTTCAACTTGCTAGTAACTTGTTTGGGACCATAGGCTAAAACAGAAGGAAACTTTCCACTTGAGTGGACAACCATGCCATCCTGCCAAGAGGGCACCAACCATGTCACACAAGGCCAAAATGAGTCCTTTGGGCTTCTGCCGTAAAAGTTCCTTCCCTGGGCACTGTAGGAGGCAGATGTGATGGCCAGCTCCTTCTTACGCATACTGGTGCCTTCAGAAACCAGTGCCCAGAAGGTTTGTTGGTGCTACTGAAAGACTGCAAGGCAACACAGAGTATACACTCGCATAAAGGAGGGGGCTGCAAAGGGAATTTGGCTGCTAATCACCCCAAGCCATTTTTCTGTCAGGACTGCAAGGAGATTTTGGTATATTATTTTTGTACTGGACTGGGTTTTCTCGTGGACCTCAGTTCTTGCTTCTCTCTTCTTTTCAGGGGTGATTCTAAAACAGCCTGAGAAAGTATCCATTCTTCTAATTTTCCTAATGTCAGCAAGATTTTATTATTTCAAGCCTTTTTGTTTAAGAAGAAGAGAAGGAGGGTTAAGGGATAAAAGCCTAGTTGCATTAATATTTTGTATAAGCTTCAGATATGAGCCTGGCAAGCACATGTGCTCTTGTCAAGAAAGAGTGTGGTAAAATCAGGACAGCTTATGAAAAAATAGTAAGGTTTTACAGAAGTTAGGTGAGAGGAATTCCATATGGGAAAATACAAGAATGAAAAACTGGAAATAATAGCGCAGTCCCAACTGTGATTTACACAATTTTGGTGCATCCCCATTCACATTGAGGTCAGCTATGGACTAAATTGTGATACTATGGATGTGTTTGTGTAGATACTTTGTATAGCATTTTTCCTTCATTTTTCATGTTTGCATTTTACCTGTTTGATGTTTTCCTGACAGCCAGGGTCTAGGGCACCAGTTACTTTGTAAGAAATGGGGAGCTGGGAATGTAAGCCAAGTCTACAGCCAATAATTAAATCTTCTGGGTTTACACTATTTGTGGAAAAATCCTACAGACAACATCTGCCTATCTGTTTGATCTGCATTTCAACAATCAAGGGCAATTTAAAGTGCTTTATGATGGATTCTCCATGGATACCTAATATAATTTCCTTTCATTATGATACTAGAGTAGGTTTGCATAAAACTGTTTTTACAAAAAAACAGATGGCTTGGGCAAACTAGGGCACAAGTAAAAGGATGTCTCATAAAAGCTACCCAAGAGAGGACAATTTGATCTAATCTCACCACATTCATTTTACACAGGAAAACTTGGCAAGTTTGAAATTTTGAAAGTTGTTCCTGTCAATTTTCCTCACTCCCAGCAGTCACATGCAAAATCCTATGATACATCCACATTTTCACTTTGATCATGAAAAATGAAAAACAAAATTGATACAAAAAAAAAAAAAAAAGTGCATCACTTTATATGCAGGAAGTCCAACTAAACACTGTGTGCAGATGGGCATATGAGCTCTAATATGTCAAATCATTTAAGGAACCATCTATGAAAACAGCTCTGATGGCCCCATTGGAATCACCTGCAGCCTTAAGGTTATTCAGGTGCTTGTTTGCATTTTGGCGCTTAGCACTGAAGAATTTTGCAGATAAAATTGAGGCCCAGACATTCCTATGGAGCTGCACCAAAGCAATATTTTTTTTCTTGAAAACAAAATTTCTGTAAAAGCAGTATTTTGATAGTGTGGAAAAAGATGAAGGAAGACCTGACTGATTTTATCTCTCCTCATTATTATCAGTCTTTTAAATTTCAGGTTGGAATTTCCAACATGATTCAGAAAGAACTTTTTGTTCAGGTCACTATCCTTCTAACAAGATGGTTTGAATCCCATTTTCTGACAGAGTGCGCAAATGGGCCAAGTCCTTTTTCCCTTACCATGAGCTTGATTGTTTCACTCTTCAACCTATTTATCTTCAGAGAAATCTACTGGATATAGAAATGTGTGAGGAAGTGTTCCATAAGATTGAATCACAAGAAGTAATAACTGTCACACAACTGAGATGTGTCAAAAGAAAAGATGAATCTTATTCATGTGGCCATGCTGTGCATCTAACAAAATGCAATGTAATTATGACCTGAATTCTGTTAATCTTACACACATTGAATTATCCTTTATTCTGGAAATGATATGTCAGCTGTAACTCTTGTTCCTTATCTTATACGTACCAGTGTCCTACTCCAGAAGTAAACAGAGCTACTGAATGGAGCATGCATTAGAGATATTATTGATTCTGAACACATAAAATAAAGGCTTGCACTTCAACAATGAAATGTCACACTCAAGAAAATAAATTAATATTTTGCAAGTGATGTCAATGGGGTCAAAACTTTGATCTTGTCAGTAGTTCATACAACAAAATATGCACAACAAATAAAATTGCAAACTAGATTGCATTTGAATTATTGATCAAGCAGGATGTGTTTTAAGAAAAAGTGGCAGGTGCCTGAGAAATGTAAAGTGAAATATGGATATATTTGCAGAGAAAATTGAAAATACTAAGATGTTCAAGCTCTGGCAGAAACACCAGAAATTAAATTGAATATATTAACTTACCAGCAGGAAGTTCCCTTTTTTTTTTTTTTTGTTTCAGTTTGTACCTGTAGGGCTGCTTGACATTCCACTTGTTTTCAACAGAATTTCTTCATTGCTTTTCAGTGGTGAAGTTGAATTAGATAAAACATGTTTGTTGGAGGATGTTTCCCTAATTCTTAATTTGACAGGAATAGAAGCAATGCCTTTGGCAGTCTTCTTTATTTCTGTTGTTGTAGCAAACCTAATGTTCCCAAAAGCTTCAGACATCTGTTCTTCCCTGCTCTTTCTTTAGCACTGCCACTGGGCACAATGACAGTTTAAGTCCTTTATTGTGCTGCTCTTAGTGTTTCAGTGTCCTTTTCTCTTATAGACAAGACTTGGATCAAGAAACCTGTCTAACAGGTGAAGAACTAAGGAGATGTCTTATCTTCCTCTAACTTTGCTTGAAAATCCAAGCTTTCTGATTGTGACTTAGCTCAAATCAATTTAACAATTTGTTTAGTTAACACTTTTCTTGACTTAAATGTAACAATTTAGCTCAAAATCTAGAAGTTGATCGTTAGTTAATAATCTAATAAATTGAGGCACATCCTTGGCTCCTGGATTCAGCTTCCATTTCTGTCAGAACTGATTATATTTTGCATGCTGTTTTTGCCATGCACCCCTGTTGCAGAAGTCATAGGAAATAATACTGGCATCTTGTAAAACAGTTTTATCCTTCTCACTGATTTTCTGCTGCAGGGTTTAGGATGTTTTTCTAGGAATCTGTGTTGAACTGGCCAGGAATTACTGGAAGCAAACTACCCTAAAGGCAGGATTTCACTTAACTACTAATACCTATGGTATTTCTGCTTGCTGGATACCCACCAACCCATGCACCTTGTTCTTTAAGGGAAAACCTTTCCAGTGAGGGCCTGGGGCAGGGAGCCAGGCTACAGTCCCTGATGGTGTACTGGGGTCAGCAAGTTGCTTCATTCCTCCTCTCTCCCAGGAATGCAAAGTGGCAGTGGGAAATGGGGACTGGGGCTGTGTCCCACAGAGTCACCAGCCCTGTCACTGCTCAGACACCTTTAGGGAGGAGGAGGAGGAGGAGGAAAAAGGAAGAGAGAAGATGATGAAACTGCTAAGATCAGCAAGGGAGAGGAGAGAGGGGGGATGATCACCGTCGATTTTCTTTGCTTTTTAATTATGCTCTGCTGTCTCATCAAGGTTGGAGTCACACTCCTGAACCTTGTTTTGTGCACCTTTCCCCACCTCCAGGCATTATGTCAGTGTCCAGCTAATGCAAAAGAAGCTGTAAACACAAACAGTGGTTGCTTAAGTTCTCTTTAGCTTCCTCAGGGGTTTGCCACATCTGGTGGAGCAAAAGCACTGAGCAGGACCATGCTGGTTTCCTATTTAGTGAGCACAAGTGTGTTACCATCTGTAGCACATCTTGGCACAGAATCACACGTGTAGGCACTCAATTCCATGAACCCAAAAGCAAACAGAGTGGTCCATAAGTGTTCACTATTCCCATGTACTTGTGAGCAAGGCCTTAGGAGACAGCCAGCATACTCAGGTACTCCAAAGTGGTTCCTGAGAAGAGGAGGCTTTGGGGGCTTCCACAATTCCCCCATTCTCAGTAGAGAACAAAAGTTAAGACTAATTTTTGAAATAACACATAGATACCATCTTTTATTAGGTGTAATAAGAATAATGAAAATATTTATTATAAGTTTTTTCTCCTGAATGGATAATATTACACAAAGAATTCCAAGTAATTTTATACTAATTGTGTTCTCAACTGTGTTTCACTTTGATTTTCTTCTAGCTAGGAAATATTTTTTTTAAAGTATTTACATGTTCTTGCCTAAATATTCCTTGCCGCATACACTCTCCCCATTGTTTACACTCAACCCATCTCTCAATCTTGTTGATCAAGGTTAGAAGACACTCAATAAAAATGAATGGAGTTAACTGCTTGAAAAAATCCAAACAAACAAACAAACAAAAAACTCCAAACAACCCAGGTGAAGCCCTGTGTCTTTATTAATTTTAGCTACCAAGAAGTTTTAACTGAAACATTTTCCACTTCTAATTTGTTGAAACAAAGAACACTTGGCAGGGCTTTTCATAGTACACACAATTACAAAATTGCAGATGTGTTACAAGCTAATAAACCTCTGTAGTTAAGGATTTAGATGAGACTCCTTTTCTACATCACATATTATCCTTTTTTTCACTTAAGAGAATAAATTGTATGTTATAAAGTTAGGTTTAACAAAGCAGAAAACAGCAGAGTATACTTCATTGCTTGCAGTATATTGAGGCTTGAGGCACTAGGGAGTATAGGATGCTAGAAGATGTTTTATGATGTGATTTTCTCTATGAGAGCTTTTGTATGAATTGGTAAGGGGTATTTATGCATTTTGCAGTTACATATGACAGTATACACTTTTCACTTTAAAAATACTTAAGAACAGCACACAAACAAAAAAGGAGCCTTTTAGCAACTGTAAAATATTTACACTGCACCAGCTCAGCTCCTGAGATGCAGGAGATTTCTACACCGGATAAAAAAGCTGGGCCACTAAAGCAGGGCATTTTAAAGTCATAGGTTTTGATACAGCAGGAAAAAAATGTCAAGACACCCAAGAAGAAAGCCACACCAGGGGCTTTATCAGGAGTGGCTTGAAATCCCTCCTGCCTCTGCCCTCTCTGTACTGTCACCAGCAATGGCACACCAGGATTCTTAAGGCTTTACTGGTGTTCCTTGCTCACTCTTGCAAATATTTAGAAATAAATACATTCCACATGAATGAGAAGTCAAGATGCTGGCTCTGGTAGGGAGCTTTAATCCCTTCTTTACTCTGTCCTTATGGCTTAAGTGAATGAATGAAAAATGTGCTGTCTGACTAATTTACTACTTTGGCAGTCAGTGGGTAAATGTATTTGACTTTTTGAAAATTGTGCAAAATTTTCAGGTTAAAGATGATATATACAAAATGGGACTTTTCTGAGTTTCTTTCCTTCAGGAAGATAATATGCATTGTTTTGTTTATGGACAGTTTAATAATTTTTTCTAAGTTTAATTACAATTGCGAATGTATTTAAAATGTAATGGAATCCACATAAACTCCACTCATTGGAATGAATGAGGAAAACCAAGGGGTTTTAACATTTGTGCTTTATCTGACCAACTCACATCAGATATGAAGGTCCAAAATAGAGTAGATAATTTTACTGAAGATGCCAGTGCTGTATTCCTACACATATTAGAAAAGTTTCCAGCCTTTTCTACTAACATCTGATGACAATATTCCGAAAAATGTAGCTAGTCTGTCAAGTATCTCTGGAATATGAATACATTTTTCCTAGTGCTTATGGGGAAGAGTAAAAATATGTGGGCTTGACGTTACCCAGGATCTGATCTTCATAGTTAGGAAGGCAGCAGAAGAAGAATCCCAAGCATATTTCCATAATGGCGGTGGTCCAGCCAAAGCCATAGGCCCAGCTGAACATATTGATTCCTGTCATTTCAACTTCAGATGAAAACTTTACTGGGTAAATGACCAGGCCCATGACGGAGAATACAGCTGAAGAAACAGGAGAAAACAAAAAATGTTTAACACCCAGCACCACTGCTGCCCTCCATAATCCCTGCAGCTAAACCCATCCATATTTTGGAGGATCTGAAAATCGATCCAGTGCCACGAGAGACTTTGATGTTTCACAGAGAGCTCAATTGCACATAGGCAGAGGCTTGGGTATAGGATCAGCTGAGGAAAATATCAGCTCTAGAATGCACAAGCATATATCTGCACAAGCTAAACTTGACTCCATATGCTGCCTTACCAGCCACGAAAAGCAAGCCTCCGATCCCACGAATGAAGTTGAACCGAAGTGTGTCAATGGCAAATGCTATGATGGCCAGTGCAAAACAGATGACTAGAAGTAGAAAGCCAACCAGGTATGTGGCAGCAGCAGCTCTTCCCCAGGCTGAAATCAGAAGGAAGATACATTAGAAAGGAACAAAAACAAAAACAAAGGCTGGCTTTCTCTGGTTAGTAATTAAAGGTTAATTTTAAAATCAGTGAAAAGAGGATCATCTCCCAAGAAAGAAAGCATGGGAGCTTTCTATCCTCTTACAGGTGAGCATTTCAGTTCCAACAGAAATCATGCACTAAGTGCAGAATGCATAAAATTTCAGATTGGTCTTCTCATTCAGAATGAAATGGGGTCTTGGGTGCGAGCTTACTCTTTAGTTTTAACAATTAAGAATTAAGAGAGAAATGGCTTTAAAGGTGTAAAACTGGACACTGTCCTTCAATAGCAAATATTACCTCAGCAGATGCCATAAAACCAGCTTTGTTTTGCACAGACAAGGAGAATTAAACTATCCCTGAAACTAATAAAATCTTCCTTTGAAACAAGTTGCTTATATAATCTGGCAACCTTAAAGGAATGGAAATAGCCCATAAATGTCAGAATTCATTTCTGTCTTTCAGCCTTAGTTTAGCTCTGTGTCCTAAATGGAGCTAAAGATTTGAAATCTGTTTTGTAGGGAAATTGGATCTTTGATTTTTGTTCAAATTTAAACCACTGAAATTCAAAAAGCTTGTTCCAGATATTAATTTTTTCATTTTCAAATTATAAATTTTTATGTTATAACATGTTAAAGCAAAGCATATTGCATTGGCATAACAACTGGAAAAAATATTTATTTAATATTTCAAAACTTGAGGAGCAACTACTGTTCAAAGAGATCAAAGTGTCTCTTCTGGATGTAAAAAAAGCCACTTTGACACATTTTAAATTGTGTATTAAATTGAGCAAGCAGTTAAAGTCTGCTACACATCTACACACTTCATCCCCTCATCTAAGCCACTGTCTTTGTCAAGCATTGGCTTCTAACCAAATATATGCAACAGCAGTGCCAAAAAATTATCACAGCCCAAACAACCCTGACAATAATTACAATTCAACTTAAATGTAGTGTATGCTGTTCAGTAAAAGTTCCCTCTGAAACTGAGTGAGTAACCTATCAATTTGTTTGCTTTAAGCATGGAAGTAATAAAATGCAAAGTGCCCTGTCTTTCCCTTGACCAGAGTCAAGCAAGCATGAAAGCAACTGTCCTGTCTTCAGTGAGTGACAGCTTGGTGTTCAATCAGTCTTTCCCCAGGGCCCACACCCACCACTATTCTTGGGCAAGAAAAATGGATCAGGATTTTCCAGCTATCCTTTTCTACCCCTCAGACCATCAAAACCGATTTCCGTTTTGTTTGCATTTCAGCATTCTTTATGTCTCCTTCTCCACACTGTATCTTCAGTTTTATTTCATCTCCATTCTCTTTCTTATTCCACAAAGTTTCTGTCTACTTGTAGGGCTTTTCAACTGGGTTCCCAGTAAACAGGCAGCTAGCTGCCTAGGAAGACTGAAAGGGACAGCACTTGTGTTCTTACATCTTATTTTCTAGCCCAGTGTTTTAGCTCAAACTCTTTTCTCTAGGAGTTTACAGGGGGCTCAGAGGTATAGGGTGCAGTGTGGAGGCACAGGAGGGAGGACAGCACCTCAGGCAGAGTATCAGAAAAAACAGTTAAGAAGAGGAATTTCTTATACTGCTCAATATACCCCATTGAAGGTGTTCCTTTTCCCAGTGTCTCTGTTACCCCTTCAAAACAGCAAAAAAAGGGGCATCTGGCCATAAGATATTTTCTCAGCACTGGTGACCTCACTGCTCTTGGATACAAGAGTTCTGGACACTTCTAGCAAAAGGGTGAAATTACAAGAACATCTAGAGGTGATGTTTTTTTTCTTAGGTACACAATTGCTTGTGGTTAGATACAAAACTCCCAGGCAAAGGAGCAGACTCAGAGCACAGCTGCCTGCCCAGCAAGTTCTAAGACACCAGGAGTCCTGGGGGTTCCACCTCCCCTGCTGCCAAAGCTCAGCCTTGCTTCCCAGGAGCAGCTGATGGTAGAGCACCAAGCCCTGGGGTGGGAGCAGCACCTGGGCTGGGGGCTCAGGGAGCTGTGCCTGGTGGCTACAGACATGTGGGGTGGCAGCTTGCCCATGCCAGCAGCTCCCTCCCCCTCCAGGCTCACCCAGGTGTTTTTCCTGAAGTAGTGTTCCAAATGCTGTGACTGTATGGAAGCAGACTGAGCGCACGCCCAGCCCACTGGGCGCTGGCTATGTGGCAAGAAGAGACATGTTTGTTGCAGGATGCTTACACCATTTGGAGGCATTGCTCAATCAATCACCTAACAGCCAATTTTGTGGCTCTCAGTTCTACAAAAGAGAAAAAAAAAAAAAAAACTCAACGTTGGAAGAAAAACAACACACAACTCCAAGGCAGTAGAGCATATGAAGAGTGAGTCTCTACAGGGTTTTTTTGAAGAACCCTTTTTTAAAGGTTTTTTTTTTACAAAAAACAGCAGCTATCAGTAGTCTAAGACCACAGTGTGTAAGCATCTTACCTTCCTAGAGTAAAAGGTAACAAAGGCTTTGTGCAGCAATAATTACAAGTGTTTCTATATTTGAGATGCTCATTTTGTCTTGTGCCAGCCAGGAATACTAGAGTAGCTTAGTTCTTTATGAATAGAACTAAGACTTAAAATTCCTTAGAAATGTCAGAATTAGAAGAATAAAATTGGTCAAAAAACACTGACAAGCAAGTGGCTGATTTGGTCCCAAATATTTTCTTACCTTCCAATGTTGTGGGGGTTTTTGTCTTTAACATTGAGTAAAAAAATAAATAAATTGTTTTATCTGCAAAGCAGTTTCTTAAAAATATGGACTCTAGGCCAAAGAATCCTCGTTGATGCAACACCAATTCAGTGTATTCTTGGCTGTAAAGCAAGGGCAGTAAAAAGCTGAAAGGGCCCAGTCTACCTGTCACCAAATCAAAAATTGAAACAGAGGGAGCAGCAGGTTACAGGATAGCAAACTGACTTTGTAAAATATTCAGCAGTTTTTGAGATTTATTTTCTCAGCCCCAAAAATGGTGGTGATTTTTTGGCTGTTTAAGAGTTAAAATGTGCTTGTGGGAAAAGAAACATGAGTTTATACAAAAGTGTTCTTGAATACCAGCAGCATCCTGTAATGCTTTGGTGCCAGTCTCATTTCTCTCTTTTTCAGTTCCTCCACCAGCTGAAAGATCACCAGTGAACACTATGAAAGAGTTTGTAGGCAGCTACACACCAGACACTCTTCAAAACTCCTTCTAAATAGCAATTTTCTGAGCAATTTGGTCTTTAAACAAGACATTGCTATCCCAAACAGGCAAGAGGAACCCATGGTCTCACACTGTCTCAAGTGGGTGAGGACAGTGCTTCTGATAGCAGAGTTTTTATGTCAGTCAGCAGTGATTTGTGAGAGTCTGGGCTAGCCAAAGTGAATACAGTAATATGTGACTACTAGAAAATGAAAATAAGTGCCTGACTTCTATAACTCCCAGCTGTGTGAGAAGACCCCTGAGTTAATTTAGAGACCAGAAAGAGCCCTCCATGCCAGGACAGAACTCATGATATCCTATGAGCTACATAATTAGCCGAGACAGAATTCAATAATAACACAGATTCATTACTCTGCTATTAAAGCTAACTCGGTTCGGAGGCAGCATTACTACCTCTTGTATTGCACCATATTAACATATTCTGCTTATCCTGTATCTGGCTGCAGCCACAGGGAAGCTGATGGACTTAATTAGACATCCAGGACTAAGAATGTCTCCAGTTTCCTGCCTTCCTGATTTTGCTCTCTCACACATTTTAAAGTTTATGAAAGTGTAAACACTGTTGGTGCTTCACACAAAAAGAAACAAACTTTCTTGCTCAGCAGCAAGTTGAGCCAAAACTTTGAGCCATCAAACCTAGTATTTCCTTAGCCTGTCATCTTTCATGTTCCAAATGGTACCTTCAAAAAAGGGCTATTTTGTCTTGAAAAAGCATATAACCTTTACTTCCTCCATGACAAATACAAATGCCCAAGTTCCTGGTGTATATGTTTCAAAACATGGGAAAACACAATAACATTCTCATGTTTTTCTTGATCTGGTACTCCCACACCACATAAACTGCTGAGTCTCTCCTTGGGTGACATTTTCGGAAAATAATCCCAGAGAGTTCAGAAGTACCGCTCCTTGTATAATCAATAAGAACATACTTTAAATTTTCCTCTTGGCTGGAAGCTAAATACACAACTAGCATTGGAAAGAAAAACAAGTATTTATTGCCAGCTCAAAGACACTAACAGTCATCTAGAGGTTCTTGCTGACTGATCATTTTCACACTGGAGTGAATTGTGCAGTGGCTTGAGGAAGGATAGCTTGAATTCACAAGAACCAGGGAGGGGTGAAAGAAAATTTAACAGATATTTTGCTCTGTTATCCTTCATACCACTGAGGGAAAGAAACATAAACCCTGCAGTTCTAGCTGCAGTCTTGCAAAGCAACTCTTAGGAGAACTAAAATCTGCAGTGGTAGCAATTCATCTCTGTGTTGTACGTAATGAGAATGTTTCTAGGCTGAGTTTGCAGAGCTCAACCTGTTTAACATCTCTCTGATTAAAGGGAAAGAGTATTATTTTGGAAACAAAGCTGAACTCACTTGAGTTTCTCAACCTGGCGTTCTTTGTCAGGGTGTGACGAACACTGCAGAGCACATGCTTCACTTTGAAAAGGAACTGCTTTGGTCAGGTTTTACCCATTTCCCTTTGGTTTGTTCTCCTCAAGAAAGTGCACGTTTGCTGCAGAACTCGTGTTCCCTTAACCTGACTCTTATGGTGGTCCATCAAACCCACATCCCTACCAGCTGAAGGGTTACAAGCTGCTGGTGTACATGCACAACACTATCATCAGGACTCTGGATTTCCTATGTTGCCTGTGCAACATGACACAGTGCAAAATCCTGTCTTCTGGAAATACTGACTCTGTAACATGCCAGCAATGGGAATTTCTGTGCTCTTTCTGGAAACAAATGCCCACTGTAATCTCTGTAATTCTTTGCTGATCACATGAGCTGGCTTTGAAATACCAGTGTGTACAATGCGTTTGTATACAGCCAAGATAAATCAGAAACTACCAAAAGCAGCTTCTTTCAAATAAACTGCATGTGCAAACTAACAGCCATTGACTGAAAGTTATTTCAAAGGAAGTTTGTAGAAATGAAAAAAAAATCACGTATTAGTCATGGATAATTTATTAACAAAATAAAATGAGGAAAATAATATCAAAGGTATGACTTTTCAGAGTTTCTGTCTTCATTGCATCTGGATCATTCATAAAAAAACTTCACTGTCTGTATATCTTTTATGTGGGTAGTCAATACTGGGTTGAAATTTATATCTTTTGCAGTGGAATATAGAATTTTTAGTCTTTCTATATGGCATCCTCTTTGGCAACTCTGTTCTTTCCCCCCTAGCATTACTTTTTTGGAATTCATTGGCTGTTAATACAGATTTCTCATTTAATAACAGAGTATTATCTCATAAAAGTAGTTTTTGTGTGAGCCAGAACCAGCTTTTAGCTTGCCACTATTTAAAAGACAGCCATAGAAACAGAGAATGACCTATATAGGTTCACATTAGGATAATGTCAAGGCCAAAGTTTCTCAATGATTAGTAACAGGTCCCATATAAATGAGAAAGGATTAGGACATTAGGACAATTACCCCACAATAATGATTTTAGATGACAACATTAAGGAAAATAACCTTTATAAGTAGTTCTTCTATCAATAAAACACAGTATACATTAGCAGAAGGCAGTGTTTTGTCCATAGCTGCATGCTAAAGTGATAGCTCAGTGTGGCTTGCTGGGCTTTAACTCCTTTAAAGGAAAAACTTATTAATTCCTCACCCCTGACTTCACCCACAAACAAACACAGGCAAAACCTTTGTGCAATCTCCAACCCTCTATTTTTACTGAGGCAAGCAATTAAACTTAGAAGATATTCTGACTTGAATTTGAGGGGAGGAGCAGTTACGTCTTGAGGGAGTGGTTCAAATTCATCTCATCATAAGCTCAAGCATGTACAAACTTGACTTAGAAGCTGGCTTCTGCAAATTCTGCATTAATGAGGACTGCTCCCTGATGCTTGCTTAGTGCTGGGAAGGCAGAAGGGGCAGAAGGTGTAGAGCCATCATCAAAGGCAGCACCAAGGGAGTAAGTTAGATATTAAATATAATGCACACACAGTGCCTCAAAATCAAAGGTTTGCTCACGAGACAGTCAGGGAGTACCCCTATCTCACATTATCTTTACAAGCAGTTGCACATACTGAGAAAATCTCAGGATTAAAACTCAGCCTCACACACTTTAATGCTGTAACATTTTTTCCTCCTATTTTTTTCCTATTTATTTTAAATTAAAGCAGGATTACTTATATGTGGATGGAGTTTGGGAGGGTCAAGTAAATAAAATAGATAAGGTATTGATTAATCGGTTCATTTACATAAGCTCAGTTAATGAGAATAGCAAGATGTACCTGCTTCCTAATTACCCGAGTGGGTTGAAATATTTAATGCAAATTAAACAGCATCAATTTCCATGATAACACAGGCTATGAACTAGGACTTTTAATCAAAACAGTAGAGTGGAACCTTTTTTAAAAAAAAGTTCTTTTTAAGTTTTATATTCCCAGAGTCATTTGGGACTAATGAACACTGAATTTACATCTTATTTTCATGTGCGCTAAGAATTGTTGTCATTCTTGATCTGTAGTTTTCATGCTGTGACCAAACTTTGTTCTGGAACCCTGATGAAAATCACCTCTTGCACTAGGGAATTTCCCACTAATAGACAGCAGCTGTGAACCTGGATCTGATTTTCTGATGGAAGCAATATAAAACCTTCAGAATATAAGCAGAAGTTGTGCTTCATACTCATAAAAATATATTGAATTTATTTACTCTTCTTGTTAATGAAACAGCTTTTACAATGCATCCTGAAAATGTTTGTCCCTTGATACTTACTGCTGATGAGGTTAAATGAACTGCACAGAGACTTCATATTTTCGGGGGCCTGATTTGGGCACAGCATACATATGTCAGCACAGTAGGTGACATTAGATGTATTCAGTTTCAGATTAGTAATTCAGCAGGACAGAGGTGAAATGTTATTTAGTACTAGTAGAAGGAAGCCGGATACCTCTGCAACACAGGCTAGTGTCAGCACTCCACAAGCTACTTTGAGTTCCTGGGAATTTTTGAGCAATGAGTTATTTTGTAATGGTACTTGACAAAGAAGAAACATGGCATTACAATGCTCACTTGTCAGTGTGTTTGAGGTGTCTCAAAACAGCACAAGCTGCCAGTAAAAAGTGATACAGAAATGTGAAAGAATGTTTTGTTTCTTTTGCTATTTAACACCTTCCCACTTAAGTAATATGTTTAAACCTACAGTGGAATTTGAAATACATCTTGCAGCCCTTATCATTGTTCAGACTATGGAGATATTGTTATGGCCATGCTGTATTAGTTTACCTCAGTAAACTAGAAGAACAGATGAGGTGAAGAGGATTGAGAGTTTGGCCACAAGTTTCCACATGCCTGTCAGCAGAGATGCCTCCTGTGCAAGTGAATAGAATCCTCTCTTCAGGACTTTAGGGCCTGAAAATACAAAGTGTTGAGGATCTTCTCAAAATCCTCAGCACCAGCAGTTCATATCTCCTGATGGGCAGATGAGAATGTTCCACATGACTGCTATTTTTCCACATAATCTAACCATAATTATTAAGTGAAGGCTGGATAATGAACAGCAGGATTACACATGCAATTGCTCTCTGGAGCATTAATTGCTCAAGAGCAATACTATTATTTAGAAAAGAATCTGATTAAATGAATCTGCCACTGAAATTATAAAAGTACAAACTAAAAGTACGAGGGAAAGCACACAAGCAATTGCAGAAAAGGAATAAAAATTGCCACGATAAAAAAATGTACTGGCCTTGATTCCCTTCTCTTATACCTGTTTAGAAACAATGGAGTGTCTTCTACAAACTGGGGAAAAATAAAATATTTTCTTTCCTTCTTGCATCATTCCTTACAAACACTGCTGTGATTTTTTCATTAGCTATATGTTTAAAACTGTATTTTTTCTAATTCTAAGCTTTGAATAATTATTAAGTATTCTACATTATTC
Organism: Lonchura striata; assembly: GCF_050655825.1. Lineage (NCBI taxonomy): Eukaryota > Metazoa > Chordata > Aves > Passeriformes > Estrildidae > Lonchura > Lonchura striata. The sequence goes on along the minus strand of NC_140705.1, from coordinate 63,209,596 downwards.
AGTAGCTAATCTTGTAATCTCATTTCTCGCTGGTTAATCCCAGGAAACCTTACACTTTAAGGAGAACAATGTCTTAGGAAATTGTACACTTCTCTACACACTGTCATTAAAACTACAGCAACCAATTTATATAAATACAACCATTTTATGCTACAATGCAGCAGGAACAGCTGCAGCCCTTTGTTTTCATTTCACCCTGTGCCAAATGAGTAGAAGCCTTTAACCCAGGCCATGCACAGGGCAGAGCTGGGCTGCATCTTGGGCTCTCCCACAGGCTTTCTTGAACTACTCAGAAACCTTCCTAGCCTCTTTTCCAGCTGCAAAGACACTTTTGCAAACCTACTTGGATGCTACCAAATTCTTAAAGCTGCTAAGTGCAGAACCTTGACTTCAGGAAAAATCTGCAATAAAGGCCCAGTGACTTGAGTTGGTCCCTACTTCAAAAGCACAATTACTTGTTTACTTCATTTCTCTTGTGATGTACAGACACCCTCAGGTGCCAGAGAGCCACTGGGACATCTTGTTTGTCCTCCATCTGCTGTATCCCATCCTGTCCCTCTGGAAATATCCCCATGTGACTCTGCTCAGGGTGCTTACTTCATCTTGGGGCAAGTAAGTGTTTCCCCATGCTGGGATTAGGTGCTGGCTGTGATGTGATGGGAATGTGGGGAAAGGAGAAACAGTTTTATGTAGGTAGTGTGGCAGTGGCAAAACTTGGTGTCTGGTCTGTCCTGTGCCCCAGGTGTAATGAGTCCTTGCTCTGATGGAGAAGGTAATTTTCCAGAGGGAGAGCTGTGCAAGGCCAGTGCTAGGTGCAGTATCAAGAGAGAGATTTTGGAAACTGATCCCAACTACATCATGTAACCTTGTTGTTGTATCACTACTTGGGGATTTTTAGTAAGTGATTTCCATTTTGTTCTTCCTCCAGGATACTATATGTGCTTCACTGTAGCAAAAGATTCCCTGGAAACAAAAGCCTGGTACAGGAAAAACAGGGGAAAAAATCTACTCATCAATGGGGATGCAGAATATTTATTTTCTCAAAAGGATATTACTTTTGCAACATTTCCTTCTTTCATTTATCCTGTAGCCATACTTATCTGCTCTCATAGTTGAATTAGTTTTTGTTTATTATAATCATACTATACTAGTCTACTTATCTTGTAGTATTGCATTCATATTCATAGACCAAAATAAAACTGGATACCTAGAACACAGTTGCCTATTATTTGCCTGGAGGACAAGCTGCATAAAGGCGTCCTTTCCAGATAGCAAAATCATTAATCCCTCCACTAATCTCCACAGCCACAAACCCCTCCACATATCCCTAGAAAAACCTATAATAAGATGTGAAAAAAACCCTATTTTTACAATGTGAAAATAACTGAAGATGTGGATTCCACTTGCCATATGGAAATACCCTTTCCTGATTTTCCCCCAAGATCTCTGTTTGCACTATGCAAATATGATGACCTCTTCAACATACACTTTAACATTTCAGTTTTTTTTATGGCAGCATCTGCAAATGGAAGAACTGCAAGGCTGGGTGGAAGATAAGACAAATGTAGTCACAAGTTTTCCACCCTTTGTGCATCACATTCAGACAAATAAAATCAGCTATTTCCCCCCCCCCCCATTATTTATGTTTATTATGTATTTATTTACACATGTTTAAACATCTTCAAAGCCTGCAGTGGAATAAATTACATACTGAAGAAATGTCTCAGGTCTGCAAGACACACCTTGTTCAAGACAGGTAATATAGCCAAAGAACAAGAAAAACAAAGGAGTGTTTTGCCAGCATCATGATGAGGTTTAACCTGTGCATTTTCTTTGTAAGCTCAGCCATGTCCCACAGAGACACATTCCATATTGCTCATTATCTATCCAAAAAGTCTTAATCTCTCTTTGTATATGTTCAAGCATGTCACCAGACTGAGCCCTTTGTTTTTTCAAGTGCAAGAAAAATGAAGAGCAAGAGCAATGAATCTCTCAATGAATCCCTCATCCTAAATTCCATGCATTTTGAGTAAGTGCCCTAATGCATTGGATATTTTTCCTAGAAAGTTATATTTATTTGAACTAAATATGCTTGAAAAACGACAGTCTTTGATAAAGTATACATGAGTGTCATGTTTAAAGCAGATGATCTGAAGTCTTGGAGAAGATACCTGAGTGTATAAACTCTTCATAGTCTCACTTTTCACAGTGTTCATAAACTTTGCAAAAAAACATGGGTGAGCAGATACTTTCACAAAAGGTAAGTGCACCTGGGGAGTTCACTGTCTTTCCAAAAAAAATCAAAACCTCTGAACTCCACTGATGCAGCCAATGAAATATTCATCCTTCTTCCCTTCCAATATAACCAATCTCAATTACATTGGGGTTTTGCCTTCCAACTGTATAAATGTATCTTAAGCAAAACAGCCGAGATTCAAGGGGAATTATAAACATTGCCCGTGCAGAATTTGATTTGAATTTGCACATTATAATTAACAACTTGCAAGGATGTTGCAATTATATCTAATTATGATAGAACGAAAATGACTGTAGTGGATTAAGGTAACTATACTGTCCAAGTAATGTTGACAATATTTGCTGGCAGCTCCTGGGGTACACATACACATGTTTGTCAGTGAAACCACCCCTGCAGGAGGGCCAAATTTCAGAACCTACCCAGCCAGCGGCAGATTAGGCAGGGAAGCTGTGAGTAAAGGTCAGAAGAAACAAGACAAAAGCTGTGGAACAGCGGGGGGAGAAAAGAGATCTCTCCTCAGGAATGCTATAAAACATTTCTGTCCTTTACGTTTACATCACATCTTTGTCTCTGTGCTCAGGAAGGCGTGTAATTACACTTTGTTTAACCAGCATTGTGTTTAGCTTGGCACAGAGTTAAACATCCCACAGAACATGATGCTAAATGCTTGTTTCCATGACCTTTCTGCAGCACAGGAGATAAATGTAATCCCAGAATTACTAAAACCCTCTACTTCATCACAAAGGCAGGTAAAATCAGGCTCAACACAGGACCTGGATGTTCACACATGACATGCTTTCATGACCTGGTCTTTTGGGTGGAATCCAAGACCAGCATAGTTACCTCTGCCCTGCATGAGAAAAGGTGGGAGTCACAAAAGCAAAATCCCAACCCCGCATCACTGAGCAAGATAAAATGGAGAATGGGATTGGCTCTGAGCACTTCCCACCTCTGTAGAGAATGGGTCTGAGAGAAAGGTCTGGAAAAGTTCAGGACAGTGACATGAGTTTGAAGCCTTAACAGTCAGGTCTACAGTCCTCTTCTGGGTCAGGGATAACTCACCCCCATGAAGGGCAAGATCTGCATTTTAATGGCATAATCTGGCAAAGGCAGAAGCCTGGCAGAATAACCCTCTCTCTGCATACAGGCTTCACGTATTCTCCCACTGGCTAGGTGACTCCATTGTGCCAGACATATCCAGGAAATTTTGTCCAGGAGGGTTCTGAGGATTTGCTTAGGCTTCCTGGGTATTCAATCACCTTGAAGAGTTCAGGTGATAGGTGCATGCCTATTGAGGGCATAATGCAGTCATGCAGCTCAGGAACAATGTTTCTAATGCTTTCAGAAGCACCAGTGGACTCTCCAGTATACCTGCTGGATAATGTCCTGCATGTGTGTAGCAAGTCCACAATATTTGTGTTAAAAGTGCTGGACTTATTGTGGATGTTATTCATGGTAACCCCAGACGTTCCAGGACAGTCGACACAGAGGATGACGTCCCTGCTTTGTCTGTAGATGCTGTCCAGTTTCCAGGGAAACTGTGCATACAGGTGCAGAATTTAAAGCTATCAGAGTGAGGCAGGATAAGGAAGGAAGTAAAATGCCAAACACTTAACTAGGTCCCAGAAGTAAGGAGAAATTTCTCTTGTATTATCAAGAGAAACAAGGTGAAACATCTCAGTGTTTTCTGTCCACCTGGCATTCATAGCATTCTCCAGGGGCTAACTTGGAAATCAAGAGGAGGGCTGGCTTTTCAGGAAACTTAGGAGGAAACTCAGGACTGGGAAACCCTCTACAAGCATCAAGTTCTTCCTCCTTCTTCCAAGTGCCATGTAGCAGAGGCCCATTTGCTGGCTTGACTTTCACCCAGCCACAGAGATGATGCTAGAGCCCTGAGAGCAGGACTGGATGGTGATGCTTGATGGAGCTGGTCATGCCTGGAGCCCTACACTCACAGACGCCTGTTGCAATTAACTCGTTACAGCTGAATTTTTTGCATAGAAGGTAGAGTTTTATGACATACAATAAACCTTCAGGAACAATTTTGAAACACTGTAATAAATGATCCCTGAGATTGCTTCAGCAAGTGCTGTTACTCTTATTTTTAACAAGAAGAGCTGAGATTCTGAGCCCTAGAGAAAACTTTCTTCCTTGTAATTTGAATGATCATAAATTGTAAGAACTCTTGAACATCCTTTCTGTCTTAACCTAACAGCCCTTAATTCACAATTACTTATTTCAAACCATGGCCAATAGCAAATATACAGAAAGAAGAAAAAGGAAAAATAAAAAGAAACAGAGCACATCCAAAGTGACCCTTCTCTTGGGCTAACCTCCCACACTTGTGGTTTACAAGTCTTTTCAAGCTGAAGATTGCACCAGGGTCTACATGTTTAATAGCATACTTCACCAAAACTTAGTGCGAACAAGAAATCCTTTCATCTTTTAAAGCTTTCTTTCATAATCACAAGGAGACTCTTTCACACGACCCACCCACCAAAGCAGTTTCAGGGCAGCATTCTGTAGCCTGACACTCCCTGGGAATATCTTGCTACCACCTTACATTTTTACCTCCCTGTTTCTGGCACTCATACCTGCTTGTCACACTAATGCCAGGCTTACCCACACAACTTGTTGTTTGGATGTTTGATCACCAGTAGCCGTTGAGTTTTGAGAAGCAGCGATAAGTGAGAAAAGGTTACCAGATCCTTCTGAGAGAGGAAGGAAGTCCTGTATTTTTTTATTTTTTTTTTCACTGGTACAATACCGTGCAAGGGTTTTTATGTATTATGTAGCCGTCTAGGTTCATTTCTGCACAGGAGTGTTGAGGGCATTTTATTTCTTCACCCAGTTAGTCAAAAGCCTCGGTGTACTCAGCCACTGTTGCCTGTGGCTTCACCTATAAATGCCAGGTACTGAGTGCCAGGGAAGGTGTCCTGGGGGACGTGACCCTCTGCTTCAGGGCCTGCTCCCGCCACCCGGCCGGCGCTTACCGTAGCCCATGAGGGACTCGCAGCTCCATTCCCCGCCCTGATCAGGCCTCCTGCAGATCTGCCACAGCGACGCTTGCAGCACATAGGGCAAGGTCTGCGACTCCAGCCAGCCCCAGCCCGCCAGCGCGATGATGCCGAAGATGACCCCAATGCCCAGGAGCAGGGGCAGGATCCACCTGCAGCGCGTGTAGTCGAGGCCGTACTTCACCATGGCTCAGGGCAGGTGCTGGCAGGACGGGGCCCTCTCAGCCGCAGGCTCGGCCGCGCAAAGCGATGGGTGCTCTGCAGAGCCCCTGGAAAGGCGGTGCTGGCACCTGCGAATGTGTGTGCAGATGTTGGAGAAAAGCTTTTCAGCCAGCACAGACACAGCAGAGAGAGAGGGAGGGATGGAGGGAGTGAAAGGAGGGAGGGAAGGAGCTCCACCTAGATTCGGATGAGTAAGAACTGCCGCTGAGCAATAACCAGTTGAGCTGGGGAGAAGCTTCGAGGCTGGGTTTATCTGTGAGATCTTCTGTGCCCTGCTGACTAGGTAACAAATCAGGAGATGTTTGCTCTCAGCATTTAACACTTTCCTTCCTGACATCCCCACTAGCAGCGGTGCTTGCACCTTTCCATCTCTTCTAAGGGATTTGCGTTACGGCAGGAGAAAGCAGAGACAAAGAGGGAGCTGTTTGCGTGACGTGGTGGATGCCTCTGAGACGTGGCACCTGGAGGCTGTGAGCTGCCTTTCTAGGACTCCATTGAAAAATTAAATCATACCTTATTTTTCACAATTAAAGAAATCCCCATAGCTGTTATAAAGCTAAGGCAATAAAGAATGTCACTGTCGGCTCTTCCCCTTCTGGAGCACAGGTACAGAGGGAAAGAAAAATGCAGTATGATCTGGATATAGCCTTATTGGGAGAACAAAAGCTGAGTTCTGATTTGACTAAGCCTCACAAACACTCCCTGAGTGTGGGTCTGGCTGTACAAGAGCTTCCTGGGGCCTGTCAGAGCCTGTCTGCAGCTGCTAAGAGTGCAAGGCAGAGATGAGCCATCACCTCTCTATGCCTTGGGAGGACACCCAGCCAAGTGTGGGGCAGAGCTTTTTGTCTGTCGGCTCAGAAGTGATATTGCTGTGTTCCCTGCACTCTCCCTTTGAACTAACACATGCTACAACCTAGTATTTTGGTAGGGCCCAACTGCATTTACATCTGGAAGCAGCTGCAGCCCTTGATCACAGTTGATTTGTGTGAAAAACAGTTAAGCCCAGAGGATGCAAAGTATCCTTTGCAGTTGTCAGGTAGGGCTGCATCCAAGTACTGAACTCATATACTCAAAGAAATTTGTTATTGTATTGCAGCTCTCATGGTGCAATGTGACAGCTAGGAACTGTTTGTGAACTGCAAACTCCACAGCATTTTTCTGAATTAATATTCATAAATCAATAATGGCCTAAATGAAAGAAATTAATAATTTACATTGCAATGATACACTGTGGCTGAAGAGGTATTGAGCTTGAACCAAGCTGGAACATCCACAGCAATGAGCTTCATGGAGTTACTACTTCACTACTTCATGAAGAATTCAATTTGAAGAAGTAAATTTGACACCATGCCTTATCTCTCATAAGATACCTGATTTGCCTGCTGGTAGATTAGCAGTGGTGTGGCTGCATTATCTCTCATTCTGGCCAGCTGAAGCATCCTGCCAACACCTGCCCTTTGGCACAGACAGTCCAATATCCCTGTGGCTGTGAGAGGTCCATCAGGGATATCCAACAGGACTCTGTGGGAGCAGGAGATATTTTTACTGTTTTGGCCATTGAATTTGAATGTTGCTGAAAGCTACGTCCAACTATGAAGACACCCCAGATGCTGTTTTAAGTTTGAATTAAGGGACAATCTCACTTTTTTTTTTTGAAGTAAACTTTACGGAGCAACCATTTCCTCAGAATGGAATGTATCTTCCGTTGTAGCCCACATTTGTGCTATCCACAAATTCAGTTATCATTAACCTAATGTTTAAAATACCATTTACATGTTCTATAACACTGCAATATATAATTTTTATGCATTATTTAAATAAATATTTACATTAAAGCCAGTATAATTTGAAGCCTAACCTTAATATGCTATGCTTTTACCTGCAGGTTGTCCAAGTCTTTATATGCATGTTCTTTCTGTTGCCACAGCTGAAGTAGAAGTGGACACAATAGAATCCAAAACTTGGAGAGAACACAGGTTTGGATATTGAATGGCTTTTAAAATATGGCTTCAGAAATACTTGTGAATGTGGCAGCAGAGTGTAGACACGCCTTCACTCAGCTGTCTCTATCTAGTCTCTTGCCAAGTTTCAACCTTTCACAAAATTACAAATTTGTAAGGATATACGCAAATCAAATTAAAGAAATTTTGTACCTGAAATCTAGTATGAAGATAGGTACTGTCATGCATTTGAGAGACAATGTCTGTTGAGGACTAAAATGGTCCTCTCTGAATTTAGAATGCTCAGCCATGTTTCAAGTAGGTACTTACTGAAGGATTTGTCATTAGTTTCTAATTCAGCTCACCTGTGGATGAATGAATGCTGTCACAAATGTTAGCATTTGCAAGGTGATACCACAGAGAACATTGTTATGTTGTGAAAGACAGGTGAGTAGTGTTCAGTCACCACAAATGTTTCTGTGTCTTGCCACCTTTGTCATCCTTAAGTAATTCAGAAATTCAAGCAATCTTCACATTCAGAAAAGGCTGATTTGAGATATCTTGAACAGTAGAGAGGGAGATACATCCAAAGGTAACAAAATTATGTATCTATCTCATGTAATTCTGGTACTCCTATGGCAAACAGGGAAAAAGTATTGGAAACTTTAAGTGAAGGGATGACTTACCTTCACCATGCTTCACCTTTTACAATGTATAAGCTGGATGTTTACATGACAGCAAAAGCTTGTTCTCCTTCTCCAATATCTGTGGCTAGACCTTCCTGGCTAACAGCAACATCATCCATTGAAAATGAAGATATATTATCAATGTTAAAACTGTTAGATTGTAGTGCACTTTCTGCACCTAAAAATATTCCTAATGAATCTTCATTGTTACTTGAGGTAACCAAGTAAGTAGAAGGATATTGATAAAACAAACAACTCTACAGCATTAGAGTTAGAAATAAAATATGCCTTTTTCAGCCAAGACACAAATGATTTTCTTAGTAGAAGAAGAAGCTAAGAAGTCACTAGCAGCATATTTTCATTCATCTTTTGTCTCTGGTCAGCTAAGCTGTATAAATTACTGGATTGACATAAACTGACCAGCTGTGGTGCATGGTCATGACTCTTGCAGCAAGCACATTTTCATTCTCTTACATTTACACTGCTTATAAACAAGAAGTCCCCAGAGTCTGAATTTTAAAAGCTTTGCTAAAATGGTTTTATGATCTGTTCTCTTGTGTTACATCTAACAAGTCACTCTCAGCATGAATTTTGTAACTATTACTGCTATCTTTGTTAATCTATTTACAACCAGACATCCTTTACTTTTGCTGGTAATGCCAGTGTACTGTTTCTCTTTGGAAAGGGCTGCACTGCAGTTATTGTTACAACCACAGCCCAAACAGTGATGCCAAATTGTACTTTGTGGTACCCTGTACCCTGCATCCCCTGGGCAGCAAGGCAATAATGTTCTCCATGTGACTAATATGTCATCCATACCAAGCACATGTAGCAAAAGACCTTTAGACATCATTGTAGAAATCATCATGTAGAAATACATTCTAAACAAGACCTGACTTTACATCTTTTTCAAAATGAAAACATCCTCCAGCAAAAATGCACACAATTGAGATCTTGTCGTTTTGCTACACCAACCCTTTCAGAGGAACTCTCCTGTGGTGGCCAGGAACCGGGACTTCTCTGTGATGCTTATGATGACGTGGGGAATGGTGAGTGCTCAGTCCTGCCACCATGCACTTGGGAAAGCCTTCTTCTATCTGTCCCGCACACCACAGGAAAGCTCTGCAGATGTTGGTTACTTCCTCTGTTCACTGACTGCTGAGTTTGGAGGAAAATTCCTACAGAGTTTTGTTAAGATTTTTAGCAAGAGTCATCCAGGACCAGCTTGCTGCAGGGCCTCTGAAGCCTGCCCCACATGCAGCACTGTCTGGCTCGTTTGTAAAACAGGCTTGCCTGGACAGGATGAAGGTTTAGGATTAAAAGGGCTTTCTTCCTCTCCTTAGCAAGGCTACATGTGCAAACCAGTAAGTGTTAACACCTGAGATGCAAACATGGGGCGGCATCCAGGATTGTAATTTATGTGAGCAATTCAAGACTCTATTGGGAAAACAGAAATAAGGAAAACACAAGATGAGGAAACTACAAAGACTCTGTATGCCTGAACATGGATTTAATTGGCAGCTAGTTTTTGCTTAAGGTTGTGATAAGCTATATACTGGAAAAAGGTTTAATCCCCAGGTATTTCCTACAGAGGTTCTGTAGAAGTTTAATCAGTTCAGTCAACTCCTCATTCTCCAGGCAAAAGGCTGAAATCAAGGGTGTCCTGTAAACCTACTATTCAGTTAGGAACTGAGATGGCCTCTGGACACTTGTGACCATTGTGAGTGTCTGTATTTTCCATGAGTGGTCAGGAGCACAGTCTCTCCAATGAGCACACAGAATCATAGAATGAAATAATCATAGCATGTTATGTACAGAGATTTTATGAACCCATGGGTAAGCAGTTAGAGTGGCACAGCACAGTCCTGTTCTACATATGGGATAATTTTACTTAAGCTACTTTCTTTGGGCTCCAGAACTTCTCTGTGGCATAGGTAAGATAACTAAATACTTGTCCTGTTGTAGTGGATCATACAGTAACTCCTTGTAAAGCATAAAGGCCCAGTTACCTTAAGAGAGGAATAAAATCAGCTTCACTTAGGTAATTCCCTGGTGCCACAGCCTTGCTATTTATAGTTCCCTGTCAAAGAAATAGCTTTTATCTGCTCTGCCTTATGGGTCAGCTGGGAATAGCTATTTGTTTAAAGCTCTGAGATTTACAGATAGGACATGCATGCTAAGCATGTCTTAAGGGGTTTTAGCCAGAAATTTTGACTTTGAGATTCTCCAGCCATAAGAAGGATTTTGCTGAAACTAATGTGGACATGGACATGATGCCTTCAGTTTCAAATGTTTGATGTGAAATTGATTTGACAAGATGGCTAAAATTAAAACAGAAGTCTCCTAGCAACATTTTCAACTTATTGTCTTATTACTGAATGCTAATTATGATTTTCCTAAGTTTGGTTTTGTGAGTTGTTTTGCCTTTCTATTTGAAGTCAGAAATTAATTTTCATGTATAAAAATTCACCTATTTTTTTTTCATTATAATTTCTGCTTATTTCCTGTTGCAAGCCATTGCTAACACAAAGAGAGCTTAAAAATAGGCTATTTCCCAAAAAGGGACTGTAATGGCTAAAGGTCAGGTCCTGCCCCAATCATATACCTCCACGCATATTCAGAACTATGACCATCAAACCAGCCTATTCAATCCATGATCATTCCTAAGGGCAGCACACTGTAGGACAGGGCTTGCCCAGCCTTTCTATTCAATTTCATCTGAGTGCTTGCTCCAAACCTTTCTGGAGCCTCTCAAATTCAGTGAACATTGATTGGCAATGTGTCACCTTGAGTCTTAGCAAACTTTGATGCTTATAAAATAGTCTATATTCACAAAGAACTCTGTAAAAAATAGCATGTATTGTCCCCATTCCCATGAATAAACAAAAAGCAGCAGCCATACCAACTCTTCTCATGTTATTCAATCCTGCAAAGATAAGGACTATAATTAATTTCTATTTATTAATTATATTATGTAATGTATAGTTCTTATCACAAATTATTATTTATCTTGTTTATAGCTGTAATATTTATATTATAAATCTCCAGGCATTTCTGTATGTTCTGCTACAGTCTTTATTATAAATACAGCCTTATTAACTTCATGCGTTCAAAAATCCTAATGAAAAAATCCTTTGGATTGTTCCAACAATTCTCAAGTAATTTAAATGTAATTTTACATAGGCAAAATTTGAGGACATCGGATTTTTGCCTGGAATTTCTAGATGTCAAGTTTCATAGCTGGTGCAGCTTTGCCCACACCTTAGGACACCAGGGAATCCCAGGCAAAAAGCTGCTTACTGTACCACTGCAGACCTGCATCATGGAGTCATTGGAATGATCTCATAAATATACAGCACATGTGCAGGAAATGGGGTCCACACATATAAACTGCTGCACCTGTGCAGTATCATTGGCATTTATCAGGTTATGTGAATCCACTGCACATGGCTTTCACTACCTCTGTACTGATGCCTGTTATGGGAACCAAATTTAGAAACTCAGCATCCCTATTTTTGACAAATGCATCCTCCAGATTTGATTAAACTTTATTCTGGTTGTGAGTGTCATCTCCAAAGTCCATTTAAAAACGTGCAACTTCACCTACTGGCACAGCAGATATGCTGTTCCATATCGCCAGTAACCCCCACTGCTCCGAGTTGTGGGACCAGAACCTCAGCTCTCACATGTTTTGCATCTCCTGAAGCATTTTGGTTTCCACAGATATGTGTGCTTGGTTCATCATTAGTTTTTAAGTGCTCAATGACCTCAGCAGCTCCCTTTGTGTGTGTGTGTGTGTGCCTGCAACATTTCTCTTAGCATGCGGTTGTTTTTGTTTCTGGAGTGCTTATCACCATAACAATCCTCCCCCTCCCGAATGATCTGTTACTACACTCCCTTGATTTATGCACACATTCTACATCCAAAAGCCTTTGTGTGCAGCATGTAAAGGTCAGGTGAATAATCTTTCAGAATTCTATCTTGTCAATGAATTGTCTAAAAAATTAGTCACTTGTTACATCAACTAAAAATACAAAATCCCAGCAGGGTGTGGCAGCTGTTTCCCATATCCATGAGATTTAAGCATTAATCATCCCATTCAGGTCAATTAGTCTTCCCTAGCACTCAGTCATGCACATTTTTGACTGCTCATAACTCTTCCTGAGACAGGGGCCAAGTGTGCTCAGATTCCCCATAATTGCTCTCTCTTCTCACAAACTGAATTAGAAGGAGCAGCCCTGTGGCCTGAAGCTCACTGGAGATATTCAGATGATTTTAGTGAGCACAGATTTAGGTTGCAGCTTAATACAGACTGGTAGGTAAACAGGAGTACAAATTTTCTTCTTGTCAAAAGAAGGGCATTATAGAAACCCTGCAATTATCTTGAGGGCATTTAGGAAGCTCTAAAAGGAACCAAAATATTTTTCCTATTTGTTTATTTAAAATTAGAAGTAATTAAAAAGGGGGATACATGGAACCAAAGCCCAAAAAAAACTCCACATGGAAGGCACCAGAATCCAGGGTAGTAAATTAATTTTAAAATTAAGAAATTTAGGGAAGAGGACAGATAAAAAAAGAAATGAAGAGGAGGATGATGAACCTGTCTTTCTAGAAATCAAAAGCCACAGGCTGGTACAAGACAGCAGTGACTGACTGATTTGCTCTCTTTAAAAAAACGTCACTAGGACAGGGTTATAATATGGGCCATGCATAAACTGAGGTTAGAACTGGGAAGGTTTCTAATCATGGGAAAAGTGCAGCCTTCCACTGAAAATAGCAGGCAAGTACACCACCTTTTGTTCATTATTTAGATTTCTTGATCATTGTAGGAAAGGCACTTGGAACAGTTTTGATAAAGAACAGACCTCCCACACACGAGACCTCCTGTAAACTATTGTGTATTTAAAATGTTTAGAGTTCCGCCTTATCTATGATGCACTTAAGAGGTTTTGGCTCAGGAAAAAACATTTCTATACCTGGAACTTCAATAAAAGCACACAGACATGTTTTGCAGTGTATTCTGAAGCTTATTTGACTGGAAAATGAAGTTGCTGCCTCCTGGACATGAGGTCTTTAACTTCATTTTATTAATCTGACACTTTATGGATATTGATATTCAAATTAAGAGAAGGAAAGAATGGCTCATTTGTTTGATTTTATGAAATTAATCTACTGACCACAAACACCACCAAGTTTCTAGAACCATCAGTTAAAACATTTTTAATTAAGGCACCACATTTGAAACAAGTGTCACATACATTAATATCTCTTGAAAGTAATTAATAACTTTTTGCAATAGCTTTCTCTGGAACATCGAAGTTGTGTAACATGCTGGTTATGCTTCTACCCCTCCCAGTACATTCAGAGCCAAGTTTATTTTACATTAGACCTCTTCTGACAAGTTATGCCAATGCTTATAAAAAAAGCATACAAAAGACATAGATTATGCTAATCCTCATTACCATATTACAATACCATCCTCCCTGTCATTAGGAAAGGTGTGCATTTTCTTACACTTTCTTCTCCTTTTCAGCTTTAGTTGTGCAAGTGTTTTCCTGACTTGAGATTCTCTGCAGTCTTTTGAATTCACTAAAAGTAGGTACTATAATTAGTTACAATAAAGTCTACACAGTATTCCCCACCAGCCAGTACTGTACAGAAAAGGGAAAAAAATTTAAAAGGACACATTTGCCTCAGAATTCTCTTATTCGGCAAGAATCATAAATACAAATGGTTGTATATGCCACAACTGAGGTCATAATACAGTTCTGAAGTCTGCAGACATTTATGCTCCGTAAAGTTATAAAACACAGGCCTAGAAGGGACCTTCAGGAATCACCTGGCCTCTCTAAAACAGGATCACATGCAATATATAGCCTTATCAAATTGAAAAAGGTGTTACAAAATGGAAAGCTATACAATATATAATACAAGAAATACAGGACATTGCAAAAGATCAGTTGTAAATTACTTTAGCTTTACAGTCTGTTTTAATGCTTTCTAAGTTCCATTCTGTATATGTGCACAAATACACATAGCCACACACTTACCCTCTCCTAAGTACCAGGGTCATGAGAGTAAGAAATGACACAGAGCAACATGTAGCATTTGCTTTCCACCTCAGTCTGTCTCTCCTAAAGCTACTTCCCCCACAGCTGGGAGAGAAGTTCAAAAAATGAACTTCTTCCTTCTTCCCCAGCTGAACAAAGCCCTGACAAAGATTATAGACCATAATTAAATCTGCTGGAAGATGCTGGAGGTCCATGACCAACACAGACATGGCCACACCTCGCTGGAATACTTATTTGGAATTGCTGGCTGCAGAAACACAAATGAGGAGCCAGCCAGATTACTCCAACACTGATGTCTGTATGAAGTTCACACATGTAAGTTGCTCACAGAACTGCCTTTCTATTTCTACCTGTTACCCTCACTCACTCATAAAGCAGCCCAAGTTTGCTAAACTCTGAAGTACATGCAGTGTTAGAAACTTCTGGAAGTTTTTAAACACCTTATGCTAAAATTTCCCTTCAAAGCACACTGATAATTAAAACACTGCAACTTTACAAAGGTAGACAAATAGAATAGTTTATGTTTCTGCTCAAAGATACTTTCTGAATCAGAATCCCTCATATACCATGTAAAAATGTATGTAGCTTAGCATCTGAATCTATTACAACATATATATGTGATTCCATCACAAGTCCTACTGTGGCCACAAACCTGCCAATGCTACATTAGCCACTCTTATGTTATACACACCAGCTCCATGCTTTGGAGGAGACCTTGTCCAACAGCACCAATTGGTGGAAAATAAATTTTAATTTTATTTTCCCCTTTATTCAAATAGCTAATAGTCAACAACAGTCCAGTAACAGGAATGAGAAAATATTTTTAGGCAGCAGGTGACTGTGATAGTATCACAGAAGTTTCTTCCTTGGGGCTGACTTTGACAGAATAAAAAGTATTCCTTGGAATGCTGTGTTTTTTCCTAGCTCCATTTAAAGCAATTTTGCCAGAGGTGAAAAAAAACAACCTATCTTGCAGGACCCACTAATGGGTTGTTTAAAATCTGTCCTTTTCCTTTCTACACTTGAAACACTATAATCTATATTTATAAGAAAATATTTGAATAAAATAAGGATGACTCAATTACTTGGGAGGGGAAGGAGCAAGTAAACCACCCAAGCTGAATTGACATAAGAATATGTAGATAATACTTTGGATAAAAGCTATTTGGTTTAAGATGCCAATGGTTTTCCTGATTTATTGCCAGGCACAGTAAGAAATACACTGGCAAAATAAGGTGAGTTTTAGTCTTCTACAATCACACCAAATTCACATCAGAGCTGCTCCTCTGTTTTGACAGTTGACTGTACTTGGACTTAATCTTTCAATTTAAGTATGGTGCTCTCTCTGGGGAGGAGTAGTAATAGGTAGGCTTGATGTTTCCCAGGACTTCATCTTCCCAGTTGGGGAGGCAGCAGAAGAAGAAGGCACAACCAATTACAACAACAGTGCTGGCCCAGCCAAAACCATAGGCCCAGCTGAACATGTTATCTCCTGTCAGTGGAATGTCTTCTGTGAATTTCACTGGATAAATGACCAAGCCAATGATCTGGAATGCAGCTGGAGAGAGAAAAGAAAGAAAACCAGGAGTAAGTTACGGCTCCCATTAAGAAAAGGTAACTGGAGATAAGTGCATACTTAAGATATGTAAGGGTTATCTTCAGACCTGCAATCACATCTGCATTGTTACAGAGGTATGTGATTTCTGTCCCAGGCAGATCCCCACGCCTGTGTGGCTGCAGCACCTTAGCTGCCATTGCCAGGTTGCTAAGGCACATACCTGCATGCTGTGACCAGCCCTGTCCCACAGCCAGCACTGGGAACCCTGCCCAGCCGGTTACCTCCCAGAGCCCCGTTCCTCCTCCTCCCATCAGAAAGGTGGGAAGAACCCACAGCTCTTAAGTCTTAGCATGTGACATGAAGGGTCAAAGGTCTTGGGTGTCCCCATAAATTGCTCTTGGGAAAGTGAGAACTGACAAAGGCCACTGCAGCTCCCCTACCCATTATGCTTTCAGAGAACAATTCAGCCTTCCCTTGTTCCTCATGAAAATGAGTCATAAACCAGACAAAGCTAATTTCATAAAGGAGGCTCCATCTAGCATGTTTTTCTGCTGATGCCTGTTTCACATCTAAAATAACCTCGTCTTTGTGCCCCGCCTTACCAACAACGAAGAGCAGGCCTCCAATTCCTCGCACAAAGTTGAAGCGGAGGATCTCAATAGAGAATGCGATGACTGCAAGGGCAAAACAGATGACCAGGATCACAAAGCCAACGAGGTATGTGGCAGCTGCTGCTCTCCCCCACCCTTGAAGAGAAAACAAGTAAGGTATTACACACAGCAGTACTCTCCTATAGGTCTTTGCAGCTCTTTGGTTTTCTTTAATCATTTTTATTGAAACCCTTTACTGTAAGAAGCATGTCCTTATGTCAAAGCAATACTGAATGCCTGCAAAGCACACAGCTGCAGAGCAGGGGGGCACCATCACTGCTGGAGCAGCACAGGTATTCCTGCCTGCTAACTTGTCTGGCTGAAAAGGGGGATAGAGTGCAGCATAGTAGAGAGATAATACCTTCAAACTCTGTACCTGTAAGACACCCACAGATATATAAGCAGATAGGGCACACAACTGCTGACAGTGCCCTTTATTATTACAGCTCCTGTTTGATATTCAGGTTTTCAAAAGCACTTCCATGCACGGGGAAGTGTGAAAGCAGACAAGAGGGTACCACCACAGGAGATAACTGCTGGGAAATAATAGTGCTGTCTGCATAAAACTTCTGGTTTTTTATGACAAGAATAGGGCATGTGGAGCAAAATAAGCATGACCAAAAAGAAGTAAACCTGCAATAGCTGAAAAGATGACAAAAAGAAAGTTCTTGAAAATAAGTATCTATTCATAGCTAAAATGTAGCAAGCAGGTGGAGGAGAAACAACGAAATCTGAGGTAAAAGTTGATGAGTCCTCTTTGAATCATTACTTTGACATTTGCTGGAACAGGGTGTATCAAGCTACTTAGTGTCAAGCTATTGCATGCTGGAGAGGCTCAGGCATGAAGCAAGCGCAGCTGTATTCCAATGGAGCAACACCAGCATCCAGAACTCACCCGGCACAGGCCAGGGCCAAGGCAACAATGGCAGGAAAACCTCCTAGATCAACAGCCAGTGATTCTACTTTGGCAGCAACATGGCCTCGTGAAAAGGCCCTCACACACCTTGTCCTCTTCAGAAACCAAGCAATTTAGGTGAGCCCAGTGCAAACAACTCCAAGCAAAGATGTTCCTGCCCTGGAGGCAGGATACCTGCCCACAAGGGCTAAACCATATTGGCTAGTGCTTTGTTTTCCAGTCAGCTGTCATCACAGTTCAATTCCCACATCTACATATTATGGGTTTTTACTTTCACACACTCAGACAGAGGTAGGGCTGGATCCTGAGCTCCCTCCAATGTAGGAACAAAGAGGCCAGTGAGATCTAGGTCAGAACATAAAAAAAAAAAAAATCTCTTTCATGATAGTTGTCCATTCCAACACAGTTGAAGTGACTTTGGAGATATCCTGCTATCATTGTAGTCTCCATTCTTTCTCTGCAATTTGCAGTCTGAAAGCAAAGCATTGTTTTACAGCTATTTTAATTAGATCTATTTGAACTGGTTTATTTTTCTTCTAATCCAACAGCAAAACCAAAATACAGCAGGTATCCATCAACCAAATCTCTGCCAAAACTCCCAACAAGCACCACTGCTATCTGAAGACAATAAAACTGACCTGACATAGAAAAGATAAGGAAAAGTGTTTCTTTCCCTTCCTGGAGCTACTCAAGACAATACAAACTTCTCAAATTCCTTCTTCTTCAACTTGTTATGCGTGTCTCATACCCCTTCCCTGAGGGAATGCTGAGGGGAAGAAGTGAGAAGGAGACTGATGAGTGTCTGGAGAGTAGAGCTATGTCAGTGGTTTGACAAAATCTTTTCATACAAAATATTCTCTGCCATACCTAATGCAGGTATTGAATATTGTCTCCACAGTAGGATTTCTTTAGTGATAACTAATATAAAGGGATATGTAACCATTACACACAGCCAGTCCAGTAAAGCACATTCAGACTAGATGATTTAGGCAAGGTTTTATCAATATTTGCCCTATTAAGGAAAAAAAAAAAAAAAAAAAGGCATGACAAGAAGGAACACTAAGTTACCATAGCATATTCCCTTTCAGATGCATTATTTATGCTGACAAGATGTAGGAAGACAAATCTGGCATCTGTTTGATAAAATGTAAGTTCTAAACTCAAATACACCTGCATGTTAGAGACCTTGAGGTTTAATGCAACACAAACACAGCTGAAGGAGTACAAGGCAGAATGCCATAGTGCTCTCTCTGCCATTTTTGTATCATCTGTACTGTCTTTACAAGCATAATAAGCTTTTGGATACAGGTCAGCCTAGGCTCTGCTCGCAGTGATTTATTTTCTTGTCTCTGGCAATAAGAAAATGACAATACATACAACTGCAGGAGCTATCTTGTCAGGAAGATTAATATCAAGCTCAGCTTTGCTTCAGGTCTTCAGAAACAAGGCAGCAGTAGGTACCATCATCATGAAACTCAGTGAGTTTTGTGCTTATGTGTGACAGGGCTCAGTGCTGGTGACCCAGTACCTTCTGCTCTTTCTTCAGCTGGATTATCTTTTCCAACAGCACTTAGCAGCAGGTTGATGCTGACAAGACCTGATAAGACTGAGTCATAGGTGCTGCCCACAGCACTAGATGGGTGTGCTCTGGGCTGGGTGAGTGTAGTCAGCCACTGAACTGTCAGCCAGACACTTGATCCCCTGGAGGAATCACAGCATTTATGCTTAATTTTGGAGATTTCTCTTACATTTTGTATATATATATGTGTCTCTTAATAAATGACTGATGGGAGAGATTAGGGTGGGAGGGTGCACCTTTCCTGAACATAGAGTGCAGCTCTGGGATGTTCCTTATCGACATGACCTGTTGCCAGCCCCACTGACAGGGAGACTTTTCACCAGAGACTTTTCCCCCCGTCTTTCTGAAAGATCCTCCCACTACAGCTCCCAGCTGCCAGGAGGGGAGAGTGCAGGTTTACCCTCTCACTGTTTGCTGCCATAAGAGCTGGAGAGACCGGCTCACAGTCAGAGAATGACAGATTAGCCCCAGTTTCTATCTGGTTTATGCTCAAAAGTACCTTGTAATCATAAGATATGAAGCCAGAATTTAAGCTTTTCCACAAAAATAGAAAATTCACAGGCCCATTAATTTGTCAGAGAGAGTATTTCTTGTGGAAAATAACATAAATATGATGTATGTTTATGAAATCAACCAAGAACACCACAGTGATTTGGGACTGCATAAATAGAAAGGCAAAAGAAGAGAGGAACAGAAAAGCAGATAAATAGTTGGAGGTATTAGTGTTTCCAGGTCAGCTTGGCCTCAAATAATAGTCAAGTTCTTTGCATCTAATCAGCAGAAAAGTATTTATCTATTAGGTGGTGTTGAAAGAATATTTAAAAACAACTGTTCAGAAGGTCTGTAATTATTAGGAAGGATTAAGAGTTTTATTACATAGCATTACATTACATTAATGATTACTATGGGAAGGAATTAAGCTGCAAATATTATCATGCAAATAACTAGGAGGGGTCATGATTACTAAATGTTAATGATGAGCACCAGTAATATGATGAAATTAAAAGAAAGCAAGCAGCAGTGCCTTAGCATTAAGTGTCTTTCCTGACTTCATTCAGCCATGCCTCAACCTCACCAGGGAGGAAGTGGAATCTCTAAAGGCTGAGATATTTAAATCTAGATTTCTCTTTAGAAATCAATAAAAGAGCTGTGAAAATAGTCTAGCAAGAAGATGAACTGCTACAGGATTTGAATTAACAAGACTCTCATATTTGTTCATTCACTTCTAGAAGCCAAAGCTAGTTTGTTAGCTTGTGAATAAATTGAAGTTTTTCTCATGACCTGCAGAGACTGGGCATGTTTTGGCAATGTAGCTTTAATATTCTTGTGTATGTAAATGGCAGTAGCAATCCTTGTTTGGCCTCAAGAGCCCATTACACAGAATGTCCAAAAATATCTCCCTTTTTTGATGTAATAAAGGAGCAGTGGACTGCAAGCAAAAGAGCAGTGTCAGCTCTACTTTCTTGCTCAGATAATGTGCAAACTTCCCTGATAGCATGACTGGTGAGAAGAAGTTATGTGCAAACCCACTGAGAGCATAGAGGACTCCAGAACTGAAGGTTTGCTGGGAGGGCGGGTTGGAGATTAACGCTGGGAATCACAATCTGTTTTGGCTTTAGGAGTGCAGGAAAAGCAAAATATTAAATACAAGCCTCCTAATATAAACTTGGCTTCAGTTGAAAGCTGAGGAGAGGCACCATCTTACATATTTCCAGCTTTTAGTCTCTGGATTGTTAGCAGCAGAAGTTTGCTGCTCAGGAGCCAACAAAGTGCACTGTCAGAGACACCAGCCTCACATTTCACTGGGATCTTTTACCAGGAAGTTGCAGTAAGTGTTTTCTGGGTGTAGGCAGGGACGCCAACTGTTACACCTTTCCCATCAGCATTTCCCAAGTGCCTGCACTGCACATAATGTTAGTTTGTCTTGAATGCATCCTGGCATTTGTAAATGAGACAAAAGCATGCCTGAAAAGATGTGTATTGGAAAAGTAAGCATACACCTAGCATTCCTCCTTTACTTACCTGGCCCCTCAGTGAAGTCTCCACATGCACTCAGTTTCACCAATAATCTGTGGTATCAAAGTCCATGCCTCTATGGACATAGGTGCAGTGGCACAGCTCCAGTGAAACATGATTCACAAAGGTTGGGCTCCTTTTTATTTTTCTGGCACGTACTAAGGATCCAGAAAAATGCTTCCCTTTTTCTTTGTTGGCTGGTACATGCTAAATGAATACCAACTGGCTCTTAGGAATATAAGAAGGAGTTAACCTAATGAGGTTATCTTTACTGCACATGTACATGCCCATCTTTTACAGTCTTAATTCAAAGCAAAGTTGTTGGGACCAGTCACTGAGAACCAGGAGGGCGCAGCCACCCATAAATATTGCTCCTAAACTTACAATCTCATCACTATAAAGACAATCATCCGTTCCAAGTTACACAGTGCAAATAATCTTTGTCATAGCTGATGGCTTGCTGATATGTTTTAAACACACAGTCAACAGTTAAATCCTGCAATGGTCTAGACTTAGTCATCTTGAGTCATTCTAGTGCACTACAGCACTTCTG
The DNA here is from genome assembly GCF_050655825.1 of Lonchura striata. Taxonomy (NCBI): domain Eukaryota; kingdom Metazoa; phylum Chordata; class Aves; order Passeriformes; family Estrildidae; genus Lonchura; species Lonchura striata. The sequence goes on along the minus strand of NC_140705.1, from coordinate 63,188,131 downwards.
CATTGCAACATTTTGATAATACATAGACACTGCCAGCCAGGGCATTTCTCAGACTTAAACTGGAACTCTAAACAAAATCCCTTCCCTGCCTCCCTACCACATGACATCCTACTCTTCTTTTTCCCTTTCACTTTTTCCCCTCTCATGTGGTATTTGCAAATGGGCATTAAGGAGCTATGCAGTTTAGGAGACACTCCTATTTGCAAATCTTTGTTTGCCTTTTCCTGCCCCTTTCCCCTTATTTAAAATAAGTGACTTGTCTGCTTTTTTCTTCCTCTTCCTCATACACATGCCACAGCTCAATTAAGTATTTGTCTAATAGCACATTCTGTTAATGGAGGTCCACTCTGAAGTCTTCATTTCATCAGAAGAGGTGCAGGATGGTTAGTGCACAGCAATTATTGTATGCAAAACACAAGTTATGCATCTCAATTAGTTAACCTTTATTTTCCTGCAGCAGTACTACAAATACCTGCTAGGCATTTTTTCCTCACCTCACCTATTTTGACAGTAATTGCATTAGCATAGAAGAAAGAAAACAAAACAAATCAAACCTGAACTCATGTGTTACATCCTGTCTCTAGATGTAAATACTATTTGAATGGACAGTGGCATTGATGTTATGAAAATTTGAGAACAGGCAAATTCATATAAATAAGCCAAGGACTTAAATAAGTTTTGGTTTAAATAAGACAAGGCTTAAACAAGTGAAGTCAAGGATGCTATTCTTCTGTGTCAGCCTGTTCACTAGGAAAAAAATGCAGAAAATTACTTTTGTCCCACAGTGCTGAGGGCTGACGCAAAGCACACACCCATCAGTACTCAGGGACATGCGAAGCCATGTCACTACAGGAGAAAACCAATTCCAGCGTCTGTACTGTATTAGCACTTTTCCCCTGTGCAATGCAAATTTCAGCAACTCTGCTCTAGCTTTTCTTCTCTGTCTGAGGGGGGAGATGGATATTTTCATCTCACTAGCCAGATTTCTTCTACCTTCAGTAAAGCCCAAAGTCATCACCCAGCTGAGAAATGAAGCCACTTCTCTTAAGAATATTCAGGATTTAGCTTGTGCATGAGTGTTGCAATGAAAAGCTTCTGGAAGTGAGTCTGCCGTGCTCAGGCAGCAAGGGATCTGCGCAGGGAAACAGTCCCAGCTCTCCCAGCTGAAACACACCCTTCCAGCCCCCCAGTCCCTAAAGAACCCTCATCCAAGATCTTAAGGCGGGTCTGCTTATTTGTCCAGAAATATTTTGTTTGAGGGAAAAGCAGATGTAATCAGACCCACGTGTCCTAGCAATAAAACAAAAAGTCCCTCAAAAGACCTAGGAACTGAGAGTGTGCAATAAGAATGTTACAGTGGCGATGCCAGATACAGAAGCAGCTAAACAAGTTAAAACAGAGGCACCCTTATCCCGGATTTAGGCCCCAGTGCAACGGAGAGGTACAAAGGAAAGAGCATTTTTTTTTCTCTGCCTGCAAACCCATATCAAACCATTTTAAGCTGCAGATCAGGAAGTATTTTAATAACTGCACTCCCTTGGCCAGGAGAGTTAAATTAAGGTGCTCTCTTCCCCCAGAGGGTTGGAAAAATACTGTTTTACTATTGTCCAGGTGTAGTTCTGCATAGGACACCTTGCATGAAGGTTTCCACACTCGCCATCCGACCGGGGAAGCCAGCGGCACAGGGAGGGAGCAGCCAGGTAAGGCTACGGCCAGGTAAGGCTATGGCTTCAGGGAAAGCAAACAGACAGCTTGGAGCCAGTTGCTGTCTTACTTTGGTTGTAAAATGACTTCAGAAAAACCCAAAATAGCAACAACACGGCTTGTCAACGTGGTACTGATTTAAAAAAAAAAAAAAAAATCGTTCTGGAGTAGTCTACTCCTGCGTTTCGGAGCTGGTTTAAGCCCCGAAACAGCGCGGATACTCCATTCCAGAAAGCAGCTGCTCCACAGCGGAGTTAGGGGAGGTCCATAGCCTCTCAGCCGCTGTCCCGGATCCCTCGGAAGGTTCCTCACTCACCGTAGTCCATCAGCGACTCGCAGCTCCAGTTGAGGTCCTCCTCGCCCCGCGTGCAGCTCTCCCACAGCGACGCTTGCTGCACATAGGGCTCCGACTCGGACTCCAGCCAGCCCCGGCCCGCCAGGGCGATGATGCCCATGATGATGGCCAGGCCCAGCAGCAGGGGCAGGAGCCACCTGCACCTCCAGCAGGCGAGGCCGCACACCACCATCGTGCCCGGCCGGCGGCGCGCCCAGCGAGCCCGGGCGTCGCGGCTGTGGTGCGGGGAACCTCCGCCGGGACGGGAGACTGCGAGCGTGCCGCTCCGAGCGGGGTTTTAAGGCGCCGGGGAGGAGGCAGTCCCACCCACATTCCTCTGACTAAGCCTGCCGCCGCCGGCGGCCCCGGCCGGTGAGGCGGCGGAGGGAGCGGGGCCGGCCCCGCTCGGCCCGCCCGGGATCACCCTCGCCCTTCTCCTTCGCTGCCCGCCACCCTCCCGCACCCGCTCCCGCTCCACCGTCGTGGCACAGACACCGCAAAAACGCAACCGGCGGTTCTCGGGGCTCCAGGAGCTCTGCCTTTCTCATGGGGGCTGGAGATCATCCTCCTCCTCTCTGATCACTGGGTAGACCAAACAGTATTGCCCAACATATTATCAGTGTTGATCCTTTCCCATTCTGTGTCTGGAAATGCACCCCAAGACACCAGATGGCTAAAATGAATACTTGCCCATCACATAGCATGAATGGACACCCAAAGTTTTGATCATGAGAGAAGCGCTTCTCCACAATAAGATATCTATATATCCCATTGTGTCACTCCGTTGCCCAGCATCAAATCAAATTCATTGTCTGAGCAGGCACGTGCCCATGAGAGGACTAGAGGAGCTTGTGTTTTGGGCACACAACTCACACATGTTTGAGTTCTGGAGCAGTTTCTGAGGCGTCACCAAAGAAGACATTAGGAAGACAAATCTCTGAGATCTGAAGGACTGAAAATAATACTGGATGAGAGGGATTACATGTGCTTCATGGAGAATGGGAGCATGTGAGTTCGTACTGAACTGCATCAAATGGGATTTTGCCACAGCTATGTCACGTATAATCAAACTGTGCCCAATGCCAATTCCTCAAAAGATATTAATGGGAGGCATCCTGTAAGGAGTGATGGTCAGCCTCATTTGAGTACTATTAGGGAATGGATTGAGATGCTAAAATAAGGACAATAAGATGATATCACTATAGGCAAGTTGCAAAAATCTCAGGCAGGGTACCTCAAATCATGTGGAGTTTCACCAGTTCTCTCAACATCCTTTTGATGTTCATTCCTACTGTTCAGACATCATTTCAAATTCATAATAAAGCAGAGTCATAAACAAAATTTGCCAGGACTACTTGCAAGCCTATGTCATCAGCACACAGGTTTTGCATGCTGAAAAAGTAATGGCAGAACTGGGCACTATCATCCTCTCATTTTGCCACACAACAGAACTTCTTTTGTGCAATGCCAAGCAGTGATTTTCCAGCAGTCTCATTATCAGCACTCAAGTCACGTCAGAAAGAGGTGCAGAAAGTATTTTCTTCAGAAATTCTGCAGAAAATATTTTCTTCAGAAACTGAGTGCGGTTGGAAGAGAAGTGAGAGTAAATTTCATCCATTGATGAAATGCACCCCTCAGGAAAGTGTTGTCTTCATTATAAGGTCAAAAGTAAGAGAGTTCCCCCAGTTCAGACAGGAGTATAGCAATTTTTAGTAATTGCATTACTTAGTTTCCCAAGGCTATTCTACACCAGGAGTGCCTCAATGTCTGGATGCTACATTGGTGTGATGAGAAGCTCTGAGAACAGCCTCCAAACCCACCTCTGGCATTAGTGGCTTGTGTTGCCTGTGGCCTAGCCTACTCCCAGTGACACCATGAAGAAAGAAATGCCATCTTCTCTTTTCTTCTTAAATCCTTGGCTTTTTAGCAACTAGGAAATCCAGCTGAAGTTAAAGGATAATACACCAAAGATTACATTCTGTATGAGTGAGGGCCTATTACAAGTCCACGACATTGTCTGCCTTCAGTCCCAATATACTTGGATTTATTAGCAAAGAGATCTAGCGAACTATTAATAGTAGTAATAAACCCGTGCCTCCTGGAGCAAAACAGGCAGCTCCAGCAACATATGCAGCTTTTCTTTTCTCTGGGCTGTATAACCCACATCTTCCAGAAACCAGGTGGTAGGAGTCAGCTTTGTAGGGCTGCAATGATACAGGTATGAAAAACAAGTAGTGCTTTGATTATGAGGAAAAGATGCCCTTATATGTATAAGGGCAAAACAAACAGGAGGTTTGCTCTCCTTAACACCAAACCCTCCTGAATGTAGCTGGGCATTCTGGATCAAGCTGCACTGACAAATGTACATTACCTTCAGCTGCGAGCACAGCTACATGTTCTGTAGTCATGAAAATAAGAAAATTTTCCCCAGTTTTATCTTTGGCCATGTTAAAAAGCATCATAAGCTTCTTTCACCACCACTACCCTTACCTTTATTTATTTATTATGCAAATAATAAATTAATTTCATAATCTTTGTGGCCCTATAGAAATATTTTTCTCCGCAATGTAAGAAGGGATATGCCTCTCTAGCAGGCGGTGCTTTACATGGAGTAAATCATTTACTGGTGCTGGCAATCATTCACCTAGCTATCAGAGAAAACCAAGTAGCACTGAGAGAAGGTCAGGGATCAGCTCCAGCCCAGACAGGTATGGCTGGGCTGTCATGGGCTTTGAAATACACCAGCAGGAATCTGCAGGCTGGTTGCTGAGAGTGCATCTGGGGTGAGGGGAGGGGAGTGGGACACAGTGGGTAGCACAGTGCCAAGGACATCTCTCTGCCCTGTGGAGTCCCCTCAGGGATAGGGTACTTTCCTTTAGCCATTTTACATGCCTGGTCTTTTCTAGCCTGTTTACTTCTCAGAAAAAAAAAAATTCAGAAAAAAAAGTCCACAGTCTGAGTATCAGTTATAAATCCAATTCCTATGTAATTCCTGGGTGTTGTCCTTCAGCAGCGTCCTATGCTCACTTTCCTCCATGTCCAAGTGCCCCAATTCTGCTTAATCTCTCTTCAGGCATCACAGCCATCTAATTAACATCACCTAAACAGGGTAGTCACTCAACCCATAAAACAGGATAGGCATGGGATGTAATTTGTATAACACACAACAACAACTCCATCAGTGTTTTCAGATCTAATTTCAATTTCCTCATGCGTGCTCAAAAGCTGCCATTATGTGAATTTACAAGAAAACAATTTTTCTGGCCAGCTCTTGTTAGTAGCCCTAACTGAGTTTACATTACAGACTCCTCTATGGCTGGCATAGATGAAATAAGCTGGCTCTCTGCAATTGATGTGCTGTGGAGACTACTTCAAAAGACTTGTGAAAATACTGGGGCAACAGTTCAGCCTGCAGAGGTGTGACTAATGCTTTATCATTCCTTCAAGGGGCAACTCATGTGACTCCATCAGCCTGAGATGACCTAAAATCTTAGAAATAAAAGGATATTAAAGAGTCCTACTTCTGTGCGTGCAGTTCCTATGGTTGTCATACAGTAGTGAAGGTGCATGTGTACTTGCTAACTTCAGTTTTCTACATTTAGGTTGTGCAAAGGTCTCTCTATTGTCCTGAAGTGGGTGAAATTCCATTTCAGTAAAGGACATGACAGAATCCCAGGTGGCAGGGATTTTACCCCAAAACTCTCTAAAGGCTTCAGGCTCACTTAGACCATACCCACAGAATAATGAGGGTCTCTAGACAACTAAGTCCTATGGACTTGTTGCTGCAAATTTTCCTCCTTTGTCTCATCCTCTCATTTGCATTCCAAAATGTAAGAAAAGAAATCATCAAATAAAGAACTGTGTCATCTTTGATCTCATTATTGATTTTTATTTTGTTCATAAGACCTTTTCCAAGGTTGCAAACTGGCCATCTTCATGTGTGATGTTACAACATCCTAGCAATTGCCTGGCTAACACTGGAACTATTCCTGTAAGAATGGGAGATTGGTGCAGTGTGTGAATGTTTTTTCCTGAAGTTGCTATTTACTTGAACCATCCCTCCAAGAAAACCCAAGGTACAGTATGTACTTGTCTGGAGGGGCCAGAGGGTTTTACTGGCTTTTATCTTTATTTTCTTTTAAGATAAACTTTCGTTTATTCAAGAACGAGAAAGATTAATTCTTGCAGAGCAGTATGCTTGTGTTTCTTCTGACTTTTACATTCATATCTGATAAATCAAGAGAATATGTGTCTTAGAAAATATCACATTTGTGTAATATCAGACGCAAAACTGGAAACCTTTCTTCGCTTAAACTCCCCTTCATACCTGAGATTTCTCCTGCGCTGACACTGTTTTGTTTAAACAGCGCCGCGGCTGCCCGGGGGCACCGGGGCGCGGCCGGGACCGGCAGCGCCTCTGCCGCCAGGGGGCAGGAAAAACCTGGGAAAGCTGGGATCGGGAATGGGATCCGGGGCAGAGACACATGGGGAGAGCTGGGATCGGGAATGGGATCTGCAGCAGAGACACATGGGGAGAGCTGGGATCGGGAATGGGATCCGGGCAGAGACACATGGGGAGAGCTGGGATCGGGAATGGGATCCGGGGCAGAGACACCTGGGAAAGCTGGGATCGGGAATGGGATCCGGGCAGAGACACCTGGGAAAGCTGGGATCGGGAGTGGGATCCGGGGCAGAGACACCTGGGAGAGCTGGGATCGGGAATGGGATCCGGGGCAGAGACACATGGGGAGAGCTGGGATCGGGAATGGGATACGGGGCAGAGACACATGGGGAGAGCTGGGATCGGGAATGGGATCCGGGGCAGAGACACCTGGGAGAGCTGGGATCGGGAATGGGATCCGGGGCAGAGACACATGGGGAGAGCTGGGATCGGGAATGGGATCTGGGGCAGAGACACATGGGGAGAGCTGGGATCGGGAGTGGGATCTGGGGCAGAGACACATGGGGAGAGCTGGGATCGGGAATGGGATCCGGGGCAGAGACACATGGGGAGAGCTGGGATCGGGAGTGGGATCTGGGGCAGAGACACCTGGGAGAGCTGGGATCGGGAATGGGATCTGTGGCAGAGACACATGGGGAGAGCTGGGATCGGGAATGGGATACGGGGCAGAGACACATGGGGAGAGCTGGGATCGGGAATGGGATCTGTGGCAGAGACACATGGGGAGAGCTGGGATCGGGAATGGGATCCGGGGCAGAGACACATGGGAAAGCTGGGATCGGGAATGGGATCCGGGGCAGAGACACATGGGGAGAGCTGGGATCGGGAATGGGATCCGGGGCAGAGACACCTGGGAAAGCTGGGATCGGGAATGGGATCCGGGGCAGAGACACATGGGGAGAGCTGGGATCGGGAATGGGATACGGGGCAGAGACACATGGGGAGAGCTGGGATCGGGAATGGGATCTGTGGCAGAGACACATGCGGAGAGCTGGGATCGGGAATGGGATCTGGGGCAGAGACACCTGGGAGAGCTGGGATGGGGAATGGGATCTGTGGCAGAGACACATGGGGAGAGCTGGGATCGGGAGTGGGATCTGGGGCAGAGACACATGGGGAGAGCTGGGATCGGGAATGGGATCCGGGGCAGAGACACCTGGGAGAGCTGGGATCGGGAATGGGATCTGTGGCAGAGACACATGGGGAGAGCTGGGATCGGGAGTGGGATCTGGGGCAGAGACACATGGGGAGAGCTGGGATCGGGAGTGGGATCTGGGGCAGAGACACCTGGGAAAGCTGGGATTGGGAATGAGATCTGCGGCACAGACACCTGGGAAAGCTGGGGGTGGGAATGGGATCCTGTGGCAGAAACACCTGGGGAGAGCTGGGATCAGGAATGGGATTCTGGGGCAGATGCCTGGGGAAAGCTGCGATAGGGGATGTGATCTAAGGGACAGGGCAGCCTCCTGCCAAAATTGCCTGCCTGTAGAGGGGCTTATCATGTCCTGGGACACTCGGCCCAGCACCCTGGATCTTCCTGAGCAGCTTGGCCACGCTCAGTGGGGCCCTTTGAGCCATCCTTATTTCTGTTCCTCTGGCACCAAGACAGGTGGTCTAGAAGGCAAATAGCATCCTGGCCTGCATCAGGAATAGTGTGGCCAGTAGGATCAGGGCAGGGATTGACCCCTTGTATTCAGCACTGGTGAGGGCACACTTCAAATCCTGTTTTGAGTTCTGGGCCCCTCATTACAGGAAGGACACTGAGGTGCTGGAGTGAGTCCAGAGAAGGGCAGTGAGGTTGGTGAAGGGTCTGGAACACAAGTGCTATGAGGAACAGCTGAGGGAGCTGTGATTGTTTAGCATGGAGGAATGGAGAGTCATGGGCGACCTTATTGCTCTTTACAAGTCCCTGAAAGAAGAGTGTAGTCAAGTGGGGGTCAGCTTGACAGGACAAGAGGAAAAGCCTTCAAGTCATATCAGGGGAGGTTTAGATTGGCTATTAGGAAAAAATTCTTCATGGAAAGGGTTTTCAATCCTTAGAATACAATGCCCAGGAAAGTGGTTGAGTCACCAACCCTGGAGGTATTTAAAAGGTTTGTAGGTATGGCACTTGGGGAAATGATGTATTGGTGGGCTTGGCAGTGCTGGGTTAGTGGCTTGACTGAATGTTCATACATGTCTTTTCCAACCTAAATAATTCTATGACTCCCTGGCATTTAGGTGCTTATCCCCCCTGAAACTGCAGGCCAAGGACCTAAAGTGGAGTTGCTCTCACTCAGATGTTTTAGACTGAGGCTGAAGTGGAGAAAAGTGTCTGATTGTCTCACCACTGATGATGAAGGGTCACCCAGGCCATGGAGTTAGTTTCCACTCAGACACCTGCACCACTGGTGTGTGCAAGGCAGAGCCTAGCACCTGTATGCCTTCCACTGGGAGAATGGCACTGTCTTCCATCCATGGGTTTGAGTTCATTTAGGGAGATGGAATCCCCTATACTGCTGTCCATTCTTAGCACTGAGATTTTACATTTATATACATATACACACACACATGCCTCTGTGTGTGTGTGTGTGTGTGTGTATGAGTATTTAACTCCGTATTTCTGGGAGTTTTTCATTCCAAGATCTCATGGAAAAACTGGTGTGATAGATATACAATTTTTCTTTCCACCAACATTTGCATTTGCTTGCATCAAATCTGTATTTCCTGTCTCCATTCCTTCTTCTTCTCTGTAAAAGCCACATGTATCTCAGAGCTGCCCACACAGCATTGTAGAATCACCATTTTTGTGCTTTCCAGCCTCAGCACAGTTAGCTCTTGTGAAACAGCATCTTGGTTCCCAGGAGTGACATCAGGAGCTTTTGGGATAAACATAATCACCACCTGCACATCCAGAAGAAAACAGAGTACATTTGATTGAACAACTCCACATTAAAGTCTCTGTATAGCTTTTATAAATGACTCACCCAATAGCTCAGTTCACTGAGGCCTGATTTCAGAGTACAGTCTGGTCTTTAAGCACATACTCAGATGAGGGATCACAACTCTAAATCAGCAGCACATGTGGACATGATGCTGATTAGCACAGCATGCATGAACGTCAATACTTTGAGTCATTATTTTCAGGGGCAAATCAGAGGTGCTGCTTCTGACGCAATTTCTCCCAAGCCTTGTTCCACCAGGAGCTGCTTCTGTGCTTCTCCCTGGCAATGACCCACTTTGTTCTATTATTTAGAAAAGCATAACCATATAATTCTGAGTTATAATTCTGAGTTTTCTCTCCCATTGTGCTGGATAGAGAGTATAAATTTCCATCTATTTGTCCTGCTGCAGACAACTCACCTTCTTCACACCAGGCTGATCACACTTGTGTGGTTTAGCTTTCCCTTGCAGAAACCATGCTGTACCTCTAATTTTAAAAGCATGTCTTTCTTGAGCTCCTTGCTGTGACAGACAGAGTTGAGTGCAGGAAGATGAAACGGGATTGTGCAGAACATGGTGTTGTATATGCCTAAAAATATGGGAGAAGAAGTAATTTTAAAACTACACACAGAGTTAACACATACATGACCAAGAGTATCGAGACCAGTAAGAAAGGGCTGGGAGTTGGAAGAGAGAGGACAGGGAAATACTGCTTGTGGGGAGAAGTTTCTGTTTTGGGGATGGTTGCAAGGAAGTGTGACAGCATCTACCTGTTTCCCTCAAGTGTTGGTGGGCTTATTTTGTAAGCTCAAAAGCTCAAAGCTTTTGTGCTTTGTAGTAGCAAATACTGAGGTAAAAGCATTGGACCCATGTAGCAAAGAGTGGAAATGAGGGATTTAGTTTAAATGCTGTCATTGATAAAAAGTAAGCACTGAAACTATGTGCTTACATAGAAAGAGAGGAATGGTAGGCAGGGGAAAAATACCCTCGTCTTTTTGCTCCTCTCTCTCTCATTTACACATCACACAGTAGATAGCAATTATAATGAAATACAGTCTGTGGTATAGCATGATCTGTGGGAAAAGTGAGACCACAAGAGACTTTAACTGATCACTGAATAACAGATGGGGTTATAAAACCTGGGACAATAAGGAATATTTGTGGAACAAATGAAAGATCAATTCCCCTTCTGTTGTAGAAGCAAGAAAACAGGCAAGTGTTAAAGAACAATCTAAAAGGCAAAATGATGAGGGAAAGAACATATGGCAAAGATAGAAACTGCTAAATACACACAGAGGAAAATATATGTTTTTAAACTTGCTTTATAGCATGCCTCTTTCTAGTTTTTGCATGCTTCTTTTGCTAGCATTTGTGAAGAAATAATTACTTGGATCTCAGTAGTTGGATCTCAGTAGTACAAACCATGAAGAAACTAGGTACAGAATATAGGTTCAGTAAAAGTTTAAAGCACAATAGGCAGAGGAAAAATGAGATTTATCACAGGTCGTCTGAACAAAAATGCTACCAATTATCTTTTTCCCACACATATTATTGTAAAGAAGATTATGCCATGTTTAGAGAGTGAATGCAATTAGAAATGGGAAAGAAATCAGCTCTGTGCAGCCACAGCCACTATACATTATAGTGCAGTATCTAAGCAGCAACACCAAGTGTGTCCCTTACTCCATTCTCCTGGGAAAAGAAGTGCATTAAGCATGGGAAGCACTGATAAATGACTCAAATACTGAAATCCCTTTCAACTACTCAGAGTCTGTTTGTACAGTCTGATGAAGGCCAGGAGGAGGCCAGCATGTGAAATGAATGACCAGTGCAGAAACTCAGCCAAAGAGGGCAGCTCCAAGGACAGCCAGAGCTTGCTGGCAACCTGTGGAACATGCAGGGCTGGATATGGTTGGCATTTCAGCAGCCCCAAATGGTATTCAGTTTCTGGGTGAGACAGATGTGAGGATGAGAGGTACCCAGATCAGCGCTTGCTGCCATCCCCAGCTTGGCACATTCAGAGCACCCTGGATGTGTGCAGTCGTCCATGTCCAGCAGTGACCACTCCAGGGACCCTCTGTGAGAAGTTCATTCCAGACTCAGCACTGAACAGCCTCACTCCCACTGTGAGCTGGAAGGCTGCATTTAAACATGTGCTGGAACTGCAGATTTCGGGGAGAACACCGGGCTTTCTTGTTCCCTCACTCTATGCCCAGTTCTTTGCTACAAAGTCCCACAGAGTTCACTAGGACTGTCCTATATTTAAAAGAAAGACCTGCCACCCAGAAGTAACACCTTTTATTTTTATGTTTCCGTGTTTGTTCTAAACAAGTATTTATTTTTCTTTATGCTGCATTTTTTAAAATCATATTAGTATGAAAAAGAAAAAAATGAAATTAAAAGAAGATAGCCCTAAATCTGTTCCTACAGCTCAATTTGACTTCATCACAGTGAATATTAGACTACATCACAGTGTGTAGTATCATTAATGGCAATATGAGACCAACAGCATGGAGAGAACAGCAACACTGATTCTTATCACCTGGGCTACACCGCAGAAGAGTGTGAGCTGTATTCTCAGCAGAGCTTTTTCTGGGTTATGACTCATGCAGAGCCCAGTTTTTCTGCTGCTGTCCCACCTACTGAGACAAAAAGGAGAGCTACAGTAAATAAATAAATAAATAAATAAATAAATTACCAGCTATTGTTATCAACCAGAATTCAATAAAGAAATTTACACTGATACGCATCCTGCATGCAGGCACCCTGGGATCCTGAATCCAACATCACACTTCTGCCTTGCCCCCTCCCACTCTGAAGCTCTGGTTGAAGCTCCCTTATTCCAGGTTTTCTCATTTGCAGGCATTTACCTATAAGAGTAGGCCAGCAAAGAAGAGATGTTTTTAAGGACTCTACAGCTAAGGAAGAGTAGGTGGAGAGGTTGGAAGGAAGATGTGAAAAAGCCAGAGGAGGTAAGCAGTAGGGTAATCAGATGCAAGTCTGGGCAGTGGGTGAGAGCTTGCTGACAGCAGCTTTGTCACCCTGTTACAGACCTTTCCAGTGATGTAGGTAGGGCTTGTGACTGTAAGGGCTTCAGTTTTCTCTTTTTTAAGAATGGGTGTGTTCATGTGCCAGATGGAAGTTACAAATGTGAACCAGCATTTATGCAAGTTCGGTGGAGAGCCCTCTTCTTCATACCCACCATAGCAAAGCTGATGCTGAGATAATCAGAAGCTGAACTTGGGGTACCAGCAATCTTTTACCATCCGGTGACCTTTGACAAAGTGAATTAATATAGGAGGCATCTGCATATCTAGATGGGAGGGGATATGTGCTCCATGAGCCTGCTTTGTCTACACTGCATTTCATCTTTTTGCTGGCTTAATGAAGGGGCAAAATCTTGACATAATTGTAAACTCTTAACTACCTGGAAGTAGAGACTGTCTTTACAAGGTTCACCAAAATAAAGGACATCAGCATCTGTTTCAGATAGCTGTGCACAACCAGACTTGAAACAGTAATAATAATACAAGTGCTCAAGTATGACACATTAGGATAAAATCAGAATGCACAGCCAAGTAAGTGACTTAATCTTCCATGAAGCTGCTTTTATTTGGAACCCTTTAGAAAGCTGCAATAAATTCATTCTTTTGGCTGAACTGGCATAAGCACCTTAAAACATGGCAACAGGTTTCCAATTTCTTGAGTGTTAGGCTTTGGGGCTCATCTTTTTGAAATATTTAGCAGTTTTCTCCCATCAAGTCATTTTGTGGGGTTTTGTTTTGTTTGGTTTGGTTTGGTTTTTTGTTTGGTTGGTTTTGTTTGTGGGTTTTTTTTTTTTTGTTTGTTTGTTTTGTTTTTTTCTGGGGAGGATTCTGCAAGGTGAAGCTCTTCCCTCGGGCTGGTTTTATTTTGTAGACATCTGAAACATTTGGGATCAGATTACATACTGGCAAGTAGGACAATGGCATTGCTGTAATGAGCTGGAGGCTAATTTATAGGCTTTGCAGATGTGAATACATTACCATGCAAATCATGTATACTCCTGCCTATAAATAAAATAACTTACCTTGCCAAGGATGGCTGTCCCAAAAATATAATGAGTATTATAAATTATAAGCAGGTGTCAGATTTCCATTTCCTTTGTATTCTTGTTTGTGCTTCTCTAAGGAAGCATTTAAAGATAAAATGTGCAATACAGCGTATGGCACAGGCAGTTACAGTCTTTGCTGCCCAGTACTATTATCACCTTTTGCCAACTGCCACTCCTTCATTTGTTAGAAAAACAGCTAGTCAGACTTGTCAGCAGCTTTGAATAATATGTTCCTACATGGTAGTCCTCTGGAAAGGAAGGATGAGCTGTGGTGAATGCACTGAGCAGTGGTGAATGCACTGAACTGTGGCTTAAAAGTTTTCTGTTCACAGCTCTGCCTCAGACATAGCTCTTCCTCAGACCTGGTGTGTGGCCATGGGCAAATCTTTTAAGCAGTCCATTTCATTATTTCTTTAGCTAAGAAATAATCAACATTGAAGTTTGTTTTACCAGTATTTCCCATTCAAATATTGTTTTGGACTAAAGCATGTCTTTGCTGTCTACCTGTGCAAGTTTGTTTGAGTTGGCGCACAATGGGCACACCTGGCGCAGAAATAACAGCAGAAATAATTTCTGAATTTACAGCTTCAGAAGATATTTAGAAATTAGCTCAAATCTAATGGGTGCAAAATCTAAGGGTTTTTTGTGGTTTGTTGTTGTTATTTGGTTTTTGGGATTTTTTTTGAAACTTGAAGAGAACCTAATGAGACTGCACTTAATCATGTGACTTGCTTAATCAAGTCATGAACACAGGCAGGACTGATGTCTCTATGATTTTGCCAGCTTCCTGCCACTCCCTACTTCCCCAAAACACCTTTTAATGACAGAAGAGCAGAAACAGCAAAACTGAAGAATTTCTACAAGTTTCACTGGAAAACACTGCCTTGTGGAGGAGAGAATCATGAAGTATTGCCTTCCTCCCCTAAAGAAGAAATTCAACAGTGAACTTAGAGAGAACCTCAAAACTCTTAAATTTTGGTCCTAGTAGAACTACTAGTTTCTTCTTTAAATCATATTTTTGAGGCTGAGTCCAGTGCAAGAAAAATCTTTCTCAAAGTGGAATAGGCCTGCTGGAAACAAGGCTCACTGACAGTTTTGCTAATTTTATGGACATATTAGACCAAGCTAAGCCTTTGCCATCTGCTCTGCCACCAATTTTAAATGGAAAAATCTCATACCAACCAAACAAATAGAACAAATCACAAGAACATCAAGGAGATAAAAGTGATTTAACCGCCTGTATATACTCCACCAACAATGCAGCTTGCACTGAAGGTGTTCTTTCTCATGATTCTGACACAAATCACAAGGAAAACAGTTCACACACATGGTAAGTTTTCTGCTGAGGTGGAATTTTCTTGAATCAGACCTGACTCCACTAGAGTGTTCAAATGTATTTATATGAAATTATGTGAACTTTATATAAAGAGTGTCCTTAATAACTTTTTATACTGTTGGCATCACAGGCAGTAAGGTACAATGGGATGTGCCCACAGCTTTGCAAATACTACTGTGGCTAACTGCAATTTACAAGAACAGCCTTTAAGAAGCAAGCAAGGAAGGAAAAGAATACAGGAATTGCTGCTGCCCTCCTCAGAGTCGAGTGTATGTACATACAATGAAGCATCCAACAATTGCATGGAATATGCGAGGTATGTTAACTTGTGTATTGGGAAGGGTTATGGTAGCTACAGGATTTGCATCCAGTTCTGAAGAGAAAGCCTTTCCCTATAGTGGTGGTAGGGAGATGTATCTTCATTCCATGGCCAATAACAGTAAATTAGCTTAAAATATCTTGCATAAGGCTGAATGGAAACAAATGGAACTTGAGCATTTAATTTTAAAAAATTATATTTCATATACTTTGTACTTATAAATCATGGCTTAAACAACATGACTAAATCCTCTTATTCTGATATCTACGTCACTGTTCATTAATGGGTCAATGATGCTCTGTTCTTCTGCACCATAAAGATCAGCTTACCCCTGGCCTGGGAAACAACTGGATTAATTTGTTCCCAAATTAAGAAATTATCCAAAGTAGACCCTTGGTATTTAAGAGGATAATGTTTTCAACTTTCACAAAGATCGGGAAAGACACAGTAAATTAAATGAACACTTTTCTCATTACTAATTACATGTAGCTACATAAAATCTATATTGTATCTGTAATACATATGTCATTTATAAAGTTGGCTGGCATGATAGGTGGCATTGCTTCAAGGTTACCTGGCAACTGCCACAGTACAATCTCTTTCTCACCCACTTTATCAAATACTAACTGGAGCTGAAATCTTCCATCTGGATGGGTGCAGGGGTGATTGCTTTGCATTTCAATCAGATCAGTTTCACCATTTCGGGACAAAAGAGAGCAGATTATGTTTTGCCAATTTTAATGCAATCTGATAACCTTTATTTGAGAAAATGTCCCTGTTTGTTTTCATGAAGAATTAAAGCAAAATGTAAGATTGGCTTATGTATCTGGGTCATGCTTTTTGTTGGATGTCAAAAATTTGTCCAAATGTGTACAAATTTCAGATCAGCTTACACACATTCAGTAAGGTGACTAGTTTTTATTAGTTCTTACAGATCAAATGTGAGAGAGCACATTGCAAAAGTAAAGGGCTGTGGTAGAAAAGCTGCACTCATTGCACATCAACAAGACCCAAAGTAACATAGTTCTGCTGGTTGCAATTGTTTCAATAAAACATGAGGGAAAAAAGCTGCACAGGACCAATCATGTACTAATGAAATCAATGAGACTTACAGTACTACAGAAAGCAACAATACTGGTAGGCATATTTAAGATCAAACCATCAAAATCCATTTGTGCTGTATCCTAAAAATAGTCTTTGTTCTTTAAAGGACCATCATTTTAATAATCTCCCAAGAATTTCAATCTTTTATTTTTCTTTTTGCTTGCCCCATAGTACACTGAAGATAGCAAGCAGTCCAGTTTGACTACTAGAAACCAAATGAAACTGAAATGAAAAACCCCAAGGTTTTTCATTTATAGTCTGAATACGTTTGATCTGGAAGGTACTGACTTTTAAACACATAACTTTAGAATGCCATTCCTTGAAATCTCTTTTCAAAATACATGTTGAGAAACACTGTATTTCTGCTTGATTTTTCATTTAATGCAACAGAAGTTTTCAAAAATTATACATTTGGATATCAGTGCTCTCCCTCAGGTCCACAAGGCTGGGTGCTTGTGACTATTGCTGTAATGAGAGCTTTTGTGTGGTTCAATATCACTTAGCATTGGATCATGACTTAGAGGGAATTACTGTCTATTCCCAGAAAAGTGGAAGCTGAATGCTCTACTCTCTCTGATTATATCTCCAGAAAGTACATGCCAATAACAATCTGAGCATTGATTTCATGTTGATTAATACTAATAGTGAAATATAAAAGGACATCACTCAATATACAAGTTCATCAGTCAGTTTATAGCAATCTGGTCTCTTGAAGAACATTCCAAGAAAGCTTCCAAGTGTGTGACTATACCACAGGTCTACTTACAGGTCAACTTTACTGCTAATATGCAATTTAAGTGTCAAATTCAGAAAACTAGTCCTGTGCCCAGTCAGATGGCAGAGGGAGATGTAGAAGTAATTGATAGTCTTTTCCAACCTAATTGATTCTGTAATTCTGTGATACCTTTGAGATGAAAACTAGTGTCCGCAGGGACAAGAGCAAATGAGGTGTAAAATATCCTTATACCCTTTGGAAGAGCTTTTGGAGACTGGGACTTAATTCCCTTGAAAGCAGTTCCCACTTACTATTGTGAGGAAAAGGCATAATAAGTAGGAACTAAACTATGATCTGAAGTTAACTATCTCTCTTAATTCAGAATGTTTTATGTTTTAAATCTTATAAGTTGGTTTTTAAAGCTGGAAAAATATGAATCATTGACTAACAGAGTCAAACTATATCTCAGAGAGTTTGGGAGCATCATGGAGAAGAAGGAGATTTTTTCCTTGTGTTTATTATTATGTGACTGCATAAAAAGATGGCTCTGAACTGAATTCTGCCACTGTTGGCATTGTAAACCTAAGAGCATTGCCCTGAAATCAGGGAATTCATTTCAGATTGATTTGTCTGTGGCAGAACAAAATCTACACATTAACACTATTAAACATCTACTTGTCCCTTTGTGTGTCTCTTTACTTCGTACCATACTTTACAAACTCAGAGATTTGTCAGGGAGTGCTCCTACCTTAAAATTTGTAATAGTGGTGGGAAAATCTATTTATCTATTTCAAAAAGAGCATAGGAAGTTGAAAACTTATATAATATCTAGCTTTTCTAGGAGTATTTCTAGTACTTCAACTCATGTATTTATATGCTTAACACTAAACTGGTGGTGCAATTCACAGTCTATTTCCTGGCCAGTAGAGATGTATTTAATTTGACCTTGCTGACTTTTCTTGAGTTTGTAACGCAAGCCTCTGACAGCTGCAGATGTGACAATGTCCTTGTTTCCTCATAATGAGAAAAGGCCACAACAGATTTCAAAGCAGGTTATGAACACAAATATGTAGAATACATTTGTAACTTTCAGTGACCTACATTTCATACAGTTACCAGCTCAGTGACTTTTCAGAGACAGCTTCAGAGAGTTTGGGTTTGTCCATTTTGCATATTCCAAAAATATGATGGCCAGATGATACAATCTTTTTGTATCCAGCTTTTTAATAGAATACACTTTTAAGCTTTCTTTCCACAGATTAATACTAGAGGAATCCTCTGGATTAGAGGAGAAAAGTTGGACACAAGGAGTCCCCTGAAGTTTAGTTTTCTGGTTGACTTGAAACTCTTGTGGTATTAAGGTTTTATAGTACACATCTCCATGCCACCTTTTGCCATGTACTCCCTCTTCTTCACAAACTCTTGTATTTCAGGGTAGAGAAAAACTAGAATTAGTACAGAGAAGGACAGTCAGAATGACCAAAGATAATTTAGGGAGAAAAATTAAATAGAATAGTCCACTGTAGACTGGAATAAAAACAGCTGAGGGGGAATATATTCAATGCATAAGCAATCACGAAAGACAGGGAGAAAATAGGGGATGCTTATGCAGTGCTTCTCAAAGCACAAAAGAAGTACAAAAGGTAGGTTGCTTCAAAAACCTAAGCAAAAAGAAGATAAAACTGGTCAAAAAAGAACTTTCTTTTGTTTGCACACAACTTGGCTGTGGAACTCACTGCCAAAGGGTGGTAGTGCAGGTCACAAGCATAAAAGTTTCAAAAGGTACATTCCCAGAAGAAAAATCTGCCACTGTCTCAGGAAATGCCTAGTCTGCAATTTAACAGAAACTGGGAGAGTTTGGAAACTGGAAGGGCATTATACTTTTTCTGCCCTTTCTTTAAGAATGCCCAACTAACTTCTGCCACAAATACAACCACTAGGTAAAAATTACCTTGATGTGGCCCAGAATAGCTGTTCTGATGCCTTCTTCAACTGCCTTGGCAACTCTGCAGGGATGAAAAGATTATGGTAAATTGAAGATAGTCATGGTGAGTTCTGTTTTCTGTCTGTCTTTGCAAAAATTATATCTTCAATGAAGTCAGAAAGTCGGGTCTCATATTTCTATCCTGGCATGGATCTGAAGATTCTACATTGGTTTCAACTGTTCTTCACAAAATAAATGCTGTGAGGCTGTACTGAAAAGACAGTTCTGAATATATGCTGGCTTTTTTATAGCTGCCACTTCAGAGGCTTTTTCTCCCTAACTCTGTAATCCTGCATTGAGCAACACTGATGCTTAATGTACTTTGCTATGCTGAGAAAGGTCATCATTTAAATGGTGCAGAAAGCAGCAGCAGCCCAGGAAGGTTTTCATTGAGCTCTCAGCTATTGCCTCTGGTAACTCACTGTATAATCAGGCAAACAGTGACAGATGCCACCCCACCATCAGGGGTGTGCTTACAGTCTAGACAACCAAAACCAAAATCCTGACAAGGGTCTTGCTTGTCTGGGTCTTGATGCCCTCTAGGAGAGAGAAGAAAGGGTACCTCCATCTGCTACGAGGTGTCACAAAGGTGATGATGAGCCCATGGTCCAGCTACTCCCTTCACTTCAAATTTTTTTAGCAATTTATCCTTCATAAGGGGAGTCAAAACAGAGTACAAGCTTCTGACTGCTGGTCAGTCCAGTTATAGAGGTGCTTCTGGGAAGAATAATTTTGAAAAATCTGGCTAGGTATAATTTTTGAACCATGGAATCAAGTGGTTTTCCTGTCATGAGAGGGAATTTCTTAAAATTTTGTAATTAAATTTGTAAGAAGGTCTCAGGAGCACAGCCCATTTCTTTGGTCCATGCTTTCCAGCATCTGCAGTATACAATGAGATCAAGAATATTGTTAAAATGGCTAAAGCACAGGTAATACATGAGTGATAATGACTGATGGAAAATATATGTGATTATCTTGCAGTCTAACATGCCCGTCTCACACTTTTCCACTTTTTTTCCACTTTTCCTCATACTTTTAAATTTTTTTTATATTCCCAAAGACCAGAATTACAGGGCAGGTGTGTGCATGACTAGTATGGCTTATGCTACTAGAAAATATTAAAAATAGGGCCACATTGCCTTCCTTGGCTACTGGAAGGCACAGAGACATAGTAGCATGGTGACCTTCTTTGAAGTCAAGCAAACTTTGCTTTCTAGCCTAGACAGAGAATTATAATACAGATCTATTACTCCAGGTATCTTGAGCAGCTTGGCTTTGCTTTCACACTCCTTGGCTTTGCTCAGAGCTGTGAATGTATCCTGGGATGTAATCATTATTCACATAATGCAAAAGATCAGTAGCATTGGCACTGCCAGATGAAAGCTACAAAAGCACACTGCACATCTGCCACTGCTTTTTACTGATACAGGACCACTGCATTGTGCAAATTCCAGATCTGCACAGAAACCTTCTGACTCCCAGTTGGACCAGGCTTCAGCTGTGCAGGGGATCAAGACCACTGACTCCTAGGTAGCCCCTACCGCTGTAGAAGGCTGCTTTGCACAGCCAGGACCAACCAATAACAATTTATGAGCTGTAAGGGTGACCATAGAAGGTTTCATTTTCTCTTCATGATAGAAGAGAGGAGCCTTCATCACCATCATCCTAACTCTTTAGCTGTACTTTCAGATATTGTGACATTTTAGGACACTTGCCTTGAAATGGCATCCAGAGCACATGATTAAATATAACCTCCTCCCTAAGCAAAGCTTATGCATGGAGTGACTTTCAGCAGGACATAGTAACAGTGTATTTATGTGAGTACACAGACAACACACCCAAGGACTGATGGACTCCTGTCCATCTGGAAATGGAGGGCCTCAAGTGAAAAGTTTCAGCAGGCTGACTCATGGCATTCTGACATACATGCTCAGGAAGAGTCACCATGCCTTACTTATTTCTCCCTCTGCATAATCTTACTGGCAGGCCTTAAGGTGCTCTAAGGAGCCTGAACATGACCTTTGTTTCTCACAAGCTGATGACATTACTACTGAGAGAAAGTGTTTGGCAACACAGAGTCCATTTTGCTTGAACACATTGGACAGCGAGTGAAACACAAATGAATAAAAATCTTGGTTCAGTGACATAGAGCATCTATGAAAAACAGCATAGCTCTGATGAAGATGTCAGCTACAAAGGCCTTCCTGTAGAGACTACAGAGAAATTAACCAGTAAATTCAGGATACATATAGCTAGAAATAATATGAAATTAAAAATTAATTCACTTTCATCAGAGGTTCCCTGAAAATATGTAATTAATTATTTACTACTTACAGATACATATTTATCTTTGAGTGTTTCAGAGGCCCAAATGAACTCTGGTATGTAATTTCTAGATTAAAAATATTTAAGTCATCATCATGGGGGTTTTTCGTTGTTGTTGTTGTTGTTTTCCCCCCAGGAAAAACAAAAACAAAGCCTTGAAAAGCCAGAAATTGACGCTCATGCTTCTTTCTACTAAGCACAATGCAGAATAAAGAGGAAGAACATAGGTGGGAAACAATTTATCATCACTTCAACATGAGTCTTGACTTATAGCATCATAGTGCCCTGACAATCCCAGCCACTAGCTATGTTTTCCTTCCAAGGAGGGTGGCAGAGCATGGTCAGAGAGAAGAAACTTTGAGAAACTATTTTCAGTTTCTTAAAGGTTGTGTTATGGCCTGAAATTGGAAGCTAAATGGTATTTCTGTTAAAGTTTGGGGTTTTTTTATTATGGTCGGGGGTTTTGTTTGTTTGTTTGTTTTTGTTTTTGTTTTTTGTAGGTCTTGGGCTTTTTGTTTGGTTGTTTTTTAAATGCTTAGTATTGTAGCAATAGGCTCCACCTTTTCACCTCCAGCAATAATCTGTGCACCTCTAGACCCTTCTGGTATTATTCTAAATCCTTTTCTTTTCTGACAGGACTTTTACATTCTGGCTCTAAAAGGCAACTATAGATTATGCATTCATTATATGTCTGAACACAGGATGAGCCCTTGTAAGTATTTGGACAAGGGACAGCCTTTGAAAGCCCAATATCCTATGGGAAATGCTATGGCTGATTCACCAGGTGCCAATATCCTGCCTGGTAATTCACTACTGGTACTCTTCCAATTATCAGTCGGAGACATAACAGGGCTAATACCACCAGCTGCTACCTGGAATGCCTTTCTTATCTGCTGTCTTTTCATTGTCTGCTTGTTTTCTTGTCTCTTTTAAGAGAGATTCTGCAAGAAGACAAGGACGTTGTAACACTCAGTTAAGCGATGCAGTCACAAAAAGGGCAACTAGCATATAAACTAGAGATAAGGCAGGGAAACAGCAAAGAGAAGAAGGCAGAGGTTTGGTGAGTAGGAAGCGTTCCAGGTCTGAGCGAGTGGAGTGGCTGCTCTTTCTCCTGGAGGCTGGCGTGTTGGGGACATGAAGGTGTGCGTTCCTGTGAAGGCACAGACAGATAGCTAAAGCCGTGACCTTCAGGAGAAAGGCACAGAGCTCACAGCCCCTTGCTTGACCCCACTCGTTTCAGGGTACACCCAGCGCCGGCACTGACGCCGGTGCGCTGGCCTGGCGGCTGCGCCCGGCCCGGTGCTGCGCTGCGGCAGCGCCGCCGGAGCGGAGCGCGGGCAGCAGGAACCCGCCCCGGGTGCGCTCCGCGGCTCCCGGCCGGAGCGGCGCGCCCGAGGCGCGCCCAGCGCCCGCCCCCCGCTGCCCGGGCGGGCAGGCCGGGGCTGCCCGCGCCCCCCGGCCGCCGGTCGCCATGGCGACCCGCCCGCCCGCCTCCCGCGGGGCCGCCGCCGCAGGCTCTGGCTCCGGCGGCGCCGGCCCCGCTCCGCTCCGCGCCTCCTCCAACCCAGCGCCGCCAGGGAGTCCCCGCGCTCCCGCGGGCAGGCCGGGCCCGCCCCAGCGCCCTGCGCCAGCGGGGCCTGCCCGCGGTGCGAGAGGAGGAGGAGGAGGAGGGACTCCGCAGCGCCAGCAACTGACGTGTCCCCGCCATGGAGCTCGGCGTGATTCATCGGCGGCAGCGGGGCGGCAGCGGGGCGCCGCGCTCCGCTCCCGCGTAGGCGCTGCCGCCCGCGGACAGCCCCGGCTCCGCTCCGCCGCCCGCGCCCTCCTCCCTCCTCCTCCTCCTCTGCCTCGCCGCCTCTCCTCTTCCCCCGCGGCTAGGCGAATATCCCGGGGGAGGCAAGATGGAAGAAATCCTGCGAAAGCTGCAGAAGGAGGCGTCGGGGAGCAAGCACAGGGCCATCAAGGAGAGCTGCACCTGGGCCATCGGTAAGGGGCGCGGGGTCCGCCCGCGGCGGAGCGGAGCGGGAGCCGCCGATGGAGCGGTTTTGTAACGCAGGGGGCTGGGAGACCTCAACAAACTTGTTCCGCGCTAAGGAGAGCCTCCTTAGCTGAGCCTCCGGGGCTGGGAAGAGAGCGGAGCACCCGGGCCGTTCAGAGTGCCCGGGAGCTCCGCGCTGCGGGAAGGGGCCGTGGCACCTGCTGCCGGTCCCGGAGAGCATCCGCGCCCTCGCCTTCCCCACCGCCTGGATCTGCTTCGTGGCTCTTGCGAGGCAGATATACGGGTATCAGTAGCTGTCAGTTTCCGTGTATGTTTTGGAGGTGCTGTCTTTTTCTTTAAAGGCCCCCTCCCTCCCTTTAAATCATCGTAAAAAACATGCACTACAGCTTTTCTGCTGGCTTATGTTCGGGAATCTATTTTAAAAGCTAGAAGTTTTGTTTTACTGGATTACATGAGCTCTTTTATCCTTGCAATGTAATGATCAGTATAACGAGTTAATCTTTCAAGGGAATAGAAGCTTAGGTACATTTTAAAATCCACCCATTTTCCGAGATTGTTTGTGGCTTGAATTGTTTTTTGGCATTTACAACCTTGAACACTGATCATCAAGACCCATAATTTAAATCAACATAACTGGGATACTTACAATTGCTTTAAATTTTTGGGTTTTATCCATGCATAGCTACAACATTCTGTGGTAGATTAGACCTGTTGCTGTCTTATTACTGTCCTTTCATCTTGATGTTGCATGAGTTGCTTCATTAATTGCATGTTAGTCTTGCACAGCAGCCAGGCAGGTATCCTCTATACTGTTCCAGTTTTAGTGGATGTGCTACTGAAGTGCTGATAAGTGAAAGGGAAAAGATGGTACTTGGTGCCTTCTCGTTGGGCATGCAATGTCCTGACAGATTTAGGCAAAGCTTTGGCAACTCAGAGCAGCAGTGGTTGTTGTTCTGTCAGGTGGAGTAGGTGTAAACTTTAGGATCATTGGCTCAGAGGCTATAGCCAGATGCATTAACTGTGACTGAACTTACAAGTTTCTTTTAAAAGCCCTGTTATTTCTTTTAATTATACAGAAACCTTGGATTCTCCTGATGCTGCTATCAAGATACCACCATATCAGCTGAGGTAAGAGCATTGAACTTGAGTTCTGTAGAGCTTGTATTTGTAAAATTGAAGCAAAAATTTTGAGTTAAAAGTGAGGTAGAGGAACAGGTTGCATCTCTGTGTTTTTTGTAGTTTGTAGATTTCCATATCTAGGCTGGTAGTAGTAGATAATTTTCCGATATGCCCTTGGCCTGAATGAAATGTAAGGAAATGTGATAAAATGGCATGTGTATGGATAGTGGTGACATTGGTTGTAAATAGGGCTCTCTTATGAGATAAAGGGTTTCCCTGCTAAATTCCATCTTTCAGTATAAGCAGTGATGCTTCTTAGTTTTCTTTGCAGTGTGCTTGTGTTCTTTTAAATCTAAATCAGGTTTTGTTACTGAAAATAAATATTCCAGAAATGAAAAATTTATATCATCATATAGCTAGGACACTGACTAGGAGCTAAAATAATACAGTTTCTATGCCTACTTCTTCCTTTAGCCTGCTAAATTATCTTGAGTGAGCCTTCTTCCTTCTTCCATCTTCCATTTGTACACATATAAAATGGGGAGAGATGGCATGGCCCTGATTTATCTAGCTGTTTAATATCTCATTTTGGAAATTGTCATTGTTACGGAGTAGGTAAATAAGCAAAATTATTCACTATCCTTTTTGACAAAACCATTAGGAGTCATCAAAGGAAACTAGCAAGTGCACTGTTTAAGACAAAAGCACGTTCTTTCATACAGCTTAATAGTTAAGATGTGAAATGCTTAGGCTTGCCTTATTAGAGAATGTAATGGATGCTGAAAGATTGTGTGCATGTAAAAACCACCTCAACAAATCCATGGAAGAAACTGATTTTCTTATTCAGAAGTACTTTAATCAGAGGTGATCGAGTTTATAAATGAGTATGTAGGAATGCTGCTGTATGTTTGGCCTGTCCTGTGATCCTCTCAGGTATCCACTGTGAGCTGCTGACAGGGAGGACATTTTCTGCTACCATGTTTCTCTCCTGGGAGTGTTTTTATCACCTCAAGATTCCCTAATCTTCTTCCATATATGCTTTGCAAGGAAAGTTAGGGATTGGAGAGCTAGTTATTCCAGTGTAGTCGCCAAACAGGGAAGGAATAGGAGCAGTTCTTTTGCCACTCTGAATTCCTGTCAGCTGCAGTCCACAAGAGGCTTCAAATCCAATGGGGGCTGGATGTAGCACAGGTCTGACATGACCAGTACCAGACACAATATATTTCCAGCATGGGATGGAAACAGCTGGATGATTAATTCTCAATAGGTCTACTAGAATTATGCTTACTTGACACTGGCTGGAAAAAACTTGGCTCTTCACCTTCCCTTTTATCAGCCTCTAATGTGGTGTGTGGCCTTTAAGTGCTATTGTCATTCCCTATGAATTAGTTAGCTAGCTGTTACCACATTTCTTCCTTTTTCCCTTGCCTACTACTTCTTTACAGAGGCCTTTTCTCTTCTTCCTCCAGTGTTCTTAATGATGTATTTGTTTAGTTGGGGTATTTTTTCCACTGTAAATCCCAATTTTTAAAAATAAAGTTAATACCTTTGCAGGTGTAGCTATGATTAAATAATCTCTTAATGTTAGACTTGTCAGTAGCAATGGACTCATTATTACTGGATGTTTTGGAAAATGAAAGATACACAAGAGGATTTGGACAAAAGCTTTTCTTGTGGGGTCCTCGGTAAGGCTTAGCCACATAGCCTTACCACACTGTGGGAGATATTGCTAAACATACCCTTCACTGTCTGATAACAAACTACTGCCAGGCTCCAGATCAGCACACTGGGCCACATCTTGGGATGGAGTTTGCCTGCACAACGTGCAAATTAGATAAAAGTTCTTTGCTTGGTATTTGTTAAAAAGCAGCACCATGATGGCTTGCTTCCTAAGGCTGGAAAAGAATAGCCTGGAAAGAGGAGCAATGGCTGTGACAGAAAGAAACAGAGCCAAGACACAGGATGGAGGTGTCCTGGCCATACCTTTTTTCTTTATGCTTTCATCTTACATCAGGTGCAGGTTGTATCAGCTGCTGTAACACAGATAAGCCTCTGGCTGCTCATCCAGTTGGAATCTTAATCTACACTTCAACTTAGGTTTTCTTTCTAGAACTGAAGAATGAAGGCTGCTCACAAGAATGAGAGTATGCAAACTCTACTCGCTTTTTTCTTACTGATAAAAAAACATTTTCTACTTCTGACGCCCCAGTTCTAGATGAGTAGAGGTTCTTTGTAAAGTTGTCTTTTGTAAAATTGTGGTCCTAATGTGGTAATGGGGAGGACAAGGTGTCTCTGCTTTTCCTCAGAATATGGCCATTTGAGTTCAAGAGGTTTTTGACATGTATTATATCAGCCACATGCTTACTTCTGCTGTAGTATTGGGGTAGATTGTGTTCTGTCTTGTTCCTGACCTATCCATAGTTTCATCTTGTCTTGGACTTGTGTTACTGAAAACAAGGCAGGCCACATTACAGTTCCCTGATGTCTGTGCAATTAAATGAGGACATCAACCGTAGAATTTTCATGGGAGCTGTTTCCAAGCAGTTATCTGGTAGCAGTTTAGATAACATGCCTGCTATGTTTGGGAGCACCTTTTACCCCAAGGGAGTCCTAGTGACTGACCATCCAGACTGGTATGGAATTCTTTAGTTAGTTGGATAGAGATCTGTTGAGTATATCTTCAGGGAGCTATATAAGACTATTTTGCTGTTCAACTTCCTTTGATATCAATTTGACTTATGAATCAAAATCCCTGTTAATGACCTTGCATATTGATTCTTGTAAGGGGCATTATTTAAATGTCTCACTTCCTAAAGAAATACAAATCTCCAACAAATACAAAGTTTCCCACAGAGTCTTGTCAGCTCTGCCTTGAGATAAGAATATGTGTGTGATTTTTCAGTACTTTTAACTTATAATCAGAGTATTGGGCAAGGGTGTGACATAGTAACAAAGATTAAAGTGGATCAAGATGGAAATGGCCTTAAGTCAGTTAAA
This sequence comes from Lonchura striata, assembly GCF_050655825.1. Taxonomy (NCBI): domain Eukaryota; kingdom Metazoa; phylum Chordata; class Aves; order Passeriformes; family Estrildidae; genus Lonchura; species Lonchura striata. The sequence continues at coordinate 63,160,718 of NC_140705.1, read as the reverse complement.
GGCTTTGCTGTAGATGTTCCATGAATTCTTGAGAAGGGAGAGTCACATAACCCATTGGTAACTGGCCTCTTGTTATCTGTCTAGTACAATGATATTTGTCTCTGAACATGAGTTGAAAATTTGGTATATACTGAGTGCTTAAGGAGGCTGGGTAGCTGACTTTTAAATAATGAATTAGATAAGAGAAATTGATGTGCTCGTGTTTTAATTGGTGAATTGATCACATGGAAAATAGCTTAAGAGACCTTAATGTTGTCTGCCAGCAAACAGTTGTTTACTACTCAGCTAGGCTATATTCACTTCAGCACTTTCAGGATGGCAAATTCTCCCCTAGGGCTGGCACTATACATTGAACAAGGTTCTCTTCTTGGCTTGTTGTGATTTTAGAGGCTGAAATATGAGCTATAAAAGGTAACTGAACAGACACAAGAAAATGAGCTTTGAAAAAGAATGTTTGATTGGAGCAGTTTAATACTCATGAGGATTATCTACATATCAGAGGATAAAATAAGAGGCTAGACAGCAGTTGTCAGCCACATACTGCTTTGAAAAAACTTGGGATTTCTTGGAATGCATTATGTCATTAAGTCATGCCTTACAGGCTATGTAAAACTAAGTGACTTGCTATCATCACAGACTTTGCTGGAAAGAAGAGGTTGGTGGGGACTTCTGAAGGGACATTTCTTTTTTGAAGAAATGTGAATTGGGTTTGTATGGCCAGGTTTGGTAGCAGGAGGGGCTACAGGGGTGGCTGCTGTGAGAAGCTGCCAGAAGCTTCCTCCATGTCCAGCAGAACCTGTGCCAGCTGGCTTCAAGACAGAAGTGCCCCTAGCCAAATATCAGCCAGTCAGAAGTGGTGGCAACCTCTCTGTGATAACAAATTTAAGAACAGGAAAAAAAGATGTTTTGCAGATGTAATTGCTTCCAGAGAAGAGTGGGGTGAGAATATGTGAGAGGAACTACTCTGAAGACACCAAGGTCAGTGAAGAAGGTCAAGGAGGAGGTATTCCAGGTGCCTGAGCCCAGATTCCCCTGAAACCTGTAGTACAGACTGTGGAGAATCAGCTGTGCCCCTGCAGCTCATGGAGGTCTGTGGGGGCACAGAGATCCACCTGCAGCCCATGGAAAAATTCACACTGGAGCAAGTGGATGCCTGAAAAGAGGCTGTGAGCCTGTGAGAGGCCCATGCTGGAGCAGGTACCTGGCAGGTATCTGTGGATGGACTTATGAACAGAGGAGCAAGTTTCCTGGTAGAACTTGCATCCTTGTGGAGGACCTACATTGAACCAGGGTGTGACTTCTCCTAACCCATGGCAGGAACAACGTGTGATGAACTGACCATAACCCACATACCCTGCTTCTCTGTATCTCTGGGTGGGAGGAGGGAGGAGTAGGGGGGAAGGTGTTTAGGTCTTATTTTACTTCTCATTATCCTGCTCTGGTTTTGGTAATAACAAATTCAATTAGTATCTCTAATTTGGGTCAGTTTTGCCTGTGGCAGTATCTGGAGAGTGATCTCTTTCTGCCCATACCTCAAACCACAAACCCTTAATTATATTTTCTCTTCCCCATCAAGTTAGGGAAGAGAGTGACAGAGTGGCTTTGGTGGGAACTTGGCATCCAATCAGGGTCAATCCACTAAAATCCTTCTTATATTTTTCACTGGCTTTTTAAAAGTGATCAGTAGTTCTGGAGATTACAGCTGGAAAGTCAGAAATGTAGTAAGGAGCAGGGGTCTGTGTAATAACCAGTTCTGTCTCTTCCTGCTTGTGTCCCAGTACTAATCATGTTGGTGCTAACTTTTGAGGGCAGTTTGTGAACTTTTTCTATAGCCATGGACAGGTGGGGAGGAGGACATTTGGAGATGAAAGTGGTAGTTCTGCTCTTTTTTTTTTTTTTTTGGTATCTCTAGATTAGCATCTGGCATACTTCTTGAGAAATATGCAGTTTATAATCTCTTCAATAAAACAACATGCCCACTCATTTTACCTTGCATATGCTCAACAAATAATAAAAGCAGTAATTGTGGTGTGATCATCACTAAATAAATGATGCTGTAGAGATTTTCAGTCCAATTAGCTGTGCAGGTAATTTAACCACTTACAGCATCCCGAGTCTTGGGATGCATTTCACCTTTTCTATTGTAAAGAAATGTTTGTGATTTCATAACTTTTGTCTTCTCCCATCTCTTAATTTTGTTCATGTTTTCTGTTAGTTTCTTTCTACTGGGAGAGCGTGGCTAGGAAAGCTGATACATACATAGCAGATCCCCTGAACAGAAGCAAGGAGTGGGGAGGGAGGAATGGTTGTCTCTGAGGGTTTTTTTCCTGGAAGGTGGTTTTAGTATATCTCTCTCTATTTTACTCTTTCTCTTTTTTTTTTTTTTTAACAATTTATTTCCTGTTCTTGCTGCCACAGCCACCTGGCATTAGGTTCTCCTGTGCTTTCTTCCTGCATGTGACTGCTGGATGTGACTCATGGTGCTCAACCATTAGACGGTCACTCTCTGCCATTCAGCAAGTGAATTATGAGTTCCCTGGCAGGCAGCTGGCCAAGAAGAGATCCTAGTGACAGTGTGGATTACTGAACTGCATCTCCCATGCTGGCAGCCTGGATCCAGACTTCTGGGAGCACTTATGTAGTCCATTTGGTGTTTTGATGGTGTATACACACTGGTCTTGATTTAAAATTTTACATTCTGAGTTCTAATGTTGAGGAGTAGATGAGGGAAGGAAATCAGTGTTTAGAAAGTCAGTGTGCCACTGATACAGTATTTGGATCAATCTGCATGTTTAATCTGGGATATATAAGTGGCCCTATTTCTTGTCCAATGGGCAGGTATTCTTATCTCAGCAAAACTTAGCAACTGTTCTGGGACTCCAAAAGGTGGTAATGCTGGGGAGGAAAGGGATATGTAGGGTCAGCCTCAGGAGTCCCTGAAAACCTGTTAGCTGGGGTTGTGACTCTTGAATATATTGAGCCAAGTTTAGCATTGTTATGAAAAAGACACATTTCTGTTACCCTTACTTGTGAGTTTGAGTGAGGTTTTTTTCCCTTGGTTTTAGTGGGTTTTTTTGGTTGTTTTTTTTTTTTTTTTTTTTTTCAAAGAGCAGTGCTTGCTCTTTCTGAAGCTGACTTTCTGCATTTCCTGATGTTCTTTGTATTAGTGAACCATAATAATCACCACTGCCTTGGGTCTTTGTTCCTTTTACAGACTCTTCTAAAAATTCATTCTACTTTTGTGATGAAAGCCCACAGTCTTTACCGGGCTGAAGTTATTTTTCTTCATGGGAGTTGGTAGAATGGGAGTAGGGAGCGGCTGGGTTGGGCTGAGGACGAGAGCAGCCATAGTTTTAACTCTCTGACTTCTAACAACAAATGCAACTGAAATATTGACTTAAGGTTCTAAGGATGATAATGGGATAGCAGTGTGTGTGGTTGTTTAAAACATTTGATCACTTTCAGTGCTTTCAGAAGAGAAGACAATGAGAACATCATGAAGCTTTTGATAATTGACTTAGAGAATTAAATATGGTTGGGGCAGGAAGAGGAGAGGCACTGAAACTGAGAGAACTGTTTTCCTGTTAAATGCTCTGCTCTGATCTTTGTGTGATGCTGTGCAAGTCGTGACTTTTCTTTGTTTTGAAAATGAAGGGGTGAGTGGGAATAATGAAAGTAATTTCTCACATTTCCTTTATTTACATTCCATGAAAAGTAACAAAACTGCAGGAGATTTAGTACTTTTCCTTTCCCTCAGTGTTTGTTTGCTTAAGAAACTGAATATGTTGAAGTGCAGTGAGTATAAAATTACGTAATGCATTGCAAACATGGGGATATTTTTAGCAACCATCCTTAGGTCTGTCAAGATTTAGCACTGAACTGCTGTGAAAGTTGAATGGCATTGCAAATTACAGCACTGACCTTGAAAATGTAACTAGTAATGACCAGAAATATACCTCATTCTCCTGTTTCTTCATCTGATTTCTGTAACTCACAGCTGCAGTGGAGAAAATAAAGTAATTTGCAGGATGTCCATGTGATGGTACCTCTGTGTCTCTTTTTCCATTCCCTCAGCCTGCCTTCTTCCAGCATTGTAAAACTTCTCTTGATGGAAATTTAATTCTCATAAAACACTTTATTTGTTATTTTGTGCTTAAAATTTGAAACAAAATGCTTTCACTAGACAAATCTTTAGCTTCCCTTGCAGAGTTACCAAACATAGGGAAGATAGGTTTAATGGAATAGTTTGATAAGCTCAAAATTGTAGACTGAGCAAGTCTAGCTTGTCACCTCATCTTCATACTCTAATTCAAATCATAATCAACAAAATCACCTAAAGGCTACAGATTGCTTTATGATTAAGACCTGGTGAGGAATACATGTGTCACCAAGCTCTTAGGAGCAGAAATTGCAATTGGTACCTTGTGCAAAAAGGGCAAAAGTATCTGTGGGGGTGGATGTTGTAGGGAAAGCAATGATAACATGTCAGAGAGAGATTACACTAGAACTTTGGAGACTGGAAGCATCTGATTATTATTTTGGCCTTGTCCACCTTACTTTAATATTGTAGAGAATCTTCTGCTGTCTCTCTTCCTCTCCTCTCAAGTAAAAGTACGCCTTGTGCTTATAGGGTTTTTTTGTTCTGTTTTGTTCTCATCTTGACAACAAGTTCCTATCTAGGAACTTTGTGTTTCTGTTAAAATCAAGATGTTATTAGCTAGTATAGCAAGGGGGCAAATGACCTCAGAAGTGCTCTCCAGCTGAGTGATTCTGGTGAGCTACTTAATTATGATAGTATGAATTCTGTTGTCTTGGCTGCACTGGGTTGGCTGGAAGATTGAATTGCTCATGTTTGCCTTTCATATGAGTAGAGTTATGCTGCTTCTGTAGTGGCAAATTCATTTATCTTAGAAAGGATGTAAATAAAAAAGATTATAAATACCATTATGTCACTTCTTTAATACCAAGCAGTTTTAAATTGCAATCTCATTCACCAGTACAGGTGGAAAAAAGAATTATTAAAGTTCTAGCTAAGAAACTGTGTGAAATTACATTTAGACATTATTCTGCACTTTTTTCCCTGCTGTGTTATTAAACATCCTCTGATAAGCAACTCATATTTTCCTGCAATGGCAGGCTTATTTAACTGTTGGGTGAAGACTTTGTGTCTGGGTTTGAAAAGCAAGAGGATTGAAGGGAAGAAGGAATACATGGAAAAAAGAGGAAGAAAAACTTAAATACTGAGTTGGATGGAACTCTGAGAGAGAGCTGATGTCAGCAGCTGAGTTGAGAAAATTGGATATGGAAAGAAAAGGAGCATTAACTTTAAGTCAGAGGAGAAGTCTTTCCATTTTAACTGGATAAAACCAAAGAGTTTTGTGCTCTGTAGGAAGGAAAAGAATGAGATTTAAAAAAAAAATGAGGTGCAAGTGGTGAGACAAAAAAATGAAAAGGCTTTCAGTCAGAAATTACAATTTCTTTAGTTATTAGTAAAGGTGGAAGCTCACTTGATGTGTGCAAATATATGAGGTAAATCTTTTGATATGGGAAACATGCCCACAAGTGTCGCTATGTTTGTGAGTAACTAGAGTAAAATCCTGGCCCTGTTGATGCAAGTCAGCATTTATATATGCATAGTTTGGCAACAGTCTCCCGACTGTTTTCTTTATTTTTTCCAGAACCTGTAAACTACAACACTGAGTGCTTGTTCATTCTTATATAGCATGGTAGCACCAAAGTTGTCTAACAGTGCATGATCATCTTGTAGTGGCACAGTGTCATAATTTGTTGGTTTTTTTCCTTGAAGACGAGGGTTCTAACTGGAAGGCTTCAGATTTTGTCTTTTATCTTATTGCTCTACTATGCCCCTAAGTACTATTGACAAACTTGTACTTGCATGGAGGTGCTGGTCTGTTGTAATCATCTGGTTTGACTTTTTGCATTGTGGAGGTGGGTGAACTTGCCCTGTATTTATATACTGTGGATTCCAAACCTCTCTCCAACCTGCAATTATCTTTGTAAGAGGGATGATAATATTTCTGCAGTAATAATTTCTCTAGAATGTAAGGACTTTAATCTTCCTTCTTCTTGAAGAGTTGTTACTTGAAAAATGATGTATTTATTCCATGTTCCTATTCCAGATTTTAAATACTTCCATTACACCTAAACTTGTTGGTGGAATCTTTTATCAATGTTCTCTAGACTAGTACAGGAAAAAAGATTTATGGTTCTATTTTTATATTTACATGTGTTCATATATACAACACTAGAATTTGTTTTATGTAAATTAAATCATTCCTATTTGTGCAAGGACAGTGTTTGCTTCTGTTTGGTTTACTTAAGGATAGCAGCTGTGGGTACTTGCAGAATTCTGAGAATTCGTCTCTACCAATTATTTTCTCATCATAGGCCAACTCTTCTTCTTGAATAAGTGATGCTAATAATATTACACTGTGCTACTCTGTTCTTTTTAAGCAGCCAAGACAGAGAAAATATTTTCAATCGTTGCTTACTCTGACTGTATGTCAGACTTCAGCTGTGACTGTTATCCTGCCTAATAAACAGTGTGTCAGAAAATGGCAACAGTGGTGAATCAAATTCTTACCTGTTTTTGACTGGGCTGTGAATTATTCTATGGAATGCAAACTGGATGCTGATAAGGCCTTGACGTTCTGAATTTTGCTTCTCCTATGTAATTTTCAGCAGAAAAATAATGCAGAGAGCTGTCTTATTTTTAATCTTTAATTTTCAGAAATGGGATTAAAAATAATAGGATTATCACCATTTGCATGAAGGGAAAAATGCTTAATTTATCATGCCCCTTTCCTTAAGTCAAGGAGGGGAAGGTGGGCTGTGAGACTGTGTTCCAGGCACCAACAACAAGGAGTTTAGATTAGGCAATTTCCTATCTTTGTTACAGTTTTGATCATGAGAATGAATTAATGAACCATTATTCTTTTCTCACTAAAGCCTTTTTTGTCATTACAGTGAGAATAGAAAGATTTTTATGATCTCTCTATGTACAGTAGTGATTTGTCTTGCTCTGACCTTTCTGGCAGTCTGTTTTGACTGATCTGCCATAGCATCTTTTATTCCAGACCTGCAGGGAAAGAGGTAGGTTGATAGGCTGACAAGCCTCAGCAAGCTTGGAAAACTAGAAAGGTCATTGTAACCTACTGTGTTGAATATAAAGGCTGTGTGTGTTCTCATCACTCATTCTGCAGTTGACAAACTTGACAGTCATGGAGTGAGGTAGCTCAGGAGGGACAGCCTGTGCTCTGGGAGGTACTGGCCCTGGATTATGCACTTGGTTCTACCACTGAGCTTTTTTGCTTGCCCTGGCAGATAGCTCCCTGTCTTCTAAGTCAAAGGTGTTCCCTTCCTTTCATTCTCCCTTTGTGTTGTACTTGGTATGTTTCAATCAGGGTTAAGTTGGTATTTGTGCCTCAGACTGTATGTGTATGTATGTCCACACCAGCATGCAACAGTATGGATACTTAAGAGCTTTGGTGTGAAACTACTTTCTGTACATTATGTAAATGGAGAATATTCCTAAACGTGTTTTGAAGTATGTTGTTGTGCATCAGTTTATTCTGAGAAGTTCAGTTATGTAAAATGTCATACATGTGTAGAACCACAAAGTGTGCATGAATTGTCACTTAACCATGCAGAACTGCAAACGGTGAAGTAAGCAAGGAAATCCCATGGTGAGGGACTACTCAAAATAGAGTGGAATTATAAAAGGGCTGCAAGGTGCCCTCAAATCTGTTGAGGTAATTTCAATCTGCGTTCTATGTTTTGCAGCCTTACTGAACTGAATTCTTAAGATGTTAGAAGGGTCTGTGTTAATTTACATCATTCTCTCCTGTTCTGCCTGAGGATTATCTGCTGTGTCTTTCATGTTATCATGCTATCAGATGATGCATTTAAATGGCAGGTTGAACTGAAGTGTGAAAGGTGCTCAAGCTAATCAAACATTGTAAGATATCTGCAGCTGTTTCATAGCTGTAGCATAGAAATGCTAAAAGCTTAATTGACTGAGTGTGTAACAAGAACAGGAAATGACACAATGGCAATTCATTTGCTCCAAGAATACAGTGGGAGCACAGTCTGCAGCAACCTTAATTAGATTTTCAGTTAAACATTTTTAGCAAGGATGGGAAGTTCAGCTAATTGAATCTGTTCTAATTTCCATCCTCCTGTTTGTAATTTTTTGCTCTTCTTTTTGGGACATCTATCAAAGCTCTTATTGTTCTCTGCCCACTGCAGTATGTGATGACAGATGGCAGGCAACATGCTGATAATGCAAGGTAGCTACACATAAGCCATAGGAGCTCCCACCTGTCTTCATTATCATGAAACTGAACTGGATCCACTCCAGGGGCTTATGAATTTCTTAATTTTCCCCACTCCTCCCAGTGTTCATCCACTTTAATGTGAGAATAAATTCATTCAGTATTAATAATGCCCAAAATGTTTATATGCTGTTGCAAAAATCTTTAGAAAGTCTAAAACAAATGTGCTGTTTTGCCTGTAAGAGATGCAGGTCCAAATAATTATCAGTTTTTAGCATCCTTCAGTTAGTACTGTGCATTGTAGTATAGTATTTGAACTTCATTCTTATTTTCCTGTTTGTGTCTGGCTGATGGAGTACCAGTTAATGCACAGATACCTTGTTTTGACACCTGTTCATTTACTGATTTCAAATGTGAGTTCTCCTCAGTTTAACAGAGGGAGTATAACAAAGTCACAATGTAAAAGCACTTAAAGGTGCTTTCTGGATTAGAGATGAGAGAAGTGTGTGATGAAATATGCCAGCTTTCTTTAGAGGGTAAAAGTGCTTCACAGAATTGTGAAATTATCTTTGGATGCTATATGCAAACGTGATCTTTTTGAAACTGATACGTCCCTTCTGGTATGTTACTTGAATACCAATTTTAATTGCATTTTCCCCTCTCACTTGTTTTAAATTTTCCTTAGGGAGAAGTGTCTCCTTCCTCTTCAACTGGCTCTGGAATCAAAGAGCATGAAGCTGGCCCAACAGGCTCTAGCAGGGATGCAGGTATGACTTTGGAGTGGGAGTGTGTTAGCATGCAGTGGGTGTCAAGAAAATCTAGGCTTTTCTTTTGAAAAATACTATAGAAAAAGCATCTGTCCTCGGGTGAACCTAAGAATAACATTCACATTTCTGTTCAGAAGTTAGGATGCAAGTAAAGGCTGGTGATTTTGAAGAAGCTAAAAATGTTTTGCAGGTAGGTGGGAGGTCCTGGATTTTAACATTGAAATGTAGATGTACTCTTCCTTGTGGGCCCTGTGCTACTCCCAGGAAAGTTTGCCACTGCTAAGCATCTTAGAAATAAAGCTGATAATTAACTTGATGTTAATAATAAAAAAATAAAAAAAATAAACTTGATGTTTTCTTTGATTAAAAAAGAGGACTGCTTGGAAGATGGAGAGGTTAATAGAGGATCTGGAGCTGTGTTCTTTTTGTGTGGGTGCTTTTCTGGGCTTTTGTACACTGAAAACAGTAGAAACAGCGTCTGATTTGGAAGTCTGTGAAGTTGCAAAAGAAAACAGCAGTGCAGCACAAGCAACAAAAAAGCTCTCCTGGGTTTGAAAGTATAAAAACTAAAGTAGTTTGCTCTTCTTTTAATTGGACAAATGAGTACAAGTCAGTAAATACTTATCACTAGGGGGATGCTAGTTGTGGAAAAAGCTGGCACACTGCTGGGGCATAATATCCATTTTCCAAAAAGATTTTTTTCCCTTGGAGGGCCAAAAATAAATTGTTCTGGGAATATAAGGATGTAAGTGGATTATTCAAATTCACCTTATCCAGCATATGAGGTGTCAGACACTTGGTTAGATAGTTCCTCGTATTGGGGCACGGTGTGGCTGTAGAAGGGAAGGGCTGTTAAGATAACAAAGGGACTGGAGCATCTCTCTTAGGAGGAAGGGCTGAGGGCTGGGACTGTTTAGACTGGAAAAGAGGTGCCTCCAGTGCTGGAGTCACCACAACCTCTCTGGACAACCTGTGCTTGATCACCCTTACTGTAAATTTTTTTCCTGGTGTTCAGAGGAAACCTTCTGTGTTTTAGTTTGTGCCCAGAGCTTCTTGTTTTGTCAGTGGGCACCACTGAAAAGTTCCTGTCTGTTCTTTTTGCACTCTTCAGATATTTATATGTGATGGTGAGCTTTCTTTTTCCGATCTGAATAGTCCAGCTGTCAGCCTTTCCTCATAAGAGAGATGCTCCAGTTCCTTTGTCATCTTAGCACTGGACTCCAACAATTCCATATCTCCCATAATGAACTAAACATTCTTCTTTATATAGAAAACCCCATTATTGTCATTGCAGATTGAGTTAAATCTCATCAGGCTGAACAGTGCTAAAACACTTGATATTCTGGTATGCGGGGAACGTTCTGAGTTAAACCCTGGCTGGCAGTTCAGCTTTACCTACTCACTCCTTTCCTTTCTGAGGTATGGGAGAGAGAATCCAAAGGGTAACAGTGAAGAAAATCGTGGGCTAAGACAAAGTTTAATAGCAAAAGCAATGCTGCATGTGCAAATAAAAGAATATCTGGAGTTCGTTCGCCATTTCCCATGGAGCAGCAAGTGTTCAGCCATCTCTAGGAAAGCAGGGCTCCATCATGGGTAACTGTTATGTTGGAAGACAAATACCTTAAGTCTGAATGACTGTGTCCCCTCCACTTCCTCTTTCTTTGCCCAGCTCTTGTTGCTGAGCCCAGTGTCATATGGTTGGGGATATCCCAGTGGTCATGTTGGGTCAGCTGTGTCCTCTGCCAAATTCTTCTGCACCCCCATCTTACTTGCTGGGGAACCAGTCTGAGAAACAGGCAGCCTTGAGGCTGAGCTCTGCTCAGCAATAGCAAAAGGTGGGTGTGTTATCAATGCTGTTTTGGTCACATATGCAAAACACAGCGCTCTTTGAGGTCCTGTGAAGACAATTAACACCATCCTAGACAAAACTAGTACAAGCATAGGAACTAAGAGGTAGGAGTGAACCAGTGAAAGGTACTGCAAGGTTGAAGCTGAGGATGAGCACCAGTACAAAAGTGATGCAGAATGTAGAGAGGAAAGTGTGCTGCTCAAAGTCTCTACTAGGACAGAACAAGGTTGTGTTCCTGGGATCTAGCTTGATCTAAGATCTAGCTAGTTTTGCTCTGTTGTGGGATCTTCTGAGAAGACAGGAGCTGGGAAAAGACTTGTGTGGACACATCTCTTGCAGGATGCCTGCCACTAATAGGAGACACTCATGAAGATGGGTATAGACTATATGGGAGAGGCATTTCTAGTAGAACTCCAAGGAAATAGTGCCATTGACAATGTCAGGAGATAGTTTCTGAGGTACTGGGCAAAGTAAATCTGATCAGTCTAAAATATTCAGTCTGAAGTTCAGTCAGTCTGTACTAAATTCAGTTCAACCAACCCAATGTCAGGACAAGGAATTTTGGTATCACATCATCTTGGGTTGGTTTCTATGTGTGTGTTAGTCACTTGTTAACTGTCCTCTTTGTCTGAGGACTTGATTGTATCCATTAATGGTCAACTTCTGTATGACACAAAACATGTCTTGCCAGGGATCAAAACTGCCACCTCCACAGCACTTGTGCTCTATTGGAGTAATTGGGACAGTGGGTGACTGTCTCCTGTTGGGCAGGAAATCTGACAGCACTAGTTAAATGCCAGGATACTAGCCTGAGTGTGTTTTTTTTAAGTTTGTTGTTGTTGTTTCGATGGTTTAGGGGGCTGCAGAGGTTCCAGTCTCTCCCAGCTTCTAAAATACTGGGAGGTTTTTCTAAGGACATTATTTGAAGTGATATCAATTACTGATGTCTGCTTTCTTCTAGGCATTGGGGATGTAGGATCGGCAAAGATGATACTGGAATGGCAACTGACGTGACACAGATCTCCCAGTTTTGCTGGTTTTCTTGTATTTTATATTATTGGATTAATTTGAACATTTTAGACAGAAAGCCTAACCACCCTTGTACCAAGTGCTAATTGGTTTAGGTGCAGTACTTTGCAGAGGCAGTTTTTGTCTCAACACGTACATTGCCATTTTCTCTCTGCAGAAGCTGCTGTCTGATGAGAGGTTTGTATCCGTGGAAACAGACTCAGATGAGAAACAGTTGCTTAATCAGATGCTGAATGCTGTCAAAGTGACTCCTTCGCTCAATGAAGACCTGCAAGTTGAAGTGATGAAGGTTAGTGTTTCACACACATCAGTGCTTGCAGCAGAGGCTGCATGACTGAATGCTGGGGTTAGCAAATAAATTAGCTGTTGCCTTGAAAATCTTCATTTTAGGACAGCGTTTGATTCCCTTTTCCTACTGGCAGATGTCAGTTGTTTTCATTTCTATTTCGTGTTTCCTTGGATTAAATAGGAGATAGTTTACATTAAGATTCAGAGTACTGGTTGTTCCAGTTTTAGCAAACTTAAGCAGGGCAATCAATTTCCTCCATGGGAGAGGACAGACAAATGACTTGTAGATCTGGAAGTTTGTTATTGGGCTTTAGTGGTCGTGAGGTGGGCTGTGCACACTTGTAATTTTGTATTGTGTGTGCATAGGTGCTATGTAATTTGCTAGCTGTATTTTCTCTTTGTAAAATGTTAATGGTGGAGCGTGATTTGTTTAGGCATCAAAATGACCCTGGACTGTGGCAGCAGCTCTCTGGCCACAGAGAGCAGGCACAGACTTTCCCAGGCATTTTCCCAGGGAAGGGAAAATCACCCAAAGGGTGATTTCTTAATTGGACACTGGATGGTGTTTGGATTGCTTGACCAATTGGGTCACAGCTGTATTGGACTGGCTGTAAGGGTTACTGAGTTTCTGAATAAGTATAGTATAACATAGAATAGGAAGATATAATAAAGCAATTGATCAGCCTTCTGCAATCATGGAGTCAATGCTAATTATTACCCGGCTGGGGGCCTGTGGCGACACTGGGCTTGTGCATAAGGGAAATATTGTTTTGCATACTCTGTCACAACTTCAATTTCTAGGAATACTCTAGCATTCTCCTGTGTTGTATACTAGGAAGCTCACCTCCCAGGGGGTACTGTTTTGAGGAGGAGGTGATACCAAAATTCCTTTCTCTATGATCGTGTTGGTTGTATGACTTAGAAGTCACTTTTCGGTATCGATATTGGCAATACCCGTATTATTTGTACCAAGCAAGATGGTGGTGGACAGTTTTCAGATGTTTAGGTGTAAACTTTGTGCTGCAGGGTTTGTGCTATAGCTGATCACTGGCTGAAATAATTTTGGAACAAACTTGGTGGTCCTTTTTGCATGTTCATTATACCTAGTACTGATTGATAGATTTGGATCTATTCCTTGGCCATCTATTTCTAAGTGCATAGATTAGTTACTTTGTTTTCTTGCATGTGACATCTTGGGTCTAGTGAATATATGTTATCCACTCAGAAACTGCTCTCTACAAGCTTTACTCTTTACCTCTGGAGGTGGAATATGCACACTGAGTCAGAGCATGCAGAGGGGTGAACATAGCAACAAAAAAAGGGGGTGGTATTTGTGTAGACTGTTACCTGTTTTATGGCAGCAGGCATCTGCTTAACTAATGATAACCTACTTTGCATTCCTAACCCAGCACACCTCCTTCCTGCCTCTTGTCTCTGCAGAGGGAATGTGGAAGAGTTAAGTACTTGCTGTACTGAACCAACAGGCCCCTCTTGGAATGCAGTAATTTTTTGCAAGTTGCTTTTTTTACATTCTTGAGTGTTGAGTGTTGAGTTCTTGAGATTCAGAATGTACATGCACAGTTTCTTTGAAAGCTTTAATGTACATCTGTGAGGCAAAGCCCCCACACTAAGAAGAATGTGAGCACTGTATTTTTCTACATTTCTGAGTAAACATCTTCTCAAGTTGTCTTGACATGTGAGAAGCAAATATAATTTCAAAACATCAAACCACAGAAAACCCAAGCCAAAATATTGTATTTATGTATGCTTGTTTTTTAAATTAGAAAAACATGTTCAATTACAGTTTAAGTGCAAAAGAGAAAAGAGAACATTGTCTCAATTTCACTGAGTGAAATTTTAGTGTGCAAATCCTGAGTGAAATGTATGTATTGTAAAAATCAGGCTACAACTTCAACTTTATATTCTGAGAACAAAGCAAAATTCTATTTTGATTTAAATACTTAAAGAGACCAGAGGGCCAAAACATATTGTAATCAGGACAGTTAAAACACAAACTCATTAGCCTCATCAGCCTTGCCTGACAGTCAAATCAAGCAGACATCTCTTCAGATTGTAACCTGAACGTTACAGATGCTATTGCAACACTTGAAAATGCTAGCTAACAGAAGCTTGATTAATGGCTAAAGCCTTTAGGGGGGAAGGAGGGAGATTTCTAGCAGTGGGTCTCAGCAATATCTTTATGTCCCTGGATCTGCTAAAATGTGTCCTCAAGACAGCTTATGATTGTACATTAGACTGTGTTATTCCATCTGGAGGAAATAAAATACATCTTTATCTAGTGCAGATAGATATTAGACACTCCTGAGTGAGAGCAGGTTTGTGTGAAACTCTGTCAGCTGTGGTGCCAGCCTGGTTTTTTGTGACTTGCTGCACAGTTGCAGAGGTATTAAGAATGCAACCATCAAAGACTACATGAAAGCTTTTAGTCTTGTAAAATCAGTGTGAAAGCAGACATGCAGGAGTACAGAATTCACTTTAAGTTGCTGGGGTGTAAGCTCCTAAATCACTTAAATGTATTTGGGGTTTTTTTCCAAAGTCCTATCCAAAATATCTCCTGCTGTTCCCAGTAAGAGTATAGCAGAAATTCACACTTCACATACTATCAAAAAGAAAGTCTTGGATATTTATGTTAATGGTTTGTTGTGACCCACCGGTATTACACATGGAGGTGTGAAGGGATCTGATTGGCTGAGGAGAGCATTCTGTAAAGATCCTTTTTACATTTAGATGACTGCATGTTGGAATTGGCAATGAAAGGAAAGAGGTGCAAGGGCAGTTAGGTGCCTTGCTTCACACACTTTTTGAGCATGTCCAGTATTGTGAAGGGCCGTCCTTAGAGAGGAGTGGTATGAGTAGCTGTAATAGTTGCTGTAAATAAATGGAGAAGAGCACTAGCTATATCTCTTCTGGAACTGAAAAAAGCAAATAGCTGGGGCCTCTGTTTTAAAAATGGAAGGACATTGATTATGGCTAGTCAAATCCTCCTGATTTTTAAGGGTGAGTGTCGTGGAATGCTCTGTGGATTGTCATATTGGAGAATCACAAAACCGGCACTATGATAGCATCCAGACTTAAAGGCCATGGCTGGGGACTGTTCAGGAGTGAATCCTGGGCAGCCAGGGAAGATTTAAACTGCCCAAATGCAACTGTCAAGATGAACTTAAAGCCTTCCCCTTTCCTCTGTGCTAGGTGAGGTACCTCTTACCTTTGCATGAACTTGGCTTGACTAACCCTCTGCTTCCTCTGAATACCTGTTGGTGATTGTGCCTTTCTCTTTAGAATGATTTTTCATGTAGTCATTATATGGGGAAATTCCTCCCTTGAATTTCCAGAATAGAAGTGATACTCTGAAGTCCCTGTTAATTTTTCTTGTGGAACACCCTTATAATTGCTAATCACTGGGTAATTCTTATGCCAGCAGCACGTTTATGCCCAAAAAAGGCAGTGATCTTTTCAGTGAGAAAGGGGGAAAGGCTGTGGTTTCTCTTTGACATGAATGGGCATGAATAACAAACACAGGTGTACTAACTGGCTTTCAAAGCAAGCTGCCTGAGTATATAAATTTTGCATTCAGACTTGTATGTTATTTAACTGCTAAGCCAAATATTTCTTTAGAATATCTTAATTACTACCTACTCTGTGTATTCTTTGTATCTCTGATATATTTTATATATTTTATGGTAGAGATTTATTAGTATTTTCACACCAGGGACTAAAGTGAGGTTATTTAAGTGCTTTAATTTATATTAAAAGATACTGAGATAATTCAGAAAGTCTGACTAGAGAGAATAGTGTATCTAACACAAGGCCACTTTGATATTCATCTTTGTTGTTGTCATCTTTCTTGCCATAAGACTGAAAAGCTTTCTAATATGTGTGTTACCAGTTTGTGTTTTACTATGCTCAACTGGCTGTATCAGTGGAAAGGGAAAATCACACAATCATACAGTACCTTGCTGATGATTTTGTTATACATTAATAACTTCAGTTTCAAACTGAATAATTAAATATTTATACTTTTATATTTTGTTTAGAATATTCATGTAGGAAGGAAGAGATATATTGATCACTAATCAAATGCAGTATTTTGTCAGTGAGATACCAAAGTGACCCAGTGCTCTATTTATACAGCTGCAGATACATAGGAAAAGTCAGGGGGACAGTAATTTAGCACTTTCCTTGGGTGAACACGTTCATGTAGTGGGGCTGGATCAGAAGTGGGAAAAAATTTGTTGTGTGACATGGTGCCATGTTATAATTGAGTGAAGTGCAGGGGTGTATCTCACATTGAGGGCTGGGGACATTTTGTTGACATTAAGCACTAGACTAACAAGCTATAGATAGTCTGCAGCAGAAAGGGGACATGTTCTGGACTGAAGATTAATATTTGTTTTTGAGTTCAGTTGTAGAATCAGGGGATCCTGATTTTTTTCCTCTCCCTGACTTGATGCTTTTAAATTCTGGCTTCAGATGTTTTTAAAATGGCTGAAGTACTTCTACTTTGTGCAGTTAGACCTTTGCTTGGAGGAATACATACAGTATTGACAAAAGCACTGTCAAATATTGTCAGATCAGCAGTGGAAAAGGAAACTGGGAATCTAATCCATAGCTGAACCTCTGGATTGCAGTCACTTCAGACCTCAGCAATTCTGTGATTTTTGCTTTCTCTCTGAGTTTTTGGTAATTTTTCATTCCTAGCCCTGACCCTAGAATGACATCCCTCTGTGAAAGACTGGAATTAGGCTTTGAATGTAAGTGTGGCACTCAAGCAGCTGAAACCAAATATTGAGGAAGTGGGAAGTGTGGAAGGAATCCTAAACAGCAGAAACATTTGGATTTTTTTTCTTCTTTTTTTCTTCTTCCTTTATTATTATGCATATTATAGTCACTTTCATTTGAGTTGATCACCTTCTTAATAATACAGTACTTCTATCTGACTGTGATAACATTATTCTCAGATAATAACAAAAAATGTTTAATGAAGAATTGCAAATTACTAGATGAGTCTTCACACAGAAACAAGTTCTTCAGACAAACTAGATACACAGAAACAAATTCTCTCGATAAACCAGATACACTGTAATGTAATGGGAGTAAGAAAGTTGCTCTTGGGACAAAGGTGTGATTGATCATGTAAAATTTCCCTTTCTACCACATCCTTCTGTTTTCTTCAGTCACAGAGACAGCCTTGTGATGTAATTCAGTGCATTTCAGTCCAGTCTGTGTCCAGATTTCTGGGGAAATTTAGAGCTTGCAGGACAGAAGTTTTCAGGCAAGAAAAAGAATAATGACCTCTTGTGAAAGAAACTCAGTTTTTGCATTTGATGCTTTTCCAAATACTTGTTCTTTATTTCACTGTTCTAATTAATGCTGATATGCTAGGCATGTTATGAATATACACTGTGTTTCTATTAGTGAAGTTTCCAAGCTTTGTTTCTTATTACATCTGACAAGACTTCGCACTGTTGAGTTGCAGCTACCTTATTTGTGGTGGTTTTTGAATAGACTTGAGGATTGCTTTGAAACCAAAAACTAATCTTCCAAAGTGGCTTTAGAGGGAAGACTCTTCTAGTTCCTATTATTTACCTATTATCCATGGTGAACAGCAGTTTCACTTAGGAAAGATTATTTTATTACCAGTGACTCCAACTTGCATTTGTTTGTGGATTAGGTGTATTTATTGCAGATGGGCAAATTTGGGATTTTTCTTCTCTAGCCTTTCAGTAAGGAGTCAGGCAGAAGTCTATTTTATCTGTGAATGAGGTTTAATGAACCCTTGCTAAGTCTGCTGTGTCAAGGCAATCATTTCTCTTTGTCTTTTCTCTGATCCATTAATACAGCATTTGGGAGCTCTCCAGTAATAATACTAGACAGCTCTTTTTGTGATTTCAGTTTTCACTTTGGATATATTTGGAACTGAAATCTGACTTAGAGTTCTGTGGTAAAACTTAGTTTGTGTAAGGACAGACTGTCTTTAGGTTGGGTGTTAGCAACTGTTCTTTCCAAGATTGCTACCATAATGCTTTAAAGGTGCAAAGTGATTCTTTGAGTGCTAAGACTCATCTCCTAGTTTTATTAATTTATATTCTGTAGTAACTAATTAACTTGATAGGACTCCAGTTACAGTGTCAAGTTAGTCACTTGAGAAGATCTATTGAAAGTCTACAATGAGTCTGAGAAAGTTTAGTGATAATTTTTTTTTTGCCTTAATTTTCATAACATTTATAGTTTACCTGTTTTATAGTCTGTACAACCATGTTGTTACAGGTTCAGGGAGGTAGTCCTGATCTGGTGCAATTATTGAATGAAACTGGACTGTGCTTGACCAGTCAAGCAAAACTTACAGTTAATTATTTCAGAGAACTTGTCAGGATCTTTGTTGCTGCTGGACCCTCCAAGACAGAGAACAACTTACATGTTTGAAAAATGGCTCCAAAGTGTTTGATCAAAAATGTTGACATAACACAACTGTACAATCCCAGTCTCTGCGCATTATTATATTCTAAACCATTGAATATTAATAAATTAGATAATCACTCATAAGCTCTCACAGATACATATCTTCTCATTGTTTTAAGATTTATGTTTATGATGTGGCTATGTGTAGTAGAATATAATTTACAACTGTTTTACTTTGTCTTGAACTGTAAAATCAAATGGAGGTGTGTTACCATCTGCTCTGTTAAAGAAGGGATTCTGTAAAGACTTGCACAGTATCATGCAAATAAGATTTTTTTTTTTGTAAGATCAGTCCTGCTGAGAAATGCTATATAGAGTTCTTAGTGCTTTGCCTTTTCATAAGTTAAATTTTTGTAATGTAGGCCAACTACAAATTCAGACCCTCTTGGGTTTTCTTGTCTCATTTTACTTCTTTCTGGTTATTTTTGAAAGTCATTTTATTCATGTGCTTAGTTATAAGTAACCAGGTTAATTCCACTGGATTGAATGACCTACCTTGTGTGCTTCAAGATAAGCTCATCCTTTCCTGAGTTAATTAGAACTATAGTAAATGCCTAGTACTGTGATTAAAGTATTCCCCTGGTTCTTAGGTGCCTGGTCATTGTAACCAAAACCAGTCTTGAATTAAGTAACAGAGCTTTCTTCTTAAGGAATCCAAAAGAACGATAATGGTAATGGCCTGAATGTGACCAAATGGATGCTGGAGGATAACTGCCTAAACCAGTCAGTAGTGAATGCAGTATCTCTATAATGAAACCTCTTTCTAGGATCCATGCTTTTCCTCACTACCTTTCTGCACTTGAATTCTATCCCTGAACAACCTCTGTGGGTTTAGTCAGATGTGTAATTTCAAAAATCTCAGCAGAGTGTTGGTCAGCTTATAAGATTTGCAGGATAGAAAAGTAGGCTTAGTTTCTTTCCTGAAAAAATTCTAGTGCAAAAATTTTAACTGTCTCAGAGTTGTGAGGTTATGAAAGTGTTTTCAGATAGAGAACATACTCATTCTGTCACATTGGAACTGTCACATTTGGTGTGGCATAATCAAAATCATTGGCATCAACCAAAATGCAGCAAGTCCCTAGCTCTGTAAAGTGTAAATTCACACCTATCAAGTGTGGAATTACAAGTTCTTATAGACTTTTTTTAGTCTGACACACATACCAAGAACCTGGAGTTCACTTAACCATTATGAAAATGAATTGCAAAGACATTATATGGTCAGAACCCCAAATATAGAAACCCTTTAACTTTGACATATGGCCTTTTAGTCTTTTGCCTGCTGCCAGACATTAATGCTTATTGGTGGTGACAGTGGCAAGTTCTGCCAGCCAAAGTGGCCACATAACAGTGACATGAAAGGGCCACTTGCCATACATAGCTTTTGAATGCAATTGTACCCATACTGCAGGTGTGCCACAGCTGTGCACAGATGCACCCAGGATAGACCTTTTTGCTTATGAGCATCCCATGACTAGGGCCACTGCTACCACAGCTGTTGGTAGCACCATCTGGTCCTGGGGGCAGCTGAGGTGAGAACTTGTGTCCCAATAAACTGTTCTGACATTGCCAGCCAGCTCCTTGGGTCCTCCACCCTGGAGCTGCTCACATCTCTTGTTAGAGAGGAAAAAGACACAAAAGCTGTATGTGGTGTGGTAGTTGGTGAAGTAACCACAAAACCAGCTTATCTGACTTTTCAATATCATTTTCCTGGGTGCAGGTCAGGATATGGTCTGGGGTAGGGTAAATTCCTCTGGCAGACCAAACAGCCTGTGGGACACCACTTCCTAGGTTGTCTTGAGGCTAACTTATTGCCATTTAATCTAGAGACAGTAATTTTAAATTGGCTGTTGTAAAGTACATTGCCATGCAGAACATTTCCCTGTTGCAGTTTTGCATTATCTGAGAGCAAGGGAGTTATCTTCCCTCTCCCTGCCCAAAAAATTCTCTTGTTGTCAAGAATAAATGTCAGAATTTTCCACCCAGGGGAGACACCAGTTCTTTTTTTCCTTGATAGCTCTGGCTCTACTTACATCCATGTGTTGACATCCTTTTGAATAATTTTAGTAATTGGTGCATGAAACTTCATTTTTATTTGAGAACTCTTTAAACTACTTGTTGATGTTTTCCAGCTTGGTATTTCTCCGTTTTCACTTTTGTTTTACTCAGATTTGCACATTATAATTTGTAAAGTAATGCAGTATATCTGACTAAGTTGTAACCTGTAAAGGGGGAAATGTCATCCTAGTACTGCCATTCAGCCTTTTTCTTTATTTTCCCCTGCCTTTAATAGTTAAAATTCTAAAGATAAAACCTCCTGTCAGAATGTTGACAAACACTGTTAAGTATCTATCAAACTTTGAATAATTTATTTCCCTTCTACAACTATACTACATAAGCAGAAGTTCCACTTGGTTTCATGCCATCATTAATAGTGCTCAACAGCAGTCCTGTTTTAATCCAGTGAACTAAATGTGCATTTTCTTCTTGGAGCATTCAGCATGTCGTTGCTGATGATGTGTGTGGTTCTCCTGTAGCAGATATAGTCCTTATGTCTGAAGCACTGGTGCATTCATAATGCTGAGCAGCATTTATGAGTTTACTAATTCATAGCAGACACACTCCCCTCTCTCTCCATAATTAAAATCTGCTGTTTGGTGCAGTGACACATGGTGACACAGTGTAAATGACTTCATTAATGTGCTTTGTTTCTCTTGCCCTTGTTTTCCTTCAAGGCCAAAGAGTGTGACATGAGCAGGTTACCAGTTATTCTGACAAATAGGGGGACACCTCCTGTCCACACTGTTTTGCAGAAATACTGGATGACTTTAAATGTCAAGCTACTGAATGAGGTAAAGGGCTGTCTTTCCTATCCAAGTTTTCCTCCGAGGGGCAGGATCTGAGAATCATCTGACACACATTGCATCCAAGTTAACTATCCTTCAAATAAAGTAAGTTAGGAAAAGCTTCTTTTATAAATCTCACAAAGGGATTAGAGGTGGTTGCAAAATTGTTTTCTTTGTAAATTGTAAAGTTTTGAACCTTTTCTCTTTTTTGGGGGTACTGCTTGCTTTTCTACTCACTGTGTTTATTTCATGTGCCTCCACCATAAGCTCTTCAATGTGAAAATTGCTTTGTACTACAGATATGTACTAAGCACTTAAGGAACTTGGCTAGAAATGCTAGGCAGCCTTACAATCTAAACACCTTCTTACTTTTTTCATCTTAAAAGGGTCACAGAATGGTTTGGATTGAAAGGAACCTTAAAGTTCCTCTAGCTCCAGTGCCCCTGCCATGGACAGGGACACCTTCCACTAGACCAGGTTGTGCAAATCCCCATCTGACATGACCTGGAATACTCTCTCTTAAAGTACGGAATCCCACAGAATCACAGAATGGGTCAGGCTGTAAGAGACCACAGTGGCCATCTGGTCCAATCTCTCTGCTCAAGCAGGGTCATCCTAGAGCACATGGCACAGGATGGATAGACATTGTGATGTAAGTTTAATTACATTGCACCTCAAATCCTGTATATTTTGTTTCAATTGACCTATCTGAATTAGAGATTTTGGTTTTGTTTCTACATATTGTGAAAACTACCCATGTGCATGCTCTTATACTACATTTGGGACTGTATCCTGGGACTCTAGGGAGTAGGAATTATATTTTTTGTTCCATGATGGTCAGAACTTCAACAATAATTAAAATAAATACTTTTGTTTTGAATAAACCCTTTATGGAAATGCAATCTCATTGTGTATTTGCAAGATAATGCAAGCCAATTAAAAAATCCTGGAAGTTGTGTGATTTTAAAACTATCTCTACAGTCATAAAAGTTCCTTCTTGGAAAAAAAAAAAAACCAAAAGAAACAAAATGTGTTTTAGAGTCCAAACCAATCAGTAAAAGCTAATTTTCAATTTATTTTTTTTTTTTACTGGAATTGCTTTCTAGTTATTAGGAACTGCTTTGTCATTTTGTTTCTGCTTTCCATACCAGTGCTTGCAAAAACAACATGTCATTGCCCAAGAAAGCCTCTATCTTTCTTTTCTTCAATTTTTTAAAATACAGATTGCTTGAGTTAGTGTCATAGGTAGTTAAGCAGTCTATGGAGGTATCCTATCTCCAGACTCAATGTTGTCAGTGTATCGGAATTATTAAGTTTGGATTTGTTTTTTTGGTTTTAGTCCCATCTTTCATCCAGTAATCTAAAAAAGGAGCCTGCTGTCTTCCTGTTTGTTCCACATAAATGGGAAAACATGCAAGTGTTTGGATCATTGCCAAGACTGTAAACGAGCCCTGCAGCAGTGCTGATGGAAATCATAGCTGAGAGCAGTCTTGTGTATTGGTCAGAGATGTCTTTCAGAACTTACAAATGACTTGTGAGGGAAAGTGGTAGCAGTGGATTAAGCCAAGAATATACTGGCTGGTAACTTGTGCTTCTGTCATATGATTGCATCAGACCGTATGCCCTGTCTCTAGCTAACGGGTTCCCAGATCTTATTTTTCACAAAGAATACCAGTCAAAACTTAGCAGTCTTTTTGCTGAAATTCTCTTTTGCCTCATAGCAAAGTTTTGATCATCACTTCCTTACTGAGCTTGATCTCTGATGTTTCTATCATTCACGTCTTATATGCAGGTTTTTGGCATTTGTGACATCAAGCAATATATGTGTGTGTATATATACATATGCACTATTCACAATTCACTCTATAAAAGATTAAAAAAAAAAAGGAGGAAGGAAAGAGATTTTGAAGAGCAAAGGCTTAAAAGAACACTTAAAAGAAACCTTCCATGAATTGTAGTGTATTGGCATCCAGGTTTTGATCTGTGGAAAGGATTAGGTAGTAACGCATCCTACAAAGCCAAGATGGGACAAGAGAGCAGAAAATCGCATGAAGTAAATAAAGTTTTACAAGCAGGGAAAATCAGGACACACAAACCACTGAATAGGATTAGTCATGGATGTCCATCGCGGTTCTTACTGTGATAAGAAGAGATTTGTCAGTGGGAGGTAACACTTGTCTCTCTCTGTGTTTAGGAACTGTGTTCTGCACCTGTGTTTTACACAGCAGTGTCTGGAAGGTTTTCCTTAAGTATTGAATATATGTTTTTAGCCAGCTGCTGAGCTTTCACAGGGTAATTAACAGCTGACTGTGGGGCTAGCCAGTAGTTAAGAATCCAGTTAGTGCTAAACAAAATTGTTTGTCTTCAAAGTTTAATTTTTCACATATGGACTGAGCAGCAGATGGAAATAACAGCCCTTATAACTTATGTAGTTATTAGCCAAATTAAATTATTGAGTTTTTATAATTGACCGTTTACTTTTCTGTTGTTCTATAGAATTTGTTCTGGGGACAGGAGGAAAGGTACCAGAGTTCCTTTTCATTGGCACTTGTGCATGTACCAGTAAATGTTATGGATTGCAGAGAAATTTGTGGAGTTCCTACCAAGAAATACAAAGTACAACATTCTTAATTGTTTGTGGTTAGAATTAGATTGTTTCTCTGGCAAGTTCAAGTGTTGTGTAGCTTGTATCTCTCCTTGTAATATTGAGGTGGGCTGTATAACACTTTAAAGAAAATCCATTTTGTCCATTTCAAAGAAAAGAGAAACTGTGAAGGACTTTAGCTCAGAAACTTTGCTTTGCTCCAAAGACAAATGCTAAATATCTAAAAAAGTTTCTAGTGCAGGACTATTGTAATTCATTAGAGTAGCATGCCCTTTTCTGTTGTTTTCACTACCTCTAGTATTTATCCACATCATTTAGCTTCTATTTATGAAGGAGTCAAGTCATCATATACAGAAAACTGTAAAATTGCCATTACACAGTGATTTACTTGGAACACTTTTTGTAGTAAAATTGTCTTCAGTAAGAACAGGATCAAGCTCCTTATTGGTATTTTATTTACAAAACAGAAATGCAAAGAAACAAACAGAAAACCTTACAACTTTAGAGTAAGGTGTGACATCCTGTAGTAGTGAAATACAGGTTTTCTGCTAAGAAAAACATTTGTAAAGGTATAGTGCATTTCAGTGTATAGAAACTTTTCAGTATGACTCTCAAAATGCAAAACAGTTTATTTATGTCTTCCTTTAGGAAAATGTCACACTCACCTGTGGACAAACTCTTCTGTACTTTGCTTCTAGTTAACAGTCAGTAATGTTGACTTATCTGATGCCCCAAACTTCCTCATGAAGCAGAGAAGAGTAGTTCTGCATAGGTCTGAGAAGGGACCAATACATTAGTGTTAATGTGATTGATATTTGCTGGGACACGTACCCCAAGAAACTCGTACTATTTCAGACCAAGCCAAACATAAATTCTGGTGCTGGAGGGATTTTATGCTTGGAAGGAGAGAGAACAGTAGCTGAGACTCTGTCTTCTGTAAGGCAGAAGAGATTGGAAAGGAAAACAGGAGAGAGGGAAGATATCTCCAGACACAAAGGGCATCACACCACAGCACCTCTCACCACATTGCCTCACTCACCCATTTACCCTGGTGGTTTGCATTACATTCTTACTCCCCTTCTCTTCAAAGTAAGGTATTGAATTGGTCTTTTAGTGTCTTATTCTTCCTGCTGAATTCAGGACAAGCCTCCCTTCATAAACTGGGGCTTAGGGATTGTTTTTTAGCTACTTATTATCAAGTGACCATAATACACTTACTGGAAATTACCTGTGCTGGGAAATCCTCAGGCAGTAATTAATGGCTTGGTTCATATAATACTTATCTGTCTGTGCCACTTAAGTAATAACTTGCACTGTATTTTTCCTTCCTCTTTTGTTATATTGATAGAATTGGTTGGAAGGACTGATTATAAATAATGCAAAGCTTGTGGTTAAAATATGAATAGGGGTCCAAGGCCAGAGTTTATCACTGGATTGTCTTTCTTTTGGTGATCATATGTAGGAGGCAGCAATAAGTAATCTATTGTGTGTTGCCTCTGGTGCCAACAGATGCAGCTTCTCAGGAGGATCTCCTCTATCCCAATAACATATGGTGCTAAGAAGCTTCTGATGCTTTTCTCAAAATTGGAAGGAGTTGTGACTAGAAGCACATGGGCAGGAAGAAGAATCAATAATGGCTGAAACTTAATTTTTTTTTCATTTCCTCTCTTTTGATGCAAGGTCTTGCTCTGTATAACATATACCTCCACCTTTGAGCTGAATGGCAGTTCGGTGTTGAAGATTGCTGAGGTAAGTGTCTCTGTTATACCACAGCTTGTGTCACTTAACCTTCCCCCACTACCTAGAGTGTGTCTTCCATATGTAACCTGAAACTGAACCAGTCTAAAACACGTCTACTGTCTTTAGGACTGGTATTACCTTATCCCTACTGTGAAGGAATAGTTGCAAGTCAATCATGTTTGGGCTTGCATGGGAAGGCAGTCTTGGAAGTTGACTGATAATTGTATATTACAGCATTGCACATTTACTACTTCTCATGTTTATTTTGCTTTTTGCAATAGAAAAATTTTCTTGAGTTCTTCATAAAACAGCACTGCACTGATTTCTTACTGACTGCAACTCTAACACTAATGAAGTTTCCTGAAGATAAGTTTATAAGCCGTAGTGTGCCATGTTAGCACAAGTGCCTCAATGTTCCTTGTGTGTATCTCTCTCTTGACACATCCAAGTAAAATATTTATAATGCCCCTTGATCCATTGGGTTCTTAGTCACTCTACTCCCTTTATTCCATTAGATTTTAGTCTGAATTAAATTGTAAAGAAGCTTTGGTTTTAGAAAAGCATACCTACAGGCATATTACCTGAGTCTTTGTAGGTGTGTGATATTTTTAGTAATATGTTGCAAGCTATGGCCTGTTTGTTCAACTTAGAGAAGATGCACAGGAACACTTAATCCTCCTGTGCAACACACACTGCTGTGTGCAGAATCTATTATAAAATTACATTGTTAATGTAATATAGGCAGAGCTGGTGTCCATGAAGGAATGTAAATGTTATTTACATGTCCTACACTCCCAAGTGTCTATAGACATTTAGAGATGTGTTACTTCTCAGTTTTTGGTATCTGGAGTGGGGTCTTTTTGTAAAAACAAGAATCCCATGTGAAAATAGCTTACTTTAGCTGGAAGTTACAGTACTTTCTGAGTTCAAGAATAAAACTGACCTTGCCTTTCTTACTGGAAGCTGAGAAAGGAGTTATAGGGATAATAGGGAACAAAAGAAAACTACTTCCATTTTATAAAATAAAAAAGGGCTTTAAAAGGCAAGGATACAACATAAATAGTTCATGTATATAACATATACCAGATGAAAAAGATTGTAATCATTCTAGATTAGCACAACTTAGATTTTGGTTTCTCTTGTGCTAGGTGAGACCATAAGGTGTGGCTATTTTTGGAGGTCTTTGTAAGCCCCATCTGTAGATGCTGCAGCAGGGGTGAACTGAATTGCTACTTAAAGAAAGCCACAGTTTTTAAATTTCTACTAAACCCTCTTTATGTCAGTGTCACACACTGAAAAAAAATACAGATAATTTCCCCTACTGCAGTTTTTCTCACATTTGTCACAGACTTCCTAACATGCAAGGCAAAAGCTGATGAATTCAGCTTAGTGCATTTCTTGGCTGTAGGTAAAGAGCTTGAGATTAAACAAAGTGCTTGCTGGCAAAAGCATTTAATGATTCTGAACCCTTCATCTTTCAGTCTTTAAGAGCACTACCTGAGAATGGGGGCAAGTGGTCAATCAGTCATGGTCTGTGTGGTATAAACTGTAGAAACAATCAGAAATAGTATTTTCTGTTCTCTCTGTACACAACACGGTTGTTATTCATCAAAAGTATTCTGAAAATTGGTAGTTGTCTTTCACAGTTTGATGTGAAACTCTGCTGGATTTGGTAGTTGCACTACACTTTTATTCTCAGAAGGCCAATCTGGTTTTTGAAAACCTTTGCTAGTGTACTGATACAAATTAGGTCATTGCTAGGTCTTTTATGCTGAACAAGACTCTAATGCATGATAAGATGGGCCAGCAAAGCAAGCAAAACTCACTTCCTTCAATGAAGTGGAACAAGCAGTAATACAGAGTGTACTTGCCTCTGTTTGGAGTGTTTGGGGGTACAGTTATTTTCTCCACACTTCTTGAGAAAATACTGCCTCAGATTTTTTCTAAATAGCCTAGGTCTTTCTAAATAGAAAATCCTACCAGGCACATACATGCTTCCACAAGTTTCTCTTGCTTTAGGTAAAGCAAAGACTTTAACAGCTGGCATCACTATGCCTTTGTATCTGAATTATCCAATGTATAAGCAATAGGAAACAGAAAATAATTTCTCAGTTCAGCATTTGGTTAACCTTCTGACTTGCTGTAAGGGAAGGGTGGCAAAAAGGAGCTTTCTGTTCCAGTGCCCATGCTATTTAACATTTCTTTCCAAGTCAGTTTCCTTAGTTTTCCTAGCCTGCACTCTGCAGCAAGTAGAACCACTGCAGGATTGGAAAGATACTGCCTTCATTACTCGTGGAACTCCCTGAGGACTGTCCCTGACAAACAAAGCTACAAAGTCTGCACAGCTGATCGTTTGCAATTCATGTGTACAAAACAGTGGCACTTGAAATCATTCTGAACCTTAACAGCTTAAAATTAAAGAAGCATCCAAGATGAAGAGTACTATAATTTGTGCCCTAAGTATTAATAGTATTGAAAATAGATTAGTAGTATTAAAAATATATTAAATCTTGCCCTGTGAGCCTTCCCATGCTTGCCTAGACACCTGCAGGAAAATTTAGTTGATGCTGTTGCTTGTTTTTATGTGTGTGTTTGTTGCTCCAGTGTGCCTTCTGGAGGTTTATTTTGTGTAACTCTGTGTTTCATTAGCTAACCCTTCTGTGTTTTGCTCTTAGTTGTGTTTTGCATGCCATAGAGCTGGAAGTCCCCGAATGCATGAAATGATCAAAATGTCCATTGCACACCTCTTTGGAGCCCTGAGCTCTCGCATTTTTACTGCTGCTTCTTCTTCAGTGGCTTTTCAAAAGGTACCTTGCCCAGTCACTTAGAACACAGACCTTCTGTAAGATTGCCACTCAAGTATTGTTTGCTTATTAGCTCGCATGGGGAGGGGAGAAAAGGAGGAAATATCAACCATGCTCTTTTCAGAAAGTCAGCCTACCTTTAAGAATGGTATTTCATTAATTAATTCATATACTCCAGAAGAAGGCATATAGCTCAAAAAGAATGATCTCAGCAGCACTGGAATGGTTTGGCCTCCATGAAGGACTGTATGTGGTTAACAAGCTTTTAGAGTTTTGTCCACTGGGGTTCAGGTGATAGCTGAATGATGGACAGAATTGGTCCAGGGCAGCTTACAAGAACATCTTCATCACTGACCTATTGACAGCTTAGTTTCATTTCAGTAGGAGTTAGAAACAATCAAGAGTCTTGTTTGTCTGCCTATGTCAGTAATTACTATGTAATCTGATCACTTTAATTTTTCCTTCTTAAAAACCTCATCCTCATTAGGGAACTATAAAAATTACTTTATAGCACATAATATCCTTCTTATTCAAAAATGTACACCAGATGGATTTATGTATACTCCTTATGTATATAATTTATACTACATATTTATATTTTTAAAAATTAATACTTTAAATAATTTTTTCACAGCTAGTTCCATTTATATTTACAGTTCTTACTTGCTATATATCTAAACAATGGCAGAATAAAACTGCTAAATCTGAAAAATATAAAAGTATGTGAACAATCATTTACTTTTTTGGGAATTTTTTTGCTTGCTTGGTTTGGTTTGGATTTGGGGGATTCTTGTGGTCATTGTGAACAATAAAGCTCAGTGCAGGACAAAGTACCAAAGCTGCTTCTTCAAGAAGACTTTATTGTACAGTTCTGTCACAAACTTGCTCAGCTCCATCAAGACTTTTATCTACTTACTAGCTACTGTGCAATGTGCTTATACTGTTTACTCCAGTCACAGCATGTCTTAGAGACCCAGCACCTCCCACAAAATACCTGATGAAGGGTAGAAGCTGCCCTTTGCATTGTGCTGTCCCCAGGATCCTACTGTGTAACACTGTACAGCCATTTGTGCAGCATCACCTGGGGCAAAAGTCAAGCATGACTCTGGGCACAGCACATTGTCAGAAAACTGCCAGCAGCTGGGCATGGAGCTGGGCACTGCCTGATCCATCAGTGTTCTTCTATTGCTACCTTGGTTCCCGTGGGATCTCTGAGAAGAGGAGCCCTCTGCTGGATTGCCAGTTATTAAAAGGCAGTTGTTTGTGTTATTTGTGGTAAAGTGCTATTGTATTTTCTGTGTTAAGAAAGGCCTTAAAGGTTTTCAGATGTGTTACAGTACGTCGTGATTATCATAAAATTAGTGACAAATACCTGTCCATCAGAAGCAGCAATCTTGAAGAATGGGAGGGTATTTATGTTGCAGACATAGACTTGCAGAGAGGTAGTTACAATAAGTATCAAGAGATGAACAATCAAAGCAGTATTCAATGAGTTCTGTACAAAGTGAGACAAGTACCAAAATCACTTGGGTTTGACAGGAGACTTTACCAGTTTTGCCCTACCATTCCTGCAGCTGTGTGACGGATTAATTACTTGATTTTCCAACCAAGACTGCTAAAAACTTCTAATGTGCTAATAAAGCAATAAGAAATAGTAAGGAAGGCTGACTGTCTGCATGTGAGAGACCTTGGTATCCTCCTGAAATGTGTTCCTGGTAAGTGGGAGTTGATCTCTTTGTACTGCTGTCTTGTTTCCTCATCAGGTTTGCATTGAGACATATGTATCTAGCTGTCACCAGCGGAGCATTAACACCGCTGTGCGGGCAACCCTCAGCCAAATGTTGAGTGACTTGACTTTACAGTTACGACAAAAGCAAGAAAACGTGGTGAGCCTTCTGGCATCAACAAATGGTTCCATGTCCATGGCTTCATACTGTTTTGTTCTCGTTCATCTGAATGCCTTATGGCTTTTATTTGACACTTCTTCAATTAATCCTGTTTAAAAGCCTTTTTGGGTTCTGACTATGCCTGCCTCAGAGCTCTCACATTGTCAACTCTAGTTGGCTGGGTTGTTGTTTTTTTTTTCTTTCCATTAAATAAAAGAGACATTGTTCTGATGTCAGGCTGCCTCAGCCTTTCCATTCTTTTATTTTGTTTTCTAAGGTGTATTGAAATGGTTCTGCCAAAACTTTTTGCATGACAAATATTTACATAGTGAAAACAGATTCTCAACTAAGGAAGGTGTAATTGAAATTTTTCTTCTACTTTTTTTTAATAGAGATAATTTTAAGTTAACGAAATTATTTTTTTCTTTGTTAGCAAGAAATAAATATTATTTTATTTCTTTAATTATTAAAATGCATGAGAGCTGTTTGAATGGCATCCCAGCACATTTTCCACTATAGATGTTCTGGGTACATGTGGAATTACATTGGTTTCTTACATTTTTTGTACTGTTTTGTATAATACCATGTTGTCAAAGTACTATTTGTAAAAGTTTCTATTTATTAGGAAAACTTAAGGACTGTAGTTGTACAGATTGTTTTCCTTACATCTGTTTTGGGTTAAGATGATCACTTCTATTCTGGATTAGTAGACTAGATTGCTTTTATCCTGCTGAGCAACTGCAAAAATGGTTAATCAGTTTAAGTAAACTTGTCTTCTGTTGGTGCTAAGTAGATGCATTTTACTAGCTAAAGCATTTACCAAAAAAAATACCTCAAACAAACAAACAGAAACACTTTGGGTCTGCAAATTCAATTTTGTTAGTTTTTTTTTCTTAGCTGAGGAGTAGATAAAAGCATATGACAACTGCATTTAGTTCCTGACATTTTGTTATTGATGCTTGAGAGAATTCGGCTTGACCCTCTTGTGCACAGTAGAAAGAATCCTATAGCACAGCTGAACCAAACAATTTATGAGGTCATTTCCTGACTGACATCAATTCTGTTGGTACTGTAACATTAACATTGTCAATGTTCTAAACTTTCTAATACTCAATTGATTTTGGTTTCTAAGTAGTTTGTGACATCTAAACTATGCTTTTCTCTCAGTTATTTTCAATGCAAGTTAGATGTCTAATTATTACTGAGTTGTTCTAGGTGTAGGAAATCCCATAAAGACTTACAAAACTTTCACCTAAATGAGATGCAATTTCCTGTAATCTAAATGGCTGTTAAAACAGATCTTAATTTTTAAAAATGTTTTGCAGAAAGTTCACTTAAAAACCTTAAGAAAAAGCACAAAACAGAGGACATGAATTTAAGAAGTTCTGCTGTTAAACTATTACTTCTATTAACATTCCTCTGCCCCTTGCACCAATTACACTACCTTTGTCTTTCCTCAACAGATAGTTGAAAACCCTGACACCTTGCAGAAATTCAAGAGTCAAGGTATTTATAATACTTTTTTAGTGACTCATTCCAATCCAGCTTTTTTATTCTTGACTTTCTTTTTATCACCACAGTGCTGTTTGATGCCATGGGAATTGCACCCTGGGATTTTGTAACTTCTCTGTAGTTTGGTGCTTTTGTGGTTATCTGTGGTAGGAACTGAGATAACCCTATTAGCTCCTAATATTTCCAGTTGTGTCTTCATTTGGACCATGGTAACAGCATTGCACTCAACATAGTAATAAATTATTGTTTCAAGGTGCTAACTTCTGTAATTAAGAAGTTTCAGTGGTCTGAAAAAAGTTTTAGTAAGTGGCTTTACTTCCTGAAATAAAATAGATTTGCAGAGTAGAATGTGGAATCTGAAAACAATTGTTACTCTATTTCAGGCCAAAGACATTGTTTATATAATGACTACTTTCCAGGTGATTATTTTACAAGAGAATGTTTTTCTGTTCCCATTGTGGCTTACTTTTCAACATCTTCTAGTAGGAAAAATAGTCTCTGATTTTGACCTTCACTCAGGATTTCTGTAGAACTTGTGTGAATGGAGGCTAAAACCTTTGAAGAGCCCAAGCATTCTTTTATAAGATCAGAAGTGTGTCAGACATGAGAAAATGTGTAAGAGAGAGAAACTGCAGGGAGAGATACAGAAATCAGCTGCCATGTAGAAATACTGGGGCCAGTCTTTTATATTATTTAATTATATATTTATTTTATAACCTAAATTTGATTTCAGCTAACCTTCTGTAAATGCATGTAAGCAATTAATGCTCTCTCCAGGTTTAATCCTGCTGATTCTGCATTTTGTGGCGATCACTTTCCAATCTAGCACTTTTCCTACTGCATCTTATCTATTAATTTTGGTAGCCCTGCTCCTTGTTTAGAAGCTCTGACCAGTTCTGAAAACCCATGCAGTTAATTGATGTTGTTATCCAGCTGCTCATATGTAATGCCTCTGATCCTTGTCCTTTTTGGAGGTACTTCAGCTGAGTCTCTTTGTGATGATGTTGTATCTGTCCTCACTGTGCTCTGTGAGAAGCTCCAGGCTGTCATAAAGTGAGTTCTTTTAAGTTTATAATTTAAATTAATTACCTGGAGGTTGAGAATTTCACTGATGCATGTGATTGTACTGTTGTAGTTCTGGAATTATGGAGCAAAGCTGTACTTAAATGAAGTGTTTACTAGAGAAAGTATTGTTCATGATGCATTAATTTAATCCTTGCTTGAAATGAGGAGCTAATTTGCCTTTTTTGTGCACTGTTCAGCTTTACAGAGCTTCCAGTAAATCTAATCTATACATAAGTTCCATACAGCAGCAAAATACTAATACAAAATACTAATAATCCAAAGAGAAGTTTTCTTTTCTGGCTGGAATAACCATCATAGAAAGAATAACAATTACAAGAGCCGTGGAAAGACCTAACAGATACTATATTCAGAATTAATAAATCTGTCCTTCTTAGGCAGCTTTTATCCAATTGAAATAATTTGTATTTTCAGTGAATTCCTCCAATTTAGGAATATCATACACTCTACCTACTTGAAAATGCATAATGTTAACTTCTAAAGTGTGGTTGTTATGGACAGTAGGTGTGTTATATGCTGTACAATTTATAGAAACTACCAGAGGCAAAGATAGCACAGGCATCTATGTGCAGTTTTTTTTCAGACTTTCTTCCCATGAGTCTCTCTAATAACATCAAGATTACAGAGGAATGCCTTACTTAGCATTATTTAATCAGTGTCAGCATCTGGGAAAATAAAATCAAGAGTGCAGGGATGACCTGTGCATGCCCATGCAAGTGTTAACTGCAAGGTGATGATCATCTGCATTAAGACATATTGTAAGAAAAAGCTGTTGGGAAAGAAGGCATCTGTACCTGGAATGCATGTATCTTTCCCAATAGGCATGGACTGTAGTGAGGAAAAATCTATCACCTTTAAAATATATAAGAAGCCAGCAGTTTTCAATCCTCCATAGCACAGAGTTAGAAATCCAGCTTTGAGCCTCAGGATTCAATGCTTTCTCCATGGCATGTGAAATGGGAATTGTTGTACTTGGATGCAAATTCATATAGGTGAACAAAAGGAACTTGGGCAGTGACAGAAGAATGGATATTTCTCGCCTCTTAATTTCAATTCAGATAAATCCATTCTTTACAGCTTCCTTGATCTACAATCATATATCAGAAAGTGCATTCCTTCAGTTCTCATTTCTGACCAAAAAAGAGTTATTAAATCCTGATTTTCTTAGGAATGAAAACAAAATTTTGGGTAGACTTGCCATGGAGTGCTCCTTTTGTAAGGCAGACCTCAGCCTTGCTTGTCTCCTGGATCCCGAAGTTTGATGTTAAGAGTAGGGGCAGGCACAGTGCATTTTACAAGTGTATCAGTTCCAGGTGTCTACAGGTTATTTAATATTCTTTCTTATGAGGCTTTCCTTGAGTTTATGGTTCTGACAGAGTTACTGGCAAGGCACTGAAAGGTAGCCATGTTACCATGTGACTTTCTGCTTCGAGACATTAACTTTTGACCACTGTGGCTGTCACCAAGAAAAAAAAAAACAGAAGAGAGTGGCATAAACATGCTTCAGATTGCCTGATGAAACTATCCAATAGTCCAAAATCTTCTGTTGTCTCCTTTTCCTCTGTTTAAGGTTCATTCCCAAGCTTTTACATTGAAATTGAATAGTTATTTGGGTTTTATTCTTCCTATTTTTTCACTTTTTTTAAAGCAGTAGATCACTGCATGCCACCAGTACAAAATAAATGGGATGATGCAGGTCACACCATTGCAAATTGATAGAAGCAAAATAAATCACTGCTGTAAATTATGGTGTAATTTTCAAATGAACTAATGTGGTTATTTTAGAAAATTATTATTAAATTAAAACATAATTAAGTTTTAATATTATGTGAATGGCATCTTTTCTTTGCCAGTGACAATCGTCAACTTCAGCTTCTTTACTTGGAGTGTATCCTCTCCATGCTGAACAGCTCCTCCCCCAGCATGCACCAGCACAAAGGATTCACTGATCTAATATGGTGAGTACATCTGAAGACTAATGCAAATACTCAGTTTGTAAATGTAAAAGGGCCTGATCCCCCCAGCCTTGCAAAAAAAACCTGTTAAAAATCTCCAGGTGTGAGCAGAGCTTGCTGCTAACCTACTATCAGTTCTTTCTGTGCCTCATATAAAATTGGTTGGGACTGCCTGCTCAGCTATCACGTTAAATCCCAGCAGTGAATTATCACTGTAATGAGGTCTAATGGATTTAGCCAGAACAGAAAACCTCTTATGCTTTTTGCAGTAGTTTGGATTTCTGTGTGGCATTGAGCACAGAGATGCTGTGCTTGTTGTAGGAAGGTACTGTTGAGATTCTTTCATGTTCTGATACAATAATACAGGAAGAAAAGCAAAATTAAGGTCAAATGTGTGCTGGTGACCAGAAATGCTTAATATGATCTGCATTATTGTGTAAGTTTTGTGGCTAAATAGTCTTAATGGTGCTTCTATCTTAGCAAGAAATTCTCCTTTTTAATACACTTCACCAGGAACGCTTGATATTTTTGGTGTTCATATCTACCTCTAAATTGGTACCATCACATCAAAGTACCTGCAATAATCCTACTTTCCTTGTGATTGAAATAGTGGGTTTCTTATAGCCTGGGGATAATTGAGTCATGTAATAAAGCAAGAATGTAACTAATATGCAGTTCCTTGCAGTCTGTACCCATCTTTTGACCTTGTCAAGTGATTGTATTAAGGAAAGATGTATGTGACTGTTAATGACAGATGTGTTTCTTGTGCTTTTATCGGGTAATTTTTGAAACTGAAGTTATAGACTTGGACCCAATTCTAAGGATGGAACATGTAACAGCGCTTGTAACTCCCCTGCTGTCCCAGGAACATCAGTGGCTGCAAGACTGGGAGGTGTTCAGACTGGCAACACTTGGCAGTGTTGCACAAGAACCTGGTGCTGAGGCCTCTTGGAGGTCTAACATAACAGCAGAACTCTCTCATGGCAGATTTGCTTCAGAAGTTTCTGCCATTGAATTTCACCCAACCTTTTATGTGACAGACTATGAGGCCATCCTGTGAGCAACGTCACTGAAATTATCTCAGAAGAAAATACTTCCTATTTTATTTTTGATTTACATGCTTTTGACAATCCAGTTTATGCTGGAAATCTACAGGTGTTTGTATCTCTAACTGTGTGCCATGAGGGCAAGCCATCAGGGGTGGGACTTCTTAACCTGCACTGCTGCCAAGGAATGAACATGCATGCTTCAGCTACTTAAATGGGAGAAAACAAACTGCTTAAGTTGGAGAAAAAAAACCCAAACACTAGGATGATATGAAACAGTTTAAGCTGCAAACATAATCTTGAACATTTTGTACGCTCTAATACATTACCTGTCTGGTGAGGTTGTGATGCAAACTGGTGGCTGTCATTATTCTTTATGGAGCTGTTGCCTACATGCACACAGATTTCACTCTACAGGCACTTTGTAGTCAGTTCCCAAAGAGGATAAAGAAGGGAGCAGACAGAGAAAATTTAGCTCTGTGTGTTGGCAGTGTTCTTCGTAGTTTGATACAGAAACACTTTGGCAGGACTAAGATGTGTGCGGAATATAGTGTTGTTGCAGCCTGTGATTATGCCTGCTTTGAGACAGGCATATTTCTTAAGTAGTGAGATGTAATTGATTGGAGAAATAAATGGAATAAGCAGATTCAAAGTCATTTTCTGATGTCCTATTAAAAGCTGTTTTTCTTTCTGTGACTAGGGGAAGCTGAGCTGTTTCAGATATCTTGTTAAGAGAAGCAATGAAAATTCTAGACTGCATAAAACCTTGAGAAAATAAAATGCAGTTACCTATGAGGATGTGTTTCATGAATTGTTACTTGTAATTGGGTGTTTGTTCCAGGTACTTGCTTGAACCTCTAGACATGGGTGAAAACCAGATTTGGGACTCATTCTCATGGAGCACTTGACTTCTTAAATTAAGGTCCTCCAGGCTGAAGCAAAATGCCAAGTGCGTGAGTTCAAAGCTGAAATAGCAGCTGATGGAGCAAAGTGCTGAGCTGGCTTTTGTTCCACAGAAGAGTGATCTGCAGTTGTTGAATCACTTAACAGGAGTGTTAGACAGTTAAAGGAAGTATGGGTATTTACTGTATAGTGGTATATGTGTAGTATAGTGCACACTTTGAGTTATTGCAAAGGGTTTTCATTCTGTTGTCAAAAGACAGACAAACAGAGGCTCATAACTAAGGGTGCTTACTAAAATAATGCATATGCAGCACAGTGATGGAACATTCAGCCTTCTAGTTGACATAGATTAGTTCTTGTTTAGTCAGGTTTTTTTAAAGCTCCCAAGGTGAACTGAAAAAGAGACACTGAGCAGCGGAAGCCTAGGATTTCTACCTTGTGATAGGCTGCAGCCAGTGAAAGAGGCAGGCATGCTATCCTGCAAAGGGACAGCACTGTGCAGCAACATGAACTTGCAAAATCACTACCATGTTTCTACAGCACACAGAGGCATTTCCATATGGACTAGCATGCTGATGCTTGAGAGATGAAAAAAGCCTGGCATAATTTGTTTTTCTATCTAACCACTGCTGTTTGACTGATCATTAAAACAAGAGTATGTATCTAATTTAACCATGGGCTATCTTCAATCTGTTCTTGTAGGAGTAATTTTTTTCCAGTTACCATCTGCTGCTTTTCTCTTTCTCAGGAAGCAACTGTGTCCAGCCCTAATAGTAATCCTGGGAAATCCAATCCATGACAAAACTATCACCTCTGCCCACAGCAGCATCTGCCTTGAGGCTGATTCACCTTCCTCAGGGATCTCTGATCATGGCCGGGGTTCAGGTTGCTCTTCCACAGCACCTGCCCTTAGTGGGCCCGTTGCACGGACCATATATTATATTGCAGCAGAACTGGTTCGACTGGTGGGGTCAGTGGAATCCATGAAGCCTGTGCTACAGTCTCTGTATCACCGGATGTTGCTTTACCCACCACCTCAACATCGAGTAGAAGCCATCAAAATTATGAAAGAGGTAGGGCAATCACATGTGCAAATCCAGGCATGTAAAACAAAGTGTTTAACTGTAAGTTTTTCTGATGCGTGCATACCTTCCCACTTCCCAATGCATTTCAAACCTTCCCACTCAGGGATGTTGAAATTGTCCTTTCTGAGCACAGCTGGTACATCAGCACCACTCTGACAAATAGTTTGATGCAGCTGTAATAGCTGTATTTGTCTCCATAATACAAGCTACTGTGGCAACTCTGTCAGGGCTCATGCTGTGATGCTGCATGGAGCAGACCCTGTTGCTGAGTCACGACTGCTCTTTTGGGTGAGATAGAGCATAACGATCCAGTTTGCAACTTCTTTGGCATCTTTCCCCAGACGTGTGGTTTCTAGGCATTAAGGTGAATATATGCTTTGATTACATGCCAGATTTTTGAAATCCTGTTTCTTGGAGCTTTTTTTGAATAGATACAAGAAAGCTGCCAATGGCTTAAGAAACTGTTTCAAGACCAGTCCATTCTGGCCTCTTCCCCAGCATCTCTGAAAGTACTAGAAGTGTAACACTGGGAGACTTGTTTCAGCACTAGCTGAAATTATAGACTTTTCTATTCCACACAGGCACCTTTCTTCTCATGTTATGTAAAACAAGGAAATTTATGTAATTTGTGGAACGGTGGTATCTCCTAGAGAATTTTTCATCTAGCTTGTGCATACCTAGGCTGTTCTGTTTCTGAAAAATCTCTCGTAATACCACACAGCCACCCCCTTGGTTCCTGTCTAAACTAGGAGTTATCCTGTCATTGTCTTTCTCAAATTTTAAACAATAGAAAGAAGATAACTGAAGGTTTTGAAAAACCTTTGTCTAATGTTGTTTTGTGCAGGACATACCTGTTGCTTCTTTGGGCTTATTAATACATGCTTGTTTGTATTTCCTGGTGGGCATTAACAAGGTGCCACCTAACAGGTTGAGTCTGAAGGAATCACTTTGCCTGTCTTTGCATAACTCCATAATTTCATAACTAGGTGCCTGAGGAGAGAGGCTTCCATTGGTATAAACACTGATATAATTTTTATGTAGGCATAAAAATTGTCTTGTGTGCAGTATCAGATGAAAAAAATCAGTCAAAAATGTAAAGCACCAGAGAACATTCTAAATGTGATTCTTGCAGAATATTCTCCTTTACTCACTTTTCTGCATCTAAAAAGAAGAAAGGTAGCTTTAATAAGTAGAACATCACTGTGCATTTTAATTTGCTGTGAGAAATTACAGTAGGGCTACCTTGGGTTCCAGGGCTTGATAGAATTATGAATTATTTATTGTATTTAAATAATGCTTGGATACTCTTCTACTTATTTCTGTTTCCTTTCATTTCAGATACTTGGCAGTCCTCGGCAGCTTTGTGATTTAGCAGGGCCCTGCTCTTCTGAGTCAGAATGCAAGAAGAGGTCGATTTCTAAAAGAAAGTCCCATCTGGATCTTCTCAAGCTGTATGCTTAGATTCCTCTTTTAGCCTCTTCTCTCTTAAACCTGTGCATGTAGAACACTTAAGCAGTTCAGGAGCATATCCAGTATGAGCCAGGGTATCTGCCTGGTTAAATAAGCTCTGGAAATGGAAAAGGTGTAAAAGCTCTTGCTTGGTTTGTCATGAATCTGGGCCTGTTTGCAAAGACATAGATAACTACTTTGTTGAGTTTGCCAGAATTCCCAAATATGTTGGATTACAGCTGAAAATTTTTGGGTATGAGTCCTTAAAATTGCAGTAAAATAAACGTGTGTTTCTTTAGAAGTATATTTTCTAGATGAAGTCAAAGAAGGTCATAGAAAATTTAAACATCATCATATTGAGCAAGAAGGGTTCTCAGTTCTTGGGAAGATCATATCTTGTAGATAAGATCATTTTCAGGACACAGATGGCCTTTAAATTTAGTTCAGCTGGGTGTTGAGATTTTTTCTTTTTAGTTTAAGTGCTTGTCTGTAAGAGAGAACATGCTGTGCATGCTGGTATGAATGCATGGTAACTTTCTTTTGTTGGCACTCCCTTTACAGAATGACCATGTTTGCATGGGAGACTCAACAATTTGTTCTTATACTAATCATGTTTCTCATGAATAGTCTTAAAGGCTAAGCTCACTTCTTTTTTTCCTGGTTATGGAAAGATGGTGTTGAATGTCAGTGATGTGCTTACCCTACATGTTACATCACTTAAATAAACTCTGTGTTGATTGTAGTATCATGGATGGGATGACGGAAGCGTGCATCAAAGGTGGTATTGAAGCCTGTTATGCTTCAGTGTCCTGTGTCTTTGCCCTGCTTGGAGCGTTAGATGAGCTGAGCCAAGGGAGGGGTCTTAGTGAAGAGCAGATCCAGCTGCTGCTCCAGCGCTTGGAAGAATTGAAAGATGGGACTGAGACAAGCAGGGACTCCATGGAGATCAATGATGCTGACTTCAGATGGCAGAGACGCATCCTGTCCTCAGAAAACCCTGCCTGGGAATCGGGAAATGAGAAGAGTCCCGATATCAGCATTAGCGTTACCACAGACACTGGTCAGACTACTTTGGAAGGGGATATGGGACAAACAACTCCAGAGGATAATCCAGAAAATCAAAAAAACTCCCTGCCATCTCCAGCTGTACATGAAAGCAAAGAAATTCATTACAGAGAACCAGAGTCAGAAACCATTGACCAGCCAGATGTTGTTCAAAGAAGCCACACCATAGTCTATCCAGATATAACTAACTTTTTATCAGTTGATTGCAAGACCCGGTCCTATGGATCCAGATACAGTGAAAGTAACTTCAGTGTAGATGACCAGGACCTTTCTAGGACTGAGTTTGATTCATGTGATCAGTATTCCATGGCAGCAGAAAAGGATTCAGGCAGGTCTGATGTCTCAGACATAGGTTCTGACAATTGTTCCCTGGCTGATGAGGAGCAGACACCACGGGATTGCCCAGGTCACAGGTCCTTACGCACTGCTGCTCTCTCTCTGAAGTTGCTGAAGAGCCAAGAAGCAGATCAACACAGTGCACGGCTCTTCATCCAGTCACTTGAAGCACTTCTTCCTAGGCTTATAGCTCTTCCCAGCATAGAAGAAGTGGACGGAGCACTGCAGAGCTTCTCTTCAACATTCTGCTCAGGTTTGAAAGCAAATATTTACTGTCTAACCAGCATGTACACTTTGACTACACTGTACACAGATTCCCTTGTAGGATTTCATCTTCAGAGAACATACTCAGCATGGGAAGGTTTGGGCTTTAAACCATACATTCCTCCACAGGAACATATTTCATTTAAGGCAAAGCAAATTGAATATGCAGGCACTGATCCAAAGGGAGGTAAATACATTGACTCTTAAGAGGCTCTGGATTGTGTCCTGAATCAATAACTAAATGGAGTTTGTTGTAGCAAGATACCTCTCTGCAGGTTTGTGAAGCTCTGTTGAGAAACTTGGCACATGGCATCACTAAAGAGAGGTCAGGGTTGCCCCTTAGCATAAGAGGGGTATGGGAAGTACCATCACTGGTTTGTAATGAGATATAAGTAGCTTAGTACATCACTGCACTGATATTATTAATAATGCCAGCCTCACAAAGAGGGTGGTAACAATTCCACACTAGTAAGCTCTAGAAAGGATAGGGAAAGAGGAGAGTTTGTCTTCACTGTTTTTTTTTTTTTTCTTAATGCTGCTCTCTAATGAGTGCAAAGCTCAAAGCCCAGACCAAGAGAAAATTAAGATCTTGTCTTCTAAGAGATTAAGTATCTTCAGTTCTTTCATGATTAGAACATTTGGGATCTTCACCTGTCAAACAAACAAAAAAAATAATGCAAAGGCTAGTTTGTCCTGTTGATAGCATATTTAAAATGTGTGTAAATATATATTTTTAGAAGGGTTTCACTTTCCTGACAGTGGCCAAAATGAAAATGTTTGCTACATATATGTCTATGTTTCTTTAACTTACTTTACTGCAATTGCCTTTCCTATTGCTCATCTCCTAATCATTGCTTCATTCATTTGTGTTCTCTCACACACATTAAACTCGTACAGAGTCAGAAGGGGGGCCTTTCCCATCATCATACAGCATAATTTAGAAATGAAGCTGAGTGAATAAGATTAGATTCCTGATATCCTGTTTAAATGCTACAGAAATAAACCCTAACTCAGGAAGATCATAAATTGTATTCTTAAGAAATATTGTCTATTTTATATCACAGAAAGGAAATATCCTAAAAGAGGAATTAATGCTAACTACTTTCATAATTGAGGGGCTCAAGAGCACCCTTTCTGTCACAGGTATTTCTTTATTCCTGAAAAAGCGTAGTCTTGAGATTATGATAAGACCAGTGCTAGCCCTCTAGCTCAAACCTTTGTGCACCTGTTCCCTTGTGCATGAATGAGTATTTCTTTTCCCTTTTGTCTGTAAAGTCTTTATAGAGTGCTTTTAAAACTTTGGAAGTCTAGATTTTAAGACTAAACATAGCTTTTCTTGGCATTCACTATGAGTAATACAGTGAGTAAAATGGAAGAACATAACTCAATTTCTACACTAAATCCATGATTTGTGATTTGTGTGTCTTTAAAAAAATACCTAGTCTTGGGCTTACATTGTTGAGACAGATCCTTCACTTTTCTAAGAAAGCCACCCCTGTGGCTTAATCTGTACTTTAAAAATGTACACCACATTTCCTGATGGATTTTGTGAAGTACTAATGAAAGACACCATTCAGTAAGGAATCGTGGAAAAGTAGAGTAGCGAGCTCTATTAAGACAGCCTGGAAGAGGTATCCTGGAGTTTTCACGAAGACGTGGCTCTAGCAGGGTTATGCTTTTATGTTTTTGTAAGATCTGGGTGGTTCCTGTTTCATTTGGACACCTGGAATGAGACTCAGTCCAACTGAAACAGTCCCTTAACTTGTACCTCAGATCTTAAGCAAATGTCCATCAGTCCTCTTGAGGTGAGAACTTGTGCTCCTGTATAAGTGAGAGAGCTATGAATTTGAAGACCTTTAGAGAGAGATACTTAGGAAAGTTGAAACAAATGGCAGGGGTTAAGAATTCCCCCTGAGAGTTTCTGAGACACCAGTTTGATTTGCCTCTATATGCAATGTGTAGGTCCTTTAGGAGTTCCTTCATTAGCACCAGCTGCTCAAGGAACAGATTAGGTAAGGAAGTTAGAGGGATTGATCCCATTCATTGTATATATGACATTTATTCATGTATAAATCTTGAAGAATACATGGGGAAATTCGAAAGTTGGTTAAGATTTGAGTTGAGAAAAAACATAGATGCAGTTCTGAGACCACTCAGTACAGAAGCAGTATTTCTGTTTCTGGGAAACCTTATTTAACTGCTTTGTTTCATTTTTTGATTTTTATTTCACTTTGGAAGAATAATACAATTTAGTCTTCTTTCCTATAAGACAGGTCCTTATATAGATAGCATTGCAAAATTAGGATGTTTTCATAGGATTGAAAGGCAATGAGTGGAGGTAGGAATTTAAGCACTACTGAGATAAGCATGGAAAAGGTGAAGTCAGCTAAGAGTTATAGTGAA
The DNA here is from genome assembly GCF_050655825.1 of Lonchura striata. NCBI lineage: Eukaryota > Metazoa > Chordata > Aves > Passeriformes > Estrildidae > Lonchura > Lonchura striata. The sequence continues at coordinate 63,117,032 of NC_140705.1, read as the reverse complement.
ATTAAAATTTGCAAGTAAGTTGGTTGACTCTAAAGTTAGGAGTAAGTTGGCCCATCTTCAGGTTTATTTCATACTTTTTAGAGGGAAGGTTTTTATGCTGGTAAGAATCATAATATCTTCTGTTTCTGTGATCTGAGCATCTCACAAATTCAGCTGTTTTCCCATATTTTAAAGGAAGTTAAGGAACATATTTTTCCCCAACACTTTTTGGTGCTTAAATGCATGCCTTCAATGAAGTAGCCACTTTTCTGTGCACTTCTACACCTTCCTTCACTTCTACAACCTCCTTGTATAGGAGGTTGCACATTTTTTAAACATTTTAAAGCAAAATAAAGTGGGCTTTTTTGTTTGGTTGGGTTTTTTGAATTTTTTTTACTTTTACATATGTCTCTGCCTTGAGATTTTTTTTTATTGCTCTAGCAGGTTCTAGTCTCTGAGGTACATATTTAAGAGAGATAAGACAAAAAAAACAGTGGGAGATGAGATATCTACATCAATATCATGATCCTCCATCTGACAGAGTGTTAAGATGTATCTTTGTTTTCAGTGAGGAAGGAATCACTACAACTACTCACAGGCTACTTTCAAGCACATGGTTGCAGTTTTGGTACTAGGTAAAAGTTCTCTGTTAACATTCACCATGAGAAATCTACCCCAAGCAATGTCAGCCTGTGTGGCTGTTGTTTGTGACCAACCCTAACACCCTTCTTCCACAAAGGTTGTTCCCTTGAACAGATATTCATTTTTTAGACCCACTCTGGAACAGTTATTCTCTTTCTAAATCCACCCCCAAACAGTTACTCACCTTATCCACGCCCCCAAAGTGACGACAGTGGAAAGTCCAAGAAGGCAGCAGCACAGAACTTTCAAACCCTCACGAGGCAAGAAAAACATTTGCTTCTTTTCTGTGTGTGGATTTTTTTTTTAATGTTAATGGTTTGTTGTATTTTGTCTAAGAAGAGGTATGAGCTTTATGGTGGGAGGAATGTATTCACAGTAAAACCACTGCAGCAGTTAACAAATTACACAGCTTTGCTTCATCATGTAACTAACCTTGGAAGCTGGTTTTTGTTCCATTTCAAACACTCCTTTAGGATAAAGCTGACTTCTCAATCTTCCTTAATTGACATTATATGAATGGATTTCACAGTTGATGTGAAAACCGTGAAATATTGTGAGTCATGTGGGTGGATCTGGTATTTTTGGTTTTTTCATGGTTCAGAATACAGATCATGGGGATTCAATTAGGTGTTGCTCGTACTTGATTGATACTTTTCTACCAGTAGGTCAGCTATTTGCCATCTGTGGGAAAAAGGGATTGTGCCACTGAGCATGGCTGTAGGCTTCATACAAGTAGTGTTTTCAGGACTAGTGAGTACTTTACACATAGTCTCTGTGTCTGACAGAAGTGCAAGAGCTCAGCTATTTAGAAAGTAGGCCTTGTATGAAATAAATAGGGCTTGGAGTTGTAACTAGTTCCAGCCAGCTTGGCCCCAGATATTTGTCCACATACCTCTAGGTCATGGAGAGAAGAATCGCCATGTCCCTGATGATTACAGACTGATCTTGCAGGGTGTGGAGCACTCCAACCCCATCCAGCAAATTACTTAGCCAGAATGAGTTTACTAGGGGGTTAAAAGGGCTGTTGATCTCATTAGCACCATTTGGTGCCGTGTATTTTCAGCTAAGTATACAGGCTTTGGGTCTGCTCCTTTCCACCTCACTTTTCTAGTTAGCATTGCAAATATATCCTGCCCTGTGCTTTATATGTGATAGTCATCCCAATGAATGCTGATGCTCCTTGCTTATTTCAAATTTAGCATGTTGTTTTGCTGGACTGTGACTGGAGTGTTCAGTTTGTCTTGCATTCTAGACTAATAAGTAGATTAACTACTTATTTTTCTATTCCCTACTCTGTTTAGTGGAGTAATTTCTTCTGATGATTCATTAACTATTCCAGCAATCTGTTGCTGTCAAAATGCAGCAGATAGTTTCTGTTATTTTTTCCAGGAAAAATCTGTGTAAAATATAAGAGCTCACATGGTGTTTTTATTAGGTATGATGCACTCACCAGGATTTGAGGGAAACCTAAATTTCAACTTCCAGACTCTGATGAATGCAGACAGTCTCTACGTAGTATCACATTACACGTTGCTGCTCAACCTAAAATTGGCAAACTCAGATTACTACAGGAAGAAGCCTGCCCAAGCCCCTGTGTTGCTGGTGAGTTGGGGAATATGGGAAAATTGTTTTTAAATAATGAAAATTTATTTTGCTTCCTTTCACCCACACATAAAGCTTTCAGGCTTCTTGCTAAGTGGAGAAATAGTAATTGCAAATGAAGCATTCTCCAAGCTACTTATGAATCTTGCATGATAAGTTAATTACTCTGATTTGGTGGGAAGGAATGCTGCTTACTGATTGTCATTAAGGTCACAGTCATTTTGATGGTTAAACTATTTTCAGAATAGATTAGCATCACGCATTGTCTCTTGACAATGTGCATGAACGTATGTTCATCTTGCAACTGGTTTTTTTTGCCTAATACATGATTTGAATTTCTGTAGATGAAGACATGAGAAATTAAAGTGGAAAATAAGTAGGTCTTAGTAATGTGAAATTATGATTTTTGTTATACCTGGAATTCCACCCCTTCTTGGGCTTTTTAAAAATAGTTTTGAAAACATGGATCCATGTTTTTCAACTTAGTTGCCCAGGAGACATTTTCTCAGAGTTTTCTGAAAAAAACAAAAAAAATTTGGGATATGTGGAAAAATTTTTTAAAAAGTGTCAAAATGTATAATTATTGCTGAACTTCCAGTGTAAGAGAATTTGTAATCTAGATAATCTCAAAAACAAATGGAGTTTAGTATCATCCTTAGTTCTGGTGTGTTCTGCAGCAGATCAAGTGCAGATATGTGACTCAGGACATTCTCTAGAGCATTCAGTGTGCACAACAGGCCTGAGCATGACCAAAGTATTCTTAGAGATCATTCTGATAAATAATTTGAGACCAGTTCATCTGATGACTGTTCAATGCAGAAAGGCTCAGGTGTTGGGCAGGCCGTGTTAGGTGCCACAACTTCTTTTAATTGGATTTGAGATCCTACTCCTAACTCATGGAAATAATGAGAGATCAGCATGTCCCATTGTCACTGTGCAAAAACTGTCATTCTGATTTGCATCTTGCATTAACTGCAGTAGGAGAAGGGAGAGTTGTTCATGTTCATGTCATTCTCCACTGCAGAGGCAGTCTCCTTTTGCAGACACAAAAGGATCTGGACAGGCTGGGCTTGATGGGGTATGACCACTTGTATGAGGTTCAGTAAGGTGAAGTTGTCAGATCCTGCCCTTGAGTCACAAGAACCCAGTGTAGTACCGCAGGCTGGAGGAGAGTGGCTGGAAAGCTGAGGGAAAAAGACCTGTGAGTGCTGATGAGCCAGCTGAACATGAGCCAGTGTATGCTCAGCTGGCCAAGAAGGCCAATGGCATCCTGGGCCTGCATCAGGAATAATGCGGCCAGCAGGGCCAGGGCAGGGATTGTCCTTCTACTGGTGAGGCTGTACCTCAAATCCTGTGTTCAGTCTTGGACTCCCAGTACAAAAAAGACATTGAGGTCCTGGAGAGAGTCCAGAGAAGGGTAACAAAGCTGGTCAAGGGTCTAGAGACCAAGTCCTGTGAGGAGTGGCTGAGGGAGCTGGTATTGTTTAGCCTGGAAGAAAGGAGGCTCAGGAGAGACCTTCTCATTGTTTATAACTCCCTGAAGGGAGGGTGTAGTGAGGGGAGGGTAGGCCTCTTCTCCCAGGTAACAAGTGACAGGACGAGAGGAAACGATCCCAAGTTGTACCATGGGAGATTTAGATTAGATACTAGGAAATTTCTTTTCATGGAATGGGTTGTAAGGGAAAAGAACAGACTGCCCATGGAAGCATTCAGAAAACACGTGGGTGTGGCACTTGAGGACATAGTTTAATGGTGAACATGGTGATGGTGCTGTGCTGACGGTTGTACTTGATAAAGATATTTTCCAATCTTAACAATTCTAAGATTGCAATCCTCCATTAATTCTTTTCCTAACTTAATTTCTACTTCTGCAATCCCTTACACAGAAGTAGATTTGGGGGCTGGTGCTGTAGGGCTTATACTGATGTCTTCTTACACTTGGTTTTTATGGTTCTCTGCAGAAGGAGTTCATGAAGCAGGTCCAGTCCAGTGGAGTGTTGATGGTATTTTCCCAGGTGTGGGTTGAAGAACTGTACCACCAGGTACTAGAAAGGAACATGCTAGGGGAAGCTGGATACTGGGGAAGCCCTGAGGAGCACAGCCTTCCACTTATCAGCATGCTGACAGGTCAGTACAATATTCTGGTGGCAAGACTAACTTCCAAATGTGTCTAAAACAAGCTACAGTGACACACTGCTTTATTGCGTTACATACAGAACAGCATGTCATCATGCAATATGTAGTGTCTTGTGGAATTATCAGCAGAGAAGGAGCCCAGACCTAGCTGTGGCAGGTACTAAAGTGTTTTGGCTCATCAGAGTGTTTTGAAGCATAGGTTTAAAAAAAAAATCACAACTATCCCTGGGAGACAGGGAGAGTAGTTTTGTTCACTGAACCAAAACATCTCTTAATTCTGTCAGCTGCAATTCTGGTTGAGTTGATACTTGTTAATTATAAACAGTAAGGCTGCTGTTTTCCTGATGTCATAGCAAAGCCATTTCAGTGTACCTGCGGTGCAGTACAAATATAAATAGTGGCATCTGATCCTGGAAGCCTTCCACAGATTGGACTCCCCTTGGTTCAAGCTTGAGCTATGCCAGGGATATGCCAAATGGCACTAGAGAGAAGCTGAAAACATGGAGCGCAAGTGCTTAGAAGCAATCCTTAGCTTCATTTGAGGGGAAAAAAATGAATTTGTATTAGTTGAAAGACAGCAGGATGGCTATGATACTGTATTGATATAAAATGCACTGTGTGCTTTAATATGTCTGTAATTAAAATAGTGTATGCAGGGAGAGCAATGGCTTCAGCTGAGCCATTAAGTGATGATCAAAGGGCACTGCTCTGAAAGTTTTTTGCTTATTGTGTTGAGCTCAGTGTTACTTTTAGCTACTGAACTGGGAAGAGGGAAGAAACACTTGGAAAAAATGACACCCAGATGTGGAGATGGGGCTTATTAGAAAGGAAATCAACCTGGTATCCCAAACATTAAACTCTCTGCGAGAAATGGCTTTCATTGTGTTAGAGAAAGGATTGTATTTCTTTTGTTGAGATTAGGCATACACAGATCTCATACACAGATCTACTAAAAATCGCATTTAGGAAATAGGATCCCAGTGCATCTTGAGGACTGAGACTGAGGTTTGGAAACAAGTAAATACAGGATTTAGCAAGATTTGAAATATTATACTAAGAAATGCAGAGACTTAAATGTGTGGCAAGTTCTGAACTCTAATAACTTAAGATCTCTGCTGTTCATTGTGTAACTTGAAGAAGGGGGAGAGCAGCTTTTGAGAGTGGTTGTCTCCCCTGTTCAACCAAACATTGCTTATACTGGGCAAAGCCTAAGATGTCATAGTTCATGTTTATACCAAGGCTTTAGAAGGCTGCCAGAAAGAGTAAGAAAAAAAGCAGACTAGTACTTAGTTGAACACAGAGCCAGTAAGATATGCTTTTGTGCCATCTGTGTGTCAGATAATAATCTGATGGTTTTTAATGTTCTGGCAGACATCGACGGCTTGGGCAGCAGTGCAATTGGTGGCCAATTGATGGCATCTGCTTCAGCTCAATCTCCTCTTTCCCAGAACCAGAAGACAGATGATTCTGTTGTTGCAGGTACTAAGACTGTGTTGTGAGTGTGTTATCCAGCAGTGGGTTGTTATATACCAAAAGCCTATGCAGATAAATAGTGTAGGATAACAGTTTAAAAAGATGGTATATCAGTACATCATACATGTGAATTGGCAGTTCAGTTTGCTGTGGACAAATGTGACTTGGCTTTTTACTATTAATGGTAAAGCTTCTGTTGTGCCATTTTCTTGTAGTAATAGTATTAATGGTTTTTCCACTCTAGGAATTGCTTTTGCCCGATACATTTTAATTGGCTGTTGGAAGAACCTGATTGACACTTTGTCCACCCCGCTGACTGGCCGCATGGCAGGCAGCTCCAAGGGGCTGGCCTTCATCTTGGGAGCAGAAGGAGCCAAAGAGCAGAACCAGAAGGAGAAGGACTCCATCTGTGTGAGCCTGGATGGACTAAGGAGGGCAGCCCGGCTGAGCTGTGCTCTAGGTAATGCTGCATGGGGGATGTTCTTGGCAGACTCAAAGAATAGGATGGTAACTTTCTTTGAAGGAATTTGTGAGAAAAACATGCAGCATCCTGCTCCAGTTTTTCACAGGAACCCGGATGGTGGCCGTACACATCGAGTGCCCTACAGCATAAACATATCCCCTTGACCCTGCCTCTTGTTGAGGTTGTATGGGATTGGGGAGGAAATGTTGGTCATGCAATAATTGTGTTGTTGCTTTACAGGAGTTGCTGCTAACTGTGCATCTGCTCTTGCCCAAATGTCTGCGGCCTCCTGTGTCCAAGAAGAGAAAGAGGAAAAAGAAATCCAAGAACCCAGTGATGCTATAGCTCAAGGTAACTACATGATTAAATTACCTACCTCATTTTACATTGCCTGTGAGGCTGCAACTGGAAAGCACTGTGCCACACATAGTGGCATTTCCCTTTGTTGTTCTGCTGTACACCGCTTGCTTGTAGGCACATGGGATGTGTGTCTTCAGTACATGCCTGCTGTCCTATGTTCTTAACATATTGTTCCACTAATTATATTCTATATGAACTGAAATCTGTGAAACAATGCATAAGCCAGCAGCATTTTTCAACATGTGCTTTTTAAACCTTGTGATATTAGTACAACCAGAGAGCATCAGAGAAACAGCTTATTTGGGGATTTTTGAGTGTTGGGTGGTAATGTAAGCTGAGTTTACATCACTCTTCCTGTCTGGTTTATCTATCTTTGATTATATTTTGTCATCATCAGATATTTAAAACTGTTTCTGAATCATATTTGATTAAAATGGAATAAAAAATGGTGCCTTTTTAGCATATAAAAAGTTCTGCATCTCTATACCACGATTTCAAACCCACTGGAAGTTGAAGTTAGTTGTTGTCTCCATTGACTATTTGAAGTACACAAAATTTCTCTGTTTACGTCTGATTTCTAATGGCAAGAAGCCCACAACAAAAGGCAGTGTTGCACAAATAACTCTGCTTGGTACTTATTTTTGGTGTCTTGGTAGAGAAAACAAAACTGAAAAAGCCTGAGCTTACACAAGCTTTTGACTACCCTGCTGGACATGGCTGAAGTGAGTTGGCCAGACTGTGCTGAAGCAAAGAGGAGGCAGCAGCAGTGGCCAGAAGCCAACAGATCTATTCTGTGAAAGCTTGCAAAACTTCAAAACTTGTTTCCATTCCAATGTAGCATGCAAACGAAGCTTTTCAGGGATTCTCAGAAAAAAAATAAATAGAGCCAAATGGTTGTAGCTCAAGCGAAGATTAGTTTTCTTTGACAAGAGCTTTTCGGTGAAATTTTTTGTATGGTAATACATATGAAATCCACAAATGCTATTTTTTTTCCATAGCAAAGGAGATTTTGGTAAAAATAAATATCCAGTCATCCATCTGTGAAGAGAAATATCACTGGCAATCTGCAACTGTTCTGTGGGCAACAGGATGTGAATTTGGGGGTGGAGGGTGTCAATCTAGCATTGATTTTTTTTTTGACATATATAGGATCAGTCAAAAAGGATTTTAGTTTTAAAGCTGCCTTAGATTTATTAGGAAGAAATGGGTTTCTCTGATTTGGTGGGGTTTTTTTTTGTTTTTGTCTAAAATTCATGTTCTTTTATAGATTTCAGACTGTAATCTTTTGCCAGCACCCTGTATACAAACCAGTGTTTGCTTAAAAGCTGAAGAAGTTAATTTTATTTAATTCTTTTTTATGCTACAGTGAAACAGAAAGTGGAGCAGAAACTGGAGCAGATGGGGAAAGTGCAGGGAGTCTGCCTGCACACTGCTCATGTTTTGTGTATGGATGCAGTCCTTAATGTGGGTCTGGAGATGGGAAGCCATAATCAGGACTGTTGGCCTCATGTATTCAGGTACTCACCAGTTTTCCCAAAATAGCCAGAATTCAGGCCATGTTGCCTGAAAGTAAGGGACTGAGAAAAAGGGCTTTGCAGACACCGTGAATGTTCTGTATAAACAGTGTCAGAGTGAATTAACTGCTGGTATCTCTAAAATAAAAGATGGTGCTGTTTTTCACCACTACTTGGGGCAAAATCAATGCTTAGAAGCTTCAAAGTTACCAGAAGACTATGGCAGACCCAGGAACCAAAATGGGCTTTTCAGGCACCTCCACCAAACTATTTGCTTTGGGAGGCCAAAGGATGTAAGAAGAAAGGTTATCTATGTGTAGTTTGAGAGTTAGAAAGCATCTGTTTATGGTTTGAGGGAAATGTCTTAGTGCAGGGAGGAGTTGTTTTAGGGTGTTTACTAATTTTTTGCTTCTCCTGTGTGTTCCCAGGGTGTGTGAGTACATCAGCACGCTGGAGCACACCCACTTCAGTGATGGTGCTGCCCAACCCTCCCTTACCATCACCCAGTCACAGCAAGCACCCGGGGGGCAGCACCCCGACTCTGAGCCCGGGGAGGCTCCTCAGGCACTGACCCCCGAGCAAGAGGCCACCCTCAGCAGCCACCCTGTCATTCAGCCAGTTTCTATCCAGGAACTCATCAAGGACAGCAGTAAGGGCAGAGCTTTTGACTTCCGTGGGGGCAGTTTGCTGTGTGGTACCAGTGCTGCCAAGGCTGTTCTCACGCTCTCCACGCAGGCTGACAGGTAAAAGCACTGCTGTCAGGAGCCAGAATCCTTGTTCCCAAAGCAGTACCAAAGTGGCCCTTTTTGTGCTGCAGCCTAATCTTTGTTCATTTCAGCCACTTGCTTCAGTTGAATTTCATGAGAGAGCTGCATGTTTGTCACAACCAGCAGTTTCTAAAAGACCTGGGGTTTTTTTTTCATGTCTGCAGTACATGCAAGTGCTGAGCTGAGTGTGTCTGTGCACAGCAGTGAATATGCCAAGCAAATCAAATGCATCCTGAGAGTGGTGGATTTATTTCTTGCATGTAAATTGATAAACATATCATTCAGTTAAGCAAAGTAAAGGGGTGTCTTGTCCTGACAGGAAGGGACTGATTGACAAGAGCAGTGTCAGTCAGAAAGCAGCTGCTTCTGTCAGGGCTGTGTGGACAGTTCGTCAGGCTTCCCCAGTGTGTCCAGAGGAGGAAGAGAACCGAGTATGGTCACAGAATGGCTGTCTTAAATGTCCTTTCATCATGGTCTGCCAACTGATATTATTTCTGCTATTTTTTAAGCAGCCCAGGCTACAGTTGAAATTTTCCTGGGTTTGCATCCTTGCAATTACCTTTTTGATCCAAATGACATCATGATCTCATCTTGATCTCTGCCCATAGGAAGGTGTAATGTGTAAATTCAGAGCCAAAAGTAATGCATAAACTGCTTGTAGAAATTTGACTCTGGGCAAAAAAATACCTTTTATTTAGGATATTTACAATACAGCTTGGTTGTAAGGACTAGAGACTAGCAATACTGTAATTTTAATGATGCTGGTTTCATTTCTACGCTTTGCTCAAGTGCAAATGTTTATTAGGATTTAATCCCTTGTTTCTGAGGACTATAGAAAGTTTTTCATGAAAAGCAATGACAGAAAATCATATTTTTGTCAATTTCTGGCTGCACCGTATGACATTTCATTGTAAGCTCTGTGGAGCTTCTCTCCAGTGTAACCACACTTATTGTTTTATGTGTACAGATTTTAACTGTTAAATCCTAGGAGCCCATTGCAGCTGAAAATAACTCTTGGTTGTATTTTTCAGTATTAACAAAAACATAGCCCCATACTAGCCAGTGTTAAAAAAATTAACTCTACCCCGGCCAAAACCTGCAAAATATTCCAAACTAGCAATTCAGGTACAGTAACCTTAGGTTTAAGATTTTAATTAATTTATTTTTGAAGTTAGGGTTGGTAACTTCAGATGGATCAAACTGGTGTAACCCTAAAGTCAGAGAAGCTATGATGATATGTGTTGTGAGGACTGGACATGTTTCAACTGGTTTTTTTTGGTTACTGGTTCATGAACGGCTCATAGCATTAAATTAACTTGAAAAAGTGACTTTCTGTTATAGCACTGTAGTTGAATCTTGAAAGGGTTCTGGTTGATCCTATAGCATCCTGCTTTCCACTCTCCAATTAATAAAGCTTCTAGATCAAAGTATTGCTGCTGCACTGTATAAATGAAAAAGCCCTCAATAATCAATGTGTCACTAAAGCCAGCATATAGAAGCTACAAACAGACAGGAGTTTTCCTTTTACATACACATTTATGTCTGCATCTCATGAATTTTTCAGTTAGATTCTCTTCTTTACATACAGGCTTTTTGAAGATGCTGCTGACAAGTTAAACCTGACGGCATTGGCAGGCTTCCTTTACCAGCTCAAGAAGGCTTCTCAGGCCCAGCTTTTCCATTCAGTTACAGATACAGTTGATTACTCTCTAGCAATGCCAGGTAAATCACTTGAAGATCCTGTACAGTGTTTTATATGCAATTGTACTGCTTACAGGACTAATCTTTATTATTAGGATTGTGGGAAGAATTTTTTGTCTTTAGAAAAGATTGAGCACTTTATTTGGACAGGGACCACATCCACACCTGCTTTGAAAAACATCACAGGATGAAAAACATCAGATTTTTGGACTTCTCAGGGTGTTAATGGTGTGCCAATATATAATCACAGTTCTATTTTTGAACCCAGGCCAGTATGGGAGCTTGGGTCAATCTAGACTTAAGACAGTGGTTTTAGGTTTGATACTTGACAGTAGGATAACCTCAGAAGTGTTCAGGAAACGGGCAATAGAGAACAGAGCAGACAGATGAAGAATGTTAAAGCAGTGGGATTTGTCCTGCTTGATTTTCCCCAAGAGTAGAGTATGTACCTCGAAGTACAACACCCATAAATAGTTGTTTCCATCACTGTCTCAGACAGAGCAGAAGAATTGGACATGAGGTGAGATAACTTCACATAAATTTATACTGTGCCTGTAGAAGCTACATTAGTCATGGAGATTTTGTTCTGTACTGTGGCAAACACCGTTTTTATCTGTCTCCAATTTAATTGGTTTCCTCTCTCCCTGAAGTGCTACTTGTCATTTTCTCAGTATGACACTTCAAGATTTTGTTTTTTTTGGTCTTGCTTGTCTCCAAACCTCAACATTCATTTCTCTAGTTTTAATAAATATATTTCATCTTTTCATGTTATGTAGTGGTCAATCAACTGTCATTTTAATACTGAAATTAAAATTAAAATAGAGGAATTATTATTTTTATGAATAAATATAAATATAAATATAAATATAAATATAAATATAAATATAGTAATTATTCTGGGTTTTATTTTAAAAGTGGTATGTCCCCTGATTACATCTTTTGTTAGAGATAAAAGCACCAGTGTATTTGAAATGAGAGGATGAAATGTCTTTCCAAATGTTGTAAGAGCAATGGAAGATTAATCGCTTTCAACAGGAAATAACAAGTGTTAGTGACTGGGGAACAGAAAAGCATTTTCTCACATTCTGTTCTTTGAATCCTTTGCTTAATAAGAGATACAAAGTTAAATACCCAAGCTAAATAATTTGCAGTTTATAATCTTTCCTGTAGATGTCACCAAAACCTTTCATAACTACCATTTTGGGTTTTAATATCAGTTAATTCCTTGCTTAACTTTTCTGCGTGGCTTTTCCAAGCCTTTATCTTTCATATGTTTGCAAAGAAAGTGATTACTTAAAGTATATTTAGTAACCTTTAAACTTGGGTCCATCTCCTGTCCTTTTACCTTCACAGGCATAGGCTGTGTTTCATATTGGTTTTGGTTTTTTCTTTCTTTTTCTCACCCCCACTAAAGCTTGTCAATAATAAGTAACTTAATCAATAATTTCTAATTCCAGTTCAGACATTTAGGAATGGAGGAGCAGCTGATGCTTAGCTTCCATTTATTCTTATACTTTCTCGTAGGTGAAGTAAAATCTACACAGGACAGGAGAAGTGCTCTTCACTTATTCCGCCTTGGGGATGCCATGCTCAGAATTGTAAGGAGTAAATCCCGCCCATTGCTCCACCTCATACGCTGCTGGAGCCTGGTGGCTCCTCACCTTGTAGAGGTAGGAAGGGGGGACAAAACTGGGAATGTGTGCAGAAAGCAACAAAGCTGAGAGAGATGGAGAAGGCTTGATAGCTCTTAAAATGTATAGCAACCTTCAACATTGTCAAATCTGCTCTGTGTTGAATACACTGAATACACATATTTGCAATACTGCCACCAGGGAGTGTGCTTGTAAGTGACTGAATTGGGCAGGGACAGGGTGTTGGACTTCTGCAATATGATGCAAATTGTGCCTGTGAAAAAATAAAACCACTCCAAGTGGCTCTAAGTTACTTCTCCATCTGCCTGTATTCTAATGTCAATGCCTGCATCCTTGGAATTCTTCCTATAAAGGGATGCCGGTTTTCTTTTCCCATATAAAGCCAGCTCAGCTGCTGTCTTTAGAAAGGAAAAATGGTCACATGGTCCAAACAAAAGACAACATTTCACACAAGTTCAGATCTGTGGATTTTAGCATTTCTTTTTTTTTTTATATTTATATGTGTTTTTAATGGTCAGCCAACTTTCATACATCTGTGGACCTCTAGGCAGCTCAGAGTCTAAGTCATCTGTTTCTAGGGCAGTAGTTTCCTATTTTCATTACTGTGGGGTCCCTGGTCACATCAGTGGTGAAGCTGTTTTGAAGGTTCAATATCATGTAGTGCTTACCTCCCTTGAAAGTGTCTGACTAAAAGCGAATTTTTTGCTTGGACACAGTTTAAAACTTCTCCTTTCCCTGCAGGCTGCCTGTCACAAGGAGAGACATGTGTCTCAGAAGGCTGTCTCCTTCATCCATGACATCCTTACAGAAGTGCTGATGGACTGGAACGAGCCTTCTCACTTTCACTTCAATGAGGCACTTTTCCGCCCCTTCGAGCGCATCATGCAGCTGGAGCTGTGTGATGAGGATGTCCAAGACCAGGCAAGTTAGCTCTGATCAGTGTGTCTGTATCTGGTCTCTGTGCCCATAAGAATGGTTTCCAGAGTGCACTTAGTCCACCTGAAGGTGTTTCCCAAATTCTCTTTGAATGCTGCCCCTTAATCATCTTCAAGGAATTGGGAGTGCTCTGCCTACCAAGTCCAGCATTGTGGCAGAGCACAGAGACAGTAGACCTGGCCTTAAAGCAATTAAATAAAGATTTTCTACTATCTAAACTAGATTGTCATAGCAAGGTCTAGGAATGTGTTTAAAAACATTCCCATTCCTTCTGAAGATCCATCTGTATATCAGTTCTGCTTTTTGGTTCTTTTTCTTTTAACCCCTCCTACACTGGCTGCAGGTGATCACCTCTATAGGAGAGTTGGTGGAAATGTGTTCTACCCAGATCCAGTCGGGATGGAGACCCCTGTTCAGTGCCCTGGAAACAGTGCATAGCAGCAGCAAGTCAGAGGTCAAAGAGTACCTTGTAGGAGAATACTCTATGGGTAAGGACTTCCCGCACTGTTTCAAATATGCTTTTGACTCCCTGGGGGACACTGTAACTAACTCAATATATTTAAATGTCCAAACTGAACAGTGGCACTACAACACTCCAGAACTCTACCAAAGTATCTGACTTAATAGTTGGGGTAGGAAGGAAAGAAGACATATTGTTCTGACCCTTTGTCCTCTACATTCTAACAAATTATTTGAATGAGAAAGAAAGGCGTCAAACCTACTTGAATAATTCTCAGCAGGACAGTAGTGCAAGGGTATTGAGCTTGGCTGAGCATTTGTCACTGTCTTACTGGAGAAAGGACTGTATCCAAGCAGCATATCTCTTGTGAACTGTCTTCCCTATTGTATGAAACATAATGCTCTTATACTTCACGGTAACTTAATGTGATAATCTAGGCAAGTGCTTGTCCAGGCATCTGATCACAAGACTTTAAGATTCCTAGTGCTATTACAGACCACATTTCTCTAAGAATGTGCATGCTTCCCAGAGATGTTTCCTTGTATGGAAATGTGTTAATACAGGAAAATCCATTTTTTCTTTTCTTTTGTCCCATTAGAAGGTATGTTTAAATGTGACAAGTCACGTGAAAGTGTCGTGGTTTTCCTCCTAAACCTTCTTATTGAGTTCTGTTATGGTTGATGGCTGAATGCTGGTGTACACAGCTTTTGAACACAATAATCTATTTTGGAAAATCAAGGCTATTTTGTTACTCTATAGTCTGAATAGTTTTCTGCATGATTGATGTAATCTTGGCAGTTATCAAAAATTAAACCAGAAACCTCCACCAAACAGAAGTATTCACTGCTAAGTTCAAGAGCTGAAACCTGCTCTTACCATTTAGGCAAGCATTTAAACTGGTATTTATCATAGACTGGGCAAAGGAGGGAGTCTATCACTTCCTATGAAAGACTACACAAGTTGCTCCAGGAACAAGAGAAGGTTTTACTTTTAAGACTATTTCTGTCTCTGCCCAGAATAGAAAAGATTCTACAGGTTCAGTTAAATTGTTGAAAAATGGTTGGAAAATTATTTTTAAGAGGGTGTGAGGAAGAGTTCTCATCTTGTTATCTCCACAGGGAAACGCCAGGCTCCAGTGTTTGATGTCTTTGAAGCATTTCTAAACACAGACAACATCCAGGTCTTTGCCAATGCTGCAACCAGTTATATTATGTGCCTTATGAAGTTTGTCAAAGGACTGGGTAAATATTTTCCTATTAATCATGATATCCCACAGAAGAAGATAATTCAATTATGTAATACATAGCATGGTAGGCAAGAGAGGGGCATTGAAGATGTTGAGTCCAGAATGCTTTAAGAAATAAATCAAGACTGAGGGATTATTTCTGTAACATTTTTAATACTATCAGTTCTTTAAGTTTATATAGCAGCAAAGATGCATATCTCTATTGTCTGCTTCATAATTTGATCTTAGTTACACCAGGAAATAATTAAAGAAAAAGCCATCCAAACCTAGAATATTGCAGAAATGGCCTGGGATTGTGCAGAGGCTGCATGGATTGTTTGCAACAGAGCAGGGCCTGTTTTACACTGTGGGCAGCAGAGACCAGGCATAGCATGTCAGGGTGACCCTGCAGAGTAATTGTCATGCTTCACCAGCCTTTGGGACAAAGGCATATGGTGCTGGCTCATTCTACCCCCATGCTGGTGATCCATGGCTTGCCTTGGTCACTAGAATTTGACACTTTTCACTGAACTGTGACAATGCTGGGGTTTTTTTGTGGATGTAAATTATAGAACTCTTAAGTAGTGATAAAATGGGGCTTTTGGTTTATATATGAATATCTATTTACAAGGTGTCTAGGTCTGTAAGCAGCTCCTTTTGATTTAAATGAAGCACCTAGCTGCAGCAGATCTACTCTTCAATGTTGCTCTTGTCTTATTGAGCTATTTCACCATTAATTTCAATGGGGGAAGAATTCACCTTGTGATGTAATTGTAGTTATTAATACAAAAGAGAAATAAACTTGCATTTCCAGTACCAATGGAGGGAACTCATGTTTCTTCTGGAGACCTTAAAAGTCTGTCTTATATTTCTTTACATTTCTTGCTTTCATTAGATAATTTTGACCCCACTGTGGTCACATATCAAAAAGCAAGGTCTTTTTTTATATTAAAGGTAATAGGACTATGGGAAACATCAGCAAATACAATGCCATACTATGTGCATTTTATTGTAAAACTTAAGGATTCAAACGTTACTGGCTGACTTGGCTGTAGTAGTAGACAGAAGGTTAAAATACATTATGCTAGTTAATAGTTAAGAGCCTAGAAAAATCAAATAAATATAGTGAAAGAAGAACAAAGTAGGATCTAATAAAATAATTTAATATTTATCTTGTGCTCTTTTTGAGAGGAGTAACTTTTTAAGACAAGAAAATGTTAATGTTGGTAGGCATTTAGTCATGCTTCAGATTTGGCACTGAATGGGAAATATTTGGCTAAACTGGAAAAATGGTTTTGAGCCAAGTATTCTCAGGTGGACAGAACTTTAGCTGAGATGAGACAGGCAGACTGGCAGACAGGGAAAATGATGGAGTGAATGGAATTATCCAGAGAGGAGCTCTGCAGCAGGATGCCTTGGAACTGCTCTGCTTATTATTCCCTTAGTGAAGCTGGCCTGAAAGAAGCAGGTGCCAATGGAAGTTGGGAATACCAGCAATAGACAGGCCCTGGAACCTGACGATATGTGTCATACAGTTGAAACTGTGAGACCTTGATGCCTGCATTAGACAGCAGAAGGAAGTGTAGTATACAAAATATAAAATCATGGATTTAAGCAGTAAATAAACTAATAGGAAGAACTTGTAGTAGAAAATTTTCTGGGGCAGTGGGGTGCAAATGAATAGAAAAAAATACTACAGTAATTGAGCAAATGCTGAATATAAGTAAGTAATTCCTATACCCATGGAAGAAAGTGGAATAGAGTCAATATGGCAGATAATACAATATGTGATTATTAGAACTCCCAAAGACTCTACTAAAGAGATATGAAATAGGCATATGTTTATTAAAGCATTTATTAATATAAAAATTTGTGTACAAACTCTGACCAGTATTACTGTATTGTTTGTGTGGGGGTTACCTGTCTGTCATCTAAGAAGATCAAACAATTTTGGATTCTGTTCAAACATTAGGGTGTAACTGACTGAGAAAAGAAAATTAATACTCTATTTATTTATTTTATTCTGTCCTTCCCAATGCTACCTTTCCTGTCCCCAGGGGAAGTAGATTGTAAGGAGATGGGTGACTGTGTGCCAGGATCAGGATCTGCATCTACAGACTTGTGCCTTCCTGCACTTGATTACCTCAGGAGATGTTCTCAGGTATGAGGAACAATCTTATACAGCCACTGACCTGACCTGGGAAATAATTCTAACCTGCAGGCTTTGCATCAGTTGCATGAACCCAACAGAGTCTGTGGTGATGCTGACAGTGATACCCTGCACTGCCAAATGGACAGTGGTGATCTGAGGGAATACCATACCTTTCAGGCCAGTTAGCAGTGGGAAAACCAAGGAGATAAAAACACTTAGACCCAGGGAGCAAGTGAGAAAATGTGAATGTTCAAAATCTCATAGTAACATAACTCAAAATTAAATTCATTCTTAGTTACCATAAACAGTGTTGTGAATGAAAGACAAAAAAAAAAAAAACAAACAAAAAAAAAAAAAACCACCAAGAAGTTGAGAATTCTTTTCTTTTAAAAACAATAGGTTGCACCCTCTGAAACACAGAAGCAGCTTATTCCGAAGCTCGGGTCAAATCTCTAATAATTAGAATGCTGGCATGTTTCCTGTAATCTCCTTGCACACAGCATATATTATTATCCAGGGTTACCTGGACAATTTTTGTCTGATTTTATAATGTTATTTATATTTCTGTAGTACCTGCAGGACTTTTTGTTGGACCCAGGCCATGTTTTTTTGGGTACAATACAAAACCATAATAATAGATACTATTATTACTGAAAGTACTTAATATCTAAATTCAGAGATAATGGGTGGATTCAGCATGCAGGCTGAGAAAAGAAAGGAAGAATAAAGCAATTCAGAATAATAAACAGCAGGCATACCAAACTCAACTTGCTATCTTGTTCAACTAAAATAATCAGTAAATATCTGTGTATATATCTAATGTATGTTCTGTCCATATACTATTTGTACCACA
Source organism: Lonchura striata (assembly GCF_050655825.1). NCBI lineage: Eukaryota > Metazoa > Chordata > Aves > Passeriformes > Estrildidae > Lonchura > Lonchura striata. The sequence continues at coordinate 63,099,117 of NC_140705.1, read as the reverse complement.
TTGCTGTTCCTCATCCTTACAAACTCCATTTCACAGTGGAGAAATTATTTGTCCTTTTTAAAAGAAGCAGGCATTTATATCTTTTTATACATATTAACTTGCCAGTAAAAGTAGAACAGGAATGGCTAAAAAAAAATCTTGTCTGTATATTGCAAGAACATTATTTACTTGTAAAGACCTAATTAAATGCTGGTAGCATCCCTGCAATAGTACAGTTAATGGAGCTTTGTAGGTCATAGATGCAATCAGTGAGTTATAACATTTGCCTTTCACATATGAGAAGAGAGCACACTCCCATCTTAGAAATGTATTATTTAAATTGCTGCTCTCCCTCTCTTTACCCACAACTCTTTACTTGTCAGTGAACTGAAGACTTCTGGCCTCTAGTTGTGTTTGCATACCTTTTATTTTATTTTATGTACCTGTGTTGGACGTAATTGCTCCTACGGATATTTATCTTCTCTTTTCTTTTCTCTCTCCTCTTCTCTACCCTTCCAAGTTGTTAGCCAAAATCTATAAAATGCCCTTGAAACCCATCTTCCTCAGTGGCCGGCTGGTTAACTTGCCCCGAAGAGCACAGGAACAGTCAGCCAGCAGTGAGGATGGGATTGAGTGCATTCTTTCTGACTTTGATGATGACACTGGTAAGTGCATTAGAAGTATTAAGGGCAGAACTAATCAATTGCTTCTTTTATGTGTTGCTGCAAATTTTGCCAACTGCTGAAAGCAAAAAGGAGGGAAAACTTCATAGTTTATTGTTTCCTTGTTGTCTACACAGACCCACATGTGCACAGAGCTTGGAAGTTCAGGTCCTGTCACCTTCTTTATGTAAAAGATACAATTCATATATAAGAAAAATGCAGCCCCTTTCTTAGAGCAAGATAACAATATTTTGATTAACAATTATTTTGATTATCCTGATATTCATAATACAACCATTGTGTATTTCTGAAAGCTAACACAAAACTACTTTCTAGACCCCAGCTGAAGTAAAGGAGTGAAAATCTTTTAAAGTTGGTATTGGCAGACATGCATTTAACAGAAAAAAATACCACTATTGAGTTACAGTCTAGAAAGATAAAGAATAATTGTTTAAATGTTTCCAAACTTAGTCCCTGTGGTCTGTTGAAATAAACAGTGAATTTCTGAAGTCCGTAAAAAGCAGCGTGACCTCCAGAAAAAACAAGGAGCATTTGTCTCCTGATTGTTTGTATGGTTTTTATGGGCTGTGGATTAATCAGGTGTTGGATGAACTAGAACGTACAGAGCCAAGCAGTGGAGGAATGCAGCCTTATGGCTTCGGGGCTCAGGACACCTTCACAGCAGTACAGTTGATTCTTCAACTAATTAAAGTTGAAAAGTGGCATGTTTATTCAGCACACTGGACATGTCCTCTAAAGACATGCAAATTTCCAAAACTCTAGCTTCTCCATATATCTACAAAAGCTCTACATATTCATAAAGACATCCGACCTCTGCATATGCATCACCTGCTCCTCATGCTTTGTATTTCAATGAGCTGAATGTTCATTATGACTGCACAGTCATCTTCTTTAATTGGGTCAGCAGGCTTCTGAAGATGAAGTATGAGATCTTCCTCGTGGTAAACTCTTCACCTTTATCTGGTTGCCAAAACTTCTTGACCCCTTGGTCATGGTCCAAACTCCCTCTCCTGGGCCCAATCATTCCTAGAAGCCAGGTGTATTTATGGTTCCTACCGTTTTACAATACTTCATGTATTCCCTGTCATTTCTAAGAATACAGCTAAGTCAAATACATGATATATTGTCTTTGCTTCAATTTTCCCCATCTGGTAATAATTACTTTTTTCCTAATCCCCTTGTTAAGCCCTTAATCAAAATATATGGCCTTTGTCTTACTAGCTACTTAATCCCTTGCTTCACAGTCACTTCTGAATATGTGGACTACTGAGGTGTTCCAGCCAGGCTGCCTCTGTGAAGAGTCAGCTGCAACCTGGCAAAAAGCAGGCTGACTCCAATGCATTTCATTCATGTGCCTCACCAGACTGGCTCTTGGTACCTACTTTTATCTAGACTCTTCCACCACATGGATTGTCCTGTTCCTGCTACCCTGGATAAAGGAGAGAAAAGCTGCTCTTTGAAACCAGAAAGTCACAAGTCCTAGTTTTTCACAAAACAACCTTTTACTTCTTTCTGTGCTGGGTTTGGTTTGGTTTTTCTCCCTCAGGGGATTCTCAGATATTCACATAGGATGTAGGAGACCCAAGTCATTGAAGCCTCTGCTTTGAATCAGACCACTGGAAGCTGCCACTGGAAGGGAACAGAAACTTAAGAGTGTAATATGCAAGATCCTTCTAGTTGTTCATGTTATCATGGGGAGCTAGCAAATACTTAAAGGATCTGTGAAAAATTAAAGGGTGGCAATTCCTAACCATCTTCAAAATAGTACTGAATACTCCTTGTATCCTGTAATCTTTTAGGGGATACCTGTTTGCCAGTGTAGACAAGAACTCACCTGTGTTATATCTGCTGTTCTGGCAGTTGACCAGCTCTGTGACCTCTTCAACATCTAAAGATGATGTGTGAGGCACCCTGATCATACCTCATGAGACATTTTTATTGTTCAGTCCTGAGTACTGAGTACCAAATAGAGCCAGTTAAATTATGGCTAATCTTCTCAGGAGCCTTGCCTTACTTTAAGGCATAACCTAAGGGAGTACAATCTATTCTGGGCAGCATTTGCAATGGTAATGAGATGAGGTTTTATTTATGTATTTTTGTGGGATGCTTTACACAAGGTTAAAGAGACTGAGCTAATAGGAATAGTAAAGTGTGACCAGAACAAGGTGTGTATTGATGACAAAGGATGGGACAAAACACAAACTTGATAAAGGGAGGGAAAAGGAAACCATAATTTCAAAAATTACTATTGTCCACAACCATTACATGGCAACAGTAAACATGCAAGAACCATAATCTTTAAGTTGCTTAATTTATTAATTTCCATCATTTCTGAGGGCAAGTTTCACCTGTGTCAAGCAGTATCTTGCTCATGGTTTTTAATCTTTCTTTCTTTACTTGTAGGCCTTATCAATGTCTGGATTATTCTGCTGGAAGAATTAACAACTGCCATATCCAACTGTCCCCGTCAGCACCAGCCTCCTACTTTGGATCTGCTCTTTGAGTTGCTAAGGGACGTTGCCAAGACACCTGGTAATGAAAGGGCTCAATAAAATGTGAGCTAGTGGAGTCCTAACCAAACTTTTTAGACTCCTAAGCCATTTCTCTAAAGTATGTTACTTGTGTTAAAGCTGCACAGACACATTCTCTGCTACAAAGGGATTTTCTTAGAGCTGATAAGTTGTTCCAGTTAGTCTATCATTCTGTTGACAAAAGGCATCTTGTAAGAGCCTTATATTGAACATATGTTTAAATTCATTGCACAGTAAAGAGTGTGGTACTCTATTGGTGTCCTAGCCACAGAAAATGTTTGTTTCGTGTCTAGCAAATGGAAGAGAAAATTACATAATCCTGCAAATCTGCTGGGAAACACTGCAGGTAAACACTTGGCTAAATGTACCTCATAACTACATCAAAATTTTATCACTCTCATCCCACAAAAAAGTTTCAGAACCTTTTGGCTTCAGCATTACCTCAAGCTTCAGCTTGGAACAAGTTAGCAAATTTACTGAGCATGTAGGCTTTGTAAGCAAGTACATACAACCATTATTGTCTTTATTTTAAGGACCAGGATTTGGCATTTATGCAGTTGTACATCTTCTTCTTCCCACGATGTCTCTTTGGCTCCATCGCAGCCATGGTGACCACTCTTACTGGGATGCGGCATCTTCTAATTTCAAGCATGCCATTGGCCTTTCCAGTGAACTTGTGGTGGAGCACATTCAGAATTTCATACACTCAGGTATGTCATTGTAGTGTCATATCTACTGTCATCAGTGACATGTTGCTGAACAGCTACTTGAGGAGGTGGTCTCATTGCTTTTTTGGTTGCTGAAGCATAAAATAGGAGGAGAGTTAAAAATTTCTGATTGGGACTTTTTCTTTATAGGGTTTAGAATTATGGGGAAAAAATTGTATGAAGAAAAAATTGTAAGACGCTTATAGAAATTATTTAGACCAGAATGTTTCTCAGAGCAGGGCTATCTTCAAAATTAAAAGATCATAATCTTCAATATATTCCCAAAAGAAGATTCAAAGACTTTGATCATAAGGAACTAGAATATCAGAAACAGGATCTAAGATAATTTTTCTTGTACCACCTCAGTCCAGACATTTTATATTGTTAACTTAAAAAGGATTGTTCTTCTTTCAGCTTGATGCAATGCATGTTTCAATAGCAGCATAAAAAGCATTTGGTTTTGCAAATTCTCTGAATAGCAGTAAGTGTAATGTTGCCATGTTTAATTATAATGAAAAGGCAATGATGTTAAAACCAGTCTGTGGTTTTTCCTTATAGATATTGGTTATGAAAATATGATCAATTCTATGTTGAAAGATCTTTTCAAGTTACTGGTAGCCTGTGTAGCAGAACCAACAGAAATTATTTCCAGAGTTGGCTGCTCCTGTATCAGGTAACCCAATCTATTCACTCTTAGCACATTGAAAAATATGTCTATGTCTTTGAAGAACTTGGGGACTGATAACTGGTTAACATCTCAGAAGAAGTCTACAATATGTCTTAGGTCTTTTTAGTGGAATAATGGATTTTAGACTTATTAACCTTTTCTTGCTGTTTTCAGTGTGCTTCAGAACCTATGATTTTAGGCATTACTATGTGTATGAGTCTCAAAAAAAACCACTTGCACGTTACTTATATATAGTTAGTCAATAATTGATCCTTAAGAAAAAGGGTCTTCTGGCATTCACAGGTCTTTAGAGATAATTAGAACCTTTCTCAGTCTTGAGGCTATTATAGTCATAATCAAAATAAGAACTGCATTTATGCAATTACATATGTGGTTCTTGTGGCAAGATGTCTACTTAAAGAGGAAAAGCAAAGGAAAAAAAAAAGTCAAAACTATAGTGTAATTACAAAAATAGGTCAGGGTAACAACTGAGGAGATTGGATAACATTAGCTAGCTACTTACTGAGTAAGCCTTTTGTTCTGTTTTCATATATTCATAGAAAGGTTTGAGTTGGAAGGGACCTTAAAGATCACTTAGTTTCAACTCCCCTGCCATGGGCAGAGACACTTTCCACTAGACCAAGTTGCTCAAAACCCCATCCAGTTTGGCTTTGGACACTTCCAAAGATGGGGATTTTCAACCTTCTCCCTTTAGGAGTAAGAATGGTGTAGTTCCTTCTTGAACGTTGGTAACATTTTCCTGTGTCCTTGCAGGTATGTGTTGGTGACAGCAGGGCCTGTTTTTACTGAAGAGATGTGGAGGCTTGCATGTTGTGCCTTGCAGGATGCATTCTCTGCCACTCTGGAGCCAGTAAAGGTAAAACTGCCATTTTGCTGTCAGTCAAAATGTAATCACACAGTAGATGCACTAACTTTTGACAAGTTGTTGATTTTCAATTCACAATTAAACATGTTGGATCAATAGTGGAGATTGAAATAAATTTTTCTAACTGTATACAGACCACACTAGTAGCTTTCAGTTCAAACTTATTTTAAATTTCCTTGCCAGTATGAAATCAGAAGAGTTCAATAGGTCAAAATTTCCTGTGAAGTCTTTGCAGACCAGCATCCATTAAAAGCTGCCTTAACTTTGGGTATATTAATTACTAGATGGCACGTGACCAGCTGATGGCAAAGGTCACTGAATCTTGTATTTCACACAAACAGGCAGGACATGCCTAGAGACATTTATTTAACACACAGTGAAATTCTGACGTTGTGTCTCTCTGTAGAACCTGTTGGGCTATTTCCACAGTGGTACTGAAAGCTTTAGTGGAGATGCCTGTGAAGTGAAGGTGGCAGCCCCCTCCCTCTCGCCAAGTGCTGAAGCTGAGTACTGGAGGATCAGAGCCATGGCACAGCAGGTACTGGCAGATGTTTCAGGGGAAGTCAGAAAACCTTTTAAACTTGGAGCTTTTCTTTATGAAGATATATTTTTTTCCACCATCTTCCTCACAAGCCCTACAGGAAAAGGCTTTCTCATCACCAGGCTAACATCAATTGTCTTATATTAGTATTCAGAAAAATTAAGTACTCTGAATTCAAAAACTAGGAAAAAAAAAAAAAGAAAACCTCAGAACTGTTGCCCTGTAAACAGGAATTTGAAATACCTAGGGTGGGAAAAAATACATAGTTATCTAAAGAGGATTGACAATGAGCCTACTGTGTAATGTAATTTTTAAAATTGCCAGGATAGCATACATCACCGAAGATGTTTCTGATAGAGAAAGGGAAATAGTAATGTCACTGTAAATCCTCATCAAGAATGTCACATAGATTTGTGAATATTCTGTTAAGGAATGATAAATTCAAAGGACAAAAATTGCACTAGAACAGAGATGGTGGTATGAAAATAGGAAAACAAGATTTGATTAACCTATATAAGCATTTTTCTCTATAAATACCTAGGTATAGATTGCAAAGAAGAAAAAGGGTTACTGGGAACTAGAGGATAATGCTGACATTTAACAAATGATTCACTAACTTCCTAATCAGAATCAGCAGAGTAAACTTGGAACTTTCCTAGGGTCCCTTTGACTACAATGAAGGTTATTCATTCTATGAAAGTGGTTATATGAAACAAGTTCTTTGAAATATGGCAGACTGAACTTAATGACCTGCAGGGAACCATAAAATTGTAAATACCATATGACAGTTTCGGCATAGGAAAGCAGATAGGTTAAAACAGGCAGCAGATGTTCTGACTTGATAAATCATACTCTGATGCTGCTTGAAAATCTGAGACACACAGACCAGGATTGGTGATCACAAATAATGTGGTAGTGGTTGTTTGAATAGAAAATGTGTTTTCAAATCAGTTTTAAAGATGCAGAACTCAAGAAAGCAGGGAATGTAACATTAACACTTTCCTTGTAGTCCCTATCAGTGGCACTCCCTGAGTCCTCCACAGTGAGGATTTGCTGCAACTATGAAGCTACAGCAATTGAGAGTTTCCCTCTTTCCTACTGAACTGATTTTGGTTGGGATGGAGTTAATTTTCTTCCTAGTAATTGGTACAGTGCTGTGGTTTGAATTTTGTATGAGAATAATGTTGGTAACATACTGATGTTCTAGTTGTTTCTGAATAGTGCTTACACTAGGTCAAGGACCATTCAGTTTTCCATCCTCTGCCACTAAGGAGGGACATGAGAAGCCTGGGAGGGAGCATGGCCAGAACAGCTGATGGAGACTGGCCAGAGGCTGCTTGGTATTTAGTTGCTGTTTGTGATTAAATCACAACATACCCCCAAAGGATTGCATATTAGGTGTCTGTTGGCTGAAAATAATCCTTCCAACAACCAATCTTACTAGATGCAACTGGCTAACTGTGCAAATAGGTCCTTGTCTCCAGTGTACATGGTATTTTCAGATAGATGCATACAGACAGCAGAAAGCTTGATTTGGCATTTGGTGTTACACCTTAGACAGGTTCAAAGAAAAATACATCTGTCCAGGGCATCTGGAGGCAGCCCATTGCTGTTTTACCAAAGCAGCATACTCCAGTAAAGGTCTGCCTGGGGGGATACCTTGTATTCTCTCTATCACTGTAAAATAATACAAAATGAGATATTTCACACTGCAGGAAATTCTATTCCCAGCCCCTCCCCTCCCCAAACCCACTGCAAGTGCTAAACTGATTGCTTTATGTAACTTGTTGTTTTCTAGGTATTCATGCTGGAGACTCAGTGCTCCCCAAAAACTCCTAGCAACAAGGAAGGGTTTGAACATGCCCAGTCATGTGTGCTCATCATTGACCTGCCACCAGATAAGAAACCAAATGGGCATAACCAGAGAAGGTAAAATATCTTCCAAGGAAGACACTGTGTCATGAAAAGCAAGATAAAAGTATTGCTGAACAGGAAGAGATGTGAACTGAGCCTGGTAAATTGTACCTCTCCATAGGGCTCATCAGGAAAAACGAATACACTGACCAAATTAGGTTTTCTGACATTGTTGCGGTTTTAGTGATACCCAGCAAATGCAATGTCTGCTTCACTAAGGGTCTTTTAAATTCAGTATTACTTGGTTAAGAAGGTAGAAAAAGGTAATGGCTGAACCGGGGCTTTATAAACTGAAGAGACGACATCCAAAAATGCAAAACTGTCAACATTGAGCTAGGGAATGTTGTTTTTGCTTGGCACATTATTTTTGTGGAAGTCTTTCTGTTATGTTACCAGCTGAGAAACTCATCTATTTGCACTACAGTCTGATCCTGTGAAAGAATATTTCCTTTTGCTTGCATGTGGTTGTTTAAACAACTGCTGTACCATCATTTGGGCCAAGAACCAGAATTCTGCATTCAGGGTTTGTGTTTGTATTGCAAGGTATGTAATGGCATGAAATTGTCTTTTACAAGATACCAAACATGGCTTTATACCATTCACATTTAAACTATTGCTTGCAACAAGGAGCCAGAATGGGATGGTCCTTCTTTGGATGGACAGGAAGACCGTGCAAGATGTCTCTGTTCTTACACTGCTGTATGGAAGTTTTCTCCCCAGAGCAGCTGCTCTGTTGCCTCACTACCAGAGAACAGGGCCCTGCACAGAGACAAAGAAAGCTTGAGGTCACAGGTTAAACCATTCCTTTATAGGGGAATAGATCTACTTCATCCAAAGGCTAGCAGGTCATTCTTCTTGTTACTATGAATGCAAAGCAAAAGACTGGAATATTCACCTCTCATAGCATATAAGGCCATGCAATCTAACGGGCTGTATTTGTAAGCGTAGCAAGGGTCTTGCTTTATTTAAACAAATGAATAAAGCTTGCAATTAATGCAAACTCTGAATGCTTTCACACTGCTCTTTGCCCAACCAACTGCTGAAGGTGTATATGCCCATAGCCAAGTGTTATCCCAGCAATGCTCATTTTTTCACCAAAACACAGCTCACAAGTTGACTGTGCCACTGTTATCATATTATTTGCTACAGCAGTGCAGTAATATGGCAATCATGCATGATAGTAAATGTGGCCTTTCCAAAGTTTTACTTTAACCTTAGCAGGGTTTCACTTCTCCCTTTTGGTTTTGTTTCCCTAATGCTGCATCGTTTCACAGGAAGCTGGGGTAAGGGAGCTTTTCTTCTTCCTGAAAAATAATTATATATTTCAGTTTGAAACTTTGGGCAGAATAAGAAAATATTATCCTTAGCCAGCTTTGGCACTGTGTTTTCACCTGTAGTTCTCTACCAGTTTCTTTTGGGATTGAGCAGTACTTTACACTGTCCTTGTAAATTGCTTTTTTGGCTATTACAAGGAAAGCAGATCTCCTTCATTCCTGACCCTGCTTTTGGAACAGGATTAGTTGCTTGAAATCACTGCAAGCTCTCATTTGACTTTATACATGCTCTTAAGAGCTTTTTTGAGTCAGAGCCTCTAATGATTTTTACAGCAAAAAACTACTTCCCCATAAAGAGCTCAACTGTATGTGCTAATCATTAACATTTTATCACTGTCAAATAATAAGACTACTAAATTTTACTGATGTATTAGCTGTGTCATGGTAGGCAGAGTGACACAGGGAATGTTACTGAATAGCAGTTTTGCCTGAACTTTTTTTAAAATGTTGTATTCTCAAAATTGGGTTTTGATAGGATTTCTCAAAAAAAAAAAAAAAAAAAAATTGGCTTTTTGTCTTGGTATTCCCAAACACTTGAAAGTTGTTTAAGGAAAGTGGAATAATTTTTGCAACAAAAAATGTCGAAGCTCTGCAGCTGAACTTCTCATGTTACTTGAAGATTTGCTTTGACTCAGGCCTAAAACTTCAGTATTGCAAGCAAACTAAAAATCTCTTCCTTACTTGATAGCTGTGCTAACTAAAACTTGACCCATCACATCAAACCAAGTATTATTATGTCCATCAGTTTCATTTAGAACATTGCCCTGTAATCTTACATAAAGACCTTCTAAAAGACCTTAAATGAGGTTTAACAGTTTATAATTTGAAATCCATGAGACACCAAATAACAATCCTGACTTTTTTCCAAGCCTTGCTTGTGTGTCAGCCTTTCAGTGTTATTTACTGGTGAAAGACCTGAAGACTTTGGTGAGAGGCATTTGCCATTCCTGTGTCCGCTGTACAAATCAAAAATCAGTGAGGGGTAAAACAGCTCCTAGCATCTCTCTAATGGGAGCACAGCTAAGAATCACCCAGTATCGTTATGTGAGGAACAGGGTTAGGAATAGATATGTCCATGCTAGACTCTCAGTGCTCAAGCTGAAGTCTTTAAGAGCAAGCAGTGAAATGTGCCTTCAGCCAGACTTCAGCTTCTTTGCATGCTGCATTGCACTGCTGATGTTTCTGTACATGTTTCTTTATTGGTTGGATACCTCTTCATGGTTTATTAAGTACTTCCAGGTATTAGTGGAAATTGAAACTGAGTAGTAAACTAGTTTTGGCCCCAGTTTGTCATGAAAAAATAAAGGTTGTCTGGCATGTTGGTGGAGGAATAATTTGTGTGTTAATAAATTCCTCAGATGTAGCAGGCTGAAATACCTGAGTCTGCTTTTATTCTTAGTACAAGCACAATGCACCATTTTAATATTCTATTATTTTTTTCCTTCTCATACTTGGTTTACCAAGTATTCCTTTTAGGACAATAGTGGTGAGCTTGCTGTCCCACCAAGTACTGCTGCAGAATTTATATGACATCTTGCTGGAAGAATTTGTGAAAGGCCCTTCTAACTTGGAGGAGAAAATGGCAATACAAGTACCAGAAAACAAGTTGGCTGGTTTTCTCAGGTACATCTCCATGCAAAACCTGGCTGTCATCTTTGACTTACTCCTGGACTCCTACAGAACAGCCAGAGAGTTTGACACCAGACCTGGGCTGAAGTGTTTGTTGAAAAAAGTGTCTGGCATTGGTGGAGCTGCCAATTTGTATCGCCAGTCAGCAATGAGCTTCAACATCTACTTCCATGCCTTGATTTGCGCAATCCTGACAAACCAGGAGAACATCACTGCAGAGCAAGTGAAAAAGATCCTCTTTGAAGATGATGAGAGGAGCACGGACTCATCACAGCAGTGTTCTTCAGAAGATGAAGACATTTTTGAAGAAACTGCCCAGGTCAGTCCCCCACGAGGGAAGGAGAAGAGGCAGTGGAGGGCTCGAATCCCATCTTTGAGCGTCCAGCCAGTCAGCAATGCTGACTGGGGGTGGCTGATCAAACGGCTTCACAAGCTCTGCATGGAACTGTGCAACAACTACATCCAAATGCATCTGGACCTGGAGAACAATGTAGAGGAGCCTCCAGTTTTCAAAGGTGACTCTTTCTTCATTTTACCATCTTTTCACTCAGAAACCTCCACCCCATCAACCGGAGGGCTGTCTGGAAAGGACACACCATCAGAAGATGACCGAAGTCAAATCAGGGACCAATTGGGAGACAGCTTGACACCTCGAGGAGGGAGTGGAGAAATATTGCTGCTACCCCCACCCCTGAGTCCTAAACCAGAAAAGAAAGAGCAAACCAAGAAAAAAGAATGGTGGGAAAGTGCTGGCAACAAAATCTACACCATAGCCACTGACAAAACCATCTCCAAGTTTATGACAGAATACAAGAAGAGAAAGCAGCAACAGGTCATGACATCCTTCACCAAAGAGGTCAAAGTGGAAAAGAAAGGGGAACTCCTGGGTTCAAGAGGGCCCGACTCACCTGTGCTCCAGCGGCCACAGCATCTTCTAGATCAAGGTCAAATGAGGCATTCATTCAGTGCTGGTCCAGAGATCCTGAGACAAGAGAAGAGACCCCGTTCAGGGTCCACAGTCAGCTCCCTGAATATATCTATTAGGGATGCAGAAGCCCAGATACAGGTAGGATATTCTTGTAGAAGGCTAATAATAATAGCAATAAATAAAAATATACCTATACATTTTTTTACGTTATTATAGTCTTTTTGTTGAATATTGTATTATATAATGAAGTCCTCATGATGAGGACTGAATTTTTAGGAGCTGGAATTAATAAAAACCTGGTTCTGCCCTATTAAAAGAAAGTCAGTCTTCAGAGAAGTGTCATCAGGCATATACTAGCTCAGCTTTCAAGAGTGCTTCTATAACTGGAGCTAAGGCTGCCCTTAATCCTGCAAACTGACAACCTACAGCAAACTCATTGCTTACTGTTATGGGCTGCAGCCCACTGAAGGCTTTTGAAAATGCCATGTTGCATGTCATGTTGCTTTTGTACTTAAGAATGGGTTTTTTTGTTAATTCCAGAGAAAAATAATGGGTTCTTTTGCTAAACAGAAGCTTTCTGTTTGTGTGTCCAAGTGAACAAATTGGTGAAAGCATCAAACTTTACAGATTTTGTTCACTGTGAGACAAAAAAAGGAAAGGGTGAGCATGATACCTGCAATACAAAGTCAAGTGATTTAGGAACATTAAATTAATATTGTGGCATTAATCAGTCTGCTTCATGAGACTGCAGCCACCTGATACCTTATTTTCTGCCTCAACCACTGGGCTCACCTATTTAGAAGTGTCTCCTAAAGAGGTTTTTTTATATCAAATTTCTTCGTAGGCATGGACCAACATGGTGCTGACAGTTCTCAACCAGATTCAGGCTCTGCCAGACCAAACCTTCACAGCCCTGCAGCCAGCAGTGTTTCCCTGTATCAGCCAGCTGACTTGCCATGTGACAGATATCCGTGTCCGCCAGGCAGTACGGGAATGGCTGGGAAGAGTGGGCCGAGTTTACGATATCATAATTTAAACCAAGCTGTGCTCTGTTGCAAAAGGCAGAAGACATTCAAGGTATACAGCGAAGAAGTACTTGGGGTTCATTAATTGCCTATTTGTTGGTGAGAAATTATTTATATTGTCTGTCCACCTGAGATTGTGTTTCCATCACTCACACCAGCAAAGGAGGCAAAGCATGAGTCTGTTTAGAGGATCTGGCATGGCCCTGGAACCCAGAACCTATCCCTAAATCAGGCTCCTACCAGAAGAGGTGCATTTCATAGCCTTCATTTTAATTCAAATTTGCAGCAGTGGGAGCCACCAGAAACTGCAGGAAAACTTCCACACTTGAAATTAGCTGTGATTGCAACTGTCATGTGGGTGTCAAACCAGGTTAGTAAACCTATGTAACTTAGAAAGTAAATAAATAAATAAATAAATCCAAGTCAGTGAAAAGGTGGGGCTGTAGGACAAGTAAGAAGGTGACATTTTTTTAGGGTAACATCTTCCCTTCAAAAATCGCTATGAGGGAGGATAGCCAACTAAAGATTGTTGTAGTAACTAAATGTGTCACTCACTAGAGAAGGTGGAAATTTATTTTGCTCCAAGAAGAGCCTTTGTAGTCCCATTTGGAGTAGCTAAAAATTCCCAGGTCTAAGATGGGTGAACCAAGCACAGACTATTGATCCTTTCATTGCTCTTATGGAGTATTGGTCGAAGAGAAATGGCACTGTCAAACTGCCCTCTCTGCAACACCACCCTGGCTGCCTCTTCACCTATGCCTACAGCTGAGCATTTTGCTACATGTCTAATTCCCTCTAAGGGCAAAAGGGAAGTTTGTTTTGCTCTTTCCTGTGAAGCTGTGGGGATGACACACCACAGCAAATTACCAGCATGTGCCAGTATCCAGCATTCAATTAAGCAAAGTGTTCCAGTTTAAGCACCACTGCAGCTGTTATTCTACTGGAAATTTATGTTTGATTATGTAGAGCTGCTGTAGCCAGAAACAACCTTATCACCTTTGTTAGATGTAGCCTATCACTCCACTTGGAGCTGAAGCAAGATGGAAAATGGTGTGAAAGGGAGGTATATTTCTTGTTTCTCTCTCATTTCTTGTCTGCTGCTGTAAATAGAAAAGGACAGATCCTCATGGAGGTACATCCCTCTCCATGCAGCACTCCTACTGGGACTATTGCAATTTGCTGTTATTAGTAAAAGGGAGAAGAAGGGGAAGGATTGACTGTTGTGTTGTCAAATGCATATGTGATGCTTTTCACACTATACAAAGCAAGGGGTTACCTTGCTGCACGAGTTATGTCACAGCCCTTGGGACATTTCATCCCATACTCCCATGCTATATCACCTGTTGATAACTTGAAAATTTGTTGATTTTAATTTTGGGTGACTCCTTAATGCTCTTCTCCCAAGGCTTTTAAAATGTGCATGCCAACTAAATATACAGCTTCAGTCCGTGCTCCAAAGCATCCTAAAAAGATCATCTCTTTACGTAAGGCCTGGATTTTGCAAAACTCACTGCTTTTAGCATCTTAAACCTGGAAAAACAGAGGGGGCCAAGAAGCTCCACTGAACAGCCATCTCCCAAGCTGCTTTGTTTACAAAGGCTCTGACACTATTCTCCTGCCTTTTCCCTCCATTGCCTACTTTCCATTTGTCACCTGCTAGTCTTGTGCAAGGAGTATTTGTCCCGTAACTTTCTGTAGTGCCAGTCATGCTGTTTCTCTTTATTTAAAAAGTTCCTTTTGCTAAATTATTTAAAGGACATCAAAATTCTGCAAAACCAGCTCTTTTATATCACCTAATCTGACTTTATGAATTATTAATTTAATAATGTTTTCAATTGTCAGTTTTCCCCCAACAGTCTTAACACTTCCTCAGGGACAGTTAGATTATGCTTTGGAATTTGGGAGAGTAGTAGCATAGTTTGATTTCTGTTGCCATGTCTTTCTTATACATCTTTAGGCAGAGTGAAAGTGTGGTTACACTTTTTATTAAAGTTTTTATTTGGCATTTATACTGTTTAGTTTATATTCGACATTTATTAGGCAACAACAGAAATCAGAATAATAAACAATATTCAAAGCAGCCACCTCTGATGGTTTTCATTATAAATGCATTGAATGGATGTAGGTCCTTGCTGTACTGATCTAAAACTAAAGCAAATCCCTAAATTATGTAGGGGAAATAAATTTATAGCAGTATTAGTGAAATCATTCAGGACTACAGTAGAGATCCTAGAATCTAGGAAACACTGTGGTTGCATTGTGGTTGCAATACAAAATTCTTCTGTAAATCAGAAACAAAAGCTTTAGGAGTGCCAATTACCATTACCACCACCTCCCTCAAACTCATGAAGACAGTATAACCTAGTGTTACCTCATTAGCCACCATCTTGACCTAAAATGTAATTTCATTTTAACTACTTACACTACAAATATCACATTGGGTAATGAGAATAAGTAAATTTGCTGTGTTGCTGTTGGCCTGTTTGGAACTTTGTCCTTCAAATTATGCAAAGTGCCCATTGTCATCCTCAGTGCCTCTACTCATTAAGACGCCTCCCTTAAAGGTCATAAGTAACTTAGAATAATTCCAGAAATGTAATTTAGAAGGAGGGGAGAAGAAATATTTGAAGCAGCAATTATTTACCGAGCAATTTACAGAGCAAAGTTCAGCATGTGCTGCTCTTCCTTTTCCTTGTGTGTATAAAATGGTAACCAGGTGAGGAGAGTGGCCCATGGCCACTTCAGTGACCACAACAACAAGCCAAAGCTTTCTGATGCACCTTCAAAATATAGATAAATAAAAATCAGTTGGTTCATCAGATTCTCAGAAATTTTTCTGCTAGTTTAGCTATAGACATCAGTAAGCTCCAAAGACATAGAATAATAAAAGTGCGATATCACTATTTCATAGGTTCTGTGTGGCCTGTTTCATGGCTCAGACCTCATAAAGCAAGCTTTTAGCCCAAAGGAGAAGTCTGCCAGAACAGTCCGAGGAAAAGGGGCTGGCATCAGCCTGTCCTGAGCTTCATAAGGGGAATTCCCTACACTGCACACCCCACTCATGTCCATGCTACACTGGCTTTTCTGCTTTCTGCTTGTGAATGAGGAAGCACCTCAGGCAGTAGCAGTAGTAGTCCTTGGATGCACGTGTGTATTCACACATGTATCCCATTCAAACCTTACTTTTAGCTCTATAACCTCATGCATGGCAGAGTACTGACAGCTTTACTGTTGAACCAAACATCTGAACCTTGAGCAAACCAGCCTCTCTGCATTGCAGCCTGAGCTTGCTCTTTCTCTTTGTCTTGGTTAACAACCACCTCTCTTTTCTTGCCCTTATTTTTTTGTCACATAAATATCTATAGGAATTGGGTTTGGTTTTCTTAAATGAGCTGGCCGGTTGTTTTTAAAACTGATTGCCCAGTAAATTTTGCTCAACTGAAATGCTTTAAAAAAGAAGATGTGATAGCTTGACATCTTTCTCAGGTACCAGAGCTGCACCTCTGCTGCCTTTGCCTAATTCACATTGCCCTCCTCAGGGCCACCACAGCCAGCAGAGGCAAGGACATGTCATTTTAAAATATTGTAGGCAGTTGCTAACAGAGAAAGTTTTTGCTGCCCAGCATCAACTACCTTTAAGCATATGAAATAGGTCATCACTGTGCAAATATTTAAAGCTGAGAAAAGCAGAGTGCTCATCAGGAAAGCAATCCTCTTCCTACAGAACAGGGGCAGGGTTTGACCCCAGCTTACATGGTCTCAGGTCATTGCATATGTTTGCACATCATTCTGCACTGTGAACATATGCAGTCATATGAAATTATTGACATGTATATGTACAGATACATGTGGCTCCAGTCACTGCCATATTCTGGGAATTCAGCATATTTTCAGAGAGCTATCCACATTAGTAACATGCTTATCTGCTGTGTTATGTATTTTTGTCACACCAGCAATGGTTCACGCATTATTCTGGTACCTTTTCTGAGCTACCATTTAATTACCACCACTATCTCTTAGTTAACATGCCTTCATGTCTTTATGATGTTAAAATACAGATTTAATACTTTCCTAGGGATAAACACTAATTTGGGAATAACTGACTTAATTTACCATGTAGAAAGAATTATTAGAAAAATATTTACACAGACCTGAGCAATACTTTCCTTGTACAACTCCCAGCACAGGCAACACAGCTTTTGCCTCATGACAGATGAAAAATTTATGTCATCTGCACTGTGGCTTGCTCATGTCAAGGCCATGCACAGTTTACACCTGCAACTTGTAAGGTGCTTTCCCTTTCAGTTTGAGCTTCAAGTTCTGTTTAAAACTTAAACCTTTATGTAAAATTCACTGAGAAATCCTCACTCACCAAAGATAAAACCCCCACCTCTAAGTACCATGTGCAATCTTCACCTGTACTTTATATAGAAGCATCTCAATATTGGTATCAACACTGCAGAGCCCAGCACAGCACTGGCATGAAACCAAGTGGCAAACAAGTTAGAAAGTAGAGTCCAGCTCCATATTCTGCCTCCACTTTGAACCTTTCTTCACAGCTTGGGCCCACACTCAAAGTGCTGAAGCTGTCACAATCAATGGAAGTTAAGTAGCTAGGGATCTTTAATACTCAGCACTCAGTCCTTGAATTCTTCAATCTCTACGTAGGGGTTCACAAGTTCTCAGGAAAGGGGGAGTCCTCTAAAGTTTTTTGTGTCACACTCTCTGCTGCTGTCCTCCATACACCTCCTGCTTGAAAAATCCATGGTGGCCAGCACACAGTCCTACACAACCCTATACTGCAAAACTAGAACCCTCACTTTTTCACAGATCCAGCAAGCCAAAGGGATTTATTTTTCACCTAGCTTATGTGTATAGAAGCCTGTTGAGAATTTGTGCGTGTGGTTTGGCTATTGTCACCTTCAGTAATCTGTTTTAGAAATGCCATTTCTTAGTACTAAATTATTTTAATTCACAAAAGAAGTGAAGTGGTTCCTTTCCACCGCCCTTTTATACTAAGATGTGTCTAAGGTGTCTAAGCAGGCTATTTACTCATTACTCCAGTCACAGTAATTTATGGGAAGACCTGTGTACAGGTCTCATCATGGTATATGACATGAAATAGTTTTTTTTCAGTTGCTGATCATTCCACAATTGTTGAAGAAGTAAGATGATACCATCAATTTACCAGAAGAAATTTCTCTTCTTTTAGTGTAAAGGACCAATTTACCATTGCACAGAAGCACAAATGTTGGATTTTATGCAATGTAGATAAAAGTATGTGGCAGCTAGCAATCCCTCTTCACTGAGCCTCCCTAATTTGAGTGGAGCTTCTATAGGGATATCACCAAAGGGTCTCAGCAGCCCTCACCAGCAACATGCCTGTGACTCCAGAAGTTGTACAACTGCAAGGTAGAAGTAATTTCCACTAATTCCCCTCAGAATAGATACTTTATGTGTGACACTAATATAATACTAAACAAACAGTTTTGGCCAAACATTTAAAAAGCCCAGCAGTGCTGGCTTTTTAAACATTAAAAATGAAAACACACATGGACTATGTGTGCATCAGTCTTTTCACTTAGTTCTCCAAGGTCTCCAAGCTGAAAACTAAAAGCAGAGGGAAGAAGAAATACCCTAATTCTGCAGATATTAGTGGAGCTACGCTGTACGATCCTGGATTAATGCAATAATGAGCTTGCCTGTGGAACCAGATCCCTCAAATTCCAATTTTTGGCAAAATCACAAGTTGAGGTTTGCATAGCCTACACTGCCACATTGAACCAGGGGGCTGAGTTTATGGAAAGAATTTTTGGTTAAGAAACATGGCAACAGGATCTATTAAATCATTTTACTCCAACATCCCACTTTTCAAAAAGTAGTTTATGTACTTCAGTAAATTTTGTCTGACTCCCATGGAGCATCAGGCCCTGTTTCCTGTCCACGCATTTGGTTCTTCTGGGCTATGGTGAAGTGCCACAGTTCCACAAGCAGCAAGCTGCAGTGAGAGAGCTGAGCTGGCAGACAGGCATAGGTACACAAGTTCGAGCAAGGGACAAATATCTCCTCCACAATCAGGCTGTGACACCTGAGCCCCCCACTCTGCAGAGGAAGACGGGACTCGATACCAAAGGGAGAACAGCGAGGAAGGGCAGAGCATGGTGGTGACAGAGCCCTGTAGTGCACGCTGTTTGCTAGAGCAGATGGGAGCACAGGATTGAAGATGTGCAATGACAACAGCAAGAATCTTCTTTCAGTTCCCCCCACTTCCTCTTCTCTGCCACTTTCCCCTCCCCACCTTTTGTCATTTTTGTGAGACTGCAAACATACTTCTATAGGCCCTTCAACTAGAACTGAAAGCAAGCCAAAGGGAGTGGACACTCCATTTCACCAAAGATCTAAGTCTTTTCTGTTTGAAAATTTAGGAAAAAAAATCAAATTTTATTTCCATGATGATGGCTGCCAGAGGAAGCATTTTACCACAAAACATGATTCCCAGGACTTAATCTCTCTAGCTGTATATTCAGGAGAAGCCAATAGTACTTCTAAAGAGAGACTATAAATTACCTTGTCAAACAAGTGCTTACATTGGGTTTACCTTCTGCTGAGTTCATACCTATCTGCAATTCCATGGTCTCATCCATGTTTCCTTCCTCTACCTTTCTGCTCTTCTTCAGAAGAGCACTTCCCCGTGTCCACCATGTCCTGTTGTGCCGCTAGCTTTGTATGGTCCTTGGGTGTCCAGTGGTTGGGCAGTCACTGTCAGCTGGCTTGCAAATTGTATTTTGTGTATATTTTATTCTGACTGAATTCTGAAATGGAAATATTTTAAAACAAAAAGTATAAACTATTTATGTTGCTTGTGTTGTAGAATAAAGATGCAAACGCAAAATAAATTATGCTTTGTTTTTGTCTAATGAAAGTTATTGTACAGTTCCTGATGAAGCAAAGGAATAGAGCAGAGAAAGAACCTGAAATATTAGGTATGTACTAGCAGGAACTGCAGTTTTCATGGATGACCTTGGGAATTTCGTTACTCTGAACTGCTATGTGTTTTTGATGGGAACTGAGATCTAAACACTGACAAATTACTCCTCCAGCACTTCTAGCCAGAGTCTGAGTTTGTGGGGTGGGGAACAGTGAAACTACTGAGATTGTTAAAGGTGCAAGTATATGCGGTGCAGAGTTTTGATGCATCTAGACAGGTGAAACATTTCTCCCTCCTTCAGAGACAAGACATAGCATCATACAGTAAACCTTAGAATACACTTCTCTGTGGTCAAGGATGCTACCCACAGCCCAAAAACAAGTTTTCCACATAATCTCAAGAGGGAAAATGCAGCCACCTTTCCACCTGGCCCCACTGAGGTCTCTGGGCCTGGGCTCCTATACACTGAAGCACCATAAGGTCTGGCCTTCACTGGTTGTTACATAACAGCCTCATCAGCATGAAGGTTAAGAACAGATTACAAAGCAACCAAATGAGGTTGTGATGCTTTAATAATCTTACACACTTCTGGCAAAAGAGAGTGTGTTAAATCCCAACCATCAGATCTAATTTCATTCCAGTGAACTACCTTCTGCTGCTCCACACATCTCATTTAGATCCCATTAGAAAGATTTTCATTTCCTCCTAAACAGCATTCAGTAAGGTGAAACAGCAACAGAGTAAATACAGAAACTAATACTCCACTATTCCACTCACTCCTTACATGTGCAAATTCCCAGTTGCCTTCCCACTAATGCTGGGGTCAGGCTAGCATGGCTTCTGCTGCCACTAGACTTACCTAGAAGACACTTGATCTTGTTTTTCTGTTGAGGAGCGGAGTGTTAAGAATACTTGCCAAAGAAAACAGCTGTCAACAAATATTTCAAAAAGCAATAAAGGAATTTTTAAAAGGGACTAAACAGGCACATCATTGAATCTCAGACATCCTCTTCGCTTCAGTGGGTTCACTAAACTCATTCATGTTTTCACAATCTAGGTTTATCACTGGCTACACAGTGTTAATCTGTGTTAAACAAAATGTTAAAAGCTCCCCTGGTACCAAGCCATACTAACTGTTTCTTAATAACTAATTTTTATTTTTTGACAGGGTGCCAAAGGAGCACCCAGTGTCACTATTAACCATTTTACAGGTGGGATGAATAACCAAGCAAGTAAATTTTCCTTGACCTCAAAATGGCCCAAAGTATCTAAACACATACTCTGACCTCTTGCTTATCCCAGAGTTTTAGATCTGTGAGATAGTCTGGCAAGAGAGGGGAGAAAAAGACCCAAAACAAAAAAACAGCAGCAAAGACTGATTATAGGAGGGATACAGAAAGGCAATCTAGAGATACCAGCGGGTACGTCAGGTACAAGACAAAAGGGAAACACACTTCGGATGTAACAGGTAATGCACAGTAGGGTTGCATAGGAGACTACTGTCACATCCATACCCCTAAGCACTCAGGTTAAAATGGGACAGTATTTTCAGTAAGCCTGCTGGAAGCATGCTTTCTCCAGGACAGATACCTCCTGATCATGTTTTCCAGATGAAGAAACCTTTTGATTCGCTGAGCAAACCTATGGCAGAAGTTGAAAGAAGTAGAAGGAGGTCAGGATTCTGTCCACAGAGCTATGTGAAATTCAGGGTGATTCTCTAATTTTGGAGCTTCTGGCAAAGAAGCTAGCATCAGGATAAACCTCTTAACATCTAATATCACTGTAAACAAACACAAATTGAAGTCTTTTTCCAAATGCATGACACAGAGTGCTAGAAGAGTGCAGTCAGTATCCAGATTTCAAAACTCGACAGAATCCAAAATTAATCAGAACACAGGTCAGCTAGGTCCTACTCTCATACTGAAGGAAAAAACAAACAAACAAACAAAAAAAAAAAAATACCAAACCAAACATATTAGCCAGGTTGCATTTTTCTGACTCCTGATAGAAATTCATAGTAATAAGGCTGGATGATTTTTTGTTTTGCTTTTACAAGAGATCTGTACCTTTGCCGGCACTGTAATTGCTGGGAAATAAGTATCCATAAAGCAGAGACAATACTTCTCGTTTGCCAGCTCTGAGAAGATATGAAATATTTTTCTTTGCTGTGGCTAGTGTGACCACTTCTGATCTCTTATTATGTTCATTCCCTACCACAGTCAAACAAAATTACTTAAAATAATGTGGAATACTTTTCTGCCTATCATTTATAGATTATTTACTATGTTTTTAAATGTTACATTATATTCCCAGCAGACCGCTTTGTACTTCAAATCAGGTTCTTTGTTCCAAAGATTACAGGGAGAGGAAGAGATCAAAATAAAACTGTGTAAGATGCTGTACTGAAATCTATCTTTATAAGTAATTTTGTTTAGGAGGTCAAAAAAGACAAATCTTCAAGCCTGAGAAACAATAATGTCAAACATAATGAGAAAGTGAAAAATGGTTTTGAAAAGTTATTGCAGTAACTCATGTGAGGAGAGGAAGGTGACAAGCCTTTAGGTTGGTTTGCTTGCTTGCAAAAACAATTCATCGTCCCTTGAGAAAAGATGGGATTGGTTTCTGGGTAAAATTGCAATGGTGTTACCACAAGCACAAGAGCCCTGACAAAAATGTTGTTTTTAAATTTCATCTACGGGGTTGGTCACCAGAGCAGATCTTACATCTCTCTTGCATACATTACCTTTTCTTTTAAAAGGACACTAAATAATTTAATATCTCAATGCAGACTCTTGTGATCAGCCCCAAACCCAAGAGAATAAAGATTATTAGTTTGCAAAGCCAGGCATGAAGGGTAAAAAAAAAAAAAATAAAAAAAAAAAATAAAAAAAAAAGCAAATATTTTAATGTCGTTTGATAATTTTTTTCTCACACATTTTCAATTTTTCAGGTAGAGCTGTGCTGAGAGTAAGGCAAGGATGATCATTTCTGAGGGTGTGTTGAGATTGTGGGGTATACAGGGTATGCTTTGTTGTTCTAGACAACATCCCAGATCTGCAGTGACTGCAGAAGAAAAACTGGATGACAAAGAGGAACCCAGGGCAAGACACAAGTGCCAAACTACATAATTTTGAGTGTCTCTTTTAGAGCCTG
Source organism: Lonchura striata (assembly GCF_050655825.1). NCBI lineage: Eukaryota > Metazoa > Chordata > Aves > Passeriformes > Estrildidae > Lonchura > Lonchura striata. Next base: position 63,076,212 of record NC_140705.1, on the reverse strand, counting down.
AGCCATCAAACCAAGCCATTCTGACTGGACAAGCATCCCTCTCAAGAAGGCTACACCCTGCACATAGCAAAATATAATGCTTGGAGTCAAAGAAATCTTAAAAAAAAAAAAAATCCTAAACCCTGAAGAGCAGCATCAGAATGTAAATGCCTGTAACCAGTCAGGCCTAGAGCTGCCCCTACAACCTGGGCAAAATGTGAATACTCACCCCTACAGACCCCATTGCCCCTCAGCAGCCACCTGGCTCCTCCTGCTGTTAACACACCAACTCACTTGACACAGAGTGTGAGGAGGGTATGCCTGGAAAAGGGGTGAGAGGATCCCCATCTTGTAGCAGAATGAAATAACTGCCTCAGATGTTCTTTCCATGACTGATTCCCTTTGTCCACCACTGGCCCAAGCAAAATCTACTTCTTCCTCAAAGAGAAAATCCACGTTTAATCAGCCTGGCCTTAGGCTTTTCCCCCCTGTACAGCTCTGAGTGACCCTGAAGCTTCACACAGAACAACATTTTGCATGCAGCATCAATGCAGTCCATGCAGGCTGACCTGGAATGCACCACGGGACAGACACTCTCCTCCCATTCCCTATCCAGAAGTGGGTCACTGCAGTGGATATTTTCTCAATACTCTCTCAAATGACAGTACAGACTCCTGAATTAAGGACTGCACATATGGAAGAACTGTTCAGATCATCCATTCAACCACACCAAGCCCCTGAGTAGAATCTTTTCTATATTTTGCTGCTCTTTTGACCCTTCTCATATAATCCCTGATTTTAGCATCAGCTTACTGCAGAAGGCACTTTCACATACGTCTGTACACCTTAACATCAGCATATCATTCTTGGGCTGCAGTTTGCATTTCCTAACTGAAAACCTGACCTGTTATTTGTAAAGCTGCCCATGCCGAGTAGTGGTTCTGAGCAGCTCAACTGCCCAGGTATTTCTAATGTGCAATTATTCCCCTCTAAATATATACACATCCCTCAGACAACAGGTTTCTTTCAGGATGGGTTTGCCATGCCACTCCCTTCTGTCAGGCTAAGCCTCTTTTCAAAAAACCACACTGAAAGCCTTTGCCTTTGTATCTATGGTTTGCTATGGAGGGTATTGCAGGACACATTGCATTTTCTAACACTGAGACTCATTTCCAGTCCCATAGCATACTTTCCACTTGCAAAGCTCTAATGTCTCCAGCCCAAAAAAACTGTGGCAGTGCCTTTACCCCACTGTTACAAGTGTTCTTATCCTTAAGCCCTTGCACAGGTCAATTCTGAAATGCTTTTACACTGGAAACATCTGCTTGTTGTGTTTAACTCATCCCTTTCCCTCTCCGCCTGCAGACCTTTTATTTTCCAGGCTATAGCTCCATTTTAGGAGCTCTTCAGCCTTCCCCTCACCATTTTCAGCAGGTAGCTTTAGCACCTACAAGGGTAATGGGTTTTTACTTATCCAGCAGACATTGCCCACTAACACACAAGCGCAAGGCACAGGAGCCAGTCAGGACAGGCACCACACCGAATGTGGCACAATTGATGCAAACAGCGTCATAAAGCAAAACCAGGCATGGGGAGTCTGAACAGCTGCCACAGAGTGACACTCAGCAGCATCACACGGCACCTGCTGCACCAGCAGGACACCCCAAAGAGGTGGGCACCTGCCTGGGAGTCCCTCACTTCCCACCTGACTGATGGGGAGAAATTTTCCCTTTTCTCTGCCCTTTCAGGTACCAATGGAGTCCATGCATGCCATCAACTCTGCTTTATTAGCACTTATTAGCATTCATTAACATTTATTATCATGCATTTAAGGCTAACTGACCTCCCTTTGTGTAACAAGGTTCATACCCTAAAACCTAGGCTTGACTGCAATTTTGCTGGCCAGTTGAACCATTAACAAGTGCACTTGAGAAAATAGTTATTCTCACTGCTGCAGATTTGGGGCCTTTTTTATATACAAGATTTTCTTAATATACTTCATTCCTATAGCAAACTTTATTCTACAGGTTGCAGGAGGCTGTATCTTCTCCCTAAGTTTGAAGTAAAAGTCTTTAGGTTCAAATCAGGAGATTAAACTTTAGGAATTGAGGTATGAATTGGAACTGTACAGAAAATGTGTTTTATTTCAATCAAAACAGTACAAAATTACTCAAAGCCTCTCAGTTGATGTTTTTTGGAATCTAGAGATAATAGCTGTGGCAGCAGATGATACCAGCCAATCAGGCTATATAAAGACATGATCATTCTTTTGCATAAAATCTACTGTGTTAGCAACAAGTAGTGACACAGAGACTGTTGTACTTGGATACAGTCTCAAGAGATTTCACTCAGAGATTCACAATACTCTAGCAGAATATTGCTTCAGTTTGAACAAAAAATTGAACACAAGACTACGTGAGATATGCAGATATGTTGAGGGTATCTAAAGCCTGCCCAGCACTACACAAGATCAACCACCAGAGTAAAGCAACATCAAATACAATAGGCAAAGTAAATCTTAAAAGCTTACTTCTAAAAACTCACCTGAAGGTTAACCACACATTCACATTTCTCCTTAGAAGTTTATTTCCTTAAATTACCATCATGGTTTAGGAATGGTACTCCCCAATTTAGTGCTACCCACTGAAACTCGAAACTGCACACCACTTGCTCATCTACCCCCTTTTCCCCTTCTTCCCTCTCAGAGGATTTGAGAGGAGAATTGGAGCCACAAAAGGCAAAGATTATGGGTTGAGATAAGAACTATTTACTAGAAACAGCAATGGGATAAGAAAATGAACAATATTAACAATAAAAGTGTACAAAAGGGAGAGTGTGGAGCTTGACCTGACTGCAGCCACACCACCCCAAATTGTTTATTTTTAGAATATCATTCTTATAAAGTAGCAAAATGCTTAATTTCTCACTAAGTTTATGGCAACACTTTTAAAAGCAAATGCAACCCAAAGCATAATGTGGTCACCTGGCCCTTCAGAAATGCTGAAAATAACCCAAATCACCAGAAACCCAGCCACAAAACCAACCCCTCCCCCACTCCCTTCCCACTAAAACAAAGAATTTCTATATTTTGGCTAAATAGGAATGAAGTGACATGCAGCGTGTGCTGGTGGATATGCAGTCTTAAATAAAGTGGCAGGTTTTTCTCTTAAATAAGAGAAATCAAGAATTCAGGGTAAGGATGACTAAATGTAAATGAAGGGGAGGGATCAAACCTAGATTGACAGAAATTACCAGAAAAGTACCTAATAAAACCCCTATAGCTCTAGACAGAGCTATCCATCTATGCATCAGATGGATACCACTCAGCCACCAGTACTCTGCCATGATCACAGAGCTCTTCAGGTGTTATCTCACTCAGAGAACTTCGAGGGGTATTCTGTAGGAGGCAACCCTGCTCTGGCAGCAGCCTGAGCTCTCTCCCTGGCACTCTCTCTAATGACTTTGTTTTCAGCTGCCCATCTGCAGCACTGGGATCTGGGATCGATATCTCAGCAGCACCTCCTGCTGCTCCCTACTCCGAGGGACAGTCACAGTGTGCACACATTTTGTAGCAGGGTTTGTAGCAGGGTCTCCCTGCCTCTGTTTTTTCAGAGTGTGAGTACGTCGACCCTGTCCTCAAACACTGCTCTCCAGAACTGTGGCAGAGCTATGCCAAGTCGTGTCTATCTTTTGAAGTAACAGTGGGTTTAGTTTGGTGGGGAGAGGAGAATTCTCTTCAGAAGATGTTTTATTTTAGGAAAAAAAAAAGAAAAAAAAAAAGTAAAGCTAAAATCTCAATATAATGAAGATTTATCAAAAAAAAGTACAAAACAGAATTGCTTAATTGCTCAAGTGAAAAGGGAATGGACAGAAACTAACACCACTCCCACCTGAAGGACACAGAAGCACCTGCCAGCTGGTTATAGGCAAAGGCAATCATGTACCACCATTACTTCTGGGGAATCTACACCTGCCAACACAGGACTGCTAACAGTGGAACACCTCACCCCCTAAAATTCTAGTTTTGCATTATTCCAATTAACCCTCATACCATCCCTCACAGCATCACAGTCATTCAATCAGGGAAGTTTCACCACCACCTGTGGTTAAAGAAACTGAGGGAAGAAAGTATCAAGAAACTTGAAGGGTTGTCTAAGGCACTGTGGATATTGTGCTCCCTACCAATATTGGTGGCAATATAGCCTATAATTACACTGCAAGCCTCAAACATCTCAGCAAATCAGAGAGATTAATAATTTATGACAGACAGTTTGATCTTCAAACTGAGCACAGTGAAGGCACCTATTTTCTGCAGCGTCTTCCTCAGAAAGTCTCTCCCTGCTTCTCTGCTGGGGCATTGGGAGTGATAATACCAACCCTGCCTCAGCTAAAACATCATGTTGGCATTGTTTCACAAACCTTTACCAAACTTTAATCAAAGTCAGTGGTGCCATTCCATGTCAGCTATTTTCTCCGGATTGTTTGACCTGGCAACTTCCAGATCAAGTTATTTCAAAACCAAAGCCAGTGGAGGAGGAGAGTAGGACATTTTGTCCATGTCAAGATCTGGTATCTCTGAACCCAAACTACACTTCAAAGCAACAAGCCTGACATCTGGCCAAGGGCTTGGAATTAAGGACGAGCCTCTTTGCCCCAGCTTTCACATTACAGCATGCCTCAAGCTACAATGGTATTTATGAACTCCATGTGAGAAGGAAAAATAAGTGTCTGTGAGCCCCACAGGGCTGGCAGAAATTTACAACAGATTCGCCATCAGAAACCCAGTCTTGAATGGCTTTGTTTCAGTTCTGCTCAAGAGCAGATCTGCTCTACAAAGGCAGTGCAGCAAACGGATCTGACCCCTGGCAGCAGAAAGAGAATATCCCAATCACACTCACTAATCTTTCTGCTGGGTCCACTGATGATATAAAAAGCCAGAGGGACAATCATTACTTTATATTCTAATTACCTGCCTGACAAAAGGCACTGAATTTCCCCAAATCCCCATTCGGCCTCAGCTCTACAAAGTTAAACCATTCTTATACATTTTCCAGAGGTCAAGTATTCAAAGCAGCACTTGACAAATCAGGTCAGTGAGTCATAAAAGTACACATCTTATTTTTCTTGGCTAAAATTCATCAGCTAGAATCTAAGGATGCCAAACAGGTGTTTGTACTGTAAGGAGACATATTTTTTTTTACTTCTCATTATTCATGTACAGTCCCTAGGCAAATTTATAGCAAGCTTTTAAAAATAGCATTAATAATCTTAGGGGCTGAACTAAGACCCTAATTAAGATGGTATATGAATGTTTCCTGCTTGCATGTGAGATTATAGATTTAAGCTACACAGTCTCAAGGCTCCTTAAGGAATTAATTGTATTAACCATGGTTTGGGAAAGATGGTCATTATTCTTGCTTTTTTACAAGGTATTGAGACATCAAGAGAAATATTTTACTATTTTGACCTGTGACCTGTTAATCCATGTTTAGGACCTGGTTTCTCAGGACTGGTTTCACAGTGTAACTGCCCTGGTCCTGGTGGCTGGACACACTCACCCCCTCTGAAAGTGCTTTCCAACTAGTGAGGCATTGAGGAAAGGAGGAGCTTTCTCAGAGGCATGCAAAGGCTTTGCTGAGGTGAGATTTCTAGCACACACAAGACCACCTCAGCAGAAGCAAGAGTTCATTTTCCAGCAAATGATGTGGCTGCTTCAGCAACAAGACCAGCCTTTCATGCAATATTGTTCCACTGCTCACCTGGAAAATTAGTAACAAAACATGATAGATTTATCAAAGTATCACCTCTCTTTCCCACGGCCATGGTTTGCCTGCAGGGTGAATCCTTCCTGCAAGCTGCAGACACATGGATCACAACCAGTTTTGGAACAGGTCCTTGCAGGGTCATCCTGCTAGAAATGGCAAGTGCTGGCACTGCTGACTGCCACTGCTGGAGCTGCAGGAGTGGAGCCTGCCACTGCCAAATACACCTGCAGTTTTCTGGGAGCCACAAACTAAAAGAAGAGTTGATAAAAAAAGTCCAAGCAAGAAATAAGAGGTTAAGATTCTAATACCAAATTTCTATCATCTGTCCTGAACACAACTTTTCCTCTGAGAGATAAGCTTGGAGAAATCATAAAAAGTGCACCACAGCTGAACAGTTGCAGAGCTGAAAGGGACATTTAGCAATGGCCTTTCCCTCTGCCCACAGCCAGGCAGCAAAAGACACCTGCAGCTTTGCAGCACAAGTTGCAGGTTGAATCAAGGTTTAACTCAAGTTAAAGAGTCCTCTCTTCAGAAGTTACCACACATCAGAGAAATAAGTTCATGTTTCTTTTTGTGGATAAACAGAGTCTTCTCACTGGAAACAACTGCCATTTAATGAGTAGCCTAGAAAGCTGTTAACCTGATTTAGCTGAACTGACAACTCGTTCTTACCAAAAGCAATCATACACTCCCACAGTGACCAAAGCTTTCCTGGCAGAGCTCTCTCTCTGGATTTATCATTAACATCTACATCCTAACACTGCTAAATAATTCAGTGCAGCATTTAGCCTTGTGTCCTTGCCTCTCTACTCAGAAAACACTTTCTTTTTCTGTATGTTTCAGCAACAGGGAACAAAACCCTGCCTGGATTGCGGTTCCACCTTGTGCTGTATAACTGAGGAGGGAACTTCAGTTATACCCTTTCACTCTCAATATAGAAGCATGAGTTTTATTTCTTTTATTTTGTTGGAAATAGTGTTTATTAGATAACTAAATATAGAGCATTATTTATCCACATGGAGTCATGACCATGTGGGCTTAGATTCACATGCAAATTTTAATAATCCTAATGCAGGGAGTGCTCCAATCAGAGCGCGATCAGCCCCAGCTCCCAGATACCTGATGCCAGCTTTGCTGGTAATGTAGGCCACCGAAGCAAATCCAGAGAGATTGAGTTGGAAGAGGAGAGAGGCTCTGAGATCAATTTGCTTGGCTTCCTGACGACGAGGGGGTGTCTAACTTCTTTTTTTTCTTTTCCACTGTAAAGGGGATGTCGTTTAAGAGGGATCATTAGCTGCGAGCAGCCTGGCTGGGTCAAGGCTGGGAGGCGGAGACGCAGTTGCAAGCAGCGAAGCAAGGTGGAGGCACGAAGGCAGAAGACCAGGTTAATGAAAGCATGAGGTGGCTCTTGGGCAGCAGCTTAAAAAATTTTGGACATGCTGACAGGGGAAACTATGACTGGCTTAACAGTGAACCAGGTGGGCCACTTCTGGAAACAGAGCTTCAGGTCTGTACCCCCTGCTCATCTCTGTGGCATGTCCTTTGACTTTGCATGTGTGTGTATGTCTGTGTAATGCCTCAGTGTACAGCACGGAGTAAATCCCTGGGTACTGGGACATACCAAAGCACTACTGATCAATTACATAGAGTCAGAGCATTTCCTTATTGCTGTTAAGTTTTTTTAAACACATTTATGGAAGAGAAAAACATTAGATGGAAAAAAAATTGCTGGGGTGGCAGGAAAGAAGTTTAATTACTTCTTTTAAGCGCAACGCGTCCTTGATTTCCTTTCTGCTCAAGGCGTGTTTACGCCGTGCAGCTGGTCCCGTGAAGCCTTTTGCGCAGATGTTGCGAGGCAGTCGCGGCAGCAATGAACTCCTGTCCCCTAAGCTGCGCGCTGATTACTTCTGCGAGACAGGATCACATGCAGCCGAGTGGGGGAAGCGGCCCCCAGAGATGAAAACACAGCCTGCTCTCTGGCTTTGTCTGGGATACAGCAAAAGGATTTCTCTGATCAAAAATAGTCATTTAAGGCGCATGCACTTCCTCAGTAAATGTCCGAAACATGTTGCATTAGCAAATGAACTGGCCACGCTACTCAGCCAATATAGATAAAGTGTACTGTTGCAAAATAAATGGGGGTAGGAGTGTCAAAAGAGGACAAAAAGTATTATTTAAATGTTGCCGCGATTTTAAGACAGTCTGCCTCACTGGTAACGTTGCCAGAGTTAGAATAGCAAGGGCAATGTCTTCACACCTCCCGACTGCTTTTATCTGACAGTGAGAAACAAACAGCATCACTAGAGTCACATTCCAAGAAGTATTTGAAAATTCGGTGTAAATCCAGGCTCACTTCTAAATTATATGTCTTTACTAATGGATACAAAAAGCACATAAAAATATTTTTCTATTTGCCAGCGTTACATGTTTTTGCTTTTTACAAGCAGTAATGAATCATCCTCAAGCGGTAGGAAAGGGCTTGGAAAAGAACCTATGGGGGAACCACACCCTAATGACTTCAAAGCAGACTTTGTTCCAAACCCACTAAAAACATTTCACAAGTATCGGTTTCCTGATTCAACTTCAAAAGACATTAGCATAAATATGGGCTGCATTAACAAAATAAATTTAATGGAGTTCTAAGTATGCTAGCAAATCGTTAACAACATAATAAATCTTAGCACAACTCAATCGCTTCAATGGGAATTTCAGTAAGCAAAATAAACTTTAATGTTTCCATCCTCACACAAAAGCTTCCTCATGTTTTGCCTTATGAGGTCATTCCCTCCCCAAGGCAGATACTACCCCTCTTTTGTCCAGACACATAGCTCAGCTCCAAGCCCATTCCTTTACTCATCCTGGATATACCACACAACTCAGCCACACTCTGCCTTTTATTCCTTTACCAACAGGCACAAGTAAAAGCTCAACTGATATGGGTCACATTATCTGTAAGCTGGCAACTGTACATGCTCAGCATATTCAAAAAACATTGGCAGACAGATTACTAATGAACGGCTTTACTCCTTCCAGTATGTGCTCAGTGGTTGGGGGAAACTGTCCGACCCCCTGCTTCAGCCCCTAGAAATATATAAACAAAAGGAGGAGAATTAACAATGTCCAAACTATCCTACTAAAAATTAGTTCTGGGAAAACAGCACTTTTTAGAAATACGATCCCTTTTGGTTCCATGCTCTTTTCTGCCTTTCTCTATTTTAACATGGATATTTTCCTATATTTATGTGTCTGTAACTTATTTCATGCTGGAAGCCAGATCCTTATTTTTGTCACTTACAAACCTGACAATAGATGCTTGTGATGACACAGGCAGAGCACGCTGATCTCCAGTGAAGCAGCATCAAAAAAAAGAGTCAATTAATAATTCCGTCAGTCACTTCATATGCCTGGTGTGGAAACTTTCAGATGTAAGAGAGTAGAGAATTTTACCTTGAGGATGTTCTGCAGCTGTATTACTTTCAATTAATGAAGACCGAGTTTGATTTCTAGAAAATTTTATTTTCCAGTTCTGGCAGCTATTCCTGATACCTATACACAGTGGTTACTTTTCTAGTTTTAGAGCTTCAGCTGCACAAGTTAGTTTTAGGCCAGTTTAGAACTAGTTTTAGACTTTCAGATTTTTTTTTAAGTGACCTTTGATTCATTGTATTAAAATGATTACTATTTTTAGTGTAATTTTTTAAATGCCTGTGAGATTTTCCAAGTCTTTATGTCAAGATCTTTGCAACATTCTTCAGTAGCCTTTTAGGCATTCATTGCTGAAATAGAAACAAAACCACTATAGAAAAAGAGGGACTAATATTGATCAATTGTCTCCTAATACATTTGATGTATTTATGCAGATATACATACAAGAAGTCCATCATCATCCTCTTGGAACTACATCTCAAAGTAAAATCAGTCCACGTAATGTTTGGCAGGAGGCAGCATCAAAATGGAAATATAACTCCCTGTTCAGGTTCAGGGTATCTGTGGGGCAGTAGTTATGAAAAATTATTTCAGCTCAAATAATACACTAAGTAGCCTACAAATTTCTTCTCCCAGATAGGAAAGTCTTAACATTAGCTGTGTTTAAACAGTTACGAGCACTCTGAAACACAGATTGAGGAATACTGGTCTTTTTTGTCACCTGCTAACATACAGAAAAAGCATGTAATTGAGTCAGGGGGGGTTTAGGTTAGATATGAGGAAAATATTTTCATTCAGAGGGTGTTTGGGCACTGGAACAGGCTCCCCAGGGCAGTGGTCACAGCACCAAGCCTGACAGAGTTCAAAAATCATTTGGACAATGCTAGAAGGCATATGGTGTGGCTCTTGGGGTGTCATGCACAGGGCCAGGAGCTGGGCTCAATGATCCTGATCAGTCCCCTCTAACTCAGCATATTTTATAATTCTATAATATTGCCTAATTCTTAATCCTATCTGCTTTGCATGCCACGAATTTGCAGATCATAGTAAAACACACTGTTCTTCCACAATTATACAATAGTCATTAATCAAAAGAACAAACTAAATAAATTTATTATGTCTTCTTTTGCACACATTACTGAATAGGTAGCCACCAGGCACTGGTTATTGTGGTTATTTTGAAATAGAATAGGATAAAATAGGAGTAATTCAGTTGGAAGGGGTCTGCAATGAAAAGTTGGTCCAACCACCTGACCTCTTTACAGAGTATAAGAGAATATGGGCTGCTTTATAATAACCTATGCAATTTTTGTCCAGATCCCACAGTGAAATTAAGTACTTACAGGTTCACTGCCTCTTCACCTTCAGAGACAGCAGTACAGGTGCAGAATTTCTGCAGACCATACCCAAGGATCTCAACCCAGGCACTCAAACCGGCGAGTAACCCACAAGAAGCACCTCCACTGATCTGTCTGGCCCATTCCCTAGAGCATTTGGTAGCAGAGACAGGAGAACAGCTCCCAGGAGAACATTTGCTTTACCACATAAGCAGGCAGTCCTCTCTCTTCTCACAGTCTTGTCACTGCACACACACCCTGCAAGACGGTACCCTGAAGTATTGTGGTGTTCATCTCCTTCCCTAAGCAATCCATCACAGCCCTGAGGAAGCACTTTGTGCACAACAATGTAATTAAAAATTATATGTTTTGCAGAGCAAATTAAGGATTTTTCAGATTTCAAAAATGCTGGCATTTATTCAAGGCTTAAGAGCTTGATTTTGCAATTTTAGAAGTAGTGCTATAGGTTACTCTTAGAGGGCCTTTAAACAAAAAGAGTTTTCAGGCCATACACATTCCATTGTTGGAATGTGACTCTAGTGATGCTGTTTGTTTCTCACTGTCAGACAAAAGCAGTCTCGAGGTGTGAAGACATTGCCTGATACCCCAAGGTGTCCTTTTGTAGATACTTCACAGACTGTTGCCATCTGAGCTAGCTCATACTACAAATATTTGCACTCCTTCGGTTCTTTTACCATTAGATGCAAACTGTGCCCTCCAACAATAATCTATTTTGCACATTTCTCTTAATAGGTACTTCATTGCAAGGCCCAAGGTCTCTGGGTTCCTATCAAAGCTTTGGAGCAAAGTATATTTCCCTGAGACCCAAGATCATTTGTTAGTTCCTCCCATCAAGCTTAACCTTTCCTTCCCTTCTGAAGTCCAGTATTTGTACAAGGCCATGTCAGCCCTAACTCTTGCCTGTGCTTCCACCAGCACATGAAGGATACACTGTCCTTGGCCATTATTTAACACACAAATATCTTTTCAGTGAAATTAATAGGGAAGCTGCGCTGAGTTTAAATGATAATTAGGGCTTTATATACTTTTACTGATCTCATGTAGAAAACATTGGCAATCTTGCTCTCTGTCCTCACAAACCACCAGAATACTATGCAACTCAGATCCTAAGACCATCACTTAACCTGGATGAAAGCCTGCTCCCTACAAATTAAACCCAAAACTTAGACTTGGATATTCAAAACAAACTCTTCACTGGTCATGAATAATGCTGTCCATTATAAGCTCAACACTTCTCAGTATTTACTGTAAGAGTTTCAATAACATATCAGTATCAGTGAGTCTCCACATACATAGTGTACTAACATAATACTGAATGCTTTTTTCTCATCTTCACTTGAAATGTTTTATGCACCTTATAAGACACACTAAAAAAAGCATTAACAACCTTTTTAAAAAATTCCCTCATTTTAAAGAGATTATTTAATGTCTGCATTGGAAGAACAGCTGGAACAATTTCTTCCAATTCAGTTATTTCCTGTCACTCATTGAATGGTCAGGTAAGACAACATCTTGTACATCCAAAAATTCTTTAATAAAAATAATCAATAAATATAAAATAGCTATTTAATATGCATTTTTGGTTAAAAGACCATTGGAGGAAAATAGCTTAATAGCTAATCTGCAAAGGTTTCAGTGGATTTTAAAATTACTTTAATGCATTTAGCTTCAGAATCACAATACCTTAGAGAAAAACTAGATAAGCAGTAATCTCCCGAACATTATTTTTTAGGAGTAAATGCCTAATTACTTTATTTTTCTTAGGCATGACCATATAATAATAATTTCATAATATGACAACAAAGCAAAGAGGTTACAAATGACTGGTAGATAGCCAGTTGAATGTAGATTATAGTGTGATTTTGTAGCTAGAAGAATGACTGTGATTCCTGGAAGAATCAGAACAGAAAGGTTTTGTACACTAAGAAGGAGACTCTGGAGTTACTGTCCTTTTCACAAAGCCATTGCTGCAAATGGCCAGTTTGCATCCCTGCTTCCAAACCCTTTGAGGAAACAATCACTCAAGTTCTCCTAGCCCGAATGGGCACCTTCACTCAAAAAAAAGGAAATCTGATCCATTGACCTGTTTAGTCTCACTATGCAAATGTGAGAAAGCCACGTCACAGCATTAGTCAAGAGTTTACAAAGGGAATGACTTGATAAACGGCATTATAGGATTTGTTTGGGCTTTCCTTCTGTTCTAGACTGGATTCTGAATGAGACCAAACTATTAGAAGATGGAGTCAGACTGGAAACATGATATACTAAATTTTAAAACTAAAGCTAATACAACATAAGAGCACAAATGGCTTTGTTGTATTTTCTCATAGCTTATGATTCCATTTAACATTGCATCACAATTCAAAAGCTGTGGGACAGATGTCTTTTGTGATACATTTTGCAGAAAACAAAGCTGACACAACAGTCACAACTATTATTTCTCTTCCACCAGAAATTCTTTTTCCATAGTTCTAAACAGGGAAAAATGATCCTTGGATCACTGGCAGAGTAAGCTCAAGAGGTCCAGTCCAAGCTGTCCTGTACAATAAAAACACCGTGTTTTATTTGGAACTGGCCTGTGAGGTTAGAGTAAGTATTGTAGGCAATGGGCCCTTTTTGAAAGGGCTAGTTGTAATATTTGTTCTTTATACAGTTTTTCCAAACACAAAGAAATACCAGATGGTGGATCACCAGCCTTATTCATCTGCAACTCAGTGTTCTCCCAAATTTTAAAAGCTCAACCGATCTCCTGCAAAATTGACTGGCCCTACTATAATCCAAGAGTAACAAAATGTCATACAAAGTTGCATATACTTCCAGGCTTTTGCGGTTTTTCCCCCTTTGGAGATAGGGTTTTCTAAAAATCCACTTGCAACTTCTTTTGCAAAAAACACTCTTTGCAACTTTTCTGGGTTTTTTTGTCTCTGGTTGTAATTTGCTTTAATTGGCCAATGAATAGAATTCACGAGTCTGCAAAACATACTGCTTGATTGATACTAGTGCAGATAGAAAGAAATCTGGAAAGGCAACTGCTATGTCATAAGGCAGAGATGGGGAATGTGGCTTTGCTCTCAGATTAAGAGAACTCCAGGAACCCAACAACCTTCCTATTTGCTTGGTTACAGAGTAGACAACAGATCAGTTCAACCAAAGACGACATAGAACCATTTCTGTGTATCATACTGCCTGCCACCATGATGCTCTTCCTGGCATTCCTGCTGCTCTTCCTGTACCGCCGTTGCCAGCGCCCTGCTCAGCAGGGGCAGATCTTCAGCATCGACCTTCCCGAGGCCCTGCCCGAGCACGACGTGTCCCATTTCCTTTCCGCGCTGCCCTGGAGCAGTGAGCAGAGCTTCCACTACTCAACGCTGCTCCCCGATGCCACATTCCTGTCTGTGTGTTTGCCTCCGTCCTACGAGGAGGCCACGATGAAAACTTCTGTGGAAGAGGCTCACATTGAGCTCTCTCCAGACCCAGTGCCTCCTTACGAAGAGAGCACGCTGCAAACCAGCGACACCAAATAAACTTCATACAGAAGCACCTTAGCTGAAGCGTGCAGCACAAAGGTAGAACTGCTATGGCCTTTAAAATTTGTGAAAAGATTCCAAATGAGGCACAAAACCAATGAATTTATGAAGGAAGAAACTTGAAGTAACAGGGACTGAGTCTCTTCACCTCATCCTAGGATTCTCTACCTTCCATTTGTGGCAAGTGTACACATGGTGTAGCACCAAATCCAATCCAGACTGGTAACACGGGGATTCTAGTTAACAAACATGTCATGCAAGGATTAAACTTAAGGAAAGCTGGGAAGCTCTTCCTCTGTAATCCCTCAGCTACAACGAAATGTCAATAACGCTATAGATTCAGCAATCACAACAAGGGCTTTTAGCACATACATATTCCAGTTTGGGGTTTTTTTTCTATTCTATGCATTTATATTTAAATGAGTTCTTGTCAAGCTGAGTTGCTCAGTCTGTGTGTGTTTACATCACATCATTCTGCAGTGCTCTGGAATGATCACAACAGCTCTCAGGAAAGCAAATATATAACCTCCACAAAATTTCCAGTAACTGTCCCCAAAGGTTCAAATGTGCACTGTGAATAAAGGCTGTCTTTTCTCACAGTTGGACAATGAGGACAACCAGCAACCAGAGAAGACCTGATTGTTCTGGGTGAGGAAACCTCCATGCAAGTGCACACTCACTCTGCTGCTGCAAGCTGCTTGCCAAGGTCTGTAAGGTCCCAACATTCCAGACTACTCGGCTGACTTCTTTTCCAAGTCTAAAATAATAAAACATGGACTTACTTGGTGCAGTGTGTAAAGGAGTTGGGAAAAATTAATAAAATTCAGTGCACCAAAAAAGCCCTGATCTATATTTCAAAACAGCATTATAGTCCCTTCCCCTTCATCCCTAGGGCAGGGTGAGGCTAGTTCAAGTGTGTTGGTGGCAGTGGTTCAGAGTGTTTGCTTATGCTTTCAGGAAATTATGCATGTCACCTTTAATTTTTACAAGATAGCATTTTCACTAGGTTGATAGATGCTCTTGTTACAGGAGGTGGTTACTACAGATCCTGACAGCCTCAAAAGTTATGTTGGCAAGCCACAGACAAATGCAGTGTCATGGAATAGCTGACACCTGCAGGGAAGAAACTCTTGTAGCAGCTGGTGCAGTCTTGGTGTAACTTACAAACCCAAAAGTTTGCACTGGGTGATTTCAACAGCTGCCAGGAGGTGTCAATAACAGCCAGTCCTGCTTTACAAACTTAGCATGTTCCTTAAAAGAACCCAACAAAAGCAACAACACAGTAACAGAAGAAAATATCCTCACTGTACAGCAGAAGAAAGGCCACTTTTGAGCTGCAAAGTGGTTGAATTCTGCGTTATGTCAGTGACACAATCACAGTAACCAAATTGTCCATATCAAAATTGACGTTCCCACTCATAGATTTCTCTTACAATAAGGAAAAAAATATGCCTTTTTATTTAAGAAAAAAAAAAGGGTTATCTTCTTGAACTACAAATTTGAGATTGGGTCATCAAACTGAAGCAGCAGATGTTTTGGAAAACTCCAAATTCAATCAACCATTTTTATTCTCAGACCATATCTGGGAACAGTTCTGCTGGCATGTTTGAAAGTATCATATTCTACTGCTTCCTCACATTTTCTTTACTTCCTTAACACTTGGTACATGCAGTTCTTTCTAAGGAAAGCTGGAAAAGTACAAGAGCCCCAAAAAACATACCAAATTGCAAAGGTGCAAAGGTTTGAGATTCAAAGATAAACCACTTCTGCCTCTGGTGTTTCTATATTCCACTAACTTCAGGAGAATTGTACAGATATGCTTGAAAACACACACATTGTCATATCAGTTTGAATATATTTTGCCTTAAGAGATCTACTGTGTTCTGAAATGAGTTATGCTGTTCTTCAGCACAATCTCTTCTTTACCCTTAACTTGGGTAGAGCCTGACTTGGGTAGAGTCAGACTCTGGACTCATCATTCTAAACTGCTCTCTAGTTACCTTACTTACAGATAAGAAAAATTTTGACTGGTATATCTTGTGACCAAGACTGATTCACTTCTATACCTAGTTAAGAATTGATGCTCTCTGCAAGAATATAGAGAGTGATTGTGTTTCATGTAGTATTTATTGGGCAACTCTTAAATCCTGCTTTAGAAAATAGCTTCTGATTGTTAGCATTGCTAAAGACAATTAAAAACAGATACTTGCTCAAATCTATATTAACAGAAACACTGCCATGACTTAAATTCTTCTTTCTAGTAAACTGCTTTTTATTCCATCTGGAACTGGTATCCCTTATTTCATTACAACACAGATTTGTCTAGTCTTGTATGTTAATTGTCCCTAGTAGGTTTCAATATAACTGGCATCTCTAGTCTTAAATCTCCACCCCAAAGAGAAGGCCCACCAAAAAAAAACCAAAAAAACCCAAAAAACAAACCCAAAAAACCATAACGTTTCTCAAGCAAACATACTGAAATTAAATCACTATTGCCTAGAAGCTGCCTCTGATCCTGACAGGCTGTGCTGACACACATCTCAGCGGCCACTGTGCTACTGACGGTGCTGCTGGTTGTGGAGCAGCTGTCAGGTCCTCTGGACAAACACCTTGTGCATCAAAGCAGAGAGCTCATGACCTGAAAGGAACCCCTGCCTGGGAATAGGAGCAACCATGGGTGCAGTGGGAAGATCTTCCATTGTTTTAGCTGCAGTAATCTGAAAGGTGAAGGTTTAGAGCACCCCATCTAAAAGAAAGATGTTGGATTTGGGACCATAAACAAAAAGACTGAGGAGAGACATTAAGTTTTCAATTACATAAAAGTTAACAGGAAACACAGTAAAATAGGGACCCTTCATGCCTACACCAATCTGAACTGGTGCTAGTGATTTTAAACTGAAGCAAGATTAAATCAGAACAGGAATTTCTAAAAGTGAGGTGTAGTCTGAAAGTGTGTTGAAGTAGTGGCAGCACCATCTCTGGACACACTGAGAAGGCAGACAAACCAGAATGATGAAGGCTCCTGGTTAGAGCAGAGGGTGGATTAGACTTCTCTGTGTCTTTTCTTTTCCTATGCCCTAAAGTTACACCAAAGTAAGTTTTGTTCCTTGTTTCCAAATTGTATGAAATCAGATGGCTTTCTTTGAAAATTTCATATTATGAGATTTCACATGCATCCAGAAATCACTGTAACATTATAGCCATAAGGTTATTTTCCTTTTTTTTTTTTGTTTAAATCTTGTATCTGCTAGTACACATACAAATTATGAACTTACCTTGATGTGAAGGGTAATTGTAATTAATTTTTCTATTATGAAAATACTAAGGAACCCTGATGAGATTGATTATGTATACACTACCCCTTGTTTATATTTAATAGGAAACTATGGAACCATGCAGGCCCTTGCATTAAGGGGCCTTCACAAGCTTGGAGAGCAACCTCTGTGCTTGTCTTCCCCATGAGAGCTGCCAGTGTCTCTCATTGACATGGGTCCATTGTTCTACAGACCAAGATGAATACACATCTTTCACACATGGCAGATTCTTGATTCAAATGCACTTAATGTAAAAGAACACAGGTAATTTATACAAAATAGTTCTTCTAGATATCCACTGAAAGTATTCAGCATGTATCTCCAATAATGCTGCAGTAGTTTTGTATTACTAGAATATCCTGCCCATCTCTTTTTAGCCAAAGGAAGAAAAGATGACACAGCTCTTTGCAACCACTGTGGGATCTCAGAAAATAATATCTCACATAAAATTGATGTGTGATTCTGCAAAGATTGAGCATCTGGCACCTGATATTTGCTGAATTTAAAACTAACTCATGACTCATTGGTTTGTATTTGCCAATGATAAAATGTGCTTTTCAAAAGAGAATAGTCATTGCTTGGCATTATGAAGTTACCCTTGGTCTAGAGAAGGCAGAAAAAGCATTTCACTTCAGAGAGATCCTCATCTGTAACAAGTATCTTGACTAGAAATTTAGAAACCCAACTGAAGTGGAAAACGCTTAGAAAAAAGAAAACCAAACAAACCCTGACAGTATATCTTTATGATAGTTCAATAATATCACAGTGGTCAAGAAAGAACTGCTCCCAAAATAAAACTCTTCACTTAATCCACACTTTAAAGGATATTACTTAGGTTCTTATGGGAGCAAATCCTCCAAATACAGACACACACACAACTACTTTTGTTAGTACAAACTCCACTGGCATGAACTATATATGCTCCAGTAGTGAAAACTCTTACAAATGTAGGTTATATCAAGAGGAGAAAGTGAATGGGCAGTCTTATGCCGGTTAGGAGAGTAATTTCATTTGGGTGAGGGTTTTTTTTCTGTTGTTGTTGTTTGCTGGGATTTTTTTTACAAATTTCAAGAACAAGCATTTTACAAAAACATCAGATAAGGATGAAATGAATGCTTATGGCAAATAAATTATTCACTGATTCCTCCCTCAAAAACTGTCATAAGTGAAACAGCTATGAATTTTTAATAATGAAATGTCTTAATTTCAGTCTGTTAGTAAATAATCATGCCATGCCTTTCATTATAAAGCAGTTCTATTCATCCCTTGGATAACAAGGTCTTCTGCATGTGAGTGTGGAGCCTAAGGAAGGTGTCCTCTGTAATAAAGACAACCTGCCATTCTCAGTGGGATGGCCAGGAAGGCTGGGCACAGCTAACAAATCAGTGCTGCAGACACCTGGGTGTTGATGAAGACAGCAAAACCTCATTGAAGACTCTCAGATCCATGACTAGGCTGACAGCAATGTAAATGTATGCTTGCACTTCACAAGCTTCTCATTAAAAAAGTAGAAAAATGCCAATGTCTTTCATGTTTGTTGAGGGTATGAAAGAATCAAACTTGTCTGTGAGTTTGGCTCCGTCAGTAGTTTTTGCTTATGATTATTCACAGGAATATCATGTCTATGAGACCTTACTGTCAGAAATTAAGTTTAAGGAAGAAGAAGCAATCAAAACTGTAGTACTCAGAATTTCATAGAACCAAATTATAGAATCATTGAGGTTGGAAAAGATCATCAAGTCCAACTTCAAGCCCAGTATTGCCATGTTCACTGCTAAACCACGTACATGACACATCTACATATTTTTTTAAACACTTCCAGGGATGGCGACAAAGCCACTTTCTTGTTTCAATGCTTGATAACTTTTTAGTGAAGAAGTTTTCCCTAATATCCAATTTAAACCTTCCCTGGTGCAATTTTCCCTCTCTTCTTGTCACTTTCTACCTGGGAGAAGAAGCCAACACCTACCTCACCACAAACATCCTTTCAAACAAGTTGTGCCATTAGTACAATCTTATCTTATCCAGTTCCTTTTGTATTCATTTGTCCCTACAATTTCAGCATTATTTTATTCTTGAATTATGATTCTTGTTGTTTTTTTATTGAATGCTTACCTAAGAACTTTTCAGACATTTCCATCTGTGGCAAAAAATAAATATTTTAAAGCAAGAGAGCATGGACAGGCAATCCTCTACAGTCATGTCAAGCACCTTCATAGGTTTATCTTTTATTTTATAGTGTTTTGGCTTCTTGTTTTGCCTTTTTTCCAGGTTCAAACTGAGAGAACTGAATGCATGGTTTTTTTAGCTCTTTGTATACGAATTAACTGAATTCCTTTAGTGGCCTTCCAAGCACAAAGCACAGGAAGCAAAGCCATACTCTTCCTACCCTACACCATCAAGTATCCTAAAAGGAAAGGAAAGTGAAAAAGATCACAAATCAGGATGAAAAGAGGTAAGAGAAATGCCCATCCAGAAATAAATATCTCACAAAACTGCTTTCTCCTCCCTGACTTCCTATTTTTCACTTCTCTCTCCTTTGGCTTAATTTTTTGCCAACTATATAATAGACAACACAGAAAGAAAAACTACCTCCACAGACTGACCCATGGCTGTAGAGAGCAAAACTAAGTGTCATGTGTTATGTTCTACTTGTAATCTGGAATATCTCTTTGTGATTATAAAATGCTTTGCACAAAGTCAGTTTCCACTGCAGGTAAACCAGACAAATTCAAACCTATTTCTACAAACACATTTCCCTGCTTGTGTACCATCAGCACACCAAATAATTTAAATAGCACAATTAAAAACTCAGCATGTGTTTTAGTTCTGTGGCACTTTTTCTCTCTCTTTTTCTTCCACTTTGGAAAACTCACAGTTGACAACACTCTCAGATGTTAGTATGGCCTAAGGCTCTTCAGAAAATCTGTATACTGATGTTTTAAAGAAAAAAATAAACTTGATGGGCATTAGTTTGTTTATAAACCCTATCTTAGTTTTAACACTGACCCTTTTTTCACTTCTGTTAATGATGCAGAACCTAAATATTTCTATAAAAGACTGATTTCTAGTGGTTTCTAGCAGCAAAACACTATGGTCATCAGGAACTAAAAATGCTGCTGTAATGCAATGAAAGGGAAAAAAAAAAAAAAAGCAGATCCATTAGCACAATCCTTCAGTGTTCAGCTGCATCGGGAAGATCAAAGCAGACAGAGGACATTAGTTAGGAGACAGAAGAAGCCACACAAGTACAGGCCTGTCTAGCACAATCCTGAGACTTTCACAGTGGTTCTTTCCACAGCATTACCAGGAATCATCCCCTGGAGAAAAAGCAGAGTGCTACATGACAGAGGAGCATGGTGTCCCTGCTGCATGACTGGTGACACCCGAGGCGTTGGCATCAATGGTCCCAGTGGTGCTCCACCATGATCCTGCCCCTCTCCCGTGCTTCTGTGCGCCCCTCCAGCAGCCCCAGTCCTGCCACTCCCACCCGAAAGAAGGAAAGGTTGAGTGGTCTCAACCTGCCCAGTAAGATCTCTACTGGAAACAAAATAATCAAGTTTTAGGCACTTAGAGCATATTTTTATAACAAAAGTAGCAAGTTAATACACTGGTAACATCTAGATCTGTGTGCCAGTTATTATGGCAGACTCTATAAAAGAGACACATAGTAAATTCTACTTTCTTTGTCTAAAAACATGACCTAACAATAACTAGAGTACAAGGAAAGAATTATTGTCTGATATTGCATTTTATGTTTTGCAGATCATCCTGAGCCCCAGAGGGTTTATTTTCTAATCTATTATTCTTTATCTAGCTTATATATATCTTATTTTAAATAATGTAAATAGAAATTGTAGGGATGGCAGGCAAGGTAAACTATGGGCAGGAAGCATGCCTGGATACCATATCTGAGAGCTCCACACAAACAGCTCTCTTTAGTTAACGTCACTTCAAAAAATTATCACCTCCTATATTTGTCACAGTTATCCAGACTCCTTCCAAATCCCCACTCCAACTACCAACTAACCACCAAGTTGTTGGAGGCATTTATGAATTTGCTTTGTCCAGTTTTCATTTATTAACAGATTTTCTGTATTAGCTGGGACTGAGTGCCAGGAAATATTTACACTAAATGCATTGAATTCTAATAAATACCAATTTCTACTTTTGTTAAAAGGCAAAGAATATTTCCAGAATGGCTTGCATTTAGAGCGATTATACTGATTTTTAAAGAGCTGGAAAGGAATTTTCATGATAATGACAACCTGCTTCCCTGGCCCAAGTTATGCTGGGCACCGCTCCCAGCAACCAGAAGAGGGGAGCTTGGCAAGGCCTTCTTTCCATTAGGTAGCTTGCCATAATGTTTAATAGACAAGAAGATTAAATTCGCAATTTTTCCAGGACTCAGCTTGTTTGGTAAAACTGGACATCAGAACATCTGACAGCTACTCTAAGGGAGGTTGGATTTCACTGCTGATGGGCCTTAGAGAGTTTCCAGCAACTCCTGTTCACCCAGTCCCTTGTCCCCAGTGCTGTACCAGCCCTTTTTAAAGTTGTACGCCTTTATTTAGTACTTCTCATAAATTATTCACAATAGTACCCAACAACACAGACTACTCCAACTGGCATTTTTCCAGCTAACACTGTTTTGAGCCATACATTTTGGCAAAACACATATTATCCTTAACCCCAGTCATTAGCTCCCAGCAGCCTTGCTCCCTGTTTGTGACAGCTACACAGCAAAGGTCCCTTTCTGCTCATGCCTGCCCAAAACAGCTGCCAGTGGCTAAATAATGACTGGCTCCTTGGGCTGGTAGGGGATCAACTGCCCTGAATGGCACCAGGGCTTCCAGTGGAGGTTGTCAGATATTTTCCTGTATCCTCCAAGTTTCTGGAAATGACAGGGAACTGCCAAAGCCATCCAGGAGCACCAGGGGTACAACACGGTAGTGCTGAACCAAGTGGCAGCTTCATCCAGAGACCCCAGCGACAGTCCAACAGCTCTGTATTGAACCATTAAGTGTCTGGCAAATCAGCACAGTTGTAAATATTTAATACCAGATAGTCTGCTCAGAGTAGACAAGCACTCACTTTTGTCTCAGTTTCCTTCCCTAGGCACTGCACAGAGGGGACAGATGGCCTCCAAGCCTCATCAGTGTTTGCTGCTGTGTCCCCTGCCTGCACACCTTCCTCAAGGGGTGTCTGTGGTGGGCAGATATCCTGATGAGGTAACAGCCCGAGCAGGTACAAGGCCTTATAGATGGCAAAAGGTGAGTAAAGTATACGTAGGAAAATCAGGAGTGCTTTTTCCAACATCAAGGGAAGAGTCTGGACATCCCACCAGTTTCCTAGAAAGGCTCACCAAGTACCTACTGAATTATGCAGGTTGCTGCACAGCCACAAGGATCCATCAGCACAGATTACCTCAATTCACTAAACACAAAACTGCAGCAACCCAGAAGGAGATTCACAGTTTTGGATTTAGAGCCTCGCAGAGAGAGATAATTGGCAGACATAACATCTACTGCTGCCCACTTTTAACCCAGAGCCTCCATACATCTGCCAGTCAGAGCACCCTTAATCCAGCTGCTGGTTCAATCAAGGGCACAGAAGATAATGGGCAGTAGCAGCCCTTACAGCAGTCAGCTTAAGGACAAGAACGAAAAGCAAAGGCTTTAAAGTCACACCCTGCTCACCAGAACCATTTTACACAGTTGCTTCTACTTTCCAATTTCTTCCTCTTGAGGAAGCCTGGAAGTTTTGCATCCTCTGGTTCCAACTGCTCACACCACGTGGAAAGTTGTAATTTCAGATTAAATGCATTTTGTATCAAATAATAAAAAATGATAGGACAATTTCTATACTATTTAAAGCAGCTTGAACATTTGACATACATACTTGATTACAACCATCTTGAGGGGATTTAAATAGCTATTTTCTATTCTGTACACAGGCTGTCGTCAGCTTTGATATAGTTCCCTGAACAACAAATTTTTCCTGATATAATATTATGAAGGCAAGGATACTTCCACCAGAGGGAATTACTTCTGTTCTAGGTCACAGTCAATAAAACATCAACAAATCTTGTAAATCAACAAATGCAAAAGTATTTAAAAGTACCTGTAGCAAACAGTGTTGATAAACCATGAGAAAACAAGATGCAGCACTACAGATGTCTTCAACTGCAACTGCCTCTTTCATCCTGCTTTTCCAAGCTCCCTTGCAAACTAACTTTAACTTGTAATCAGATTTCACCTGTGGCTTGTTTTCTGCAGAGCAGTCAAGGACTTAATGGAAACCTTAAGCAATCATTATGCAACCAAAATTTGATTTAATCAGTCTGGCTAGTTTCAATTAGGTGCCAGTGCTGTTCCAGACTTTGACTTGGCTGTTACAACCTAGCCTAATCTTCCCAATCCCACAGGGAGCTGTGGTCTTTTCTTGTGCCCACCTGTGATTGAACTTAAGCTCACAGTTCTCAGTGAGGAGAAATTAACTGAGTTGAATAAAGACTGCTAAGGGATAGGAGCATTTGTTTTGTCAGGTCTGCAAAGTGCATGGCCCACAGAGAGCTGCCCCCATTCCTGGCAGGCTTGCTACAGAACAGGGCTCAGGATTCACAGGGATCCTTCAGATGTACTTCCTTGGGTCACAAGGAGCCTACTTTGTGGCTGAGGAAAAAGGGTGTGCAAGGTTTCCTCAAACACTAATGTGATTATGCTGCATGGGGTCTGAGTCTCTTCTCTTCCTAGCTCTTCCACCCTGTTATGGTCTCTGTAAAATCTGTATGAAAGCAGGTAATTTCAAAAGTACAATGTTTCTCTCAGAGTTTCATGGAAACTCGAATTTCAATGAAAGTGACTACAACAAAGTGACCTCACTATGGGAAGGACTGTAGTATTAATATCTTGCAAGACACTGAGGAAAACCATGTAGAAGAAAGGCTCCATAAATATGGTGAAAATATTATTGTAGTGCACCCTCTGTGATGCAGCAGAGACTCCAACAAGTCAAAAAGGTACAGAAAAACTGGTGTTTTTACTTTGTTGCCCTTGGAACTACAGCAGAACAATGAAATTGGGTTAGATTTATTTGCAGAATTACAGGAGCAAATGCAGACTTTGAACAAGCCACCGAGACAGATTCTTTCTTGAACTCCATGCTCTTTAGCTGATCTGCCTGAGTTTCTATGTGCCATTGAGCTGTTTTTACTCACCTGATCTTCTGAAGGAATGACAATATTGATGGTACAATGAGTCTGGTGCACATCCAATCTGCACCCACCTTTGCAGTCTTCTCTTAATGCCACTCAAACACCAGAATAATGGAATCAATCTCTTGGAATTGGTTATCTTTGCTAAAAAAAGAGGAGAAATGTGTGGCTCTGCCAGGTGTGGATTAATTTGTGTGGTGCTGTCAAATGGTTTGTGTCCCTATAATCCAAAGGCAATCTCCAGAATAATAAACTTGGATAAATTACCTACTCTTCTGCATTAGGGAACTAATTTTTCATTTTTGGCAACTAAATCATGTGTTGCCTAGAGACAAAACCTGGTCTGAATTAGCCTGTAGTATAGCAATAGTCATTATAGTCATGCCTCCTACGATAAGTATTCACTGGGGTACTTCTCACACAAAAACCTCACATTTTGCTGTTTTTAGATCTGACCAAGGCCACAATTTATGTAGATTGTGTCCCATCAGATTATGCATTACTTTCTATAATGGCATATTTTCCCTACTTGGTTGTGTGAGTCAGCACAGGCAGGACACAGGAAGAATGACAAAACCACAGAGATTACATTTATTTCCTTTACCTCACCGGCCAGGGGATCCCCAAACCTGCTGTCCTTGCCTGTTTATCAGGGATTCACCCAGGTATTTTACCACTGTGCTTTGATCTTTCCTGAAGCAGAGCAGGAATCTCAAGCATGTGTGATAGGGTGCCTCGAAGTCTCTCACAGGCTTATGTTATCTAAACACAGATGTTCTACTTGCCAAACACACAAGGCTAAACAACAATTAGTATGATGAATGTGTTTTTCTACACCCCAGCTGCAAGTCACTTCAGCGTGTTTATAATCCTCTTCACCAGTCTCCTGCTATTATCCCGCGTTGGTTGTTCATATCACAGTAAAAACATTGTGCCAGCAGGAGCTAGGGAGGGGAGGGAAGAACTTGAACAGTTTGAAAATGTGAAGGAAACAAACTGAATTCCACATTCCAGTATCTTAGAGTTACAGACTGCAAAAAAGCAGAATTGGAGACTACCAGGAAAAGCTTAAGATTAATATCCAGTGTTCCCAATTAGGCCCTATTTGACGGAATTATACTTTTGAGGTAGAGTCTCTCAGGACATCAGGCTCTTAAGCAATGCAAATCGAGGTGTGCAGCCAGTTATCTTACCAATTTATCTTAAAATTGAAAAGCTGTTCAATATTCACTGTCTTCTATCTTAAGGGCTGCCTCTCTTCATAGGCATTTAGGAAACGCAAATGTTTGCAGGTGTGGAGAGCCCAGTAAAGCAGATGTAGGCAACACTTTTGTAAGGTGTAGGCTAACAGACTGTGGGAGAGGTTCCCACACCACAGACACAAACCACAGCTCAATGTTGGGCGCCGAGGCAGAGACACCCCCTCACCAGGAGTGGACACTATGAGAGCCTGCCTGCCCTGTTACTGCTGGAGTGGTACCACTGCTGCCTGCAGGGCTTCTGCGGCTGCCAGGAGGAGCTGGAGGGGCTGAGGACAGAGCTGAGTTTGTCTGTGGGAGCTGGGTGTGAAATGGGACATTGAGTGAGAGCTTGGAGGTCAGTGCCAGTCTTTGGAGCTCTGTTGGAGCACAGTGGGTGCTGGGATTAAGGGAAGCAGGCATGCTTCCCTTGGCGTGTTAGGAAGAAATGTTGGCAGGTCACGTTAGAAAAGGTGAGAGTAGGAAACTCTTCTCTGGAATCAGTTTAGCAAAAAGGTTTTGACTGTCTGTACCAACTGAAGAGCCAACCAGTCTGGAGGCCCCCGTGCTGTTACATCCGCACATGGACGGCACAGAAGCAGGAGCTGCTACTCCTGATGGCATTTTCCCAAAGAGGTGAACATTGGGAAGTCCATGGTCTACAGACTAGGGCATAAAGGACAATCACACTAAGACTCCCTTCATATTTATTATTATTCTTGGCAGGCTTTCCAAAAGACATTCCAGTATCACAGCTTGATGCTAGCAAGATGGTTCAAGCAGGATGAGGAAATACCTGTTGAAAGAGTACTGCTAAGGCACTCTACATGAATTAATAGATGACATGAGAACTGGTTTATCCAACAAAGAAGGAAAAGTCCAACAAACAAGAACAACAACCAGAATGGCTTTTGAGAAAGGCATTTCAATTTATTGTCAAGACACTTTCTTCCCTCTTTTCTCAGCAAGTATTTTAGGTAATTTCTAACATGGACTTCCAGTTCAAAGAGGTCACAATTTCCCAGATATTGGTGATCATTTGAGAGAGCAAGTTTGTGGCGCAGAAAGTAATTTTTCGATTCTTTGTTCCCCAAATCCAACATGGCTTCACAAGGGACTGTCACATCATGCAAGAAACTCACCCCATTAATTTGATGACTAATTTGTTGTAGTCAGTTCTGGACTTCAAAGCTGCACTTCAAAAAACACACAGCTCCATTGCCTTGGGTTGTGCTTAACAGTCTAAAAACAGAGTACTGCTTGTGTGTTTTTAAACTCAGAAATAACCTATCAACTACTTTCCATGTTTCCACATACCACAATCTTAAATTCTGACAAATTTTGCAAGAAAATGCATGAGTAAACGGAGAAATAAGGCTTAATGTTCCATGTTGGAACAAATAAAGGACTGTCTCTTGCATATTACATTGAGGTACATACACTTTTTTCACATCACAAGAGATCTTTCTGTGGAATTTGTTTGACCTTTGCCCTAAAAGTCCAAATGTGCTGTGTATGGGAATATGGCAGCCTCATTTAGGATCACCAGTCGTTTGATACAGTCTACCCATGGCTTGCAAATGGATTTAAACAATCTTAGACTCAAACTTGGACTTCTGTGTAACTCTGCATGACCTCTGCTCACAGCCATGTGCTCCCTGTGCACCCATTTCCTTAGGATCTCCTTTCTGAAATGCACTTTTGTTTTGTATCAGGGCTCTATAGAAAAGTAAATAGGTTGAAATCATTCTCATTCCCTAATCTCATTCCCTAGACTGCTTTTATATAAGTCCTTTGGACTGTGCTGCAGCTCCCAGTTGGCACAGCAATTTGCAAAATCACCGTTTCCAGGCAGCATATTACAACACTCTGATTAAGGCAAAAAGGATGGGACCATCTTTTACTAAGGCAGTTTCTCAAGTGGTGATGCTGCACTGGGCACTGAATTCTTGTGTCATTGTAATGCTCTTTCACCTCTTTTAAACTGACCTAGAAATCAGGGGTTTTCCCCAAATTTCAAAGGCAGGAATGTATGTGTCCCTTTTCTGCAACCCAGTGTGAAGAGACTGTTAGAAATAGCCTGTAATTTCTTCTGGGAAAAGTACACTGAACAGATATTTGACTTTTAAAAAAGAAAACATTACAACAACCAAGATGCACATGAACAATATTCCTCTTCAGATAGCAGATAATTCATTTAGTTTCTTGTATTTCTTGTTTCCAGGATTTAATCTTGTGGTGTTTTGGAATTTTTTTTTGTTTTTGGAGGTTTTTGTTTTGTTTTCGGTTTTTGTTTTCATAAATTACATATTTTTTCCTCACAAATTAGTTTTTACCATCTAAACACAGAATTTAAATTTTTACTGTTTTTTTTCCACAGGTAGTGAAAATGCAGAAACTTCTGCTACTTTATGCATCCTGACAGATTTTCTTCTTTCTTCTTTTTCCCTTCAGCTGCTAACAATTCTAAAGGTTGGTGCACAAATAGACCAGTGTACTACAGGCAGAAGCAACTCAGGTACATTGGGACTAGACTATATTTCTTCTCTATATACCTCCCCACATGCTTACACACATACATTTGGATTCACTATTAACAGACAATTTCCTACTAAAAATCAATGACATTTTCCATTAGCATTGTTGGGAGAAGCATTGATTGGCCCTTAAAAGGTTGGCTGCACATTATGTGAAAGAACCCAACTGCAAAGAGCTAAATTTGCAACATAAAATGTACTCAACATTCTGCTGGGGAAGCGCTATCAAAGCTTTTACCCAGTTTTTCAGAACAATGTATGACACAGCACATCTTTATCAAACATTTCTATATTTTACTCTGTTGAGTGTTTATTAAGTCACACCAGTATAGCTACAGTCACAATCCAGCACTGAGTAGTTGCAAGATTTTAATGCTGTGCTCTGATTTAAGTTGATAACACCCCTTTAGAACCAATACAATTATCAATTCTGCCAGAAGACTTTTCTAGTCTTAACCATGCAAGAAATCACTTCTGAAAGTTATTCAGAAAATTAAGTACAAGAGGGAAACTCAGAAAGCTATCAAGGGCATTATAAAACTATTGTGTTCCCCTTTGGTGAGTACTGAAGTTGTTTTAAATAAAACAGATAAAATGATTCCTCATTGCCACTGTAACACTTTGTTTCATCATTGAAGTCCATCCTTTTAATCTCTCCTATAAAAACAAACAATGCATCATTTTGAATCACTCAAGTGTACTGTGGCAACAGCTTTGTTCCAAGTGATTGCTGCTATAAGTGATTTTTCCAGAACTTTGTGGTATTAAAGAATACCTAACAAGATCTATTTGCTTGCAGTAGTATTAACACATTCATTCCTGCACTGCATGCACAAATGGGCGCTCTTTACTTCAGGAAATGACTGAAGGTTTAGGAAGTTAACCCAGTGCAAGTGTCTGGAGACCTGTACCCAGTACATTGGAAGCACTGGATGCAGAGTTGTTGGTAGAAATTAGACAACATCAATCTGAGCTTTGAGCTTCCCAAGCCCCTGTATTCTCTCCAGACTTCAGGCACAGTGGCTCTATAGAACCCTCCCAAGAGCTGTGTTCGAGCCACCTACCCAGTGTGAGGTCTCCTAGAGCAGTCCTCACTCCAGCTTATTACTGCTTCTCTGACCTCACTCAATTTTGCTCATTTTCCTCTTCTAATCGTTAGGAATTTTGGGGTTTTTTTCTCCCCCGTGTTTGACTGACTTCAGGCTTCTACAGTCTTTGAATTAAGATGAAACACACAGGTTACAGTTTTTCTTCCTCCTTGCTGTTGCTATTCCATTGTTCCTTTGCCTTTTTCTCTCTTCTGTACTTGCTGAAACTTATAATCTGGAATCTGCACTAGCCTGCCCACTCCATACCTTAATCTGTGCATTCACAATACTTCTGAGTGATCTCCTTGCTTCACCTTTTCTGCCAGTGCCCTCTTTCAGGCTGAGCCTTATGCAGGAACCAGCGTCCCAGTCCTGGTTTCTCAAAATCCTGTCTTCATAAAATCCACTTTTTTCCCAAATCTTTTAACTGATATTCAGTAGACTTTCCAAACCTCCTCTCACCAAGCTATTGCTCCTTGCGTAACCTCCATCATTTCAATTAAGGTAATAAGTTCTCCTTTCCACTATACAAACAGCAGTGAAGGCCTGTAAATGCCCCAGGGCCTTGTGAATGTATTAACAGAGTAACTGGAGGGCTCTGATTCAGAGGGTTATTGGGGCTGCCTACATCTGACAGCAGAACTTTGAACATAAAGCAACAAAACATGAAACGAGTTACTATAGGGCAGAATTCAGAAAAAGACTGAAGCTGAAAACCATTCCCAGTAAAATGGAAAGCAGAAATTAATCTCACATCTAGCTTCAATAAAGATTCTTGTTTTAGAGGCAAATTGTAGACCAGCTATAAACTCCAAAAAAGCCCTGTGACACTATGATGCATTAAGCATCAGGATGACAAATCTGCTTTTTTTCTTCAGCACAACCAAGTTTGTATATGTGCCTTCTTCTCTTCTGCTCTGGATGTTTTTAGAAGAGGTTTGCTAAACTTAATCTACAGTTTTAGACCAATAAAACCAGAGCTGCAAAACCTCCCTATGGAAGAATGTTACTGTCTAAGAAAGTGATTTTGAAGTTGTGTGACAAAATAATTAACCAGTTAGTTCTGGCCTGAGGGGAGATGACAGGGTGACACCTCTGTAAGAAAGTTATATCACCTACCAAAGTAAACTGTATAAGCACCATTAAACATATTTCAGCACATTTAAAGTATTTCACTACACCTTGTACTGTGCAACATCAGTAGGGCTGCATAAACACTGCCTTCTGAATGTTAGCCAAAGCCTGAGCTTCAGCCCAAGTTCACCAGATGTGGGTTTTAGAGGAGCATCAAGGCTACCTGTAGCCAGACATGAAATTCAGCCTGTGCTACACTCATGTTTAATCTCATCTACCTGCACTGACATCGTGCATTTAAGCCGGGCTTTTCCCAAGACTTCCCCACATAGTCCATAAAAACAGCTGGCAGCATCAGCTGGCCATCACCAGGAAATGAGCTGGCGATGCTCCCCCCTACAGGCACTTGATGCAAAAGGCTGCAAATGGCCACAGAAGCTGCAGGCACCAGAGCTACAATTTTGCATAGTGCATCCATCTCTCACTGATGATTTGTCTTAGATTTCATCTGTAAACAATGAAACAAAGCCTGAGTATTATTTATTACACACTATCCTGTCAGGATGGTGGCACGAGGACTGGCTAGCATTTAGCATGGCTTTCAAAGGGACAGTACCTGCTGTGAAATGGACTTGGTGCTTTCATGAGATCAGCTGAGCAAGAAAGACCAAAGCAACATGGGCAAGTTGTTTAGCACAAAACATTCTGCCACTGCCACCTCTTTGTAACAGAATGGAGTTCAATGTTAACAATAGCTGAAACAATCTACTTTTTATTTTCATTAAAAAAATCCAATGGATCTTTAAATATAGTTATCATATGAAAATGGTAGAAAGTTTGCTGTGCGCCAGTTAACACCACCTTTGTTCCACTGAGTGCAGCTAGATTCAACTTGTCCATTTCACTTCTCACTCTGCTTATAATCTGGTTCTCCAAGAATTTTAGTTTTCTGGGACAGGTTGCAAGTAGGAGAGAAGTAGTAGAAACACTCACACGACACTGGAAAAAGCTTAGGGTTATTTAAATTTTTTTAGTCTCAGAACTGAGATACTAAAATGGGATGGATGTGTGAGTACACTGTAGTTGTGTCTAAAGTGAATTAGGAAATTTGGCAATGAAAACTGGAAATTAGTAGCTGGATGCATGGATGATGGCATTCAGTGGGTTGCCATATGCTGAAGGAGACATCTTTTGAAGGAGATTTTAATCGACTCAAAAGACAATATGGCAACTGGCAGGCTTTTTCTTTATTGAAGCAAAGTCACAGCATTTTCAGCACTATTCCCCTCTTGTGAAGGGAAGAGTTAAACGAAGGCCCCTGAAATTTACATAACTAACAAGTAAAGGATTGAAGAAAGAGATTACAAGCATATTTCTCTAAAATAAATAATCTACAAAGAGTGCTTCTTCTTCTTAAAAGCAATCTAAAAATGTAAAAATTCTACTGTAAGGAGATCAAAAGATATTTTAACAACTTTCAATATTTACAAACAATACAAAAACTGCGCATGCCATCAAATGATGCAGAATTCTTATTAAAAATTAAAAGCTTCATTCCTACCAAGAACCAAAAACTCCAGCCAATATTTCAGTTTTAATTAATGGTCTTCTTTACAATTGGAAAACCGTTAAATGTTCTTATTATCTGTAAAATATACAATAAAAACGAACCTCACTAAATTATTAAGGTTAAAAAAGAAGAGCAATACTGCAGGCAAATCAAAAAGGAAAGTAACCGTAACTTATTCTTTGGTAACCAAAAGTTAGCAAGTATCTGTATTTCAAGTGATGAAAAGTAATAGTCTCCCCATTTTGACAAACGAAAGACAGATTTCCAGCAAAACACAATTCCAAGTTTCAGTTTTGAAAGATGGGCTCCACCTACAGCTTTGCAGTGCAAGTCAAATTTCTCTTTCTAATTCAGAAACACAACTGTCCTGGTTCCGGCCAGGACAGGGTTCAATTTCTGCAGTAGCCAGGAGGGGCTGTGGCCAGGACACAGAGGTTATTCTACACCACCTCGGAACACTGCTGGGAACAAGGAAGAGGGGCAGCAAGTCACACATTCCCAAGCTCTGTGTGGTGAGCAGTCACCTGTGAGCCATTCATCTCTTGTGTGCACGCTAACTATTGTTGCTGTTACTGTCCATTTCCTTATTTCATTGTTGTTTCCAGTAAATGTTTCTTTTATCAACCCCCAACCTTCACCTTTTGTGCCTCCAATTCTCCTCTCCAGCCACCCACAGAGGTAAGAGGAGAGGGGAGTGAGTGAGTGAGTGAGCGGGTACATGGCTTGGAGTGTTCTGGTGGGAACACTAAACTGGGGAATACCGTTCCTAAACCATGACAGTAACTCTTCCAAATTCTGGCAGTACACTGCTTCATTCATCTCCCACTTTCCTGATGTCTGCTTGCATCCTCCACACACATCCAGCTGTTCTAGTTCTCTAAGGGAATACTTCAGTCAAGGAAGCAATTCATCTGGAAATGTGTGTTTCACCAAATGAAGGTGTGTGGCTGCATAGCAGCTAGTAGTGTGTTATAAAATCAGCTCCCTTTTCCACCTTAACCACACAGTTCATTTTCCCTCAGGAAAAAGAATTAAAAGTACAGTACCCTGGACCAATCCATAACCTGGTGAGCTCATTGCTCCAGCAGGAAACGCTTCATGAACGCTGGGCCATATCCCACTAAGGAGCCATGTAACCCCAGCACCAACCCTGCTACCTTCTCTCAGAGGTGAATGTGCCTCATTGTGCCTCCCTCTGCTTAACAAATGCACTAAGCTGCATCACTACAACGCTTTTGAACCAAATGTCCAGCTTGTACCACAGGAGCCTTCCCATTTCAGGCTTATTCCTAAATTTTGCTTGCACAATTGCAGTCTCAAGAAAAAGAAAAACTTCACACCCCTACAGACTCTGAGAAAACTTCTCCACCCCACCCCACAAGAGGACTTCTAAGGCTTTACACAAAAAAATCAACTGTTAACATTCTTCAAGCCACAGACCACTCATTCAAAGCAAGTGCTCCCCACCCCAACCCAACCATGCAGAACCATCGTCACTTTAGCATTTAAACATACACATGCAGTTCGTGGAATAAATGCTCAGCAAAGTAACCTTGTCCTGGTCTGGGCTTTCCTCTGGAATCTAGTCCCTGTGATTTTCTAGACTAATATCCAAAGCCTTTTGTCACACTGCCCCTTAGCTTTCTTCAGCTGAAGAGTTTAGATACTTCCTTGAAGCACCTGGTTGAGTCATTAAGTCTACATGGGCTGGATCCAAGGTCTCCTTGCAGTCTGCCTCCTCAGCATACGGGAAGTCATTCATGTCCATTTCATCACTGTTAAACATATCAAGCTGCCCCTCTTGCTGCTCTTCCAAAGTCCTCCGGACCCTGCCCTCAGACTGTTCCACCACTTCCCCATCTCCTTCACTAATGACAGTCATGGGGCTGCTCTGGATGCGGTTGCGGACATTGTACTTGCTGCTGGCAGCAGACGGGGGTGTCCGTGACCGGCCGTACCTCGTGCCAGAGAAGGACATGCTCCTTGGCATCAGGCCCTCACTCTTGGCCCACTCTTCCTGGGCCCGTTTGCTCTTGCTGGGTGAGCAGCTGGCAGGGCTGTCGGGAAGGTCAGGGGGGGCGTCTGTCTTTGTCCGGTGGAACCGCGGGTCTGTGTTCTTCAACATCTCTGCTGCGGACATACGGGAACTGGTGTCACAGCGGCTCCCCTTCTTCAGCAGCAGGGCTTTGAAGTTGTCATTGCTGGTGCTGCTCTTGCGAACGCTTCTCTGGATAGATCCGGCTTGTTTGAGGGTAGCTAAATTTGGGGAAGCACCAGTGGGAGTTACGGGGGGAGATGGAGAATGGTTGCGAGTACGGTCTTCTTCAGAATCTTTACGGCCAAGAACTTTCCTTTTGGATCTGAGTTTGAAACACACACACAAAAAAAGAGGATGACACAGAAATGAAACTTTTTACCTCCTCTAATTAAACTCAGTTTAGAAGGATGATAATGAATTTAAGCTAAAGCAGAGACAGGGAAAAGGTAGAAGCGATCTGAATCTAAAGCATGAGTAAGAACACCACCAGAACTGTACAGACACTAATGCAGGTATTGGAGGCATAAGATAAGTTTATTACTCTTTTTCTGCAAATCTGGAACAATGAAACTACTAAAACTGGCAATACTGATGTTCAAAACACTTTAGTAAATTTAGTGAATCGGGTTTTCTGGAGTCAGTATTCAACTGCTCAGACTAATGTGCTATGAAGATTTATACTCCATGCTGTTTTTCTGTTAACTGGGGCACTCGATTCAAAATATATCATCTGGAGTATATGGGTTGTTTTGTTTCATTTTATGATTTGACACTGTCTGGATTAGAGGGGTACTTTTCCTTCAGAAAAAGGACACAGCAATGCACTGCTGCTGAAGATGGAGAAAAGGGAGCCACGTGTAACGATTCTCAATTAAATGATTAAAAAAAAAACCCTCAGACCCTCCCTAATCCAAATATTAAATAAATAGAGAAAAAACTTTTCCAGCTCAAGAAGCACAGACAAAATTCACAGTTATGTTGGTGCTCTGTCATTGCAGCTTTTAACTAAATGAAGGAGAGACCAACTTCCTGACAAGAAAGTTATCTTTCCAAATGAAAGCATGGAGTGTTTGTCTATTAATATGTGAAGTGCAGGGACAACACACACAAAAAAAATTAAGAGATAACCATGGAACTGGGAATATGTGGAAGCTGGACTTTTACTGCCTCATTTTCACAGTATTAGAAATCTTAAAGAAATGTAGATGCCTAGTAGCTGTAGTACAGCTGCTTTGTTTCTTTGTTGACTGAGCAAGAATTAATTAAAAAGGATTGCATAAAGCCTAATTTTAAATACGGTATTTTGGAAGAAGTTTAAAACAAGTCAACAGACTTCTTAGAGGTATAAAATCATCATGCTATAAAACCCCATATTAATTTTTATCAAGCATGTGTTCAATCCAAACCATTCCCCTTGTGAGACAGATTTCTACTTAATGTGATCTTTAGCTTTATTTTCTTAAAAGCCTTGAGATTTTGCCAAGGCAAGCTCAAATGTGTTCATGCATCTCAGCCTATTAATAATTTGAAAACCCCTGAAAACAAAGAAGCAGGATCCATCAGCTGAGTAGGTGGCAGCAACAGACATTGCTATAGGCTTGCCAAGACTTTGGAGCGATCCTGTCTCTCCCCTAAGTGGCAAAGTTCATGCATAGCTCACTTGCGATACCCCCACAGGCAGCTGTACCAGCTGTTATTTTCAGCAGCTGCTGCTGCCTCCACCTGTCCTTCTGGAATAAGAATGTAATACCAATGTCCATTCAGCCTGAGAATGAATGGACACAGAAGACAACAAAGAGATATAATGACAACTTCAGGAGCAGCCGATGTAGGACCCTCATCTAGATTTAACTGTGCGTTAGCGCTGTAGGCAGCAGATGATTTTAGTGCTTGGATGCTCTGGGAGTCTGTATGTGAACACTTGTGTGCATTTGTTACAAGGAAAAGATTTTCCTTCATTACAGTTTTGGCTGCCTATGGATGTCTTTAATCACTGCAGTGCTGGGGTTGTACTGTTACCAAACCCCAAATTAAATTGAAAAAAAAAAATCAGTTGCAAACATCTGCACAGAAAGACTGTTATCCTAGCTTGGAGTGATCTGCCAAGACTGTGAATACAGTGCAAAGCAGTCAGTTTGCTGTCAGCACCTAGCCAGCTTTTCTCTATATATATGGATTATGGAAGAAACTTGAAATTAAGAACCAAATTGGTGGCTTTTCAGACACAGATAGGGTATATGTTCAAATAAAACTATGACTTAAAACTTTGGACTGTTCTTCCTGCCCTTAATGCACACACCACTAAATTTCTTGTCTTGCTCCAAAGAATATATTCAAGAGTACTAATTACTGAAGCAGTATCTCTTAGAAACAGTGAGGGAAAACCAAAACCTTTTTTATTAATTAACAACCAAGAAAGAAAGTGGTTCAAGTCCAAAGCCACCAAAAGCAAGGTCATAATAAAAAAATGTGTCGAGCAGTTCTAAGTATGTCACATCCAGTTCCATTGTCCATTTCCCCACAAACTCATGAATTACAGATATGGGCATATACACAGAAATCCACTCTCTATCTGCATACATAAAGGAGAATGGCTACTGGCCACAGTATCTCATTCTGAAGCCAGATTTGACACAGTTCTAGAGAGTGCCATGCAACATGAATGCAACAGACCATTTTCAGAATGGCTTATACAGGCCAAGTCCTAAGGGGTAATGAGAAAAAGTCAGTATCATAGATATGTGATTTTTGTAATGTCTGGAGTCTATAAAAAAAATTTTTAAAAAATAGTATTTGCATCCAAAATGCTGCAGCCTCCCAGCTCCCAGCCGCTCTCTTGCCGCCGCTCATTCCCGATGCACAGATGTGCAAAGTGACTGAACGCCTGGATAATCCCCCACTCCCCGGCAGGGAGGCGGCCCCTCTGCGGCTTGCAGCGCGCGGCGCAGCCACGCGATGGCGCTGGCGCCACGCCCAGCCCGGCCCGGCGGCTCCGGGAGCGCCGCTCGAGGAGCCCGCGCTCCCTGCTCTGCCTTTGGGCGCTCCTGTCCTTGGGGTTTCCTCGGGTTTTCCTCTTTCTGAGCGCCTAGCGTGAACAGCACATAAATCTAGCTACCATTCCGGATGATTTTCTTTTCAAGGGAAATGAATAATGCCATTAATAATAGAGCCAGTATTGCACATTTCATTCATGAACCAGTTTGACACAAAATACCTGACCTCAGGCTGGATTATGGTAAACTATAATCCAGCGTTTGCCATATGTTTTGCCATATGACTGACATGTTGTGTTACTTGCCAGTTTCAGCCACGCTTGCCATGAAGCATTAGCGTTGAGCCTCTGTCCCAAACTGCACCATTTAAGCAGCGAAGAGAGTAAAAAGAGATGGAGAAGAACGAGAATGAAAACAAAAAGATACACAGAAAAAGCAACAGTAGAGTTAATATGGCAGATTGAGAACAGTCCAATAAATACTAGACGTAAACTGATATTTTAAAGGGCAAAGTATTTATATATAATCTACATCCATTTAAAATCTGGTTGGGTTTAGTTCAGAATGGATTAAATACATTTATAAAACAATAAAATGCAAGCTCTTTTCCTCATCTTTTTCACATATAGGCTTGGTAGAAAGTTGATAAATATGTGCTTTCTGTTAAAGCCATGACTGTTTAATTGGGTGTTCAATAAAACAATGTTAAATTTATTTCTGAGAGACCTACCAGACCTGACAGTACAGGAAGGGCAGTTTCTACAGTACCTGTGAATGGCTGCAAAAAGATCCTCAGTAGTCCTTGGTCTTGCTGGTGCTGCCACTCCGTCTGTCTCTTCCCCATAACTACTGCTTGGCAGGAATGAACTACTGGCTGTGTCTGATTCAAACACTTCCACTATGCAAAGAGAACGAATAACACAGTCAGTCTGTCATGCAAACCCCACGGGCACACAGTCCTGAAACCAGCCCTTGCTGCCTCCAAGGAGAAGCATCCGATGGGCTGAGTGCAGCGCTGTCATTATTGCAATTTCAGATCAACGCTTGCTTAGGGAACTGCAGTGCATGAAACACATGCCTGTGCCGGCTCAGGCATAACAGGTGGAAAACAGCAACAAAACAAAATTTGTAACATTTCCACTAAAATGCAAAACCAGTATTAAAAAATTAACGGCTTTCATAGCATGCTTTAATACTAGCATAGTAAAATAAAGCATTTTCCTTCCATGTCTGCAACAATGAGAATTCAGAAAGGAATTGCATGAAATGTCATACAGCATTAATCTGATCCCAGCAACTTTCTTGTTTTAGATGTAACAATCACAAGAGGTTCTGCCCTCTACAGAATGCCATCTCAATGCTAGGATTGCTATTCTCACTCCCCATCTTCTTCAAAATAGCTACTGCTGCATCTGAATTAGTCAGAGAAAAGAGACTTACCACTTTCGTTCTCTTGAGATAGGTGCCCGTCAGTATTACTGCCACCGTCTTGGCTGCTGCCTGAACTGCTTCCTTCATCAAAAGCAGACTGCTCCTCCTGCCTGGGTTCTTCTTGAACTGGTGATGCAGCAGGCTGTACCACAAAGGCATTCGCTCCCACTGTCTCAGAGAAGGTGAATCCAGCAGCTCCTCCCTCAGGAACCAGGCTGCCAGAGTCCATCTCGCTAGAACCGAGTCCATCTGTAAGACAATTTCTCGTCTCCTCAGAGTGTGCAAGCACAGCGTCTCTCTTAGTTGGGCTTCCGGCAGTATCACTCACTTCAGCTGCTTTCTCCACTGTAAGGTCTAACTGTGGAGGTGGTACCAGAAGGAACAGTTTGGGTTTCTTTGAAATAGGAGGTGGTTTTTTGCTTGGCAATACAACCTGAGTCTTGTCAGGAGATGCTGGTGACCTCTGAAGTGACATCCCAGAAGGAAGGTCTTCACTTTGCACTGAGGACTCAGGTGTATCATCAGTGGCTGACCCCAGAGCATCAGCTTCAGAAGATTTCTTTAGACCTACTGCACTCACAGGCTTTTGATTACTGTCAAGCACAGGTGTGTTCTCAGAAGGAATGAGAGAACCCCGAGACAGTGATGCAGTTTGAACTGCATTTTTAAATGAGGTGCCTTGAGTTTTCATTTCCTCATCGCCTAAGCTGGTACTGAGTTTCAGTGAGAGAGATGGCTTTAGCAAAGACTGTGATGATGAATTTGCAGTACCCTTTTCCTGAGAGGTGGTTTCAGAAGCAGATTCAGTTGATGATTCACCTTCTGTCGATTTTTTCACAGACCTCAACTGCACCATTTGCAGTGCTTTGGTGGTTACTAATGGCATCACAGGTCTTGATGAATCTTGCTTGTTGAGTGGCTGTTTCACTGGACTGTAGCAAGAATCCTCCTGGTTGCGTTTCTTAAAAGAATACTGTGGGTACATTGCTGCACCTTTTGTTATTTTGGGATCAAGAGGTGGTGCTGGTGGTGGGACAGCCAAGGGGCAAGAAGGAGGAGGAGGAACAGGGGAAGAGAACGAACTGATGGAGGCTTCTTGTGGGAACCATGAGACAGTCTGGGCAAAGGTAGAACTTACACTGGCTTCCGGCGGAGGAGGGGGGAACGTGGGAGAGGTTGACAATGGTGACAGATCCATTACTTCTGCTGGAGGAGGAGGAGGAGGAGGAGAAAGCTCAGGGCAATGCTGAGATGTTGGAAGAGGAGGTGGTGGAGGAGGTGCACCAGAATCCACAGGAGGGCTCAGGGTAGGGTCCAGTTTCTTCACACTCACACTCCCTTCAGCAGATGTATTTGAAGAAAGTGAAGTGGATGACGAAGACATGGAAACTGAAGACAGAAGAGAGGATTTCCTTTCAGGCACTTTAGGCTTCAGCTTGGATTTCCCATTTCCTGATGATGCAGACTTTACAAGTACAGGCACTGGAGTAAGCGCAGTGGGTGTATTGGACTGGCTGGAGTACCCACTCGATGGTGATGTGACTCGGTGGGACTTCTCTGGAGAAGCACTCTTTGGTTTGGCCAGTCCACTGGGCACTTGTGGCACAGAGGCCCTTGAGCCATCACTGAAGTGGCTGATGCTATAATCGCTGAGAGCAGATGAAGTACTGGCAGAATGGGTCACTGGAGATTTCACTTGGTCATCTGCCACTGCAGCATAGTCGCTGTAGTAACCCCACTGGTCAGCATACTCTGACTTTATGCTACTTGTTTCACTCTGGGAGGGAGTGACTGTGCAGATGGAGTACAGGTTTGGAGCAGTGGTGGACATCATGCTGCTGCTTGCACTGACCGAGCTTTGGCTGCGGGAGCGCAACACCCAGGGATCCTCATAATCACTGCAAGGGCTCTGGGAAGGGGAGCTGCCATTTTTGCACTTGAGATTCAGCTGCAAAGAATGCTGGAGAGTGGCAATGAGGGTTTCATCAAGTATCTGTCCATTGGATTGGGCTTTTTTCTTAGGCATCCTTCTGAGTGAGTCTGTTCTGGATGGTGGCAAAGGTGGCTTCTTTGCCTTTTTAAGTGAGATGTTTCTTGCAAGGGATTTTTCACCTTGGCCTGAGTGGTCATCCTGATGTTTCTTCTCCTTTCCTTCAAAGACATTTATCACACTGTCTCTGGGGTTCTCAAAACCATTAGTACTGTTGCATGGCATGTCTGCATTCAGTCTGGAGTCCATATGCATGGAGCCATAATAGCCATCCTGGTCCACAGAATACAGGGAAGTAGAATCATCCCTGACTGATGTCCTCTCCAGGCTACTGCTGCTCAGGTTGCTACCGGGCGTGGCACAGCCTGGTGTTGTACAAGCCACCTTGCGTGAAGGGGTCTCAGTGTTTTCTGAAGACTTGTACAACCAATGCTCTGTGCTGCTCACTGGTGCCGGTGCTCGCTCCCCAGAATAGCTGGATTCACTTCGACCATCACTGTCCTGAGAAGGGCTTGCTAAAGCAGCAGGGTTCCTACAGCTGTAGCTCATGCTCTGAGACGCAGCCTCTGCATTCCCAGGAGTGTTTAGAGAGACAGCAGAGTCACCAAGAGAAAGCATCATGACAGTGTTAGATGGGATGGTATCTGAAGTCTGTGAGTGACGAGTGGAGCTACTCTCACTCCAGTTACCACTTGAAGAATGGTGATCTTCCTTCCCACTTGCTGCACTGCTGGCAGCAGGATTGTCTCTTGGATTTGGAAAGGCAGTGGAGCTGGAAATTTTACTATCCAATGATCCAACACTCTGGGCAGCATGAATAAGGATAACTTCCGAGGAGGATGACAGTGTTGCATTGGGTATGATGCTTGTTGAGTAAGTGGCATGAGGAGACACCACACATGCTGGGCTTGAGGACTTCTCACTATCACAGCTTCTCACCTCTTGGGACTTCGGCCTTGACAGGGTCCCCATCATGGGATTATTCCTCAGATGCACAACACTATCATCCACTTGCAATTTACTTATCTGGTGGGGTAAAGTGCCAGCAATGTCTTCTGTCTGCCTTGACATCATGCTCTGTGTCTGATCTAGGGACTGGAGAGACACTCTCGCACCAACCCGAGGCAAGCTGTGGAAACCTATGTCGTTATTTTGGCGAGAAGCAAATATAACTGCAGCAGAATCACTCATCACTGACATGTTTCCAGATGAGCTGGAGAACTGAGACATTTGTGCTGCAATTCCTTGTCCTTTCTGTGCTCGTATTCTTCTCATTGAAGGGGGCACAACTTTAACTTCCTCCGTCTGGCAGCTGGTGTCCTTGGTTTCAGAGCGCTGCACAGCAGAGCGATAGCTGTCCAGCCTCCCTAGTGTCGAACAGTGATCTGGGACATACATCGAATGCCCTCGGAAATCACTTTGGCCAGTACCAACTGCTGGAGTCAAAATAAAATAATTATTTCTTGACGCGTAAATTCACATTTATCTTCTCACTCATTAAAAAAAAAAAAAACAGTAACCCAGCAAACTGCTTGATCCCCATGCTCCTGCAGGTTATGCCTTCTGAAGAAGAATCTGCAACAATGGATTTTGCAGAGGCATCATCTGTTTTCTGCATTTCTCTTCCCTTTTTCTTTATTACCAGGAACCTTCTGCTTACAGAATCGTCTGCGTTCCTGCCGCACATTCGACACGTGAAATCCTCTGTTTATGACATGGTAATAATTTCCATAGTAATCAGTCGTGTCAGAAAGCAAGTAGTACTGTTTGACTTCCAGTAGGCAACGCAGCAGGAACAGACAAAAGCCTGAGAAACGTGAAGTGTCTTCCCATGCTAATGTCTCATGCAATAAAGAAAAGGGGAAGGAAATCTGGAGACTAATATGAATAAATGGATCTACTTTTTATAGGCATTACACTTCAGAAAACAGTATTTCAGAGACACAGATAGCTCTCAAAGTCCTGCAGTTTGTCTGAAAGAATGCTAACACATGGAAACATGCATTGTTTTACCACAAGTAATACATATGCTGCAACAGCATTCATATAAGGATTATCCAACACTGCAAAGAAAACCATTAGAGAATGTTTCGCCATACAACTGCTTTCTATTTGTCATAAAGGAAAAACACTATGAACTGGGGGAAAGAAACAGCTGGTATTGATGGTTGTCTCATCCTCAGCACCATCAGGAAATAAAAAAATAACCACTTCTTCTACAAGAAGGAATAATCATGTATTGACATAACTTCCCCCACCCCCAACTTGGAAGACAATGG
Source organism: Lonchura striata (assembly GCF_050655825.1). Classification (NCBI taxonomy): domain Eukaryota; kingdom Metazoa; phylum Chordata; class Aves; order Passeriformes; family Estrildidae; genus Lonchura; species Lonchura striata. Next base: position 63,033,389 of record NC_140705.1, on the reverse strand, counting down.
AAAATTAGTTTTAGTTCAATTTATAGCTATCACTGGGTCATTGGAAAGGATTTTAGGGCTCTTTTAAACTTACAATTATATTGGTAGCCACCTTTTAAAATCACAAACCAGAGGACTGCTTTGAAATTAGTCTGTGTAAAGCTGTTGCTTTTGAGTTCAGCTGCACTGCTGTATAAATAGCAAGAGAGAGGCAGGCATGCTGCTGGAGATGCTGGTAAGGATGCTACACATATGTCACTGTGGGGGAGAACTCGTTATTTCAAGTCTCTGCCTTAGTGAGTATCAGGAGCAATAAAGTAGCATGCCTGAAAGGAATGTTCTCCTTTCATATTTACTGTATGAAACTGTATTGGGAGGATAGGTATTCTTATCATGCAGCTTTAAAAACACCACTTAAAGGACATTTAATCATCCTCATTCTAGGCAGGCAAAAGAGGCATTTAGGGTAAGGAAAAGAGGGCTCTGAAAAGACTACAGTTAAAGCAGCACACACAAAAAGGATCGTTTACTTCTTTTCCTCAGGCATGTAAGTAGTCTTTCAGCAGCTTGAAGCCTAGTTAGCTTGCTTTGTGTAAATTCTCTTGCTCTCATAAAAATGCAGCCTCTTTCTGCTTCTGGTAGAGCTTTGCTGCAAAGCTAGATACTCAGATGCTGGCAAATGTCTTGGATAATCTAATACAAAATACTGTCAGAACAGATGGACTACTGCAGCCAACCAAGAGAGGGATTTGCATATTCCGTATACAGTTATTAAGAACTGTACAGTAAGAAAAATAATCATCCTTTCCAGGTATATTTTTTTCTATGGAATCAGTGCACCCCTTTGGTTAAGACAGAGAAAAACATCAAAGTAGACATTACAAATGTTTCTGGAACCATGACATCACCGATTTTAACTGTTGGTCAATTAAACATATCTGGTAACTAAAATCTTCATGCCAAGACATGTAAATAACCAAAGAGATGGGGTATTTTTCTTCTTCTGACACTGTGAAACACACACACACACACACACACACAAACACACATGCAGACAAGACAAAAGGATTGTGCTGGTGGAGAATGAAGCTGTCAGCACTACAGCAAGTATCTAATACTGTCACCCACTGACTTGTAGCTGAGAGCATCTGTATGTGGTATGTCTGTACTGTATTCATAGAGAAAGCTAAATGCACCCCCTTTCACAAGTAGTATAATGCAGATGGGTGTTTTATGTCTGTTCAAAATGTTACTGCTAGAGAAGGTAAATGGCAAAGTGAACCAATGCTGGACTTGCTAACCTCACCTTCTCCTTCCAAAACAAGGAAAGTTAGATTCATTAATTGGGACATTCTGTCCATGGTACATGTACAGTGATGTCTGTAAAATAAAATTAATGGCACTGAATATAAAGGCCACTGAATAAAGGAGGACACTGATGGCTATACCAAAATGCCTGGTGCAGCAGTTCCTGCCCCTTCTCTTGGCACAGACCCCAAAAGAGCCTGGGCACTGCTGGCTGCCCCAGCCAGAGCAGAACACTAACAAAAGGGCAGCATAACAACCCGCTGCAGGATGCTGCTGAGAACAGTGTTTACCTTGGGTTTGTCACCAGAATAGATGTCATTTATGGTCCAGCCTAATATGCTCTGGGAAACTGCATAAATTGACACAACAGCAACAAATGTTCACAACCTCAATACTGCAGGGAAGCCCATCAGGACAAGTCTTTGCACTGGTGTGGGGCCTCTTCTAGTTAGAATGATTCAGAGCCCAAATAAACACAGGATTATGGAGGGCAAGACAGCCCAGCTTCAGACAGATAAACTACACGGCTACATCCTTCAATCCTTCTATGGGATATGGTCAGGGAAGGAATTTTGCATTGTTGTTACTATTACAGGAACACAACTTTGAGGTTTTAAGAAAATTTGTTTTAGAAATGCAGAGTTTATTTTTTTTTCTTTTTTAGAATTCTGAAACTCTATCAGCAAAGCTGTGAGGATTTACTCTTTTTATAGTTCTGTTTTCTGAAGAGGGACAACAGAAATCTGTAGGGAAAATGGTTCAAAAAACCAACCAGAGGCACATTTAAGACTCAGGTATACTGGTAAAATGCTGAGGTGTTTATGATTTTGGTGAAATTCAGAGGATGGTTGCGAGGAGTATTTTACTTGCCATTTACAAATGCACTGTAAAACTCTCATTCACCTCTAGAGTAATACTGGAAATTAAGGATTTTCAAATCCCCTTAAAATCTTTTTTGGACTGCAGCTAGAAGCTAATCCCATTCTAAGGGACAGCTCAAACCTTTGACTAATACACTGATAATGCTAGATTGTCAGAAAACACCTACTTAAATAAATAGCAGTCAGAAGATAGAAGATATCTGCAACACCAAAATCCTTGAACAGAATCAGATCTTTTAAAGAATACCATCCATATGTCAATCTAGTTGCAGGGAAAACGTGTGAGCAGACTGCAGCAAAAAATGCTGCAGAACCAGACATCAGGTTACAGATGTTGAACATTATGAAGTCAGAAGTAGCTGCAAACTGGGTGCATGATAAATATGGCTGAAAGTAGCAATTGTCCTGTCTGCCTTTTGCATTATCCTGTGTCCAGCAGCACTGCAGTCAGTGCCATGTCCACCACAGGAGACCTGTATCTATGCTCTTTTTCTTCTTCATTACCCTGCTATGCTGCAAATTTCTCTTATGGCAAATGCTCTTCACTAATGTGCATGTTCAGTGCAGGTTCCAGCAGCTAGTAAAGTACACCCACTCTGTGGACTCCAGTAGTCACTAGTGTTGCTCATTAGAGAGGACAGGGATTAAGAATGACAAATCTGGCAAAACTGATGGGAAAGAAAGTGTGTCTGTATATAATCCCTGGGGTCTAGCTACTAGCAGCCCTGCTGTGACTCCAGCTGATCTGGTGGCACCAGCAGCTCCTTGCAGAGAATCACATGAAAGGTCCTCTGCATTGAAATGAGCATGGAAAACTGAGGGTTTGTAAAGATAAACAGTGTGTGTGTTGGTGTCACAAAGCAGATGCCTGTTTCAACGAGAACAAAGAAGTAGTCTCTCTTACCTTCTGACTAAACATTTCTAATGTAAGCACTTGTCTCTTATGCCACAGGCACATTCCTAAGGTGTGTTCCTCTGCCTGCTCATGCCCCACCTAGCAATTCTCCTGCAAACATGGTAAACTGGCTAAGTCACTGTGCAGGCACCACAGTTTAGTGCTACAAAAAAACCCCAGAGATGCTTATTCTGTTTTACCCCAGCAATTACAAACTGAGTGATTTTAACAGATACTCAACAAGGAACAGACAACTACACTGGGCTGCTAATGGCAATTTTAAGGAATTTTCACTGTGCTCTATGAAGCATCTGTAATCTCTCAGAGAGGAAGAAAAATATTGCAGGGAATCTTGTGCAACTTTTCAGTACTGCCAGCTAAAAAAAATCCTGCATACTTGCACATATCACTGCCACTCTGAAGGGCAGAATTCTGATGTAAATATCAGGAATTCAGGTTTTCTTGATTCTGTTCATTTCTCTAACCTATCAGCCTCTGGTGAAGTTTATATTCTTGGCATCTGTGTTTTTCATCCTCCCAGTATCAAAAAGCAGATTATACCTGCTTTCTAACACCTGATCTATAGATGCATAGTGCTGGAAACGTACAATTGTGAAAAGGTAGAAACCCAGTGTTAGTCAAAAGGCACAGTAACTTTAAAACAGAGATACTCTCTACAAAGACTGCTAAAGTTCCAAACAGAAGCAGGTGCAGAATTACTTGGCTGAAACAGCTGGGTATTTGTGTGGTATTTCTGTAGGACCAATGGGTATCGGAGACTTTTCTTACCCATGGGATCTGTAAGAATGATTGCTAGCCCTGGAGGGAACTAACTGGAAAAGAGTATCAATTAAGACGCGTTTTTTAATAGAACAGCTGAGTTTCCAAAGATTACAAGGACTCAATTGCCCCCATGTTGCTGAGATGGAATTTTTTCCTCTCAGGCATGTCAACAGAGAGCTTCAACAGTCCCAAATGATACCTGAGACATCAATTGGTACCACCAGGGGTCTGAGCTGCACAGCAAGAAAGCAAATGAAGGACTGACAGTTGAGGTGTCAGTTGTTTCCATACCCATAACTAACATGAGATCCTACAGGTGAGAGTGACCTACTGAAAAAGTGAGATAGGAAAATGAACCTTTATGTCAAGAAGGGGAAAAGAAAGTACATGGGGCAAGAAAATCACAGAACCAAAAAGACTATGAATTGCATCTCTAAGATGTAAAAAAAGGATTGGAAACATGGAAACATGGGGAAAAAGGATTTAAATAATATAAAGGAAGCATAAAATTAAAAGACATTTTTGGAAACCAAGAAGACAGAAACTTTCTGTTTGGATTAAAAAAAACATCAAAATGCCTGTCAGAAGGAGGAATCAAAAGGTGGAAAAGTTGAAGATGATTTCCTCTCCCCTGTTCTGGTGGGGTATGTCTATTAGGAACTGTGGTGGAACTGATAGTCAGGTCTGAGACCCGCTCCTCCTGCAAGACAGGGAGAGAGTCTGGGACATCAGAAGCTGGCCACTGGTGTCTGGGATTGCATTAGTGCAGAGCTCTGGAGAAACACTGACAACCAGGTAACTTAGAACTTCCACAAAAAGAAAATTAGTCTGAGCCAGACCCTAGAGCACTGACACAAAGAAGGGACCGTGGAAAGGTGGAAAGCATTTTGCTGCCTTATTTCATCTGGAGAGTTGGAATGCATGAAGGGAGCTGATGATAACCAAGAGCCAAGAAATGTGAAAGGCCAGTGACAGGTTCTTCCAGAGGTGCTCATCTCTACCACACTTCTGTTTAGGAATCATCTTCTTGTCTGAGGGGGGGAATACAGCTTTGCATATAAGGTACCATCTGAAGAAGACATCTAGAGACAATGGATAATGGCAACAGAGCAGAGAAACCAAGAGCACTTGAAGTAAAACATCTCTAAGTGTCTTGCTCTTTCTGCCATTTTGATCCAACAGTGGCTCCCATTAAATATGTATGTAATAGTTATGTTCTGTAAGACAAGGAAGGTAATTCAGAAGTATGCAGAACTAATTCTTTTTCGTTGCTGTCTCTGGCAGAGAGAAGAATGCTTTACCTTCTCCTTCTCCTGTTACTTTGGTTACTTTACGCTCCTAAATAGTACTGAGAGGGTGCTGCAGTTAAAAAACAACTTCAAAAAGTAATTGCCATCTCTAAACTGGTAGACACTTCACATTCTTACTGTGTCTCAGAATCCCATTTATCACATTGCATTTATTTACGCAGAATTTTTTATGCAGAATTTTCCAGTCTACACAGAGAGACTGGTTCATTGCTGGAAGACACCTGTGAAAACATAACAGCATTTCAATGCTAAAAAAGCAGGAATGTTTAAAGATACTTTGAGCACACGGGTGAAGTTAATGTTTCCTTCCAGTATGTCTGGCTAAGTTCTATGAGGGCACCACATCCGGTGAGCTCAGGCCAGCAGCCAGTGCAGGCTTTCTCTTCTGCTTAATCTCTTCTGTTCCAAAAGACCCAAAGCAGCCAAGGGAGAACCCCAGCAGCTTGGCCTCACAAAAGTTCTTCTAGGCTCTCTCACAAGAAATGAAAATAGTCCAAACCTGGTTGAAGCTTTGAGGTTCTCTCAAGTTTCTGCTTCCTTCTGAAGGATAAACAATAGGTTACAAGAATCTGCTGTATATGTTGGTTATTTAGCCTGCACACAGCAACTCTAGTGTACCAAGGGATTTTAATCTTTGTGCAAATATTATAACCATTTGCAGCAATGCTTTAGAGGAGAAACAAAGAGATTTATTCAGCTGAAACCACAGGGAGAATGTCAATAGGCATAATGAAATTGCTTGATTTGGAGTTTAGTCCGGATACTTGTTCTGATCAAATGAACTGTGGAATGTTTTAAAACAACTCGTTGTTTGTTTTGGGACAGTGTAAGAGAAATAGGGAACGGACTGCTACAGAAATATTTGGGGAGTGACAGGGGAGAAAGACAGAAAATACACTGAACAGGGACTGGGGAGACTTGCAGTTATTCCCAGCCTTGCCAGCAGCTCGGTGGCTGACTGGCTAAGCCACTTCAACAGTATGTCTGGTTTCCCCAGGTATAAGATGATATCACTGTTTTCTAGTGCACTTTCTGTCTTGTAATGGAAACCAATACACTAAGAGGATGGATATTGCCATCACAGAGTTCTCCTGGCATACAGTTTTCTCCCTGGAAGAGACAGAACCACCCTGGAAGCAACATGGAGCTCCTCAGACAACTTATGCCTAAAGCAGATGGCTGAAGCCCTATGTGCCTGCAGGCTGGGGGCCAGGGAACCATCCAGAGAGAGCTACCACAGTGGGATACTGGCAGTCCACAATTTAAAATAGAAGCCAAGGAAAATCCTCAAGCAGTGCAACATGAAATGTGCTCAGCACAGACATGAAAGATGAAAATCAAGGTAAAAACTTGTCACCCTTAGTGAACAGATTGGTGAAAGTCATAAACTTCTTTTAATGTATTAATTGAAGAATTCTTTTTAGGATAGATGCCAACTGCATTCTCAGTTTACTCCACCAAATGCAACTACAGTTGATGTTTTCAAGCATGAAACATCTTTTAGAAATGGTCACAAATGTAACCTTTACATTTTGTAAATGCTTTCTTGAGGCAGAGGATTCCAATGGCAGAGCACTGTTTCATTACAGATGCTGAAGGAGCACAGTTCCACTCACAAACTTCTCTGTATGTAATTGTCTGTTTCTTGGCTTTCTCTGTGCCTGAACTTCTAGCTCATTTCAAACCCATCCAGACAAGCTATAGATTTTTGCTTCTGTTTCTGAAAACTCCAGAAAAATAACCAAGAACTGAAAACATAATTAAAAATAAATAAATAAATAGATGCAACATGCAAGGTAGAATAACTTACTGAAATCATCATCAATATATGAGATGATTTCACATGTAAAGCACCAAAATTAAGTTCTGCCAGACTATTTTAAAACATATTATTTCTCTATGGAGGAAAAAAAAAAAGGGGGGGAAATACTTTTATCTGTGAAGTTATAATATGGGAAAAACTGATTTTTTTTAATAAACTAAAATAACACAATTTAAATCACAGAATTCTGCAGAATGTCTGAAAGATCTCACAAAATTCAGATTGCTTCATCAGCTTTGAATTCACTATTACCAAGTGGGAAGGAGACAGCCACATTTATACTACTTCAGGCAGTTCTCCTTCCTAATAAACCAAACTTACCTGGGTTTATTAGCTATTCCATATATTCTAAAGGAAAGTTCCCTTTCCTTTAGAATATATGGAATAGCTAATCAACCCAGGTAAGTTTCTGCCAATCAAGTAACGCTGATACTTAAGGGGTTGCCAAAACTGAACTGGAAAACAGGCTTTCCACTCTTGATGCAATCCTTGGCAGATTCAGGAAGTTATCCATGAATTGATTTACTCCACTAAGTAATTACTCACAAGCCAATAAATATGCCCACTTCAGTTTTGCTTTGGTGAACATCCTGGAAGAGATGACCAAATCTGAAGGAAAGCATTAAAGTCCAGACACCTTACACCCCTGCAGATTTTCATTGTACCAGTACACCATTTTCCAAACACCCTCTTCCCTTTAACAGATGGAAGTCAACAGATTAAAGGTCCCAGCTTCCCAATGCAAGAGATGGCAAGGAGGCACACACATATTTGGAACTGAAATAGGCTATCAGACTGTATTTGGTTTCATGAGCACTGGTGATATTATTAGTCAAGTAATGATAAGCAGTGATAATGAACAGTGGATGGAATACAGTTCTGATGAGCCATACCTAGCTCCTTTTGTATGTTGTCAGGGATTCCTGTAATAGTCTTTCTCCTTTTGACTTTCTTCGGCCGTCTTACCACCGTGTCTGTGTAAATTAGAGACCGCCGAATGCTGGCTTGGCGGTCGAAATTCTCCCCTAATACATGGTAGAACAAGCAAAGCAACATTACTTCCAAGCACACTGACATCATGCACTTTCTTCCACTAGTTTTGTTGTAGAAATGGAAAAAAAGGCATTAATAAATGGTGTTAGCTTGGTCCTACAATGAAGGTTTACACTGAAGGAAGATACAGCATACTGTCACAGTAAGGCTTTAGACACAAATATCTATTACACAGTACTACATGTTTTAAAAGGAATTTTGACTTCCTGAGGCCAATTCATATTTGGTGAGAGCAGCTCTAATTCCACAAGCAAAGAGAATCCTTGCTTTTTCTGGGGTTTTGTTAATTTATTTTTAAGTAATGAGCTGCAGAAAAAGCAAATGTGCTCATGAAAATGAAGGATCACAGTGGCTTATGCAGGAACAGACATTGCTATTGGCAACAGCTATTACAATGCCTTTGCACAGCTCCATCATTAATTCGCATGAGGCCCTTTTTTTCATTCCAAGTTCCTCTGAACCTGTCAAGTGTACCGCATTTCTGGTGTTGATCTTTTAATGCGAATACAAATAAGAACTACGGAGCACACAGAGATCAAACTGATCTTGTGGACTCATACATATTTCAGGGTGAAAGCTGCTTAAAATTGAAACTCTGCAGATGATTATAAAAATATACAATGCCAGGAGCTAAAAAAAATGTGTAAGTGCATTTTGCCAGACAAAGCCTTATGATGACCATGTGCTGTAACATAATGGGACCCAGAAGCACCACTATCATAAAGCAGCTTTTATTTAGAAATTCACTTTTGTTTAGAGGTTTATAATCTGGTCATTTCAATAGCAGTAAGATAAAGACTGCACTATAGAGCATGAACTAATTCTCCACCACTTTTAAACTTTAACAGATACCCCCTGTAGCTCACATGTAAGGTCCCTTTATAAAAGTTTAAGCATTTTAAAGCACTGCTCAATGTCTTTTAGATCATCCATTTAAAACTTAAAGGCAGGAAAATACTGAAATGCATTGTACATGTTTTTTTCCATTCTACACTTTTTTTGAAAATTGATGACCAAATTATTTACCTCTAAAAAGTGATTAATGCACGGCAACTAATACATCATAAAAATTACCCCTGTCTGACTGCACATCAGTACGATGTGTGTCATGCGAGTAGCACAGAAAACCTCATTACCTCTGTAACAGTTAAAGATACAGTCATATATTGAAGTATAGCATGTGGACTTGTGAAAATGCAAGGAAAAAAATGTAGCATTTTCATTTACCATGTTGTAAATATAAAGACTCTTACTCTGTTTGACCGGAGCCTTGACCACAGGCTGCACTTTTGCTGAGTGGAATCTTTGCAGTTACAAAATGTCAGTTTCATCCAACTTTTGGATTGACTGAAGTCAGATTAAGGGAGGAAGGCAAACCCATGGGAACTACAAAATTAAGAGCTATGGATCCCACTGGCTTAGTGGTAGTCCTGAAATATCCTGTCTCGGGCAGCACCACTATTAGGATGTTACAACTCATATGGGGCAAAAGTCAGGACATCAGGTTATTCTGTCCTGTAGGATGATAAAAATAATTCTAAACACATTATACAAATCAAACAGATTTTAAGGATAAAGGTTTGCATCTCTGAACATATCTCTATCCACTCAAAGGCCAACAATCATGCCCAAAATGGTGAGTTGCAAGAAAACTGTAACGTAGCTTTGAATAAAGCCCTGGGATAAAATGTAAGTGGTAAGCACAGGGTGCAAACAAGGAAAGAGTCTTTTAAATGAAGCCTCAGACAGCACAAACAGGATGGTCATGGGAAAATGTTACTGCGTCAAATGACCCACAGTAATTTGTTCCAAATGAGCAACCTAAAAGCTAATTCAACCAATCCATCTTTAATGGCTTTTGATACACAAAGGCCACTATGTAAATCTGTAGCATTTCAAAATAGCAACTTCAGTGAAATCCAACAAGCAAAACCAGAATGTCTCAGTATTTTTTTTCTTCCTTCACTGTCATCTTTTTCATTTTAGAAAATATCAATGCTAAGTATATTTTACAGATTTAGGAATACTTTTCTCCTTCTCTTATAGGTTTGTAATACATCATCTAGGTATTCCTTATATACTTTATTAAGTTGTCCCTCATGCAGTATACTCAGTTTCCTTGGATTCACAGAAAATATTTAAGTATGCACTTAAATCTCAATGAAGTCAGTCAAGCCGGACTCAAGCAAATACTTAAATATTTTGCAGGATCCAGCCTGGCAGTGAGCACCTCCACCATTACCAGACTCCTCCATCTGTAAAGAAAGTTAGGTCCGGAAAGCCCATGAACACACACCATTATATATTTTTTATATATATATATATATATATATATATATATATATATACACATATATATCTTTTAACCCACAGGATATATAAATGCAAAGACTGGCCACCACTGAAAAATACAGTCTATCCCCTTCCAGAATAAACCTCCACCCAAGCTGGAGAGACCAAAACTGCTTCCAAATCTGGATGTCAAGTCAGCAGCTGGTAAGCCTAATGCAATGCCCCTGCACCTTCAGGCTATCCAACAGATTTTTATGACTACTGTATTAGTTGCAATCTGTTCACCAAAGAGCCCTGAAAGTTGAACTCATGGAGCATTTATTGCACAGACACGTGAGAGGCCTTTGTAGCAGAATCACCACTAATGCACTGCTGAAAACGTTATCAATTGCCAGCAGCCTCTTCAGAGGTTAACCTTTTATTTCATGCCAGGAGTAATAAAATGGAAGTTTTTTGACCTCTCTTCTGGGAGAGTAAGGAAAAGAGAGTGTGAAGGGAAAAGCCAAATCGAAACAAAAATCCTCAATGGTTTGTTCTATGTTATGTTGAACAAACGGCACTGGATTTCTTGTCAGGTTTTTTCCTGCCTCGTGCAGTAACATAAGGAACTTCACAAAATAAAATTACTCTGTATGTGGGAGAGCAGAGGAAGGGAGCAGATTGTGACTTTTTAAAAGGAACAAGGACAGCAGCTTTTTCTGTATGTCGTGTGGGGCTCACATGCTTGCTTTGTTTCACAGTGGCAGTATGATTATTTCAAGGGAAGGGGAATGGTGGATCCAGGAGACCAGATCACATGGTGCAAGAGCAGTCTTCCTTTCATGCCCTGCCTTTCTACTGCTTCCAATTTCCATGTTTAGAAGGTAGTAAGTGCTCAATCATACACTCCAGAAAAGTGAGATGTAATATGCATGTGCACCATTTCAATCGTAAAAGCTGGGAACTGCTGAGTTTTCTGAGTCCTGGCTAATCAATCCAGGGGACACAAATTTTGCTACACTGATCAAATTATGCAGGTTGAAGTCATGAGTATAATTTATCCAAACAAGGTAATGTTCCACATGATACTGAATAAATTCTATGAGTTATTTGATCCCTTTATCTCATTTTTCTTTTCATGTGTTTACTTCTCCCATATCTTTTGCAGTATGCAGGGTCATTAAATCAAAAAACAGATTACTGTTTCTCTAAGTATACTGTGTTCCTGCAATCACAGTATCCAAAGCTTATTGATTATGTCAGCTTATCCGCTGTTCCCATAACTTGGTCTTCTGCATCTGTACCCTGAATTCCCTAGATAATATCAACTGGCCTAGTAACATTTCAGCACTGCATGTATTTTCCTTTTATTAGTTTTTCAGAGGTGGAGTATTCACCATTTCATGTTGTCTTCATCTGTTTACTTCAAATACTTTCTGCTATTGAAGGAATAATTTCTTGTTGATTTCTAAGAGCATGCTCACGTTAGAGCTGTCCTGTTCCTATACTACTAGGATATTTAAATACTATTAAATAATACTTATTAAAATACTAGTTTATTAAAACTACAAGTGAAAAAAAGCATTGGTAGTCATGAAGGGAAAGATAATCTAATTTACTTTCAAAACAAAACCAAACATTGCAAACGATTGATTGTCAGAGTAAGCATGGAGTCAGAGCACACCATATGGCATTTGAAATAAATTGGATATTGAATATCATCCTGGCTTTGGCAGGCAAGCAGGCAGTTATTTGAATTAACTAATAAGTTATTTGAATTAACTAATAAGATACAAGCTTGATATTGTGCATAAAAAATAGGTTATTAAACTGAAGTGATAATGCCATCTTTGACATCTTTCTATTTTACCCACAACGAAGTAGCTATCCTGCATTAGGCTTTAATGTAATTTAACTCCTCAGAGTGAGAGTTCTGCAGCTGTAAAATCAAAGAGCATTTTCAAAATGAAGAGTTAATACACAGTTCATAACTAGAAGATGTGGACTATGATTATGTAAGTGGACTGTCTTACCTTGACTATTGTTCAAAGGTGTAGACTCATTAACTTTTGCTGTTCTAACCCTACTTTCCTTGACACCTGAAACTTTTGTTGCTGATAAAAATGAGACCCTAGAGCTTCTTTTCGTGATTTTTGTAACATTTAGTCTTTTGAACACAGAAGTTCCTGACAACCTTCCTTAAATAAAATTCCTAGAAGAAAATCTTTAAATAATATCAACATTGGATAAAACTTAATTTTCAATTACGTGTCCTCAGTGCAGTATTCAGCAAAACACTACTATTTATCAGCTCTCTTTTTGCACTTTGTGAATATTTAATGTTGTTTCAAACCCACATTTTTTAACTATCTCCATTAATGACAGTTTTAAGGGATTTTGATATTTTCTAATTAAGTTCAGGTTGACTATTAAATGCAAAATGGTTTTCATAGAAAGGTGTAGTAAGTAATTTAAGATTCATGCATTGAATATATGAGTGTCCAAAGACTAGCCAACTGTACGGATCCCCTTTCATCTCTGCCCTCTCTCATCAGTGTAATGCAATTAGTGAAATTAAAAGCCTACCAGTCACATTAATAGGAACCACATCTGTTTGGACAGCTTGTGCTTGTTGTCGCATTTTCTCTTCTGGTGTTGGCAGCGGGAGAGACTTAGTCCAGTTGGTTTGGGTGTTGATATCTGATAATTCATTTGTAGCCGGACTTTTAGGCCTTTTGATGGTAATAAGTTTTTCTTCTTCATGGGGAGAGACAGGACACTACAAACAGAAATACATACAACACTGTGAGTTTACTACTAAAAAAATAGGACTATGGTATTACTAAGGTGTTGCTGCTGTAGTCAGCACTGATTGCTTGTGGAGCAAAACATGTCTTCACAAATATCACACTTTGACCTACATAAAGAGCAGTTTTGAAATACACCAAAAAATGCACAATAAAACATCTAGTTTGTATTTTTTCAAGACGTTTGATTAGTCTAAGGAATATATACCAACAAAGGAGAAAGGAGTGCTGTTGCACATAGCAAAGCACTGTAACTACATTTTACACACTGACACTGCAGAGATTAACGTCTCTCTCCCTGCACCAATGTTTGCCTTCCCTTCCCTTCTGTTCTCACCTCCCCATGCCCTATTATAAGAGATTTGAGCACTGCTTTGTTCCAGCTGCACTAGGTTGTACAAATGCCTAAGGTTTCAGCAAGAATCCTGTTATCAAAAGACAGATTTTAGTAGAGCTCAGTAAAAGAACCAATCAGCATAGTCCACAGAATCATCAGCCATGGATCAGTAAGGAAAGCAATTAAGTTTGCTTTGGACTTGGAGAAACTCATGCCACAGTTCAAGGGGTTACTCGTTTTTCAGTGGTAAATCACTTAATATTATTCATAGCCACAGAGCTGTAATTTTAAAAGTCAGTTCTTCTGAAAGTGGCACTCGGAGGCACACTCAATTCTATGAAGTGTTTTATTTAAGAAAAAACAAAACAAAACAAAACAAAAACCAAACCAATAAAATAAAAATCTTTCTGCACAAGAAAAAGAGGTTTCAGCAGCTTGTGCAAATCACTCTACCAAACTTATAAGCCAAAAAAAAACATTTCCTCTTGGGGAGTAAATCTGTTTTCATTACTAAGTTTTTGCTTGCATGCCAGTAATGGCAAAGAAAGACATAGAGAAGCTTCTTACTGACAGGACAGTACTTGTCCATCACTAGGGCTTCTAGCAGGTGGTCACAAACCCAAGTGAATGTGAGAGAAGCAGCAAGGCACTCCAGGGAATCCCAAGAACAGGAGAGGAAGGAAGACCTGGAGGGAAACCAACCAGTCTTCTTCTGCCCCCAGACAAAACAAGAGAACATGGAAGAGGAGTTGCATTGCATTTGCAGCACTAGCAGATATTTCTCTGCAACCTCCCAACTCCTCTGCTTCAGAGGAGTTTGCTTTGGGACGCTCCTCCCTACCACCAGACCAGAATTACCCCCCTCTTTTCTTTATTACTCTCTCCCTTTGGAAAATGAAACACTACTCAGAACAGGGTTGTCAGTAGTGGGCCACTCCCTCTTCCCCCCTCATTGCTGCACAGGCATGGAAGGAAACATCACAGCTATTTATAACAGATGGATTTTTTATTATTGTGGGTGTTCAGTCCAAGTGATCTGTTTTCTCTTGAAGATGAGTGCTACAAAAAAGACATGCCTAAACACTGTACTGCAACCACTGTTAATCATTTCTGATTTTAATTTCTTCCTGTTACTATGAGGAGTTCCCACTGTTTATAAATAAATAACCATTTATTTATTCTGTTATAGTTTGACTCTATATTCTTTAGGACAGAGTCCAACACTTTATTAAATAAAAAATAAAAATAAAAGCAACTTCCAGGCAAAAAGCAAAATAAAAGTAAAACCTCTTCAAACAACACTGATAAAACATTTTAGTCAAAGAAACTATTACTAATATTATTCTGTGGTTTAGAACCACACTTCAAAATATGGGAGCTCTTCTTCAAGGAAATAATAGATTTCTGACAGCCTTCAATTTTTTTCCTAGAGGGACTGTGGAAGGGATAGATGCTGCTCTGCAGGTAAGGGCTCAGCCCAGTGAAAGCCCTGGCAGTTCTATCAATACAATCTTCCTGGAAAACATCAATATTTTTTCAGGCCTCTGCTGTTTCTAAAAGGCTCTAAACCCAAGTAATAATATGATGTGCTTATCTTTTTTTTGAGAGTGTGTCCATACACTGTACACATACAATGTGGGCACATACATATGTACTTACAAACACAAGTACTTTCCCACCTCAAATTACCCAAATTCATAAACACCTTCATTAACTTAAGAAATCTGGGACAGGAATGCTACTGAAGAAGGAAAAGCTGCCTCCAGGCCATGCTTCCCCCAGTTAGCTTTAAAGTGATTGAGAGAAAGGGTTTGTAAGGAACATGGCAGGGGGGTTATGGCCCATCTGCCACAGCAGGCATGTGTATATGCACTTGAAGAAATAAGCAAGGGTTGAGGCAAAGAAGTGTTGCTTACCATGTTCTACAATGAGCTTTTCTCCACCTGAATCAAGGAGACCAAGGGAGACACCTCAAGCATAATTTTGCAGCTTGTTTGGGATGAAAATAGGCACCAGTGACCTTCAAATACACTGCTTACTTGATACCATCAGTATGTGTCACCTTCAGACTGCACTGCAGTGCCAGGTCTCAGCTGCCATAGAGCAGTCTCTAAGGGCCACCCCAGTACATTAAGTGGCAGAGATACTGGTTATAAAGCCATCCTTCCTTTTCAAAGAAATTATCCAAGCCAAGCAGAAAAGGTTTTTTGTTACAGCATACAAATAGAAAAACTAAAGTAGTAAAGCATCTGCTACAAGGGAACCTTAATTATTCAAAGAATGTAGAACATCAATCAGAAATTTTGCAGAATTAGAAGTTGATAAAATTGGGGACAGATGGGAGCAAGACAGACAGAAATGAGTCAGGTTATATGAGCATATAACCAATGAGAAGCAACAGAAAACCTAATGGTGCAGTTGAGTTCACAGCAGTGTCAGTGAGAACAACCTCCTGCCACAGGACACACATATGTACTTCTACAAAACAATTCAGTAGAAAAGGTGGAAGTGGTTTTGGGTGTAGGAATAAATGTTCACATTTCAACTGTAGGTACATTTTCCGTGGATCCTGAAGAAACATGACTGTCACTACTTTTTTCCAAAGTACTCTTAGTGATAATGGTACACGTGACAAAGCTGTACACAGCTTTATTACACATAGAGGAAGGGCAGCAACTCATCTTTCAGTCTTCTTCAGACAGAAATTATTCACCTATATAGTCAGGATGAAAAAGAGATTTATATATTTTTAGCAAATATTCCCAGATTTACAGCACGGAAGCTCGCTGGAAGAGGCAGTGAATTGGTCCTGTGTGACAGGAATGTCTTCTCCAGTCAGGTCTGTTACACTGGAAGTAGAACAAGGCATAGCTGATCATAAACTCTATGTTCATAAATTGGCCCAATTTCTAAAGTATCTCTGAGTCTTAATAACTTTACTGCTAGTCT
Organism: Lonchura striata; assembly: GCF_050655825.1. Classification (NCBI taxonomy): domain Eukaryota; kingdom Metazoa; phylum Chordata; class Aves; order Passeriformes; family Estrildidae; genus Lonchura; species Lonchura striata. The sequence continues at coordinate 63,016,994 of NC_140705.1, read as the reverse complement.
TAAACACCCAAATCTCTAGAATGAGTTGTTACACTCATCTCCACAGAAAAATTTCCTGGAATTCGTTCTTTTTCATGGACAAGGTAAGGGGTAAAGGTGGGATGTGAAAGCAGCAGCCTTGGACCTTGCAGTGTTTCTACAAACATGTTCTAGCAGGGGAAAAAGCATGAATCTTCAAACAGGAGTAAAAATAAGAATCCAGGAGAAAAATGGCCTATAAATATCCTGTAGACAAGCTATATGGCTCGGTAAGCTGGAGCCTCTCTGACGCCTTGTTGACATATTGTCCCCCAGCCAACTCAGCTGCTGAGATACAACAAAAGAGTTTCACTATCTCAGCACTTTCATGCTATTTGAGAGGTCCCAGATGACAAATGAGTTTATGCTATGTATCTTGCAGCACTCTCTGCCTAAATAATCTGCTTCTTTTAAATCCTTTTTATATAACAGGGGTTTATACTACAGTATCTAAAAAAAGACGGAACCTCCAGGAGGAGAACTTAATCCCTACAAATTTTACTTTTCAGCAAAGAGACTTCAAACTTCTAGTCATTACTGTCTACTAAAATCACTTCTAAAATTATAATTTATCAGAAAAACAAAATAGAGGGAAAAAAGCCCCAGTGTTGCAGACAGCAGCCATGCAAGTTCAGCTGTCTGTTATATGTGCCAATATCCTATTTCTGCCTCCAATGTTTTACTAGGTTTGATTGCTTCAAGAGCCATTTTCCCAACACCAAGAGATCAAGACAATAACAGGGAAAAGAAACCCAAGACCCAAACCTAGCCAACTGAGAATGACACTTCACATGCCTAATTCAACCCATGGGTTTCACACGCTCTCATGGAATACTGCCACATTATAAATTTACACTTTAGATAAATTTGTCATTAGACTTGATTTGGTGTCCTCTAGACCAAGGTCACCAGTCTATTTCCCACAGTTTTCACAGAATATTCCATTTCATTACTTCTACACACCGATCTCCAGTTGCACTAGCAAACACTGCTATCCTACTGAATTCTTCACTTCATAACCTTCATTGTGTCTCAGTAAAGAAAGAACTTTTTGCCAGTGAAATTACTGACTATCAAGCAAATTATTACCTTAACAAGCACTGCTGAAATGTTCTTTTCTTCTTCCTCTACTCTGTGGTAACGGGATGAAAAACACAAGAAGATCTGTACTGTTTGGAGCTCTAAAAGCTCTATCTGCCTTAAGACAAAGGCCAATGAATTGTGTCAAGGTAAAATTTAAATGTGAAGATACATAGAGCAGATACTTTTTCCTGAATATTCTCTCAGCACTGGATGGATTCCTCGCCCTTCAAGAATGTACCCAGTTGCTTTCTAAACCTGTGTAAACTTTTACCACCCATAATTTACCCCTTACCATGCACAGTCTGAGTATGCGATGAGTGAAGAATTACCCTCTTTTCTTTGTTCAAAGACTTTCTGTACTCACTTCCTTATGCTTTGGCATTTCATGTATTATGAGCTGCTGTTTCAGCTCAGTAAATGGCACAGTATTTAAAAAATCCAAACCCCTGGAAATGGTATAAAATGCATGTGCTCCTTACAAGAACAGTCCCATGCAACTGTAGCAGAGAGGCAGGGAGGCCACCTTAGGACACCACCACTCAGAGGTATCTTCAGCTCTGTCAGACCTTATGCCTCAGGCCTTTTCAGGCATTCCCACCTCCAAAACTGAAGCTCAACTTTACCTCCTCTTAGTAGCAAGTAAAGGTTTGCATTAGACTTCCTCAAATCAATAGTTAGTGCACTTGTTTTCACTTATAATACTAAACAGTTATGTGCAGATATTGGAGAGATAACTAACAGTTCAGATCATCACAGTGGCAAAAATATACTTTCCCCACATCCCACAAGTCACCCACCCTCCCCCCAATAAAGGAAATAAGTGTTTTTCACCCAAAGCATAATTATCAAAGCAAAGTTCATAAGCCAAATTGCATGACATATGGAAAAACAACATGAGGTTTGGGTGCACATTTTCATAAATAGAATAAATAAATAATATATGCAATACTGCACACCTGGGAGCAGGTATTCTCTGTAGCTCACTTTTATCATTCAAGAAAGACACATTCCTCCAAATTAGTAGAAATTTTCCTTGGCTAATTAGAAACCAATTAAGCACCCAATTAAATAAAACACAATGTCCATTTGGGGAAGGGTTTCAAAGGAGACAAATGTTAATAGATAAAAAAGGGAATACAAAATTCTGTGAACCAAGTAAATACAGGATACTGTACAGCAGACAAAAAGGAGTACAGAGGAACACAGAAGAAACAAACTTGGTATGGGACTTTTCTTTTTTTAATTGCTTTTTTTTCTAAGCAGAAAAAAGCAGCAGGTAAAAACTGAAAGCTAAGAGCAGAGTAAGATTGCATATATGCTAAATGCTACAGGTAACATCAAGCTGCAGATATGGCAGCTGGATGGTCCCATTTGTGGGCAAAGTACCTTGTTTTTCCAGGGAACCAAGTTACAGCAGGCGCTAATGCAAGACTGAGAGATGCAGTCTAACAGACTAGACTGTTGAGTGAGAGAAAAAGAAACAAAGAGAATGAGTGGTAAAAAGGGAAGGAAAAAGAAGTAAGAAAAAAAACACACAAGAGACAAATACAGTTAATATATACTTGCATATATTTCAGAACATAAGGAGAACTGGACTTTGAATGTGACATTTCAAACATCTTTCACACTGGTGAAACAGAGTAATACTGAAGGACTGGAATAGCTCCCAAGTTGTGTCATCAACAGCAGCATGTAAGATACAAGAAAGGAGAAGACTGGTCACAGTACTGAGATGCAAAATCCAGGTAAATCAATTTAGTCACCAACAAACTCAATTACAATCAGTACTACACTGGAGCTTGGCCTGTGCTCCATTAATTTAACTTGTGAGAATCGACACTAAAAGGACAGATCCAAACACTTAATTTTCTATCAACTTCCACTCAGAGAATCCCTCCTTCTATGTTTTCTAATTTTGTTAATTCATGTTTGAGTTGGGCCTTCTTCTCCTTAGGGTTTTCTCTTGGAACAATACATGTTCTGCTTATCTTAGACATTTCCTAAGACACTGAACCAACGTGCTTGGTGGTGTGCCTATTACCCTCTGCTGACAGACATCCACCTCCACAAAACCTGAAAATGCTTGTGGATTGACACCTAACAATGGTTTCATATTGTCTCCATTGTAGACAGACAAGCAAAATATCTGGCTATGGTTTTCATTTTTAGAAGCAGACTAAAAATAACAGGGAAAGCTGTTTTCCTTTCTGATATCACCCACTCTTTTTAACTGTAAGCTGGCAATTGTATCAACCAAGAAGTTTATGATCTGTAAAGAGGTATTCATCCACACATCATTATTCTGCTGTTCTCAAATTTCGATTATTAAACACTGCATACATAGAATTTAAATGTTGGCTTTTTTTTCTTTGAATAGACAACATAGCTTTCATCTAGTGGTAAGGAGTTCACATTTTGAATCATAGGATTTTTTGTGACCCCAGTTCCCCACTGTTACCGAAGAACTCTCCTGGCAGCTAAAATATGACCCCCTCAAGGCATAAGACTTATTAGAATTACTTGGCTCTTTACCAGTAGGATAATAATTCAAGGTCAGAAATTTGTTGTGGTAAACATTCTAAAGAAAGATTAAACATTTACAACATGAAAAAAAAAGTGCCAATCAAACAGAGACACTGGTCAGAAAAGTCCACAAAAGAAAGTTATACAATATTAATGGAGAATCATACTACAGTTTACAAGAAATTTATGTCTTTGTGACCTGGAAATAAGAGTGGCAGGGTTAAGGCTAAGGTTCTGAAAAACTCAGTAACAGCCAAGACTGTCAGTATGGCAGCTATCTTTCTCCACAGCTCTGAAGCATCCTTTCAGCTACAATATTTAAAGGAATCTATTCCAATTTGAAATGGGAAGTACTATCCTATATTTAAAGCATACTTAGTTGCATTAATTTTCTCCAGAATGCACAGAAATTGTTAGCAACACATTATGTTAACACTCAAAAAACCCTTAACCAAGAAAGGATGACAGCTCTCTGTCTCTTAAGAATCCTCACCCATGCTTATATACATTCATGCAAATTGTTTAAACAAAAGTGTGTTTGTATTTTTTTTAAATGTTATGTTAGTTTTACATGTGCAGATGGTTATATGCTGCACAGTACTGGCCAGGACAAGCTGGTATGTATGCATTTATGGGCAGTACATTAATACCAACAAACAAGGTGTTAATACTTTCCCAACCAGAAATCATAATTCCAATGATTTCAGCAAGGTTTTGCAAATTACCATTATAATGTATTCCACAGTATGAATGTGCTTTACATTCTCGGCTCACTGCCAGTACATACCACACACAGCTAAACAAGATCCTCTGACACTCCCTGCCAATACACATATAAAATGCAATCACCACCTGGACAAGAGACTCTACATATTCCACAACACTTCTTATTAAGTGACTAAAACCCACGTAGGATAAAACTCAAAACACTCTACCCACTGAAGTGCGTTCTCAGGGTCTGCACATTTTGCTGATAAAAATTATTTGGCCCATACTATTCAAAGAAATTAAACTGTGTTACAGTCAAGGATATCCTCCCACTCTCAAAGCAAGAGCTGGTTTTGGCAAAGTATTCTACAATATCTATCTTGAAAATGCCAGGAACTCTAGCATTTCAGTTTTAGGCAGGCACACACCCCAGCAACAACATCCCAAACCACTACACCAGAGTCAAATTTTCCTTCAGAGCCCACAAGCAGAACAAGACAAAGACAGGAGAGCAGAACTTTTCTTCTTCAGAGCAGTAACACAACTTACTAGTTCCTTAATTGAAATCTATATAAATTTATGTACAAAGCAATATGGCTTCATAACTTTCTTAAAACTTGTGATCAACTGTTCCTTCTTTTTATTTAATTTATTTCTAGATTCTAAGAGTTGAGATGTGGGGATATAAGCAGGAAAATCATGAAGTAAACTGAAAGAAAGGCAATAAACCAAATTTAGTGGACAATCTTCATTTTCTGGATGCCTTTACCAAACAGTTGTGATGCATTAGGACAAAGCCCCTACCTAACTGAATAACCACCTCTATTAGCAATTCAAAGTGTGCACCTATCCAAGTTACAATTCAAGCATACTGATGGCTGCTAAATAGCTCTTCCTGCTACTTAGCAGCTACCCTTGCTGGCGTTTTCCCTCCAAAACATTACCAAACCCCTTCTTTCACACTCTGAATATGCCAGTGGGAACTTATCACTGCATGGGTAGAATTGCGAATTTTAAGACATCGCGAAAGTCAGATGAACTACTGTTACTGAAATTCAAAGAAACAAACATCTTTATGATCCTCAAAAAATCCTGCCTTATTTGAACAGTGTTATGGCAGGCAATTAAACTGCACCACACAAGTATTTTTTCCAGTGCTTCTCTCCCCACTATTACCTTTTGTTCAATTTCTTCATAATCGTCCTGGTAACTTCCACAGATTGCACTGGAGGACGAGGAGAAGGTAGGGCCCTGAGAGTAATACTGCGAGCTCCGGTAGCCATCCCGCCGCAGCTTGTCACACTCTGCCAAAAGAAAGAGAAACAGGAGGTTAAATCATGGCAAGAACCATTACTGCTTATGCTTGGTGTTTAGTGGCATTTCAGTACTGAGTGTTTTTCTGACAAGGTTTACCATGCATTAACATTGTCTGCCCCAAGTGACAGGACCCAAGGATGTGTTCCTCATATTTGTATCTGTATTTCCTCCTCCCTCACGTGTGTGACATACGCAAGCCCACAGAGAGCGTGTATTAACCCAGGCAATGGCAAGTGCTTCAGAAAGAAGGGGGAAATAGATTTCTTTATTTATTTATTTAAGTGAGGCCTGGCTCGGTGTCTTGACAGATGGCAGCATCTCGCAGGATGGGAGATGGATGCATGTGAGTAACTCCAGGGGTCTCATTTGCCAGGCCAGTAGACATCTACTACATGCCTTACACTTGAAATGATGATGATGTTGCTCACTACTCAAGCACCATCTGCTAAATAACTTTGGCACTGACCACTTGTCTTGTCTTCCTGTCCATGGAAGAGACCATTTACTGTGATTTTGGAGAGAGGAATGCTAATCACAGGTATCTCAAAATCTTGTGTTGCTGCACAGAACATGTAGGTTTATACTATACCGTTTCTAAAGTTCAGAAAAAACTCAAAACACACATGCATCCCTAATCACAATAGCTAAAATTCCAGTCAGCATAGCATCCCCCTCACCAAGTTTTCCACAATCATCTTCCTGCCTCCTAATTGATATTCAGTGTGACTGTGCTAAAGAATAACAGACGCCAGAGCATAAGGAAAAATTAAACGTTCAAGATGCAGCAACCAAACTCATCAGACCAGTTAGCTTTACATTTCCAAAGACAAATATCTGAATCTGTTGAAAGATGATGAAAGCAAGGGGAAAATTAAGTATCTGGTGTGTTTCCATTTAAGGAACTGAAATTTCTGCACAATACACAGGCATTATCACAACACAAAGCACTTTTACCATCACTTACTGAAGAAGGCCTTTCTGTGATTATATCATCTGTCTGCCTATTTTGATCTTCTGAATACTCCTTAAAAAAGAAAAGATGCAGTGCTTATACCAAGGGCAAGGTTTAAGAGAGACTTTTGCCTAGCCAAATGATTAGGTGGAGTTACAAAGTGCCAACTCCAGCATACATGTCCTCTGTTATGCCCAGATGCTTCTGAGACCAAGGTCTGGAGGACTCGTGCTGACAGGTTAACTGAGCTACAGCAACTACAGATCTGTGAGGATTTAATCAATAAGGACTCCCCTCTATCCGCACAAGGACACTGAGGAGGCAAGCTTACACTCTGACAACCAGCCATTTCCATTGGTGCAGGACATATGTCCTTGCCTATGTATCCCTAATGTGTCAAAAAGGGCAGTATGGCAGGAACCTTTCCTTCACTCTCAATTCAAGGATCAGCAATGGCAGTGTGGGTTTTGAGATCCAAATCAATGGCTGTATCTCAGGATCAGAGGGCTGATAACCCTGTTTACCCCTTCCACACGTGTGAGCATGCTGACATTATGCACATCTGGCAAACTGTTGCTGTACTTCAGCAGGGGGTGAAAAATGACTGTCAGCAAAAACAGCAAAGCAAATTCCTCCACTGCTGTTCCAAATTTGGTAGTGGATCCAGGGAGATCCAGCACAACACTCACAGATGTGAGCACCCTGATGGGTTGTTTGGTGGTTTGAGCCACAAATGAACAGGCTAAGTGGACTGCGGCAGAACAAGACAGCCCAAAGACTTGCATCAACTTGTAGCACGGGTTAACACACTAAGTTGTCGACTTAAGACACTGCAACTTTTACTTTCATCGGAATAATTAATCACTGCAAACTTACATGAATACAACCTAAGGGGTGCCTAAGAATGCAGTTAATTTTCCTCTCATTTTTGGACTAAGGCTTAGAGTCTTTGCTGGCCACTCCTGAGACTCTCCGACATCAGACATCATGGCCCCAAAAAAAAAACCTGTGGTGGTTTGACCTGGGCTAGATACCAGATGCCCACCAAAGCTCCTCTATCACTCTCTTCCTCTGAAGAGAGCTGGGCAGGAGAGAGAAAATATAAAAAGACTCATGAGCTGAGAAAAAGACAGGGAGAGATCACTCACCAGTTAAAACCACAGGCAAAACGAGTCTTAGTTGAATTTATTACCAATCAAAATAAGAGCATGAAAATGAGAAGTAAAGCAAATCTGAAAAAAAACCACTCCACCCACTCCTCCCCTCATTCCCAGGCTTAACTTTATTCCCAATTCTCTACTCCTCCCCACACAGCAGTGCAGGGAGATGGGGAATGGGGGTTATGGTCAGTTCATCATGTTGTTCCTGCTGCTACTTCCTCCTCAGGGAGGTCATTCCCCTGCTTCAGTGAGGAGTTCCTTCCTTGGGAGACAGTCCTCTAAAAACTCTCCAATGTGAGCCCTTCCCATGGGCTACAATTCTTCACAGACTACTCCAGCAGTGGCTCTCCCATGGGTGCAGTCCTTCAGGAACAGTCTGCTTCAGTGTGGGTTCCCCACGGTGGGTCAGAAGTCCTGCCAGCAAATCTGCTCTTGCTTAGGCTTCTCTATTCAAGGATTCCCAAGGCCTGTCAGAAGCCTGCTCCAGTGTGGGCTTCTCATGCAGTCACATCTGTCACAGGACACTTCTGGAGGTGACAGGCTCTTCTGGAGCGTAACAGATGAATGCTCTAATATTAATTGTTTGACCTTATTTATTTTCCTAACCAAGAGGGTAAAGATGATGAATAGGGCATTTTATGAAGCCCAGAAAAGCTCCAAAAACTTAAGAAAATCAATGCTGAAGGTCTCAAGTCCATCAGAAGTTCAAGTGGACTGCCAATAACAACCTGTCAGCTTATCAAGCTCACAACTTCCCACTATCCACAACACAAAATCTATGTAACTTTAGAAGTTATTGCAGCAATGTTGATGATGAAGCCAAAATTGCCAAAAACTGCTAGGTGAAACCAAGAAAAAGGTGGTTTGTCCCCAAAAACAGCTTTTTTATTTATGTACTGTAACTGTACATATTGCAGCACAGCAGGAAACACACTGTGGATGGCACCCAAGGCAAACAAACCTCACCAGAGGCTTTAGGCAGACATTTTTTACTTCATGTTGCAACAGCCTACAAGCACAACACAAGGCCAAACATTGCACCTGACTGAAGGTACTGTCATTTTCAAACCAAGGGTGAAAACTGCTGTTTAAAAACTGTTCTAGATGGAGGCTCTTCTCCTCCATCTCTTTATTCTTCTTAGAGGTGCACATGGTCTTCTGTAAGCAATCAGGCTCATATTTTTCAGATACAGAGGTTTTCTTTTTGTAAAAAAAAATACTGATGAAGGCGTTAGGGATACTTACTCTAGGAATACTCCAGATAATTACTCTTGGAAAGACTCCCTTCTTCCCAGAGGAGCAATACGTTGTCCTAGTCTGACAACCCCAAACAGAGAAGAGCAATATACACGAAGTAAAAAGTTCTTACAGTTATGCGTGTTATTTCAAAGATGTCTGTACTGAAGCCAACAAGGTAACAGAAGGATCCATCCAGTTCCAGTTATTAAAAATCTTCATTTTAAAGAATGACAATACATTAGCACCAGCTGAATCGGGAACATAGACACTCCTGGCTGCCACTTCCCACATTACACAACATATAAAACCGTGTACTGTGTTTCCGTATTTCTGCTGAAGAACTGCCAGGTGGAACCCCAGGACCCTGCATCAGGCAGGACACAAACACCCGCTCCTCAGGATGCGCTTGTCACTCCAAATCTGCAGCACATGCTGCAGGCAAGCTCCAAGTCATAATTTTCACATGAATCTGATCTGAAAAGTGCAACAATGATTATGCTCCGGAAGAACCAATATTGCTCACAGAAACTTTAATTCCAGGAAAATCAGGAAAGTGTTACTGCCTTGGCAATTGCAATTGGTGGCAGCACTGGGTAGTGCCACATCTCAGAAGCCTGAAGCTACCTTCCTCCCCTTCATCTCCTGACTGATTGCTTCTGGGGCTAAGTGCACAGGGACATTGCCTGTCACCTTCTGTTGCCCTGCAAGTGCTTTTCTGGCCAAGTGAAACCATAGATTAGTTCTTGTTTTCCTTCTATACTAGTGATACATTAAATTTCAAAACCACCTCTATATTAGAAGCATTGCTCAAAAATTACTGTCATTAGATTATATAATAATTTCTTTCCAGTTATGTAGTACAAGTGAAACCCTTCCTAAAAGATTAAATTTTTCCTTGTGTTTTGCTGTTCACAGAGTGGTTTTAGTTAAGCATGGAGAAAGTGTGTGGGAAATGCAGTCAAAGCCCTTTTAAGGGCCCCTTCATAATTTCCACAGTTATTAGAACAGGGTTCGGGAGACACAACCAAAGCAGATGTGTTAAAGCTGTCAGTACCCAATACAATCATGCCCAAGTCTCTGCAATATACCCACACACTCATATATTTGCCCAAGATTGCAGTATTGCAGCCTTTGGTAAATCTAAATCTTGGCATCAAACAAAAGTGTGCGGGGACAGGTCCTGCACATCACTCATCTCTGCTCTCTTCCCTCCTGCTAAATAAGCTGGGGACAGGCGAGTACCTGCAGCAGCAAACAGAGCAAAGGCTCAACCAGCCATGTGCAATTCTGCACCAGAGTTTTGAGCTACAGGCACTGAATTCAGCAGTGTTGTGAATAACTCAACCTCTCCATATAAAAGCTTACAGATTCTGTGACAGATTTGTCAGGCCAAGTGTATGGAAATAGCTCCAAGGCCTCTCAGCCCAGATCTCTCCATTACACACAAGGAACTTGTATGTGCCCCTGAGTTGGTAACACACACAAACACAGAGGCAATTTACTGCTTTTCCAACAACTGAAATCATATTCTTGCATGATAATTTGAGGCACAAATCACAGGAGTGAACAGAAGGCACAGCACTGATACCTCAGTAATTCGTCTGACATGGTATTACCATGGTAAAGCAGGATTAACTTTACCTTGTCAGACCTACATGCTGCACCGTGCCACAACAGATGGAAGGCTGGGTTTGCTAGGATGGGACTGGATGCACTGGCTCTTTTCCTCTCCTTTAACCAACTTTGGTAATGTTTTGTACCTGCTAAGCTTCCTACCCATAAAATTCGTTGCCATATCTTGGAAGTTTTTATGAAGGAAAATTCATTACCTTGTCAGATGCAGAACAGGTCAGAGCGACATGGATTCAGTTATTTTCAGAAGCTGTGCTTTATATTTTTTTTACTGTAAACGAACTGTGCAAAAGTGTTATTTATAACAAGCTTCTCTACAAAACTATCTTGCCTGTCAGTATTAGTGCACCCCATATATACCTGTTTGCAGGGAGAAAAGCCTCCAGGTGCTGGCTTCCATGGCTAGAGCCTGTCTGAGCCTGAGACCTCTCCCTAAGTCAAAGCCCCAGCAAGAGCACAGATCCACAGCTTTATGCCACCATCCTGGACCAGTCCTTCACTTCTCAGGCCTGAAAGTGCACCCATTACTCATTAAATTAGCCCTAATGAGATTACTCTGATTACTCCTGTAAGCAAACACTGCTCACATGACTGTTGCCTTAAGCTCTGTAGCTATCTACATCCACATGTACACACTCAGGCACACTCCCACAAGTATATATTGAAGAGGCTAATATTAAAAAATTAAAATACACATTTCTAAATATTTATTAGTAAACAGCAAGGCACTAGTTAAAGAATTAAAGCACCATAATACTGACTAGTATAAACTTAGAAACTTGGCATCAAAGTTATTCAGACATCTTAATAGCTTAATTAGTTTGGAATAACTACCCATCCTATTGCATGGGTCAAGCAAGGAAAAGACAGGAAAATCATATCCTAGAAATGTCTAAATTTGCCCTATATGCCAGAAAAGGACATTGAACTGAAGACTAACTGCTAAAATCCAAAGAGATTAAAATAAAATTTAAGTGGGACCAGAAGCAGATGCGCTGCCTGCCTGGCAGAGCTGCCCAGAGCTGCTGAAACAAAAACACCCAGGTACAGACGTAGAAAAGGGAAAGACCAGCACAAGCATCAATTACATTTATATTGCCTCTTGCCGTCTCCTTGTCAGCAAGAAGGGACATGTGATGAACTGACAGCTTCATCTGCATGCTTGAAAAACTATCTCAGCTGAAGTCTGGGTGACTTCTTGGCAGAGCCTTTCATGTTTTAACTTGTATTTTTCTTTTTCTTTTTCTTACTACAGAGAGACTATTAACTGCTCAAGTCAGCTAAACTGTCAACTAGAGAAATAAATCTGCTGACTAGTATATTAAAACACATTTATCCATTTGCTGCACATATCACTGGAAAACCACTCTACTCCCCAGAGTCAGAAACCTTCTTTTTTTTCAGTCTTCAAACATTGTACTTAATTTCTTCTGTAAATATCCCCAAAACATGTTCCTCCCTAAGTCACAACTACAATCACTGTCTTACAAGTAGCTTTCCAAAATTTCACTTAAAACCAGACAGACTGTAGTGTAGCTTTGTAAACTCAAATTGTTTAAAATTACCTCTTACTTTACAGGAGAAAATGCACTTTAATAATCAAAGTATCAATACTTTTGGTTTTAAAATAAATTACTTTCACCACTGGTAGGTAAGTGCATATAATTTTAATTTACTTGATAGAGACTGAATTTGTTTTTCCAGTTGAGTTGAGACAACTAAGATCTTGTGGGCTTGTAACAGACAGGTGTGGGTGTTGAAGACCTGGATTTCTGAGCCAGCATTGCTGCATCTGAGCAAATCACGCTGGGTTAGATCCAGTCAAGGACTTACTTCCTGCAGACAGACAGGGCGTGATCTAAATTTCATGTATGTGCCTCCTATATTCAGAGTCCAAACAGGTATGTACACACTGCCTGCAGCATATGAATACGCAGAAAAGCATCTCAGGACAAATCCAACTAAGGAAGAACTTGAGATGCCTTAACTCTCATCATCACCACACCAGTAATGGCTGGTGCTGGGTCCAATGCTGCAGGCCCTTCTCATGAGGGGCAAGAGAACCTAAAAGGGCTATCAATCTTTGCTTCTATGGATTATATGCTTTTGCAAGTTAAAAGTATTTTTCATTTAGATAAAAATTTAAGTTCTTTACACATAAGGTGGGCACAGGCTAAATCTCCAGTTTCCTAATGGTTTTCTCAGAACACTAAGGAAAATGTTGTCCCCTGTAAAAGCCAGAGTTGTGCTTTGTTTGGGACTGTCATATGGTCTGGTGCTAAGTACCAAAACACCCTCTGAGCACTGAACCAGGACCTCTTCAAAGGGCATGGCTGCCTTTCTGCTTGCTCACGTCACTGTGGTAAGACATGGATAAAACCAAGGTAACATTTGACTATGCAGTTAACTGGGGAATTTCAGGGAGGTAACTTTTCAAGATAAAGAGCTTGTTGAGAATGATTATGCCTGGGACTATAATTAAAACAGACACCCTAGTTCAAAGGTTTCTTTGGTTAGTAAATCTAACTGAAATTACTACCTTTCACTCTGTGCCTCTTTATGGTTCTCTCATTTGTAAACCGGGGTTAAGAATGCAGAGCTCTCTGTGTGTATATGAGACAGGCTATATAAAAGCTCAGCTGTACAAAGGCAATCTTGTTTCTCACAAATATCTCAAGTTAAATATGACTTAAAAAAAACAGCTCAACTTAACTCCAATACAGCACCTATTTTTGTCCCTGGAACTAAATATGCAGCAGACAGCTTGCCTCTACTACTTTACATTCCTCCTAAAAATTCACTCAGCTTGGATCATGTCCCATTTTCTTTAAATGTATAAATCCCCATATCATCTGCAGAACTTGACTATCACAGAGAATGCTTCTATATCAAAGTTCTAAAATATGTTGCAAAGCCACAGCAATGATGCACTTGTGTACCCACTGATCTGTAACCAATGCTGACTGCAAAGCAAGTTCATGAACTTCAGCTGTGATATATTCAGTGCACTATTTTGTTCAGACTCCCAGTTAAACGGGTCAGGGACTTCAACAGATGGAGTACTGTTGCCACCCAGCTGAAAAAACTTTTGCTCAACAGCTCAATCTAGGTGCTCTGGCTAGTACCAGCCTTTGTCAATCCAGCCAACTTCCTTATTATTCCCATCCCTTGCCCCAAAATACAGTTTTATACTGATATTTCTGTATCTTTTATCAGTACATACAGAAAAGCCCAAGACAAGCCCAGAGACAGTGAACATGGGTACCAACATATTTCTTCCACAAGCACCATATAAAGTGGCAAGTGGCAAAACAAACAAAAAGACCACTAGCAAAACTTGTTTGCTTCAAAGCTGTCTTACTTGATGAATAAGAGCTTGAAAGTCCATCAGACTTTTTTTAAAGACTATTTTGCACATTTTCTTTCATGAATAAATAGCCATGACCAGCCACACAGGCCGCTTTTAAGGATAGATGCTGTCCAGAGATACCCAGACACAAAGATGTCTTGAGCTCCAATGGGATGAAGGTAATCCTAACACAGGGCTGATGGCCTGTGACAGAGAAGTGCACTGGTACTTCAAAGAAGTCTTACTGAAAGCATACAAATGTATTTATGTTAGGTCTATTTCCCCCCATACACAAATGTTGGGAAATGTGTTCTGCTATGGTAACTGGAGGCCAGTTGGGCTGGGAGACCCACCCTTCCAAGCAGCTTCAGGGCTCAGCTGTGCAGACACTTAAGGCAGCACAAGGATGGGGCATGAAAGTGCAACATTACAGGAAAGCAATTGCATAGATTTATTTTCAAGGGTCTAAATCAGATGCAAGTGTTTAAAAAGGATCCAAATTAAAAGGAACTCTTAAATGCCAAAATACCATTAACAGGGTCACGTAAATGCAAACACATTGATCGTTCTCTTATTTTCTTGGAACTTTTAAAAAATAAATACATTTAATACCAAACTTTAATTCCCCAGGTAATCTGCATAATATAGTGATAAGAGAAAACCCTTTTAATGACACCAAAATGCAACAGCCATGACAAATTATATTTGTTAACAAGCTGTCACTAGGGAGTGCTCAAAATAATTATCACCGTTTTCTCAAGTTAGTTTAAATTTTTGCAAGTGCCTTATATGACTGCCTTTAGTGGTGACAAGATGTCTTAAGTATAACAGTGTATTTGCTTCCTTTTCTATCTTTGATGCTTGCATTAAAATAACACTCCCTGATTTTTCTCTAGTGTTTTTTATGGATATTTGCTGTTTCTTAGACAACTGAACACAGCTAATGTAAAAAATACAGAGGTATTTTTCACTGTTTTTTCTCCTAGGACATTTCAAATGTAAAGCTATCTCAAGTGCTGCCAACAAGCACATAACATCCTAAATCTAAGAGAGTAAGGAGGAAGAAAAGCAAAAAGGAAACCAACTGGAAGTTCAATATTCCTTGTGATGGAAGTTGCTTTACCTAGTACTTAAATAACTGCTACAGAGAGTTAACAGTTTTGATTTATTCTTTTTATTAAAGGCATGGATCTGAAATAGATTCAATAATCTGTCAGATATAGCTGCCTAAAAAAACATATTCATCTAGTTTAAGGAAAAAACCCTGTATTATTTTGAAACATATTTTATCTTCTTTAAACCCTTTCACTGGAATTGCTTTCACTGCTTATGTGTATCATGCAATCAGTCTACATATAACCACTCTTTATGTTTTTACACTCAGCAATGCACTATATAAACTAATCCTAAAAAAAGGCCACCTAGATTCTTCCAAGTAGCTCAATTTTGCAGCACAAGACCAGCTTTCAAACACATGCAGTGTAGCCTCTTGGTCAAATTCTGTTTTGTTTCATATGAGTATTTGCTTTTTGAAATTCCTTATTAGAAAGGGCAGTTGGAATATGGAACTTGGCCAAAAGCATCAACAGATGTACAGTGAATTAATTCAGTAACAGTAAAAAAATCAAGATACATGAGCAGAAGTTCTGATAGTAACTTGACAATTGAAACTAAAATAATGAAAAATAGGTTGACTTCCATTTTTTTATTTTATAGCTCCAAGGCCTTTCAGGAACATATGGTCCACTCCTAGCTTTAATGGCCTTTTACTTCATAAAGGTTTCCAGTTGGTAGGGAGTTCACATCTTGACATCTCTCTGAACCTGAACCACAGCTATTGTTAATATGAAGTGTTTTCCCCCTATTTTGCAGCTCTTTAATGAAACATAAGATTATTTTAAGTCCATAATCTTCTCAGCAGGATTATCGACTAGTAGGTCTGACCCTAATATTGCTCATCTGAACAGTGACCCAGCAGATGCACTGAGAAAACAAAGGCTAAACATGTACCTGTCTGGAGGGTCTTGTAGCAAGACATAATAGAGGCTTTATGACTAACTACTTAAATCCTGTTTTATTTGACAATGCTAACCAGATGTCTTCTGGAAAACAAATCAAGTGTTTCAATCACTGCTGCTTAAATACATTCCTTGAATTTGGCCAACAAAGCTAAACAGAAGCTAGAGTCAGCCAAATCCAGCTCTTCTGAAGATGAGATAATAAATGAATCATCGCAGGCATTGGAACAACGAGCCCTATATTATGTAGCTTGAATCAACACAATTACCCTGGGGGGAGGGCACAAAGCACAGGCAGTTGTGCAGGAAGTTTCGGCAGTTACAGACTGAAAAGGGAAATGAAAGTCAGCGTGTGGACTGTTCCCACTACTTAAAGCAACACCTTCCTCAGTACATATTTGAAACCTCGCTATCTGCTGGAAAGGACAACATGTCTTGGCAGCGACCAGCAAGTGTGTGACAAGACAGTGCCCCTCATCTTCAACTTCAACAGTGCAGACAGTGTCCACAACACTCTTCAGGAGCTGGATATCTCCTAACAGCCTGGTATCATTCCAGTCTAGCTGTGTCTGACCTTTAACACTAATACAGTTATTTCATCCCTGCCCTTTATGTCTTTCATCTCCCATCTCATGAAAAAATGACAACAGTGAAGATTGTACTCCCCCACTTTTCTTTTACAAGAAAATGCTGTACATTGCTAACTGTAGGAACTGGAAGACAAGTGCCCCTTGGAAATTCCACTATACATGCCCTGCTCTGGTTCCCATCACTGCAACTGACATATATCCACATTTGAGGGAGAATTTAGAATAGTTCAAAAATAATAGAAACCAAGAGTTCAGATACATGGCAAGAATTCTTTTTTCTCTTCCTTACTTCATCATAACTTGCAAGATTATCCAAGGCCAATGCATTCCAGATGAAACTTTAGGCTTTCCTTTTAGGACACTGGACGTCCACCTGTAACAGACTGTTGATGTCACAAAGGTAAACAGGCACACTTAAAATACACCCCAAGCAGGTAAGCAAAGCAACACTTAGAACAGTGCTGTGTCTCCTCCCCATCTTCATGCTTCATGCCTTATTGCTTGTCAATTTTAGAGTCTAACACACTTCACAAAATGAGGATTAGTCTCAATTTACTTTTACTGCCAAATATTTGTGTCATTGCTATTTACTACAGCTGTTCTATCTGTGCTCCCAGCTGAAGACCACTTCAGAGACTTCCTCAGATACTGGTTCTTCAAACAGGACTATGCAACAAGCCAGGTCTGTCAATGCGCTGTGTCAGGGATGGGAGCTGTTTTACAGTGCTACCCTAACCACTGAACCTCTCAGCCTTAGCACCAAGAACACTGTAGGAAACACTGCCTTGGGCCCTTCAGCACAGACAACAGCCTGCCTTAAGAAACAATGCCACTCTGAACAACATCGAACTTACAGCTCTGCTACTGCCCAGACCAGACTTTCAGTGCTAGTCCAGACAATCAGCAGACATTAGCAACATGAGCTAGCCAACTTTAGTAGTCCCTCAGCCTCGGAGCAGAGCACATAGCACAGGAACAGGATTGATTTGAGGATATTGGCACCATGCAGAGCCTCAGCTCTTCCTTCCCATCTGTCTTCATCTCCTGTTTTCGTGACTTCCTAGGACACAACAGTGACACAAAGCACAGAGTCACCTTAAGACTCCTCAGTGGTTAATACTGTTTTGTTTCTACCTGAACATCTGTATTTTGGGAGACACTTTTCATGAAGTGTCCATGAAAACATTAGGAAGAGGCTATACAGGACAGGGTTTCAGGAAAGGCCAGTCTGGCCCTGAGGGTAAGAAGACATGCATCTTGCATGGCACATGTCACTCCATTAGCTTCAGCAGGCACTCTGAGGTCCTCGCTGCTTCCCCAAAGAAAACAAGGGTCTGCTTTATCCAATGCAAACAAAACTCTAAGAAGAAATACTGTATCTATCACCACAACCCAAGAATTACATCGTTTTATAAACATTTAAATCAAATTGCACATGACTATGCAGCTGTACTATTTCTCCCTAGCCATCATATTAATCCACTATGACCTTTCATTTAAAATTAACTAACACAGCCTGGATTTAATACATCAAGACACTGGTTTTAGTCAATAACAACTCTAAATTTTAATATAGGTTACATAAAGCAACTTCAGTTCTCAAGAACAGACAGATTATGCATCACGAACGTTCCAGGTGCTTAATTTTCTAATTCAGATTACTGGACAATACTGCTTTTTAAAACTTCAGAGGGCAGCAGAGCACCTGCATGCCTAAAGGATAAATAGCTTTACCTCAGTTATGAACATACCTGAATATCTCACCACTTATACTTGAAAGTAGCTTCATAAAGAAAAAGCACAGTATTTCCCCTTAATTTCAAAAGGATAAAAGCCTAGTTCACAGGTTAAAACCTAAAATATCTCCCTATACAACATCTACTATTATGTACAGCATAGTGTTGATACACAAGAGACACACCAATATATAACATACAAAGTGAAATAATCAACTGCACAAAAACTAATGAAGATCTTTTCCTCCTCTGAACACAACAGTGCTTCCTGAAAAAGTATGCAGAGATTACCATACAATACACTTCATTTTCATTAATTACACATTAAATACTATTTATTTTAATATCCCTAAATTTTTATTCTTAAACCAATTTAAGCAGCAATATTAGCTTCTGCTTCTTAAGTGGTACTTAGAAGTTTATTCTAAATAATAGACAGTTTCTTTCTATTTCACTAGATTTTTTTTTTATTAGACCACACAGTAAAGTATTTGCTGTTAAAATCATACCAGAACAAACAGTTTGCCCTTTCACTGACTGTCATAAAAGCTAGCCAAGATTCCATCTGGTTACTATTAGATGGGTGAAAATACCTTGATAGAGATACTTTGCTGGAGTTATTTTGAAAGATTTTATAAATTTGATACTTTGGCAGGTGATTTAAATGTGCTCTACATGTGAATTACTAATTGTAACCTAAGTTTTACACTAACTTTTCCATTTACAGGGGAGCCACATGTGTAGAAACAAATAAATAGTCTTCAGTGAAGCTGCTATAGCTGCTATCTACCAACATCAGCTCTCATAATGTGAACAACAGGACCGAAAAACTTTCAAACCTGTCTTTTGATGGTTCTGAACAATAGCCGCTAACTTAGTCTTCATGATCTCGTTATCAGGTTCAAGGGGACCACTGGAGGTTCTTTCTTCCTTCCCAACCTCCTCTAAAATTAGGATTAAATATACACAAATGACTTTTGAGTAGTGCTTGTCTGCTCTATTCTTAAAAACTTTAAATTATTTCATAACCCCAAAAATTTATGAGGGGCATTTAAACATATTTGCCCTCATATTTCTCCACTGCTGTACATGTCTACTGCTTCATTTCTGACTTAGCATAAAGTAAAAATTGTATTGGCTTTAGTTCTACTTCCTTCCAGTTTCCCATTGTTGCCACCATTTTTTGGAGACAAAAGTGATTCATCCAACTTTCTGCACAGAATGGAGCGCATTTTGTCATCCAGTGTCATTCTTTCCCCACCACCCATACAGCGTGAGTCACATACAACTGTTCTATTGCTCCATAGTTTACCTCAGCCAATTAAATACCAAAAGGATGCCAAACTGCAAGCTTTATCATGAGGCCAAGACATGCAGAACTGAAGTCCCCATGCTAGCCCAATGGTGCTTCTTGTAAGACTACTTCAAGCTCTTCTGCGTTATAGTCACATAATTCCTTTCTGCCTATTAAGAAGCTTTAGAAAATTTTGTTTTTTTCTAAATAAACAGGTGGAAAAGTGTTGGAACTCAAAATGTCTCTCAGACATTTTTAGAGGTTCCAGGCCTTGGTCAGAAGCATTTTAGATCACGGCAGGCAGCTGGAAACAGCTGTGATTTTGAGTTTGAGCCATGGAATGAGTTACCAACTTTGAAGGTGGAACAAGCAGTCACAAAGGGTTAGATAGTATAGTAAAAGTAGTTACAAAACAGAGGAGAATTTTTTTAGTATTGTACAGGGGGGTTTTAGCACCTGTACAGGAGGGTTTTTACTTTGTACATAGGGGTCAGAAATCTTAAGATTGAGGAAAGTGGACTGATCCTGTTATTCCTCCTTCTTCTTCCTTGCCTCCATGTTCTTGGTGATGTTGGCACTCACAGATTGGTTTAGAGTAGAAAAGCACTTTGTAATATAGGTAGTAGGTATTGGGGGAAAACTATAAACATGTAATACGTAATATATCATATAAAAGATAGCAGCAGCCCTGGGTGGGGGAGAGAAGAAGAAGACAGCAGACAGAGAGGATGCCAGGGTGTGTGTTTGTGCCTCTACCCAGGCCGCTGATCAAACAGCCGCAGCCTGAGAAGACAATCTTTTAGATAACTAACAATAAACTGCCTTAAGACCGAACAGCAAGAGCCTGCGCAGTTTTTCTTTGAAAGCACAGGTTGGAGGAGAGACTTTTCCACCACACGAGACCCCAGACCAAGCCCGGGGTTCTCACAGAAAAGCAGTTTAGCAGTTGTCAAAATTATGTCACAATTTTAACAGTGCTTTTACACTGAATGAAACTCTGCTCTGGATACATAACTTTTAACTCAAATCTCCAAGGCACCAGTGCTTTCCTGATTTCACACTACTGGTTGAAGCAACAGCACAGTAAAACTGATAAAACCTTACTCAGAGCCTCTCTTAATACTACTCATGCTGTAACTTCTCAGGATAGTTCCAGCCAACAGCAAGGAGTTATTTTAAAACTGCACTTTGGGGAAAAAAAAAAGTGGCTCAAAGAAAGAGTTTAAGGTTAAACAAGAAATATATAACAGAGTTGTATTCACTAAGTCAGCAGTATGACGTCCGGTGAAGGTATCATCACAGTTTCTCCTCTTACTTACCACCCTGAAATCATGAAACTGAAACTCACTTCATTACCAAGGAGGTATACAAGCCAGGTTATTTAACATAAATGGCTAATTAGCAAATTGTAGTAGTAATCAATAGCTTCTTTTTTATAATGAGCTGCACCTCCAGAGAAAAATCCCACCAGACCAAAACAACTCCAGGTGTATAAGAAGGGGAAGCAGCATATATTACTTGATTTCACACGCATATTAGATAAAAATTTGTTAAAATAGAACATGAAACTGTAGTAGATACATTTCTGATAAAACTCAAGAAAATCAGTGCATTTTAGCCTGTGCAGGATTTTTTTTTAACAGTCCAAAACAGAGAACGGGAAAAAAGTATTCTAATAAGTGGTTAATGTTCACAAAAATCTAACAACAATCAGTATTCTTTTTAATCTAAAGCAGAAAAATATTTTTATTTTGTAAAGGACTGGTAAGTGGGTCAGCAAGAGAACAATGAATGTTTCAAGGCTAAGGAACTGCAAATCTATTAATTCAGTAATAAGTAAAGAGGGCACACAGGCTATCTGCTGAGCCATGCAGGAGACAATAACACTGGCCGTCAAGACTTTCCTATTAAACGATAACAAAAAGCCCCTAGTAAGAGACAAGTGAAAATCAATTAACTGGGGAAATGGCAAAAGAACTCAAATATGGCTGTCAAACACTTCTCTATTCAGACATACAAAATCAAGGTCTCTTCAAGTCTAAAAAGCAGAAATGTCATGTTAATCAAATAAAAACGACAATATTCTTTTAAATCAGGTTAACTATGCAAGGTATCAAGTACCTGCAGCTCCTGCTGAAACAAAAAACGACTGGAACAAGTTGGCTCTTTGCAGAGTAAAACCCTTTGTTAAACAGCCAGTGTAAAGAAAAATCTACGTTAACCATTTCCAGAACACGAACATTATACTGTTATTTTAAACTTTATATCTGGCCCAGGGACAGACATTCTGCAGGCCTCCTTGCTGGCTGCATGTCTTTGTTCTCATGGCTGCACTGACACAACACAATGCCTCGCAGAACAGACTGCACAGGTACAGCCCCAGTGAAGTACTATGGGTAAAAACTGGGCTTTAAAAATATGCTGAACACTGCTGCAAGAAAGCACTTTCCTTACTGGAGGAGTCCTTGTGAGTGCGCTCCCCATTTCCCTTTTCTGCCCTCAGCACCTTTTCCAGCTTCTTGCAAGCAGCCACAACCCTGGAAATGACACTGTACAACAGAAGAAATCACTAAATGAAATACCTCTGATGTGTTTTTTTCTCCATAAATGGACTAATTCAGGACTTAATGAAACTGAAGGTACCATTTGGAAGCACTCCAAAGACTAAACAGATAGGCCAAGAGACACTTTTCTGTTTTAGAGTGCTCTGACAGATAACACATTTACTCATGTCTTTACAGCAAAGTAATTTTCCCCTGTCCCTTCATCTGAGCAGGAAAATTCCACTAATATTCTACATGTGGTAGAGAAAAACAAGTGAACTTCTTGCAAAGCCTGCAATTTGGATATGTTTGCAAAGACTGGCAGAAAGTACTGTTGTTTTAGGACATGTCTGTGTCAGTAGCAGCATCTTACCTCTCAGCACTGATTTGAGGTTCAGTTTGGCTTGTCTGTGCAGGTCCTCCACACAAGCTGGTCTTGAGGAGGGCAGGAAGACATTTTCCTGCTGGTGCCATGGAGCAGTGTAGTGCACAGTCCATCTACTCTCTTCATCTAGGTTGGAAACAGCTGCAGAGAGACACAATAATAAGAAAACTAGATGTTATTGCAGTTAGCTCTATCAGAAAATCCCACAAGTAATTTGCCACACGTAATCTAAAAACGAAAGAAGCCTTGTTTGCCACCATAGACCCATCAAAATACTCCTTAGAATCTCACTTTGTGACAGTTAAAAAACCCTTCCTTACATTTCTACGCTAAAATTAGTTCTGTAGGAAACACTGTTTACTCTTCCCATTTTTATACTTGCTGTTTTATTTACTCTAAACTTGAAACTCTGTTTTCCCCCTCTCTAGCTCAAACTCTTCGAAAAGGAATCAGTTTTCCATTCCCTGATCATGGCAGGTGCTGTGCAGTGCAGAATAGCTTGGCTCAAAGGTGCCCCTGGGAATACGACAGCCTTCATGAGAGATGACAACAGGTTCATTTGTATTGGGAAACAACCTTGTCTGACCTCCTGCTTCCTCACACCAGAAACAAGATTCCAGTGAAGCAAATAAATTAGCTATGCTCCTTTGTCATGAGTGGAAAGCAGACATAAACAAAAGCAACTCCATGGACAAATACTCCTCAGAGCACAACAGCACTGAAGAGGGCTATCTCTGGCCACCTCTTTGCACTCAATACAAATGTAAAAATAAAACACAGATCTTGTTCAAGTTCAGACAGTCTAGCAATGAAACAGCCAAAGCACATACTGCCAAGATTTGTTTATCATATATGCTTCCCAAGAGACAGCCACTGCATTTTGTTTCAAGTTTATCATCAATAAAAACTTATACAGTTGAATAGCCTTATCCCCCTACCCTGCTGTAAACAGAAAAAGGGCAGTTGGGGGTCATATTTTATGATCCCTCAGGCACCCTTTGGCCTTCAGCCAGCATGCTGCACATCCTTGCTTTTTAGCTCTCCAAAGCACAAAAGGACACTACAGATGTGCCGCCTTCCAAGCACCTGCCCTGCTGCCACAGCTCCACTGCTCCCAGCCTTGCTGTCAGCTCTGCATCTTCCTTTTGCCGCCTCTGCTGCTGCACTGCCTATGGCATCACTTTGTGGTTTGTCTGATGCCCTTGCAGTAGCAGAGGTGGTATGTTAAAGCTGAGAAGCAAAAAGAATGCAACAGCCTTCTGTCATCTGAAAAATTACACTTTCCTTAACACTACTGTGCATCTGCTGGGATCATTTCAGATTGAAACAATTAGCATTCTTAAGGAAAATAAGCTATGTCTCTAACTTCAAAACATAGCTACAGCCTAATGCTCAATGCCTGTTCTTTCCTAAACGGACTTGAGGTAGAGGGGGAGGTTCCTAACTGCTTCCCCTCACTTATTTTAGAGTAGTTTCAGACCTCAAATGGCCTGAAAATGGGTGCCCTCATGTCTGTGTCTTGGTCCTGCATCCCACCCCCTCTTCTCCTAAGACATTCTGGTTGCCCCAAGGCAGATACACATTCAGCTTGTGCCCATTCTTCCCATTCTTACTAATCAGTAACCTCAATCACAAAAACCGGAGAAGTCATCACCTACCTGGTTACAGCATCAATCACCCCCATCTAACAGAAAGTGACACTTAAAGTCAGTGAAAGACACCCACACCATCCCCTGGCTGAACCGGTGGATGGGGAGTGGGGTAAGGCTGGAGGAGGAAGAGGAGGAGGTAAACACCTGCAGCCAAGCCCACTGTCTGGCTGAAGCCCTGCCACAGCAAAATTAAGGCTTACTGCTCGTCAGATCAATAATGGTCATCAAAACTGGTCAAGAGAAGTGGTGCGCACATCTGCCAACTACTCTTTCTAGTGCGATTTGTCTATCCTTCATGACTTAAAGGAAGATCAATGTGATTTTAAAAGCCACTCTGAAACCAGAACATCTTTAAAAACAAACCTTGGTCAGAACAAACTTTACGTAGACACCTCAGCGATACAAGCCCATAGCCGCATAAGCAGAGACAGA
This sequence comes from Lonchura striata, assembly GCF_050655825.1. Lineage (NCBI taxonomy): Eukaryota > Metazoa > Chordata > Aves > Passeriformes > Estrildidae > Lonchura > Lonchura striata. The sequence goes on along the minus strand of NC_140705.1, from coordinate 62,992,363 downwards.
TGTCTGACAAACCACCACGATACCACGACACGCCGGCACACCCTGCCTTGTCACCGAGTCGCCCATTTCACACCGAGAACTTTGGCCCCTTCAAAATCACCGTGACAAAGCACTCCTAAAGCGACTGTGTCTCAAAGCAGAGGTCCTAAAGACCCTCACAATGCTGCCTCCACACACTCCACAACGAGAAACTATTAAAAGAGTAAGAAAAACGTAAAAAGAGACTGCAAGAAGCACAACTGAAGCTGAAGGGACCTGCACTTTCCTTCAGAACTGGGCTGCCTCCTGAAAGTACAGCGAGCACACAGAACTATACTTACTCTTTCTCTTGAAAAGTTTCATGAGAGATTTAAGCTTTGTGTTGATGAAAACCACCATTTTCAAGGTGCTGAACTGCGATCCTGGAGCTGAAATCCCATAGAAAGGAGGAGATGCAGAAAGGTGACTGCCACACTGAACCTGCTCAAACTCTGCACACCAAATTTCTCTTCTCCACGTTTCTCCCCTCTTTTTTTTTCTGAAATCACTTTAAATATGTGTAGAACTTTCTGACAGACGAAATAATTTACAATTCTTTAGCCTGAGTTTCTCCTCCTCGCATGTAACCCTGTGGGCTGAAAACAGCCACTTCCAACAAGCAAAACAGGAGAAAAAGCAGCCCGGCTGTTATTCTCCTTTGCGCAGGACGAAAAAGATCTTCTCCCTGTCCACAGCAATTACTCCGCTCTTGTTCCTCTCCTTTCCTCCGCTCTCCAAGTTCGGCTGCTCCAGAAAGTCCCGAGTTGGCAGGTGCCCGCTCTCCTTCCCATGTCTCCAGCCGCTGTGCCGGCGGAGCAGCAGGAGATCCCGGCACCTTCCCTGCCCCCGCCCCCTCCCAACGCACCTCCCCGGCAGCCCCGGCCTCCTTCCAGTTGCAAATGAGTGTTGCATTTTCGTGCTAATCAGGATGCTCTGCTTTCCCTCCGCTCCCATCCTTCCCTCACCACACCTTTTTTTTTTTTTTTTTTTTTTTTTATTTTCACCCTCTTGCTCCCACTTTTTTAAGGATCCAGAGCTGCGCCTTAGCTGGCTACACCACGCAGTCTCGGCTCTGCATTGCCTCCCCTTCCAGTCCCACTGCTCCACCCGTAGTCACTGCCACTGCCCGAGACATTCAGCACACTAATTTCACATATTGAATTTTATTCAGTTGCACTCCTAATTTATTCTTATTAGCGTCATCTTAGACCAGACACATGGAAAACAAAATCGAGTTATTTCTGGCTAACAGAGATTCTGTTATTCATCAAACGAAACTTGTGCACGGAGATGAAACAGCCCAGCTTTTTGAGATGCGCATTTTATCCTCATGTCTTAAAAAAAAAATACATCTGTACAGAGGTCCACAGCCATCCTTCCTAGGAATGAACTGCAATTTTGCAGAAGTTAAAGAGAAATTTCTAAGCACCAAATGAATGTGCTCAGCAGGGCATGCCCTCCGCATAATGTTCAGGCTCAAGAAGCAAGCCCTCCTCACAAAGCAAGCTTAGGAAACCCCCTCGAGTGAACAATGAAAAGGATTTTTTTCTTCAGGAAAAAGAAAAATGCCAGCAGCGGGGGGCTCAGGCTGACCCAAAGCTGCAGCAGACTCCAGCCTCTGGAGCACAGCATGTAAAAAGCAGATGCTCCACAGGAACTTCTAAATTTCATCAAACAGTTGAGACCCAGCACTGTGAAGAACAGACTGTAAATGAAATCTGTTCATCATTCTCAGAACACAGTATCATCAACATTTTATCAGTATTTTCCAAATCCAGAAATTTTGCAATTGCAACATGGGCTTGACATCAAAACTACCATGAGCAGCAGGTCTCTCCAGCAGCTGCTAGTCCAAGAGGCATTTTGACTGGCTGAGCTCTGCCAAAGGGACAGAAGACCCTTGTGTCATGGCAATGGCAATGAAGGCACCTCTGCTTTTTGCACTGATTTCCATCTCGTACCTTACACAAAAAATTACTCTGGCATGAAACTCTAATAAGAAGGTAACTATTTAGTGCTGGTTTAGAATTAAATATACAGTAATACCCCTGTCAGACATTTACCATCCACAAACCATAAAATGTGTGCTTGCTGGACACACATTGAAAGTGAGTTTAGAGTGATTCTATTTCTAACTCCAGCTACACTGCCATCTGAAAGCAAACCAAGGCGATGGTGACTCCTTGTCTATTGTGGTGTCGATCTTTTTAGGATGTAGAAGTGCCTCTACCTACCCATGCCTCTTCCTTAGCATGTAGGAAGGGGAGCACGGGGAAAGGAAACAGTTCCAAGCTATAAAATGATGGAGTCTGGGCTGCTGGAAGTGAGACAGTCTGTTCCAAAGGTGTTTATGGAACTTCAAAAGTGCCTTGCAAGCCCTAGGAAGCAAGACCTGTTACCTTTTCATGGTCAAGCCACTGTGAATAAACATGATCCTGGGTACTTTGGGCAGCTTGGAATCCTTTTCATTTCACCCCGGGCTACAATGTGTGCCAAGTGTAGTGTGCTTTTTGTTATTGGATCTTCAACCCACCCTAGAGCATTTCTCCTGCCTGCGAACAAGCACCTGATCACTGTCCTCTACCCCATCTCAGCTCGGAGGCAGACATTCAAATCCAGCAACAAACAATACCTTAATTGTTGTCTGCCTTTCATCCCACTCCCCACCCCGACCCTGCTTCCACATACCCTCAGGTCATGCTGTTAAAGAGGTCAGACATCAAAAATGGCTATCATGAGGGACTACCCCAAAGGAAACACGGTCTGGCTACTCCTATCTGGAGTTCTGAGAGTCTGAGCTAGTCCAACAACAACAACAACAAAAAAAACTCTTCTCCACCTGAGACAAACCCACTGACTTCCATAAAATTCATCATGTTATCTCAACCAAGCTTTGTGTAAATGCTTTTCCTGTCTCAAGAAACTGTCATCTAACAGCAATTCTCTGAGAACTTAAAGCATGAAATGCCTGCACTCCTCTGCACTTAGCCACCTTACATCGAGAAGAGAAGGAAAAGATGGGGCAGTTTGAGAAAACTTACACTAGCTACTATGCAAACAAAGGACTTCAGCCTCAAACACTGCCAATCCACCACACAAACTCACAAGAATTTCCACCAAACAACAAGAACAAAAAAACCCCACCTAAAATTAACTTGATAGAATAAAATTTAAAAGCTTGTTAAAGCCAGATAAACCCAGCATGAACAGTAGGTGCGTACAGTGTGATCAGTTCTTTACATGCAAATGACTCAGAGACAAGTAGCAGACTGAGGAGACCTTGCTCTGTGACACACTTACTACTCCACCTTGGGCAAGTTAATATTAACACACTGTCTCAGTTACCACATCCTTAGAAGAAAGGATCACGCTGCCACATAAGGACCACAGAAATACAGAGGAATCAGGAATATCACAACTAATATAGAAAACATGGAGAACAAGGTCCAGTAAATGTTAGTTTTCACTTCACACTGGATGGGACTGGTCACAAAGTAAGGCTCAAGAATCTTCATCCTAAAAAGTCAGGGACTGGAGCAAAGTAACTTGAGAGGTGGAAGTAGCAGTGTCAAACAGCATCCTCAAAATCACAACTGTGTAATGAACTCATTAGCAAAATGCTTTTTTTAGTCCAACTATAATAGTTTTTAATCCCTGAGTGGTTAAACTGATTCTGAGTTTCTAGTAGAGGCCGCATACATGCAGAAGAGAAGTAGAGTGGCTGCTTGCATGTGGCATGCCTGAAAAGCTGTAAGCATTCCTTCACTCCCCTCCCTGCTCTATCCCCTCTTTAGAGGGGCTTTCCATCAGCATTCTCTTCCTAATTACCAGCCCATGCATATATATGCAGTACAAAATTTAGGAAATATTTAAGTTAAAAAAAAAAAAAACAACCAAAAAACCCCACAAGAATAGTTAAAGCAATGCTTTCCAGCTCCCTCCCACAAGTGAAAACAATCTTAACCATTTTATTTTCATGAATGAGAGGTAAGCCCAGCACACGATATATCAAGTTAATTAAGAGAATGATGCATCAAACCACTAAAATGTACCATCATCTCAAAACCTAAACTTCAAGTTGCAGGCCTTAGCAACTTTATCTGGACAATGGAAAAATCCTCCATTAAACAACTGTGTAGCATTTATGACATTTTAAAAGGAAAGAAAAAGTAAAACTGTCCATCTGAGCTGGAAACTAACTGCATTGTGAGAGCTCTTCCAGTGAGTTTCTGTTTAATGTACAAAAGGGAAAGTGGAAACGCTGGCAAGCAGATGTACACAAAACAATTAAATCGATGCCTTTGCTTTTACAGACACGTCACTCATATGCTCTAAATAAGTTTCCACTGTGCCATCCTACAGCAGCTCACAGGGAAGAAGCTGTTGAAGGGCAGTTGTTTCCAGCACGTCTGCAGGAATGTGTCTGTGTAGGACATGCTCGGGATTGCTCCCTGCCACCCCCAGCCACCCCCCCTGAGCAGCTGTGGTGTCCACAGGGGTGCAGCTATGGAGTGATCCCCACGCACCCCCTCCCCACACTGCACAGAGCACCCAGGCATCTGCAGGGCAAGCCTGCAACTGAGCAGGGCTATTAAACTCCTTCCTGCAGGTCACAAGGCTCCTGCCTGCCTCAGACTAAGACCACCCAGCTTTGAAATCTGCACTTTTACTTCTAAGTGAGATTTCTATAATGAAGAAACACCAGAAAAGCCAAATGCCTCAGGTATTTTCAAAATTCACACCCAAGCTTTGTGCCTGTTCTGGCCACCTTCACCCATGCTGTTAACCATTTGCTGGTGCCTAAATGGACTCCTTGCAGAGCACAGGAGTCAGTAATTTATGGTCAGAATGGGTTTCTCCCTCCCCGAGATCCCATCCCGGCTGGCCCTCTCCCGGCATCTTTCAGGAGAACAAAAGTGCTCCCTCCACAAAGGCTGTCCCGGGCGGCACCGCATTCAGCAGCCCCCAGCCCCAGCTCCCCTCGCTCACAATGGCCTCTTTCACGGCAACCTCAGCCTTGGGGAAGCGCGATACTGCCCCGGCTACTGGGAAATTACAGTTCACTGAATCTGGGATCAGGAGGAAGAGGAGGAGAATGCACAGGGGAGAAGGAAAGAAGAAGAAAAATTGTTTTATCCTAAAGCCACCACAACAACACACCGAGAAGGACCCATGCCCCAGTGCAGGGCCAGGGGAGTCAGGACTGAGCCTGGGCCTGTGCAGCTATCAGGGGGCAGGTACTGCTGGAAAAGAGGGTACCCGGCTGTGCCCTCCTTTATCCAAGATCATAAAGGATTATGCCTGCAGGCTCTGGGAAAGGGGCTGCCCGGCGGGGGCACAGGGAAGAGGGGGCAAGATGAGAAGGAGAAGCAACACAACCTAAGCCAGAGAGGACAGAAAAGCAGCAGACTGATTGATCTGATGATCCTATTTAGGTCACAGCACAATAAAGCTAATTCATTCCTTTAACAATTCAAAACATCTTTCCACAGGATCCTCTATCATGCAAACACGTCGGCAGAAAGAAAAGGCAGCTTTGGGCAGGGCTGCTGGCAGACAAAGCAGCAGTTTCTTTTGGTTAGAGCATCTCCCCACACAGTAATGGCACTCAGAAGAACAGAAAACATTTTGTGAATGTGCAATTTTGTTTTATTTTAAATTGCAGGGCACAATCCTTTTTCCTTTGGCCATTTCTGAACCCCAGTTAAGGCAACTTCAGCTCCCAGAGAAGAATTTTTTTAATCCCTAGGGAACAGTACCCTTTTAGGATGTCACCAGGAAATAGTCTCAATTTAAATACCAAATCTACCTGAATGCTCCTGTGCTATGGCTTACCCTCGAGAACTGACCAAAACTGGCAGGGGCAAGTAAATTAGTCTTCAAAATCTTGACTCTTACTTGCCCTAATAATGCACAACAGAGAAAATCATTCTCTTCTGAATTAGTGATGGAAAAAATACCAGGCAGATAAGTTTGCAAGTCTTCTCATTCAAAGCATCCTATAGGACGAGGAGCAAAACCAACAAAACCAGACTGCAAAAATTCCATTTCTGAACTTCTGTCCCAAACAATCTCCCAGTAATTCCGTCTTTGGCAGCTGTGCTCTTGGGCATCCACACTAATATCCAACAGACATTTTCAACTAATCTCAGTCTGCATTCTCCTTATGGGTTTCCTGAAGGGGACATGCTTCCTACTCATTCCACTTATTTAAAGATCACAAGGAAGAATTTTTGTAGCCTATCTTGGCCTCCCTGCCCAGCACTGCTCTTCGGCATGCTTTTATTTATACACAGATTATCCTGGTATAAGGGGTTACAAATTCTTCTATTTTTTTGGCTTTCTGCTGACTCTCAAAAAATTCTGGGTGGGTCTCATTTAAGCTTGGAGGCACACTTTCTTAAAATTAGGCATGTACATTCTTGAGATTCCTATAAATGAAAAAAGTTAAGCTCCTTGGAAAATACCAACCTACATAGAATCATACAACTGCTCATGCCAAAAAAAAGCATCAAGCACCCATTTACTGTCTTTCACAGCAACTTGATAAAATGCTTTGTTCATTAGAAATTTTCAAAAATTTTACCTGAAAAGTCTTGTCTGCACAACACAATACTAAAATGATGAGTAAAAGTAAAGGCTCACAAAAGTGGACATTTGCTGTTGCTCCTAAAGCCCTAAGATTTTTGACAAAATCTAAAAACCCAGGTGTGTTCCAATTAAAGACACAATATACGCTAAAATAAAAGTCTCCAAACTAAAGTAAGGCATTGAGTTCCTGTAACAGTGACCTATTAATAATTACTGCCGGATTCAGCAATGTGTAGGGAAACAACTGCACCAAAATCTGTACCACAGAATCCCCAGAGATTGTCTTTGGCTGACCATGGGCATATGGATCTCAGATGTGATCAAATACCAAAAGACTTTGAAAATGATTTTTAAGATTATATTTGTGTGGTCAGCATCTTCTTATCAAAGTCCTCAATAAAACCAAATGAAAGGACTAATACTGTTAATCAGTTAAACTTTCAAAATTTGTAATGTAAATACCAATGTAAATGGCACTGGTTTGATTAAAAGTTTCAGAGATCTGTTATTAATCATACACAATCTAGAGGCTCAAACCTCACAACATGCCATGGTGGATCAGCACTAATTACTGAATAATAGTTGTGTTTCTTTGAGTAGCTAGTAAAATGGCATCTAACAGTTTATGTGATGCTGAAGTGATAAAGGTGCCTTGCCACTAAGCATCTTCAGAAAGCACTAAGCACATTGTCTACTGTGCATTTTAGTATTGTGGCAATGGTTTCTATAAATAAGCATGTGTGAGCAACCGGCAAACAAAAGAATCACAATGTAATCCACAAACTATTAAAAAATGCAGATTATCTCCCCTCCCGCTTTCTGTCTTCAATTTCTGCCTCCATTTCCTGCCAGACAGAAAAGGAGTAGATCGCTTGCTTTTCCTTCAGGATTCCCAATGCAGATACCTACATTTCTTCTTGTTTTAGAAAAAATAGTTATTCCTTGCTGTTTCAATCCTTCATAAAACCAAGAAAACAAAAGAAGTTGTAACACAGCAAGGGGTTTAACATACACTATTTAAAATGAAAGATACCATTCTTAAATGCAAAAATGTCTTTCGGTATCTTATCCCCACCAAGCACAAAATACGAACTGCAGAGAAGTTTGCATTTTATTGGAAGAGATGAAGTAGAAGTTGAAGAAGTGTAAATATAAAACTTGAGATGGCAAAGGCTAGTTTAAAAATTGTTTCTCAAGTGCTTTCACTACTTGTATCTGAAAACCTTTGAAAATGTACAGTTATAGTACCATCACTGCCTCTTCAGCTCTGAACAGACCTCGGGCTGTGTAACCTGACATCATGTCTTCAGAGTAACTTGCTGCCAGTGGTGAACTCTCACTTAAAGGCATCTGCAATGCAAGCATGCATCCACAATTCAGATCAGCAGCACATAAACTAAAACTACCAATTTATTTTTGGATGAGCTTCTGAATGGATCATCCCACTAATAAGACATACACTACAAATCAGATTTCCAACACTTAGCTGGAGACAATACACAAATACAGAGACAATTATGCAGATATAGAAATAAACTTCTGTGTAGAAATATCATGGATTTTCCCACACAGAAAAGAAGTTGAGTAAGTTTCATTCTTGAAACTTTCCAGTAGCTGTTAAGACAACAGAGGAACAAGACAAAGAAATATCAGTAGTTAACTACTACTAAGCAAACAAACCTGCCACCCCAAGGTAATTGATAAAACTACTTTGTATCCCAGCAGCTGCATTTCAACACTGCACAATATTCCAGATTCAACTGTGAGGTAAAGATTGGTTCAGAAGACTGTTAATCACTGACATATGTGCTATTGCAGAATTGAAACAGGAGAGCATTTTTCATTATTAGTCAGTCAGAAAAGAGAAGAAGCATGGTATTAGAAGTCTGGAAGAATCAGGTGTGAAATTTTACACCAGCTCCAGGGCAGGGCTGACCCCTAGAGCAGAAGATTCCATTTAAATGTAAAGGAGATAGTAGATCACAGTCAATGTGAATAAACCTTCAGGAAAACCAGTCAACAAAACCATGGCAATGTTTTCCCAAAATTGGTATGTTATATGCATGAAAAAGCAATTGCTTTTTCCCATCCTGATGGATAATGACACAAGTAGTCTTGACTTTGGCACACACTTAGGATGCTTTGATGCAGCATTAAAAAACTTCAATCCCAATTCACCTTAGACAAAAGCACCACCTAACAGGATCCCTGCTTTGCCATCATGCAAGGAATTGTCTAAGCTGATGCACCAAAACTCAATTTACATCTTTGTTTTTCAACCATAGCTGGTTTGAAGAACATACCTGAAACTACAGCCATTAAAAATACCTGACACATCCACAATGACTAGTATTCTGTACAGAGCACATATCCGGCTCCAAGAACAAATAAATTAAAATACTGAATTCTTATAAGGCATGGAAAATACTCCTTTTAAACTTAGGGTAATCAGCATCCTTCTTCTCTTTGGATTAATTAAATCTATCAAGAACAGGGTAGCATCATCAGGGAAAAAAAAACTGTGCTCACCTTCAACTACTGGACATAAAGGAGTGTAATTTCCTTTAACATCATTAATTATTTACCCTAACACTGCCACCAGCATCTGCTTGGGGATCTGCTTGTCCCCCCCAAACAGCAGCCCACTGATCCTGGTCTAAACATAACGTTGTGTTTGTGGCAAATGTCTGACAAGCAGAAGGAGGGCCAGGTTGGTTATAAGACATTGAGAAAAACTATGAGGGATCATTCAGTTAGGAGGTGTGCCAAATCTGCTTTGGAGATGCTACCTAGCTCCATGTTTAAATAGCCCTTCTTGGAACACATCAAAAACCACTCGGAAATGGTTTTATAAACTTCTGTTGATGCCTTTGGGCAATGATGAATGTGATCTGCAACCCCTGTGTGGGAAACTTCACTGCTAAATTCCTCATCAAGCCACATAAAGGACAATGAACAAAGGACAACACTAAACCAGAGGAGGAAAGGTTGCCCCATAGTCATTGTGGCTCGAATCAGAAGTCAATCAGACAGGGGATGAGACCTTTGGGATGAGCAACACATGGCCACAGACCCCACAGAGAGCAGCCAGCTGAGCATTGCCATGGAAAAGACATCACAGATAACTTGTCTTTCAACCACAGCATTTACAGGTTTTCTGTATCTTCTCCAGCAACGCTGCTTCATGCTCAGCTGGTGGGATCAGCCCTCACTGGTAATCCAGTCAGTTCCCAGTACACTGAGATACAATTTCCAAACAAATGCCAGGAGCTGCAGCCTAACAGCCACAAGCAGTGTATTGGGGAATTTGGCCTTTAAATTAATAATGGTCAGGCCCCAACCTGCCTGCCTGAGTAGAGAAGACATGGGGAGGCTGATACAGCACCCTTATGCAGGACTGGAGAGGTGGCATAATGGGGTTTCACATTTTTTATTCTCTTCCAATGACTTCAAGTCAAAACTGGTCAGCTCACACATCAGCACTGTTTCTGTAACTGCTGTAATGGCAGGCACTGCTTGCAATCCAAAATTCAAGCTGTGCCTTTCCAATCATGCTTCATCTCTATATTCCAGACTCCACACTGCTATGTATTACAGCACCAATTGAGACATAATTGTGATGAGCCACCTAAAGCATTTTTCTTATTTAAAAAACCCCCACAATAACCCCTTTGTCCCAATTTCTGCTTAGGTGTAAAGAATGTCATCATTATTGTTTGGGTTGCACTGCATGTTCTTAGACTAGATCAGATCCAATCTACCTCTCAACTGCTTATTAGCAATTCCTTAACTGTGTGACTCCTTGTGTCTCCTTTTACACTTTCCAATACAGTTTGAAAAATGCTTTTATGGAACAATATCTTAATTAAAACAAAGCCTCCGACTCTCTCACTTTCTTTTAAACTAGCCAATCTCTCTCAATCCCAGCTTTTCTGAGAGATATAGGAAATGCAAGCAAAATGCCATCTGTTGGCAATGAGAGGGGACTAAGCCTTTAACATTGAAATATTCATTTTAGAAAAGCCAAGCAAAAATATTTAATTGACTGACAAGACTGAGTTCTCTAAATCACTGTAGATTCCAGGTCCAGTCCTGCAATTTATTTCACAATAGTCATATTTCTATTTGATCTGCCATTAACTCATATACTTCTTTTCTAAGAAAGCAAAGAGCTGCCCTTGGGCCTTCCTCATATCAAACCTGCTCACCCTTTGGCTTACAAATTGTAACATGGGTCTTTACTTTCCTTTCTGAAGAGAAATGAAGGGGAAGGTAGAAAAAATAAACTCAAGGTAAGCTTTGAGGACTTTTTTAGGTCTCAGTCCAGTAGGCTTTCTTTGCATGCATCATGTAATTTGTCCCTACTGCACATACCTGCCTGCAGGACAGTGCTGCGTGGAGGCAGGAGACAGCCACCCCACAGCCCTGCTGAAGGAGATGCTCTACAGACCGTGATAATGTCAGACTGGGGCTGACAGGACAGAAATCACTTCATGTCTACTCCAGCCTGCACCTGCTGCCTGACAGAACTGCTGCACATCTGCTGAGAGTGACTGCTGCCTGCACGCAGCAAAAAGAAAGAGGAAAAAAAAAAAGAAGTTGAGGGTATTTTTCTCAAGTCTCACTTCTAAGAAGATAAATTTAATATCATTAAATATCCTACTAGGTAAAGTGATGCCCGTTAAATGCAGTGGGCCAGGCCATTTGCTTTTTGCTGTAGGTTATTTTACACCAACCAATCCTCCTATGGCACGGTTTTTATTTTTCATTCTAAGAAATCCAGTTCTATTCAAGACTTACTGCCAATATTCAAAAAGACTACGTACTTGGAGCAAAATTGCATAAAATATAAAACCCAGCAAGTTTTTCACTCCTCTTGGATCTTCCAGCCTTGCTCCTATGAGAAGTGATTCCAGGCAGCGCAGGTGCATCCATCGGCACAGCATGCAAACAAAGGCAGATGGCCACGTGCCAGCAGGGCAGCCTTCTGCAAATTACCAAACAAATTCAATACCAACTTGCACAGTAGTATTTTCACAAATATGCAGTCACTATGCAAGACACAATTCTTTCTACTCAAATCCCTCTCACTTTTAAATACAGTAATTTACATGGGTGAAAAAACCCCCCAGATTTATTGTAAAAATCAGATTGCATCAACAAGCTCCAGGCACCCTATCATTCTAAGACTTGTCCTCTACAGACACCACTCTGCCAGTTCATTTTCTCTCTTCCATAAGTAAGTAGCCTTCACTCTACTCCACTGTTTCCCACATGGTTAACATGAATGTGGCAATTAATATGCAATTAATAAAATGGTGTGATCAACTGCTTTTGTTCACAGCAGCAGCTGGCCTGCATGTTAGAGTGTAATTAGACAAATTAAGACATACCGCTTTTGTTTGTGGATGGACTGACAGCATTGCTTATGCTTAAACGTCACTAAGCCTATTGGCATTTGGGATTATTTTAAACTTGTCTTTTTTTTATTAACACTACAAGGTATGAATAAACCAGATTTATATGCTATGAGCTCCAATGCCAGCAAAGTGCAAGTCTGCTTTACCTCTGAGATGTTTGCACAAGCAACTGAGAGTGGAGGACAGAAGTGATGTATTTCAGAGAATGAGCACCTTTTAAGTATCACAGTGCATAGGATGGAGCACATGGCTCTGGACGTGTGAAAAAAGCAGAGTTCATCTACAACTGTATCTAAGCAGAGGTTTGAAAATCTTGAAAATCAAGCAACACAAGCACTTGTCAATGATAGGTTAGGACTTGGAGACAACAGAAGACTAAAAATCTGTTGTAATCTATCAGACTTTTAATAACCATTTCCTTTAAAGAATGCCCTTTCTGTGGAGTTTCACATTCTCCTTACCACGTTTCCACTATAATCTGATCTGATTTTCTTACAGCATTCAAAACCATTTATTGACTTCACAAGCAACTTGCAGTGAGACCTGGAAATATACTGTATCCAACATCCATAAACCCCAGAAGCTTTCATCAAATTAAGCACTGAAGAACCTACTCAGTGTACCATTAACCACTATCCTCAGCCACAGGCTTTCCAATCTTACTTGTTTCACATGTGAATTTGCATTTAAGTTGCTCTACCTCCTTAACTACAGCAAATTATCCCTTGCCTCAGTCATAAAAAACACTACACAAAATATGTCTCTGAGCTCTCTATTTTTTCACACACCTGCAGGAATACCACACACAGCTTCTTCACTGCTCACAGGCAGAGAGGAATGAAATGTCCACCACCAGCACCTCCTTGCAACAGGAAGCTCAGGTTCACACCTAATAGTGAGCCACCAGGCTAGCCAAGTGTTTTCTTTCAGCAAGGAAACTCTGGAAGACCTTCATATTAATGCTAGTGATTCACTCAAGTGTTTTACAAAAACGTAACATCTTTTGACCCATCGTATTCCAAGTTCTTCTTCATCCCTCTCTTCATCCACATCACTCTTGCATTTGATTCATGGAAAGGCATAGGAGACCAAGTGCTGGACACCTCCATGGCCCATCCAGATGAGAACAGGCAGGGAGGCTTGTTTTCTATGGAGCATGCAGAGAATGTGCAGCAAAGTGAGTAAGAAATGCAATACACATATAGAAACACACACCAGAAGAGTTGTTATTTATCCAAGACCTGAAGTAATTTTGTCCAAATGGAGATGTGCCCCTGTTTTGCAACATTACTGTGGCTTGTTTTAGCCAAATGAACAAAACCTCCAAAAAAGCTCAGCTGTAAGACAAGACATTAAAACAAGACAGCAAAAAGGAAGAAGGGAGAGGGGAATTCCCACATTTTCTAGACATGCAATAAAAATTATATAAAATTTACTTTTTCTTTTAAAAACAAACCAGTTACTAGCTTTTTCTGGTGCAATGTGATATGTCAGCTGTTATGGTATGAGCTGGACACAGCAGATAAAATTGGGAATGAGGGTGGCCAGTCACTTGCATGAGGCTCTGTAAGTAGCTGTCCCAGCCATTCACCACATAGACTGAGTCCTTGTGTCACTTAGGGCACGAAAGGCCACAAAGGCTTGCTTAGTGCTCCACATGGCCCAGAATTTGCAAAGATGGAAAGCAATTCAGCCTTTGTTTCACACTGCTAGATGAGAAAGCAAAGAATGAATCCTCCCAGTTTGCAAAGATTCTGGCATCCTTTTCTTTTTAGTATAACATCCTTTCCTTATATAGGGAAATATCTCTTAGCTTTTGGAAGAGAAACCTGGAAAAAAACCATCGTGAACAGTGGATAATAAAATATCCAACTTGGTTCACAACATCCTATTAATGTATAAATAGATCTAGTTATTATTTCAAATGTAATGTTTTTTCACAAAATACAAATAACACAGGCAGGTCTCAGCTTTAGATATGAATAAAGAAGAAGAAAGCATTCTTTCATGAGCTAGCAGCCAACAAAAAAATCCCAGTAACTGAAGCCACTTGTTTAACAAACATTAAAAGTAATCTGATATTGCCACTGGCTTGCTCCTGCATCTGTAGAAGACAGAAAAAACTCAAAACTCCTTATCAAAACTTTATCATCACAAAAATCTGGCAAGAGCATACTGTACCTTTAAACTTTGCAAATTAGATAAAATATCAAGTGGCAATGGGAACTACAAGAGGCAGGTGATGCTCTAACCAGGAGGAGGTGACAGCCTCCCACAGCAGCAATCACTGCTAGCAGTCTCACCGCCTCATATTTCAATTCACCAGGCATTTAAACCAAACTAAACTAAGCCCCTGACATTTTTGCCAAACTTGGTCAGTGGAGTATCTCAGTTTAACTTTGCTGCAGGAAAACCAGTTACCAAACACTCAGCTCCACTGGAGTTTGTATTTGTGAATGAACATGTGATGGTGACAGCCCCAACACCACTGTAATACTGCTTTTCTGGCAGGCAGACAGGCTGTTAAAGGATGTAGTGCTGCACTCTGGCTGATTTTAATCCTACGTTGTCTATTTGCACTCAATCTGACAGCAAAGAACAGCAGAAGAACAGCATCACAGATACTGGAACAGGCTGAGCTGGTAATGCAGAACTTTCACTTCACAATATGACTAATTTAACAGTTTTATCAGAATAATTGCAAAGCTTAAAAAGCCTTCAAACCCTAAAATGGTAACCTGATTATTATGGCTGCTACATCACACCACAAGTATTTTGATTATTGATTATTTGGTAGCAGGAGCACAAGGACTACTGCTGCAAACTATTGAGATCACCTCAGTGAGGATGCCCCCCCCAGACCATGAGGAAGTTGAAATAATTTGACTGTATTATGTTTTCAAACAACCCTAACACTACTGGGAACATTTTCGGTGGAGTATATCAGCACTGTGAAACCTCTCCAAGTGCAGTTCTCATGATGCTGGATAAGGACCCCAAAGGGAGGCCTTTATCAACAGAGATAAAGCCCAGCCAATAATCCCCAGCTGTGCTCTGCAGTTATCACTTGACCTGGTCCCAGAAAGCACTTCCACCCTTAAACACTTTTGTTCCTTAAAATAAACATTAACAGAGTTTAAAGTGACAGAGACTCTATACTCCAAGAGAAATAGTACCTGTCCCACCCATAACCATTTTAACTGATGGCTTAATTACCCTGCTATTCTTTTGTTTCTATGGACCGAAAACGAGTAAGAAAGGACCCAGTGGGGCAGAGCTGGTGCCCCACAGTCTACACACTTGTACTGTGGTGGGACACCACCACTGAAGCACTAGAGGTTCTCCTGGGAGGAGTCAGGCCAGAAAGCAGGGTGACTGATTTTTGTCATTCACTGTTTCAATGAAAAAAATTCATTGGAACTCTGATGATTTGGAATTCAGAAAGAATAAATAAAATGTATAGGGTCATACCAGGTATCAGCAAAATTCAACATAAGGAATACTGTAATAAACTTGGTCTGAAATATGTGAAAGTTCATTGCTAAGGACAAAAAACTGCATTAAATAGCTTTTAGATCACAAGTCAAATAATTTAATCACTTATGTAAGTGTTGTACTATAGATCAGTGAAATTACACACATGGACACAATTGTCAAATATCTTCTGAAAAGTTTTATAATTTCAATTCAGGTGCATTTTAGAGAGAAGGGAATGCTTTCCCTATGGACAGCACAAAGAGGGAGCAGGGATTTCTGAGTACCTTACCTAGGCTCCTCAATCCCATTTCCACACTCTGGAGAAGCACATTCAAACAGAGTGGTTGCTCACAATGGTCTGAGCAACACCTCCGAGGGCACTACAAGAACCAGCTCTGAAAGTCAGTGTCACAACTTTGTAGGAATGAACTAACCCGCCATCCAGCAAGAGAGACAAATCCCAAAAGACATATACACACACCCAAGGCTATCTGGGGCATGAAGGGCCATATCCTCCTCCTCCTCCCAAAAAGCATCCCTGGAAGCTGTTTCCTAGACCCTAACCTCTTCAGGACTTTCCTAGGTCAGACAGTGACTATACAGTTTTACATAAAGGAAGAATTTTCATTTTCCCTCTGAATGAACCAAAACTGATCCTCTGCTCAAAAATACAAAAATTCAGCAGAAGATGTGGATTTTTGTTTGCATGCAGTATAAAAAAATTACCTCCTCCTGAAAAGGCCTGAAACAATAATGTAAATCACACTCCTCCTACAGGAGGGGGCATCAAATGAAGTTTGCTTAGTAATGAATGGAGAATATGTTAATTCAGAAAACAAAATACAGGTGTTTTTGCTACTCAGTGTTAGAATCATGTGGCAAGATGGGGATTTTTCAGTTCCTGGTAATAATGAGCCATTGTCAAATAGTCAGTGTGAGACTAATGAGAAAAAGAAAACTCAATACAGTTGTAAATATAATCATGTACCTTTTTTTTTTTTTTTTTTTTTTCCCAAGACCAAGGTACAAGATAGCCAGCCAGCTGGCTTTTGCAGGAAAAGCTTTCTTTGTCTTGTAAAATTTCTCCCCCATCACCCTTAAATAGACTTTTCTGAGCAACCATTCCACAAACAGCTGGGTGCCTTTGCTTAGGTGGCCAGAAAAGAAGGGAAGGCAAGCATTAAGGCTAAAAACAAAACAACTGAACATTACCATTGTCTGTCCTCTTCTCTCCTTATTTCCCATCTGTACTTGCCAGTGAAATTTGAAACTATTCAGATTAAAAAAGGAGAGTCATCACAATTCAGGAATTCTTTCTTCTCACGTTCAGAAGGAAAATAACCTTAGACCAAAGGTTATTCAAAAGCCGACTGTTTTTTAAAATAAGTACTCATCAACTGCATTAAGCACCTTTTGAGTCTGTCAGACCTTTTTCTTATTTTTCTTGGCCTTTTCATCCACTGATTGTTCCTATGGCTTTCAATTAAGAGTGCTACGTCAACAGTTCCACTCATCTAAACAATCATTTTGCTGAAAAGGAGCATTATTGAATTGAAAGCAAGTGCTCAAGGCCTCTCAAACACAGGCATATCACATGCACAAAACAGTACCATCCTGTATCAACTCAGCAGTCCCATCAGATACAATATTTACATACACTGTCCTGAAGGGGAAATACATTATTTTTGTAAGAAAATTGTTCCTAATGCCTTCATCCTCCAAAAGATAAATAAGAGTATTTTCCTTGTTTATGTGTATTTATTTATTTCCTCAATATTGACAACACAATACTAAACAACCAAAATAGCTAAGGAACAGGAACTGATCTTACTTGGCCAAAAGGAGTTGTCGTCTTTGCTCAGAAACTTTTTCTTGAGGCGCCCAGGCAGCCTGGTGTGAGCGTTGCCCATTTTGCTGGAATACAGCGGGATGAGTTCCTCCTCCTCCTCCTCATGGTTGCAGCTGGGCTGCCACTTGCTCCTGCCGAGGCACCCGACCATCGGGTCGGCGGGCAGGCAGTGCACATAGGCGATCATTGTGAGATGCCGCTCTCAAGGATGTCCCTGCTGTCCCCAATGGCTAGTTCCGAGCAGAAGGGAGTGGCCTCCTTATAACCCTTCAGCTGACGCATTCAAAAGGCTGTGGAGAAAAAGATTTTCTCCTCCTTCGCACTTAGGCGAGCTGAGCTATTTGGATATCCCGAAAACTGTCTGGAATAGGATTCTGTAAGTCTTTGAAAAAGAAGGAAAACAACAACAACAACAAAATCAAGCACCTGGTTAAGCAGCCCACTGTAGCTACTGGCTGCCCTGCTCCTGCCCTCCTCCCGCCCGCGGCTCACAGCCACAAACAGGAAAATAAAGGCTGCAGAGAGCCGGGAAACCCAGTCACCTGCCACAGACCTCGGCCCTTTCTGCTTCCTCTCCAGTCTGTGCCTTCTCTTAAGCCTTATCCCCGATTATTTACTACTCTGAACAACATGTACTACAGCCACACACAGATGGCCACATCCAAGAAGCTTATTTAAAGCTAAATTACTATAATTGCTGTGACACTGGCAGCTACAGAACCGTAACTGGGCAGGAACCTGCCAAGAACAAGAACATACACCTTCTTCTAGAATGCAAAAGCAGGAAAAAATATACAGACTAAAGAAAAAAGAGCGAAGTTTCATGATTTCAGTATTTGGATTTTATTAAAGAAGTTCCCTTTCAAAGATAGAACCACAATGTTTGATACCAAAACAAGACAGTATCTTCTAGGTTAGACTACTGGATTGATACTGAACATAAAGCATAAGTAGTTATCAGCTTGCCTGCAGTACTGCATAAATACATACATCCTCACAATGCCTCTACAGAGTAGCTGTTTTTCCTGTTTAAAGATGAAGACATAGTCTCAAAGGGTTTTAGTAACCTGCCCACACAGATGGAAAAGCCAGGATTAAAGTCAAGGTATTCTCAGTTCTTTAGCCTCATTCACAAGTCACTAGAGTCCATGGCACCTCTCCCAAATAATCCACTACTATGCAAGTTACCATGCTGCTAACAGTGTCAGCCCTAATCTCCCATACTGTTCTTCTCTGGGATTCAGGAAGAGTGCCCTTCCTAGGCTCTTCATTTGCCCGTAACAGCACAGTCAGATTGGGACATCAAGGAAAATGTCACATGAAGAGAACACACTGCATGAACAGCTGTCTTCAGCAATTTTTAAAGGTTTATATTGTTTGAAAGATTACACAGGAGAATATTTGTTTTTTAAAAACTGAAGATATCAAAGCCCTAAGTAAAGTACAACAAAGAACAATTCTTAGGCTGCTTTCTTTACTGTTCTTTATAAATGCTTTGGTTGCAACCCATACCATTCATGGAAGTGGCTGCTCTATATATAGGAGCACAACAGCAAAATGTGAGTATTTACACATATTTAAAAAGGCCTTGTGTGTTGAGAGCTTCAATAAACATTTGGTCAGGAAGAAAAAACAAACCAAGCCCACTGTTTAAGAACAACACAGATGCACATCTCCTCTTCCCCCTGACACACACATGCATCTCCCGCTGCCTTGGCGCTGCTGCTGCCTGCGCTGGCAGCCGCAGCCCAGGAGCAGGGTGTACACACCAGCTGCCCACAGGCACTGCACCAGCGTGGCACCAGCCCCCAGACACACAAAACACACAGCACCATCCAGCACACACTGTCTGCAGCGCTGACTCAACCGCGCTGGCAAAGCATAGAAAGTTTACGAAAAACTGACTAGTTTGGTGGGGGGAGGCTGCTTGCTTGGGTTTTTTCGTTTAACATCCTGTTACTTTGCACAGCAGTCTGAGCAAATAATTTTCACTTTAAAGTCTTTTATACACATCTCACATGACTGAATCTCAGCAATCTTGCAAACAGATGAAAACAGGTCTTAAAATGAACTGTCCCAGGTGCCTTTGATAAATAGGTGTGAAACTAGCCTGCCTGCAATTTTACATTTTTTGATAACAGTTTCAAGTATCTGCAAAAATATGGATGGAAAGGGGGAAATATGCCAACAGCAAGGGCAATAGCTGTTGGTACCACTGCCTTGTCCATAGATAGCAGAAACTCTGTGGCAAACACTGAACACCGGCAAACGGGCCTTTGAGGCAAATACAAATTTACAAAGCCAAGTACATTTATTCATCAGACTATGACAAACTGTGATTAACATTAGCAGAGCTCAATTCACTCATCAACCATGCTGATACTCTTGTGTCTGCCAGAATAAATGAATGTCTAGACAGTCATCCTGGGTGGAATGAAACCCCAAGAGTGCTGTCAGTGAAGCAGTTCAGGAGGCCCTGTTACTGCCTCCCTAAGGGGACAGTACCTCTGCAACCAGCTTGTCTAGCCACCATTCCTGCTGTCTGAGCTTTTCAATTCCCCGTGATTTCAGGGTCCTGGGAAGAGTCACTGTCAGAGATGTGACGCACAAAACTTCAGAGCATCACCAGGCTATTGATAAGAGTGTATACTAGAACTTGCACTTATTTTTCCTGCAGACAGGAACAGCAACTTTTATTATATAAGAATATAGGTGGATTTCAGTGATGGGGTGGGTTTTTTGGGGGGGCTTTTTTTGGTTTTTTTTTTAGTTTAACAACTCCAAATCACACTATTAAATTACATTTCCTAAAGGATACTGGCTGATGTTTGAATGCAGTCTCTCTATTCTACACAATCATGTTACCTGACATTCAAGTTCAGTGCTGATCTACACACCAAGCCAGTATTATTAGGTAACATGCAGTATGAACACAAGACCCAGAAGACAGGGGACACCAACAATTCAGTGTTCAGCAAACTCCCATGCTCCCAAACACTTATCAAGATGACACAGGATAACATATTGCCCTAGAGTCCCCATGACATTTACCATGCACTTCTCTAGAGTACAGACATACTCAATTATCCATGTTTCCAATGCATGCTCACGAAGTAAGGCTGATGCACAATAATGGGATCATGGCTGAAATCCAGTTTAACAAGTATATTTACCATATGGTAGGCATTAATGTCCCCACAAGTTTTTTACTTGAAGAATAAATCTGTTCTTCCCTGAAGCCTGGAAGGCCTTGGTAAAATAAATGACAAATTATTTGGTGATGGTTATGGTCTCAGCTATTAGCAAATGTAAACCTATAAAGAGCTGCCAAGATGTACCATTATCACGTGAGAAAGACACTGTGTACATTGCCTCTTCATCTCCCCCCAGAAATCCTATTAAAAATGCCCAATTTCTTCATGCTATGTCTATACAGAGCAAGAACCTCTCTAAGTTTGATAAAGTCAATATTTTATCACAAAACTTTTGATTAATCTTCACTTATTCTACTGCAGCTGTAGCACAGCTTTATGTTTTCAAATACACAAAAGTGAGGCTGTTCATTTTTCTCACCCTTGAGCTATCATTTATAGAAAGATTTCCCAAAAGTAACGTTTTATTTCCTTTATTATTCTTTTTCATGCCATTTAAAAATTGAACTATTAGTAATGCTAGTATGAATGCTCTGAGCAGGCTGTTACACATGCATATTAATCTTCATCAGCATATTTCATTTTTACTAAATCAACTCCTTACACTCAGGCTCTATTAGAGAGAGCTTGAATAATTAGGAATAATTACAGAAAATGTAGTCAATATTGCATTATATTGGAAAGGTTTGGTTAAACAAAAAAGATCATTAAGAGTCTGACAGACTCACAAAAATGTGACTAACTCAGGGATTACAAGAAACAAAATTATAAAGAAAAAACAACCAAAGAAAACATTATCCCTTTTATTAGACAAGCATATATGGTCCTGAGCTCTGAGAACAGCAATGATACCAATGAGCATTGCACATAAGAGTTTTAAAGATATAGGATACATATATTGGGAACTCAAGGAATATGGAAATCACAAAGGATTGTCATGTCAGCCCTACTCTGGCATTAAGATAATCTTTATAAATATGCTACGTAAGGAATTATATCATCTGTCTTTACATACAATTTGTAGATCCTCTGGATAGAAGGTAATGTCATGAAGTAACAGCAATTTTACGGACACCTTGCACCACAAAACCATCAAATGAAGTAATTCCCAGCAGCCAAACTGGAAATTAAAGACAGCTTATAGAAATCCATGGGGATAAACTTTGCCCTAATTAGACATGGGTTCTATTTTTAGCAGTGATGAATTGATGTGTTCTGGGCTTTTTGGATGAGCAGCTGGAGCTTCTAAATTGTACTTAGTTATTTTTAAAACAGAGGGAAAAATTATATATATATTAAATGTATTTCATTGGACCATATAGCATTAACTCGTCCTCAGAATAACACACTCAAAGAGAAGTATCCTCCTTTTACAGATAAACAACTCAAAACACAGTAAGAATCAGAACATATCCGTCATGGTGGAGCACCCCAGCATCCTTTGGAACTGGAAATGGCCAGATTGGACATGGGATGTCCTGCTCTCCTGGCCTGTGCATGTACTTTCTTCTTTTCTGTACATATAGTGCATGTGGAGTTTTAACTCGTGTCCCTTAAACACAAATACAGTAGACAAAAGCTACAGAATATCAAAAAAAGAGGGGAAAAAAACCCACCTTGAGGTATTGTAAATCTGTTTTTTAACTGAACATGAATCTCTCAAATAGGAAGTGAGCAGGAGGTATCAGCTTTGCAGTGTTTAAAACAAGCCCAGCATTTGAGGAGCTTGTACAATACTGACAGACATCAGGATGTAAGGGAGATAAAAGGGCCCTGGGGTGGCAGAAATGTACACAAAGCTTTACGATGTTCCAAAAAGCTCCCTCCATTTGGCCATATTCACATTCTCCAACATTAGCTCTGTCCCTCACTACTTTCAATTGATGTATTTTTATCATATGCTTGTGATCATACAGCATCTATGAGCCTTTAGCTCTTTATTTTTTTAAAAGTATGTAAGTGTTAAGTCATATGCAGCTTAAAGAGCTTGATTGGTATGGCAGCTAAAAGCAGTCCTAACAAGCAAATATGCTTTGTAAAACAGTACAGTAAGTGTCACCGGCAACTGTGTACCCAATAAACTGGATGCAAATCCCTAAATGATGGGGCATTTGGCTAGCTTAATTCCTGGTAACCACATAGCCAGATTCAAGGTGTCATCCCTAGGCAACCTCAGCACTCTGCAAGGACACCGAATCTGCAAACCATTGTATAGCAGGCATTCCTAAAACACAACAAAAACCAACAGCAATAAAACCAAATGTAATGTACAAGGATCACTAGGAATCTGCGTGCCTGTATTTCCTCTACTGCATCAACTCTGAACATACCCATTACCCTCTCTTTCATACCTTAATTTAATTTTCTTTTGCTGTTATGTAATAGCCCTCTGCAATTATTTTTAATTCAATAAGTATTTTGATATAGAGCACATAAGACACTAAATGAGAAAAACATACTTTGTATTTTATTATTGGTAGTCTTAAATATTTTAAAATACACTTCTGTGTTCTAATTGAAAGTGTTCTGTGTACACTTTCAATTAGAAAGCCTTCTTAAGAGCAACAAGCAACATTGTATGTTTGGTATTAACATACTTGATCACTGCTTTGCAATATTTAAACAAGAAAGCAATTAAAGCCAGCCGTATAAGCAGCAGGTAACTCAGAAAAGCCTTCCTATGCCTTTCTGGTTTAGTTCTGCTGCCATAAAAAAAGAAAGGTAAAGTACTATGGTGAGTGCATTCTGTGAACTGGACCACTTTTGGGAAGGGGATAACACATGTCTGGGGCAGAAGATAGGGCTATTAGTGAAACAGAAGCAATTAGATATTACTGCTTATAGTTTGAACAAGCTGTTCTCGCTGCCTTGCTCTAGCAGTTAAGTCACACACATCTGATCCTTCTGAAAACACAGAGCAAAAGATAATGCTGCCGGAAGCTGGGGGAGAAGATGGTTTCCAGGAGAAGGTGGTTTCCAGTTTGGGGCCACAATGGATGGCAGTGTCAGCAATGCTGGAACACCCACACACTCTGTGAGCAAAAGAGGCACATTCTACCAGCTTATTTTACAGTTCATATTAAACAACAAGGCAGACAGGGTTGGGTAGGATTACCCAGTTCAAGTCTGCTCATTAAACTTATTACCATGGTAACAGGAAGAGAAAGAAGTCATCTCCCCGCTCCTATTATCTTGCACAATTCTTTTTAATGGATTTAAAAGCCCAAGGAGGGAAGCACCTTCCCGATACAGAGCACCAGCGACCTCTCTGCCACCTGCACAGCTCCCTGGAAGAGTTCACACACAGTGGGGTTCTTAAATCAAAAGCCAAAGCAACCCGCACTACTTGATAAAAGCCACTGTTAGAAAGCAGCCTTCAGTCGGAAGGCTGCAGCCTCCTCGCCCTCCTCCTTCTGGAAGAAATGATCTGAGGACACTGCCTTCTGTTAATGTACATCACTGCTGTCAAAAACGCAGTGCCACCTCCTGGACACACATATTCCTGGGAAGGTCTGCTTTGGCCAGGTGTGCCATGGAGAGTCAGGATGGCTGTCAAGATTAAAACAACAAAAATGGTAAAATAAATGCAAATCTGTACTGAGATGATTCATTATTTTTAGTGAGTACTTCTAAAACATTTTGGTTTTACATGGTCAGTGTTTCAGTAAGTACCCCATAAAGAACTGCTTTTAAGCTCTGTGTAAGATGACAGAAAGACTGTGGATGTTTTCTGCTTGGACTTTAGTAAAGCCTTTAAGAATTTCTCACAGCATTCTCCTGAAGAAATGGGCAGCCCATACTTCGCTGGGTACAGAGTTGGCTGGGTAGAAACCCGGCTGGATGGCTGGGCCAAAAGAGTGCTGGTGAATGGAGCTATATCCAGCTGGCAGCTGCTGTTAGTGGTGCTCCCAAGGGATCAGTGTTGGGGTCAGTCCTGTTTAGTATCTTTATCAATGATCCAGAGGATCAAGAGCACCCTCAGCCAGTTTGCAGAGACCAAGTTAGGTGGAACTGTTGGTCCGCTGGAGGGCAGGAAGGCTCTTGCAGAGGGATCTGGACAGGCTGGACCAATTATACGAGGACAACTGAGTTTCAACAACACCAAGTGCCAAGTCTTATCATTGGGTCACAACAACGCCGTGCAGCAGTGGAAAGACCAGCTGGAAAGCCACCTGGAAAAGAAGGACCTGGAAGCACTGTTCAACAGTGTCCGAACATGACCAGGGTGGCCAAGGCAGCCAGTGGCATCCTCATGTGTATAAGGAATAGTGTGGCCAGCAGGTCCAGGGCAGGGATTGTCCTCCTGTACTCAGCACTGATGAGGTCACACCTTGAGTCCTCACTACAATAAAGTCACTGAGGTGCTGGAGTGTGTCCAGAGGACAACAAAGCTGGTGAATAGTCTGGAGCACAAGCCATGAGTGGCTGAGGGAGGTGGGAGTGTTTAGCCTGGAGAAAAGGAGGCTCAGAGAGGACTGTGAGAACTTACTGGTCTCCAGAGCTCACTCAAAGCAGGGTGTAGCCTGGTGGGGGGGTTGGCCTCTTGTCTCAGGCAACAAATGACAGAATAAGAGGAAATGCCCTCAAGTTGCAGCAGGGGTGGTTTAAATTGGATATTAGGAAATTTTTTTTCACTGAAAGGGCTGTGAAACATCAGAACATGCTGTCCAGGTAAGTGGTTGAGTCCTTATCACTGAAAGCATTTAAAAGACCTGTGGCATTTGGGGACAGGGCTCAGTGATGGACTTGGCACTACTTTAGCAGTCCTTTCCAACCTAAATGATTCTACAAATCTAGGCAAGGAAAAAAAAACAAAGCTCAGTTTTATTAATAGAGTGGTGCTTCTTTATATAGTTAAAAAAAAAATCTCAGGATGTCAAAATATGAGCTGATCTTCTGCACATCCATTTTAAATAGAAACTAGTAGGTAATATTCAGCCCCACAAGGACAGGATTTTCCATTCTGTAGGGCACAACATTCAACACTGAAGACCATGATTCAGCTCTGTTAGGCAGAGCATTCATTCACTGTTTTTCAGACAACAGAGCAGCAGCTAATACATTAGGCACACTACAATAAATGCAAAAATATTAAAACACCAGTAAAGGAGCAAGAATGGCAAACCTAATTGACTAAAAGTTAAAAATGAAATAGTCATGTTTTTCCATTTTCAGCCTGAAGGGGTTTTCCTGCTTGTCAGTGCACATTTCAGCTACACATTGGTTCCACCCAAAGATGCTCTTCCACATCCTATGCCACTGGTTTGCACTGCAGACACCAGGATGTCATACCTACTCCATGCTACAGATCCGTCTCCTGTCATAGTAACTTGCCAATATAGACATAACTTCCCATAATCATTGTATATGCTAAAGATAAAATAGTTATATTATTTTTAAAAGCACAACCAATGGGAAAAAAATATCTTTTCACATGCTTCTGTCAGCAGCCTAAGGAATGGTCATAACTCAGTAAAGATAATTATTACATTAAAAGAACTAAAACAAGACTTCGTATCAAATATAATCCCATTAACCTGGAATGGTTCAGTAGTAAATTTTTAATCTGAAGTGTCACATTTACTCAAAAATCATATCTATGTAAGATAAGCCAGTTAGCACTAGCTTCTCATGAACTATGACTAAATACAGCCCACCTACTTTCCAACAGGTCACACAAAGGTTTTCTAAAAAGAGTAAGTAAACTCTTGGGTTTACAGATCAGGTTACAGGAATGCACCAAATTCCATTAGAAAGAATAATGACAAAAATATGCACCCCTTGCCAAAGAAAAGATTAAGCTAAGGAGGAGCAGTACAAATTAGCAGTATTTCAATCCAAAACCAAGTTGCACCCTAAGAAGAGCATTCTTATGAAGTCCCAGTCAAGAATATATCTGTACGATGTGTGAACTTTTTACTATCAATTACACAGTCTCAATGTTCTTTACAGAAAATTCATATTGACTTGTCATTTTTTCTGTCTTTAATAACAAACTTTCTGGACTGCTTTTTCATGTGGAATATGAAGTTACCAAGCCAATAGTCAACTGTTCTTACAATAGCTGACTTTTCAGTGAAATGACTGAATGCAGATGCTACTGCTACGCAGCCCACCAGGTGGTTCTTTTTTGTATCTGGAGTTGCTGCTCCATTACAAAAGATGTCAAGTGGTTCAGCTTCACAAAATGAACCAGAAAGAGCAGCCATCTGTATGTGTACAAGTCCACAAATTTATAGACCCATTTGTCTATTGGTTCATTTTCAGTCTGTTTACTGGCAAAAAAAAAAAAAAAAAACCAAACACACATTTTTTAAAATTTTGAATTGCATTTCAAGGAATTGAATTTCCAAGGAATACCCTTGAAAATAAGTCTCCTTTCTGATAATCCTCCCTATATGCCAAACTTCTGCTAGAGAAGGATCTTCTCTGCAACGACTCTGAATGAGTAATGCAATATGTCTTGGTAATGACAAGGCTCATATCAAAGCCACAAACTTACGACGTGAAAAATTTACATAATTCTTCAAGTTTATGGTTCAGGTAATTTCAGAATTATGTATTCCTAAAATTCCATATTTTGACAGACTATAGGCCACTGAATCAAGGTTAATCTGAAGTGGAACAGATTATAAACCTTTTTGCTCTTAAAAAGAGTCACTCAGCCTTTATATGTATTATGCATTACACTTTTTTTTTTTTTAATGAGAGTAAAGCCACACAACTTAGCATGATAATTTGAGACCAAGTTTAAAAATTTTAGCAGGAAAGTAAAATTATTTTTAACTGACTGGAAAACGATTCTTTAAGGTGAGAAGCAATAAGATGAGAGCAACCTCTGCAAGGGAAAACAACATGAGAAACCCTTACAATCTTCAGAGTGGAGCTACAAGCTGTCTGACCTGACAGAGTGGGATGTCTTTCAACACAGCAACCTCCTGGACCACTGCCCTAACCAGCAATACTGCTCCAGAGCATGAACTGACTCATGACAATATACATGGACACACTGAAGACTGAGGAAAAAAAGGCTTTGGAAAATAATCAAAAACTGTTTTCCAAATATCCATTAGGCAGGAAACAGAGCTTTGCATTTTCTTCTTGTCTCCCAATTTGTCTGCCACATTTACTCCAGCACTCCGTCTGTCTAAGAAAAGAAGTTAACTCAAACCCTTGTTCCCATCTTCTACTTTCCAGCATGGTTTGCATGACAAAGGGCACCTCACCAGAAGGTCCTGCTGGTCTCAACTACAAAAACCTCCTTGTGATCTCAGATTCATCTGAGGTATGAAACAAAACCTGAGTGACTGAAGAAGCATCCACTTGTGCATTCAGATGGTGGAAAGATTTTCTCCTATTTTAACACAAGCATAGCTGCAAATTGAGCCTTCCGGCAAGAGCTGGCAACTTGCTGGCCTTAATAATGAATGGAGGAAAAAGCTGGCTTTTCCTCATTACTTAAGCATCATGCTTCTTTACCCCACATAAGCATGTTAAAGATGCAGTGATTCTCTTAAGGCTAAAAGTCACACAAAATAATCCAAGACTTCATGACTGAGATGCAGAGATGTAGACAGAAAGCACATTTCTCTCCTGAAAAGCAGGATCTGCTGATGCTGGAGATGCCTCTGCTTGAGCACTAGAAGTATTAGTCCTCAACCATGGGATGTGGCTAAAATTCCTGGCTTTGTATTTCTATTTCAGGACTACTGATGGCTTTCAATTGAAGTGGAGATGGATTAAAAGTCAGAAAGAGAAAAGGAGCCAGGATGTTATGCTGCAAAGAGCAGATTTTCAATGCATCTCCAGATTTAAAGGTTTCACAGGCCATGAAGATCTTATCAACAAGCAGCCTGAAGTGAGACACAGCAGTATCTCACTATGTACATAAAACCAGCGCATCACAGGAAAAGAGCAAGAGAAAACTGAAAGGTGCCAGCAATGTCTGGAGACTTTTAAAGTAGGATATCTGTAAGATAAAACTTTGAAGGAGAGTGCAGCACACCTGGCATTAGAAACGAACAGGAAAAGTCCAGCAATCCCAACCAGGCTGAGCTTTTGGGGAAATTTCCATCTCAGCAGTACCTGTTGCTGAGTCCAAAGGAAAGAACAGGGTGAGCAGGGCACATCTGTGAGATAGTCTGATGCCATGAGAACCTGCAGAACACACTGCTCCTTATCTAGCCTTTTCCCGTAGCCAGCTTCCAGTGAAACAGAACAAAGAGGAACTTCAGAAGATGCAATTACGTATTTAAAGGGATAATTTTTCCTGGTCTTCACAGGAAGACCAACAGAAGCGTTTAAACATGGGACAGCTACAACATATTCAATGTGCAAATGTAATCCTGTCACCAAGTTTCCATGTAGCTGTCACAAACTTCCTTTACCAGCTCCAGAAACTCTGACTTAAAACTCTCCATAACATTATCAAGAACCATCTTAAAAACACTCTTTGTCCACATTATCCTGTTTGGATGTCTGTTTCACAACTTCCCTCCTCAGATGGTTTGAAACCTTTTAATGTCTGACTTCAATTAATTCAGAACAATCATAACCATTTATCTTGTGCCAATACTCTCCTTGGACTTCAACAGGTTTCCTCCCTCCTTGTGGCATTTACCTCACAATCTACCAGCTAGACTAAATAAGCTATGCTTTTATAATTCCTCTGCATATGACCAGCAATTAAGTTTAAAATATTTTAAAGTCTGAAAGTCCAGATAACTTACACAAGAACTTCAAATGCCAAAAACATTTTCTGAATTTTTTAAAAATATAGCTAGAAAAAAGTGGGATGCTCTGGATGACTGGGCTAGTATTAGAAAGAGATGCCGAGGTAATTATAGACTGTTTTGCCAGCCATTAACCACTGGCAAGATCACAGCTGTGACAGGACTCTGAATAAAAGAATTAACAAAATTTCCATTTCTTAATACCAATCAAAGTGCTTTCACAGTGTTTCCCATTTGACATAGGTTTATGGCATTACCGTGGAAATAACAGTAGCCTTCTGCAAAAATGCTGCTGGGGGGGATGGGGCTAGAGGAGAAAGCCAATGTCGAAGAATGACAAGCATAGAGAATACAAATCTGGTAACACAATAATTACACAATGTGCAATCATTGTGCTTAAAGAACTGAAAAATTCATGAAGATATTAATAGATTTTGAGTATGTTTATGCTGTCTCAAAGACCACTTCAACATGGAATTCTTTCAGTGCTTTTGAATCCAATCAGCTGTGCATGCTACTTCTACATCTAGTTTAATGTTCTCTAGCCTGCATGCATTGTACTGCTTAATTTTAAGTGCTGGCTTCTTGCTGCAATTTGACAGAAATTCACTGCCCTCTATTACTGCTTTGCACAGCGATGGCCAAATTCATTGCAGCACTCTAGACAATGGAGGGGGTTAACAGATATTGCTTAAAAGCAAACATTACCAGGTCAAGGAAAACAGCAGATGATCTTTCTGCCTATGATTCATTTACCAACAGGCCCTCCTCAGGACTGCAGTGCTGTGTGAACTGTGCAAATGCCTCCTCCTGTTGCAGCCTGCAATAAAGACCCAGATGTGGAGCAGAAAGGCAGAGTGTGCATTAAATGCACATGTGAAGGAAAAGCTGTGTCTTAATTATATAGTTGTGACAGTAGAGGAGTAAATTTCCATAGTCTTAAGAATAATACCACCTGAGTCAACAAATGGACTACAAACAAGTATTTTTTTCTCTGTTTATACTGTGCAGTGTTTGAAAAGCACAAACTGAATTCAAGTATTGAGGGCCAGGCACATACAGCAGTCTGCCCTGACTCCACATTTCCAATCATCAGCTAAAGATTTACTGATGGGGAACTTCAACACTAACTGACTTTGCAGCTGAATTTATATGGCTTGCATCGTCACCATACCACCCAAGGGTCAAAGCCCACGTGCCCTGGGAAAGGCTGCTGTACCTGCCAGAAGAGATTTTTATCTAATGCCCAAAGAATATGTTCACCCTACTTCACCCACTGCCACTGACCTTCTTAAAAATTTAACGGAAAAAATAGGCACCCACACCCTGTTCTCTGAGTGAAAAAAGCTAAGCAAAACGACGGCAAACAATAGGCATTCATTCTGCAGGTTCTGTACCCGTGCCACTTGGTGGTCTCCTCAGAGGCAGTCAAATGAAGCAGCTCTAAGGCATGGAACAACATGTCTCCACAATGTGGTGATTAAATGCATTTGCAGACAACCTCTCAACTGCAGGAGCAAGAGCTGGGGTACTCCACTCTCCCCCAGTAGGTCAGCATGGCACAAATACTCCCTGGGGTTTGCACCTCTGCTACAAACAGAACCAAGAGAGAAGCAGGGCAGGCACCACAGGCACGGCTGCGGCTCTGCCACCCAGGCATTCCACTACTTTTGAAAATTCCCTTTGTTTTTATATACACTGCCCTCTTCCAATGCATTTAGATTAGAAATGAATCCAAAGAGAAACAGTGTTTTATTGGTGCTCAAGTACATTCAACAATAGAACTATAGCCATAGGCAAAAGACTTCAATGATACTTAAAAGCAGAAGAATATATTCAGTATTTCTGAGCATGGACAAACTTCAGCAGGAACATTATTATCCAGACCTGTAATCTTCCTTTTGTCATGTTCAATTTCATTCCATTCTTCCAGGCACAGTTAAAAGCCACTCCTGTTCACTGCAACATGACAGAGAAAGGCTGGTCCTGTACCAGCTGCTATTATCCACACTCAGCCATGAACATATCCTTCCCTACCTCCAATCCCCTCCTTCCTCCAGTGTGAATTAATAAAGCTCTCATTTAATGACCAAAACCTTCAAACTTTATGCAGTCTTAAAGAGTAAAATCTTGCTAGCAGCTAAGTAGAAAGTGTTTTTTTCCCCCCATAGCATGAGAACACAACATGTCTGACAGAGCTCTTGGTGGTGCGTGCAGCTGACAGAGCCATCCTGGCATGTCCAAGGTTCACACAGGTGTAACTGAGAATTGAGAAGTAGGGTTTTTTTAATCTTAATAAAATTATATTTTATGCTTAATTGTCAATCTGTATTTATTCTGTTTGTTCAAACTGTTTTTATCCATCAAAGAACTGCAGATAGCAACTGTCCTCACAGTTACTCCCCCTAATAAAATAATGCATATGATATAAAAAACAACTAAAAAAACAATGGATCCCATTGTAATTATGTGTAACAGAAACAGAAATTTAAAAATTGAAATGAATACAGGGGAAGAAATATCACAAGATCAATTAGGCTTAAACTAAACTCATTTAATTCTGCCAGGAATCTTCACTTTGGTAGATTCCTTAATTTAGATTATTTTAAGTCCCCTTCCTTTCTTTGGTCTGGTGTTATACACACAAGAAAGTAAAACTTCAAACAGAAATAAAAAAAGCAACTAGTACAAATTTTTTCTTGTCTAGTTCAGCTTGGAAAACACATTTATTTAAAGACAGAGAAAATCTGTTTCTGATTTCAAACATTGGATATTTCACGAGAAAATTGCCAGGAAAGGAATCCAAGGAATGTCCTTACATACACAACACATGAGACAACTGGTGAGCAGCCCTGTGATCTTTTTAAAAAAATCTAATTTTTAAATTTCTAATATGGAACTCTTCTCTAGAGAGCAAGCAGCACATGCCTGGGATTTTTCGTGGATAGCTTCTATCATAACTTCTTACTATTATTAGTATAAAAGACTTCCCTCCCAAATGCACAGCTGTAACAAAAGCAAGGATGGAAAATACTGCCCAAGTGCAGGCAAAGCAGTAAGCACACATGCCTACTTTACAGCATTTCTTGGCACCATTCTTTCTGCCTTTACAAAAGCTACAAAGGAAGGAGAAACTCCAGGCAAGCATCAAAGAAACGTGAGCTCATTTTTCACTACGTGCCAATGAACAGTTCATGATGTTTCTAGGAATCAGTTCTTTACCAGGGACATTTATTTAAATATTCCATCTGTTTTCCTTCAATCCCAAAGACCAATAACTAGCACCCAGATTGCCTCTGTTGCAGGTGTCCAAATTAGCTCAAACTCCAAATATATGTTTCAGGAGGCGGGGACACCCAAAGGCCATGAAGAGAAGCCCTTAGATGGGCTTTCATCTTGGAGCTAGCAACTTATTCACAAATAAAACCTGAAAAAAATGAAAATAATTTTCCTATGCATTCAACTTAGGATTTAAAAGAAAAAAGCTAGAGCAATTAAATTTAATTACATAAAGAAAAAATATTTTGCTTCTGTACAAGCTCATTTGCTGCAAATAGGACAATCTCTGAAAACTTCACTCCTTGGTTCATTTTCAGCCAGGTGATCTAGATTGCAGAAGTCTGTCTTTTTAGCTGCCTCAACAGGCTGGAAATATTTTACCTATTATAGTTTTCATTTAAACAATATCTGTCCTGTAACATTAATGCTGCAGCAAAAGTTTCATCTTTTATTGCTTTGTAATTCCAGTGATCTGCTGAACTGTTGGGAACTGAAAACCTCTTGTTGAGGAGTTACAAATTTTAAACTGTGCTGGTTTTTTGTACACAAGAACAATTTCATTTAAGGTAAACCACTGCATAGCAAATTGTGTTGTGCAATTAGCTAAGGTTTTCTCTAAGAACACTAGATCACTACTCTGAAATTTGCAGGAAAGGAACTATTTTTATTGTCTTTTTAAATTTATGGTTGCACCAAGATCCTTTAGTGGGAACCTTGCATTAATAGAAGATCAGCAGAATAAAAGTAGTCAATGGTTTATAGAATCATAGGACCATTTCCTTTGGAAAAGACCTCTCAGATCATGGAATCCAGCTATTAACTCAACACTGCCAAGTCCACCTCTAAACCATGTCCCTAACCAGCTTAGAAAAACACTCTGAGCAAGCACTGATAAGCACTTAAGTAATTAATGTAATTGTTATTCTTTCCCAAGGAAATTGTTTTTTTTTATAAAAACTCCTAAACCCTTCTTAAAACGGCTCCCCGGCGTCAGCTTTCACCTTACTTCAGTAAGAAAAGTAGCAGTAATACAATTTGTTAAGAAAAAACAGAAATATGGGCATGAAACAAAACCAGTAAGCTTTTAGTTTCAGAACCACGTGCTTAAGAAGTTCAATTAAAGAGATATTATAAGACTATCTCACGGGACATAAAAACTCTTGTTGTTCCGACGGTCTGCACCGTCTGTGAATGAGAGGAAGCATCACCCAGCAGAGTTTGTCAAGCACCTGCAATAACACAGCACAGCCAAACAGCTACCTCTCTGCTCCTCCGCGGGTGCTCCAGGACATCTTTACAGCATGGAGGAAAAACCAAATGAAGGCAAATATCCTGATATCCCCGCTGCTGTCACCGGCAGCGACGCTCCCCACGCGAAGCCTTGCTGCGTCTCCCGCGCTCCTGCTCCCGGCCGTGCCAGCCCTTTGTCTGCCGGGCACCTTCCCGCAGGATCGGGACAACACAAGGAGCCAGGAACCCCCGCGCTGTGCCCCAGGCCGAGCCGGGCAGGCCGGCAGCCGCTGCCCCGGCAGCAGCCTCACCTTTCGGGCAGAACATCCCGCGGCCGCCGCTCCGGATCGCGGCCGAGCGGGCTGGGCCGCGGCTGCCGGGAGGGACGGGCCGCATCAGCTGCCAACATCTGTCACTGCCCTCCTGCAGCTCCCGGGCAGCCAGGGTCAGCGCTAGGGAGGGAAGCGCCCAAAGGCAAGGCTGGATGGGCCTTTGAGCAACCTGGTCTGCTGGGAGATACTCCTGGCCAGAGCAGGGGGGTTGAACTACGTGGTGTCTAAGGTCCCTTCCAGCCCAAGCCATTCTATGATTCCCCCTGCTCAGCAGCAGAGATGTTGTGGCTAAAATGATTTCTTGCATCATTCCCTGTTTCTGCAGAGGACACAACCGTGTGAGCGTTTTATTTTAAAAGGGTCAGGAAAAGCTGCCACCAGCACTGTGCTTATCCGTATTTGGGTCTAAATTAAGCTGTGTTGTGTTGACTGACTGTTACAGGGCTTCGCCTTGTACAGCAAAGAAATACAAGTACCGGGGAACAAGGTAATGGTCAGAATAGCCTATCTTGCTGAACAAACAAGAATTGCAACTGTCTCCAAAATCACAAATCCTAAAATCCTCCATGAAAAGCCAAATGAAAATAAAGAACACATGCAAACACATGTTATCTTTAGGTGGAGCTCCAAAAAAATCCCTGGCCCAGACACCTTGAAAACAGCAACTCAGACCTGAAATGAAGCAGTGTTAATGAGATGCTGAGTACCATTAGCTGGGCTTCAATATTAAAGAATAACATTACATGTCCTCATGCAAGAAAAGTTACTTTGCTTTAGAGTGGACTGTGAGCAGGTTGTGGTGGCAGATAATTGTGTGTGGAATAATTCAAAATCAAAAAAGAACATTTATATAGCTTAGCCTGCCCTTTCTCTGTCAAATCCTGCTAGAAAGAGTACAGACTAATGTCAAGATTTCAGTGTGCTCTGAGAAGCAAAGGGGCTCTTTTCCCTTAATTCCATTTTCTGGTGCTCTGGGCGTGAATGTGCTCTTTCCTATCCTAACTTTTCAGAGGGCTCTGGGAGTAAACAGTTTATGGAGACAAAATAAACAAAAACATATTGTAGCTGGAGGAAGGTTACTTGGATACCAGAGGGATTTTAAGGTCCAATCTTGTTAAATCTACTCATTAATTACCTGGAAGGGGAAGTAAGAAGCACATCAGTGATAATCACCGGGGACTGAGAGCAGCTGCCAACATTCGACTAGAAACTAAGAAAGGACAGAGTAGATTCTAGGGGAATCACAAAACACAAGTAGAAAATACAAAAAATAAAAAATACACCACAAAACCAAACAAACAAACAAATAAACAAACCCCAAAAACCCCCAAACCTACAAAAAAAATCCCAAAACCAAAATAATAACCAAAACCAGCAGTCTGTAGTCTGTTCTGTACATGGGCAATGGAAAAGGAAGCCAACTATGGAAAAATAATAGTGTCTGAGAAATTAGACACAGTTAAGAGACAATTGCTGAAAAGTTATTTGCTCTGAGCCATAACACCAGTGGCACACACTCCTCTGGGAAGGTTTGGGCCCTTGGGGAAGTGTATCTTCCCCAGGGGATATACTCTGTCCTGTTCACCAGCTTCCCCTCCCACCCTCACCAGGAGTGGAGCAAAGAAGTGTGAAAAGGATCCCCACTTTCCTGATGTACATTGGGAAAAAGGGAATGCTTAAAAAAAAAAAAAAAAGTGATAAAAATTCACATATTTTGGAAGAGGGCAGAATTATCTACCCTCAGACAGGCCTAAAGCAGTTCAGCATCTATTTTTTTTTCAGTGTGTCAGGACTCTATGAGTGATCCAAGGACATGTGCAGCTTTACAGTAGTAAAACCAAGGAGGTAAGGAGGTCTGATATCCCCCTGACTGCCTCAAAGGTAGTGGACCTTGCCCTCTAGGAAGCTGTCAGTTCCTTGCTCCAGCTCTTCTGTTGCCTGGCCATTTGCAGTATGAAATCAAATTCCCATCGGGGAATCAGTTCCCCTACACCCTGCATCTCATTTTG
This sequence comes from Lonchura striata, assembly GCF_050655825.1. Lineage (NCBI taxonomy): Eukaryota > Metazoa > Chordata > Aves > Passeriformes > Estrildidae > Lonchura > Lonchura striata. Next base: position 62,956,274 of record NC_140705.1, on the reverse strand, counting down.
CAGTTTTTGACTCTAGGCAACCAGATTTCCCCATCACACCTGGGTGAACGCTATGGAAAGAATATGAAAATATCTTCCAACAGCTATATTACAAGATATGCTGACTCTGGAAGGCATTACATGTTGTACTGGATACCAAGAGACAGCTACAAATGTGAAAGAACATATCCCACCACAGCTATCCTAGGACATGAGAAGCACCTCTCCCCGCTGCCATTATACCATCTGCCATTGCCACCTCTCAGGGGGGCACTGCTCCCTGCAAATGGATGCTAAATAGACTAGATCCATACAGGAGACCACAACTGACATGAAGAACTGTGCATATATATCCATGTTTAATAGGGAATGGGATCTTTTAAATATAAATGTTTTAACCACATGAAACACCAAACCACATCTTTCATCCTCTCCCTTACCCTCAACTCACTGAAACGTCTATCAGCTCTCTGAGCACAACTACAAGAAAAGCTGCAGTGTAATTTTTATCTTGTTGAAACATAACATTGCTACTGCCATTTCTATTAGCTGGCCTAATCTGAAAATGCAACAGAATGTGAGGAAAATAAATTCAAGAAAAATATGTGCATACGGTCACCACATTTTGGATACTAAAGATTGAACCATTAAAATGAGCATGAAAGTAAATCCAGCTCAAATCTGCCCAACTCACAGGAAAAAATGATGAGGGTTTATGCTCTTTCTGTCCCACTTCACATGTTGCTGCACATCAAGGTGCATCCCAATTCAACTGCCAGCTGACTGGCAGGGCTGTTGGGATATCTAATTAAGCCCTGTTCCCTTTTAGAACCAAAGCAATACTTGGAGACGTCCATTTTTGATACCCTGGATGGGTGTCAACTATCATTGTTCTAAAGCCTGAATTCTTCTTATATGTTTGCCTTTCAAGCTGTGCATAACACAAAACCAAAAGCAACAGAACAAAACAAAAAGCCCAAAACAAACAAACAACAACAAAAAAAACATACCCTGAAAAGCTATCCAAAGAAAACAGCTGGAGTAAAAACAAAATTTTCAATTTGAGGGTTGACACAAGCCACACTATGTAGTGTGCAGGCAGCTCAAGCAATAAGGAAAGCCAGACCCAGAACCCATCAGGCCCTGTGCTCCCACTGGTGATAAGAGACAGAAGATAATGAAAGGTTCCATCAGCCCCAGCATATCTTTAGAGTCAGCACTGATTTGGAAGCCAAGCACTGGAAAAAAAGATGTTAAACATTATTTTGATAAGTAAAACCAAATATTCTTACAACTCCAAAGCAAGAAAAAAATATTTTGCTATTATCTCTTGCAGTTGATAGTACATATTATATTACCTATTCTACTTGAGGACTAAGGGTGGAGTTTCCTCATACAGGGAGGAAGGAAAGAAATATTTCAAAAAATATTTAAGATTAAGAAAATAGTTTGGGGAAAGTCACAGCAAACATAATGAAACAAGTAACTTACTCAAATGATCAGGCAGAAAGTATAACCTTCAAAGCAGTAACTCAAAGTAACTCAAATTGCTAAGTATTCACCATAGCAGGAGCTAAAAAGATGTATGATGTCCTGGAAAAAGTCATGCAGGCAGGTGAATTGTGATGAATGGATCTTTCTCTAATTATCAGTGAAACAACTACTATAGAGGTACTCTTGCACTCCAGATTTGCAGCTGCAGGGCCTTGTACCACCCTTCAAGACTGGCATCAGAAACAGAATTTTCCAAACTATCAAACAGAGAAGAAAGAATTGAGTTTTTCATACCATTAAGTAGCAGGAATGAACAGAACCAATATAAACATTTTGGGAAAAAAATGTATGCCCATAATTAGAACAACTTTTTTCCAGTAAAACCTCTGACACTATTTGAAATGGTTTTCCTAGAGAATTTAATCTAAAACAATGACCTTTTGAAGGAGGGACACAGTTCCACTTTGATTCTACGTCAACTCAGGAGCCAAAGTAAAATCCTTTATCTATGTGTCTTTTTTTCATCAAAATATTATTTTCAATGAAAAATCTTTATTTTTATTTCTACCCTAGCTACAGCTGGACTGGTAGAGTTTTCAATCAGATACTGCAGACAGCATTTGTTAAATCCTGTTGTGGTTTCTGATTATTGCAAACAAAAAGTTCTTCTGCAATAAACCCAGCAGTGTTTGCAGGTGCAGACACAAAGTGCTTGGCCTTAAAATTAATAAAATAAATGGTTTTAGGAATGGGCTGCCTTCTGCCTTAAGTGAGGAAGAAAACAAACACAATGAAGTAATGAATTAGTTCAGTCTTATCTTTTGTTTGCCTTACTCTTCAGACAAAGGGCACAGAAAGGGCAAAATCTTTTAAAGAGCTGCTGTAGGTCAAGAAAGGAATCTGCAACCAACTTCTCCAAATTCATTCAGGAATTTCTTTGCCACAGAATTTGAACAAAGAGGGCATTCCTGGTTTTGCGGGTAGGACCAGAGTGTACAGAGCCTTAACACATGACCAGAAAAACACACTAATTATATGGAAACAGTGGCTGATGGTCCTAAATTTAAAGAGAGGCTAGAGCAGAAATTGTGAAAAAAAGCCTGGTAAAACAAAAGGCAATCCAGTAATTTCAATCTGCTGCTAAAAGACATGCTTCTCAACTAAAAAAAGATGCATTGTTTTGCAAGGGTTGTGTGCCAAATTAGCTTTGATTAATGGATGCAACAGGGCTTTATTGATTATGTTTACTATTAAAACAAAACAAAAATGTCCCTCGCGGGCACTTTGATTTACCCAGTCATCTGTGCATTGCTCCAGAAAATTGCCACAGGTTGGCAAGGGCTTGTTCCCTCAGATTTATGTCGGCAGTGTTTCACTAACCTTGGTAACAAGAAGCCACTGGGGAATGCTCTGAGGCCACCTTTGGGTAATCAGGAATACCAAAACCACAGGCAGCATGAGGAACACATGAATTCCCCTGCTATCACCCTGGCACATAAAGACAGCTGCACCATCCTACAAGGATGAGGAGAACAGGTTGTTTCCTGAAATACGCACAATTGCGGCATGTTGTAACAAACAGAGCAATGGTCTTTTATTAAAAAAAAAAAAAAAAAACAAAAAAAAACCAAACCTCTCCAGGGCTGAAACAAATGTCAGACCAACACAAAGCAGCGAAGAGAAAAATCAGTTTCTCTTCTGCCCTAATGTGTATGAGTGTGCAGACACACACCATCCATCCTGCCTGGGGAGCTGTCTTCATTCACACCACCACAATGCTTATCTGACAAAAAATAGTTACTGAAAAATTGAGGTAAACCCAGCAGCACTTCACACAGTTGTCTTCTGATTTAAAGCTATGGGCCAAAATACACTCAAAGGCTTGACAAAAATTACAAAAATTGGCACTTCAGCATGAGCTGTCCTTGGGCAGCAAATTGAGCCAGTATTCTTATCAGTAACCGTGCTAGGGCAGGCTGACAGAGCCATTTATAGGTTGTTACAGCTTCACATGAGTAGTGCAATGGGAGCTATTTCTGCATTTCCACCTGCTCTGATGCCTTCCTTGCTACAAAACTGAGATAGCCCCAAGTTGTTTTATGCCATTGTCCCTGGGGCAGAAACAAATCTGCTGCTTCTCTGAGATCCCAGCATGTGAGAAGTGTCAGCACAGAGCAGCCAGAACAAAATGGGTTATTCCTTATTTGACCTATTAATTTAATGTATTTGCTGTCTTCCTCACAGTCCCAGCTGAATGACAATCTGACAGAGACCATGGAAGAGTTGCAGCCCTGTTGCTATTGACAGCTCCACTATCAGAGCCAGCTGGCAGCCCGGTGGGAAAGGAGTTGTGGTACTGAGTGCAGGGCATGTTCTCCCTTTGCAAAACCAGATCAAGCTAGCTACAAGTCAAACACAGAATTTAATACCTGATTTTGGCACTACATGTCACAATACCTCATTTCATTCTGAAATGAAAATGCTGTATTTACCATATATGGCATTGCATGCATGACTCAAGGTTAATAAAATTGAGTTAGTAACTCCTGGATGACAGTTTCCATGTAAGTGTACAGTAGGCTGTAATCAGTCTCCCTTACTCATCACCTCTTTGGTAGTCTGGATTACAAATGAGAAAAATATACAAAAGACTCAATGGAAATTATAAGTAAATACAAACACATTTCAGTTTCTAAAAGACAACTGCCTCCACTATTCATTAGTTTCTGCCCCTATTTCAGACATTAAAATTAGACATGAATGACAGAATCAAAATTAAGAGCCTGTTTCTTCCAAAGGTCCCTCTTTAATTAATGCAGTCATTAGCAAGGTGCCTGGAAGAGTGTGATTCAGAGTATTAAACCTAATACATAAACTCTGAGCACCCCCACACTGCATTAGGGAGCAAACACCTACATATGCAAAACAAAGCCGTGGGGAAGAAAAAAAATAAAATTCAGACATGCAAACAAGCAAAAGGAAAGTGAACAGGTACAGGAGCAGGTCTGACAGGATGTGACTGATGGGGACATGCTGCATGAACCTAGGCACAGAGTGTGTGGAGGGCAGGCGCCCCTCCAAAGCAGTCAGGAAGCAAAGCTGTCCCTCTCTCCAAGAACTTCTCCCATCAAAGCTCTTGCACCGTGATTCATGGACACGGCCCCCAGTTCAAGCAAGAAGTGAGAGGAGGTGTGGGCAGAAACCTCTCCTGTCCCCTCCAATATCCACAATATAAACTGGTGCACTGCTACTGCAGACCTGTGTTAGCTTGGAGAAAGTGTGACCAGGGATAACTTCTATTTAACATCCCCACATGCTGATCTCAAGCAAAATGCAGCCCTGTCACTCACTCCCTTTGTTTAGGTGTTTGACCTGACAACTTCTGAGCAGCTTTATATGAAAACCTTCTATGGTGCTGCTCAGATCTCTTATTTCAGAGAAAAGGGTAAGTGATGCACCAGTTGCAAAGCACCCAATTCACAGCCCATAACTGCCTTCCAAACACTACAAGTTCACCAGGACTCAGTGTCCAAGGAACCCATCTGCTTCAGGGAGATAAAGTGACAGGCAGAAGCTGCCATGTAAGGGAAGCTCTAGAAGGAGCAGAGAGTGTACATATTAAGTACCTTTCCTTGGGATGGAAAATGTCCCATTCTCTTAAGTGTCCAACACGTTCACATGCTGAAAGTACACCTTGCTTAGGTATCAAAAGCACCCAAGCCTTACATTTTACCCACTTCAGCTCAGGCTTTGGAATGACAAGCTACAGATTTGAGTTGTTACAGCATTTACACCTCAATTCTCCAGGAAAATAAAAAAAAAGCCAACAACACAGAGGTTTCCACTTACAAACAGGAGAGGCCAGTAGATAAATTATATTAATACATAAATATAAGCAAAAACAAGCAAACACCCAAACCAAGCCTAAACAAATTAGGTGGATGGCAAACCTAGAGTTTAATGTCTTTATTTTTATTGAAGTTCTGCAGCTAAAAGACAAGAAGAAAAATTATTTCACAGTTTAAATCACAAACTGTCAAATCCACCCTGTTTAATTGTTCCAAATATTATAATAGAAGCTAAATGTGCTCTTTCAGAATTCATCAACTTTCGTTATTTAGCCACATTCTTAACCTTCACCTTCACTTTCTTATCATTTCTAACAGATTGTAAGAAAAACAAGAAGTTGTTATATTTGCAACATTCTGCCAGAATGGTGAGCTATGACCATGCTAGAGACAAAGATCCCCTCAGTTTCAGAGGACAATTCCTGAAACAGTTGGCTAACAACTGCAAACAAACAGAATTTTTCATGTTCTCTATAACGATGAGCAGTGCATGGGAAAGCACATCCAGCACGTTGTTTCAGCTCAAACAGTGCATCCAATCACTGGAAAACATCCAGTCTGCTTTACAAAATATAGCTCCTTAAGAGTAAAATATGAATGTCAGGAGGCATCAGTTTTGACCCCTAGAGAGGGGGAAACATTTCCCCCTAGTATTCAGCCTTAGGGGTACCCTGGGAATAAGAAAAAGCATATAAAGCATATAAAAGTATAGAAAAATTTATATATCATGCAGTAAAACTGGAAACATTTCAAAGCAATACACTCTCAGAAAGAAAACCACAGCACCTCGTTTGTCTCGTCATGGCCACAAAGAAGCAAGCCAAGGAGTGCTGCACCAGCAAGCCTGCTAATCCAAACAGCACAGAAACTACCAGACAAATTGGGCTGCAGTGTCCCTGTAACTTCGGAAACACAGGGTTAAGTCAGATACTGCTCAATTTGTTTGCGTTTCCCACCACTGTGGTCTTGTACAGTGCAACCAGCCAAGAGAACTCCGGCTGGAGCTACTCTGAACCTGAAATTCAAGGTGTCAATAAAGGCAAGCACAGTCAGGGTCTCACCTGACAGCAGCACAAAGCTGCCCAGAAGGAACTGGGATCTGCCCCAGGAGTTCTCAAACACCAGGGGTTAACTTCCCCTCTGCCTAAGAAAATCACGCTTCTGACACAGTGGCTCTAACACACGGGGATTCAGCAACACCACACTGTTCTTCCCTTCAGCTCCTCCATCCTAACAAAAAACATTCTACAATCCCCTGAGAGATTAAGGCTCTTCAACACAGTTAGCTTACATTACTTATGGCTTTTGGAATAGGCACTGAAACTAGCCACAACTCTGCATAAAAAAATCTACTGGGAAATGTCCTTTAGCACAGACTGCTGTTATCCTGTCACTACTTCCTGGAGAGGCACAGACATGCTGGGATAGCAGCCGGGGAAAAAGGGAAGGAAGGAAGGACTGCACCAAGTTTTATACAATTATAGAGGTTTGTTTTGTTGGTTTTTTTTTATAATTTCTGTTTTTACCTTGAACACTTTAGATCAAATAAAAAATTATATTTCTTTTTAAATAGAAGATATTTGCACTTTCAAAATAGCAAAGAATTGGAATTTGGCAAGTATTTCATATAATAAATAACAATTATGTCTGGTCCATAGTTTTTTTGATAAAGCAGAAGTAGAGATGTGGGTTTAAACAAATGGTTCTGTGATACCAATGCAAATATTCTGTGATACCAACATTTTTTGTTTAAACTTGTTTCTGTAGGTTACAAATTTTTGCTTAGCAAACCCATTTTCAGATTCCCATCTGTGGCAATATTTGCCAGAAGACATAGGAAAGTCTGCAAAGTCTTGACTAAGTTTTTCTCTATGTACAAGCACACCAAAAATTAGTACTTCACGTTATAGTTAAATGCAGGACTTGTGACTGTCCCCAGCTGTTTTACCAGCGTGAAAACTTTTGTTTGCCACTGTATATCATGGAAGTTTTACAGAACTCTCTGCCGTGCCACGATAAAATATGCTAAGACAAATAGTACATACATCAGTAATTGAAGTAGTACCTCTGCTCCCAGCTGTGCTTCCATAAAAGCACAACATCCAACAGTCCGACCACAAAAATGTGATATAAGCTTGACCAATTGTTACAAATGCATAGAACTATATCCAATTTCATCTTTGCACACAGAACCTACATGTAAAAGGTAGTAGAAGACAGAAAATTGGCTTTTATATCAAATCTCTCATTATTTTTTCCTTTCAAACATTCATATTTGCATATGTATGCTTATACTTACTAAATAAACATTAATTTATTGTTTAAAAAAACAAAAAACCAAAAATCCCAGGAAACATCCAAAACAAAACCCAAACAAAAAAAAGCAGGCTTTCACAAAAAGGTATATAAAAGCATATAATATTTGTTTTGGACTTACTCCAGGCTCTTACACAAATGCTTTTTGAGGTTTCCATAAATGATTATTTATGGACTTGCCCAAAGCTTCAAGAATCCTTTTCACAGACACACATGCCCCAGCACTACAATCCATCACATGTTATGGCTTCTCCAAATGCTAACAACTCCCTTTGGGTTTATGGGCCTTTATCTGTGTAGTAACTGGCATGACTTTTTCCCACTTTGAACACAAGATCTTCTTCAAAAACATACAGGAAAAAAAGCCCAATAAAATTATTTTAATTGGAATAGCAACAAGAAGTCTGGATTTGGTAATCTTGCTTATAGAAACTTAATAGTTATACATCTCATTACTAAAAAAATGTGATTACTTGTCTGTTCCTGAAATCCCCTTGTAAACTATATTAACGACTTAGAAACCTAGAATTTAAAAATTATTTGGACTAAAGACTGGGGTGATACTCTGGTGCTGCTGTTAGGTGAGGTCAGAGTTGCCTATCTTTACCCTGAGTTTCTAAAGGAAACACTGAAAATACAAGCTCCAAGAACCAAAAGGTCTTGAGTCTCATGTCTGCCTCTGGAACATGAGGAAAAACACATCTGGTAGTATTAAACTTACATAACGCACATTTAACCAATCACAGGTAGTATAGGCATAACTAAAGGGCATAATTTTTACTAACATAATGAGGCAAAATGTTTGTAGCATTATGCTACAAACTGCCACTGTGACAATTCAGTATTTGTTCAGTTTATGGAGATCTGACCCCTTGGTAAGTGTGATGTTCTCAGACCATCATAAGTCATTAGGAAGTTAACTGACAGCTTTGGTCAGAGTTGCCATAAGGATGTTAGGATTGCTTCCATCAGACACATTGCAAGGACACAAAAGGCTTGACCCATAAAGAGTTATTTATTAATATTACTTTTAGCATTAAAACAAATTCTTACATTTAGACTGGTTCTGCAAGGAAAGAAAATGGGCATTTCACCCTTTTGGTATTGAAGATTGAGACATGGAGCCAGTGGCTGCCACCTTCTGAACTGGGTTTGATCAATCATTAAAACACAGCAGTTACCTGAGAAACAAGGTTTCTCCAATGACTCTAAGTAAGTTTTCCAGGTAATATAACCTGCAGTAAAAAGCAGCCAAGACTTTTAACTTTTGTGATGCTGAAAAATTGGAAAGCAACCAAGTGAAATGCAGGGAGTGGGTAAAACATCAGAGCAATAAACAGGGACAGGAACTGGAGAGAGCTGGGAAAACTTTGTGTTAAGAGCTTCTTCTGATGCATTGTCACCTGTGGCCAGACCTGATTACTAGTTGTGCTTCTCCAGCACCTGGCCAGAAAAGCTCAGCTAAGATGTTCTGCCATGTGACTCATTTCCTTTTTGAAAAAATTAAAGTAAATATGGTGAAGCCTGTGCCATGAACTAACTCATGTGTTATCTCTATTCAAAGCTACTTGCTAGTAGTACTTGTGATAAACAGCACAGGCACACACGAACCACTGTCCCATTCTTCCACCCATCACAAATCCTTTGCAACACATCCAATTACTTTCATTTCAAAGAATACTCCTCTCAGTCTTTTTCCAATAAAGTGGTTTTTAAAGGGAAAAAAAATGCTCTGAGCTTCAGTCTGAAAATACGTGCTCCTCCTGAAAGTAAAGCACCTGAACTAAACCCTCTGATTAAAGAAGAAACATGAGAGTTACGGTGTTCCCTCGTTTCAAAGGGCCTCCAGCTGACTGAGGAGGAAGAGAGCTGAGCAAGAAATGCTTCAAAAACCAAACTTGTATTTTACTGTCAACTTTTACCATCTCTTCTACTAAGAGCTTTACCAAATGTGAAGTCTGATTGGTGCTACCAAAACACTCTGCCCTACCTTTTACATTTTAAAAAGAAGAAAGGAGCAGCAGCCCCTGACCTCCACATATGCAGGGATCAGGACGCCGGGGAGCGCCCCAGGTTCACGGTTACCATTTACTTTTGTTCTTCTTGCTCATTTCAAACTGACAAATCCAGCCAATCTCTGTGCTATATACTGTGTGCAAGCTCCAGTTTGCAGCCAAGGCAGATTAGCCACTTTGCTGGTGAAATACCACGCAACACATGCTGCCTTGTGCCTGTCACCCAGCAGCCTCGTGGGAATGCAATCTGAGCCTGGAGGAGCAATGGAGCGGCAAAACAAGAGGTTTAAAAAGACAGGAAGAGAAACAGCTCAGAAAGAACAATTCCTTCATTTCCAGCTTCTGTTATTAACACTCATGTCTTTACACGTACATTTAGGAGAAAGAGAGCCTGTGATTTGTCAGACTTACTCTTTTTACCAACTTACCTGTGGAAGAACTGGAGGGAAAACTATTCTGATAGCTGAAAAACTATTAAAATTTCATCTAGCTTAAAATAGTCTGGTTTTCTATAACACTTGCTATGTCTGCTGTGCCTCTCATTTCTTTCTAGTTTGTGTTAATTTAGTGATGTGGTTAATTTGAGCACCAAAGACAATACTGTTTAGAGCCCTCCGTTTTACAAAGGCTGGCAAGCAGTTATGCAACAGAGCAGTGGAACAAATTAATTCAAGAACACAAGTGGGCATTTATCACATATGCTTTAGCCTTTGAATACAAAGGTAAGACGATCACTCTGCCAGGTATGGATTCTCAAACTCTTCCAACACTGCAAGCCTGACTCGCAGCCCTAGATAAAAGACAGCTGTGACAAGTTTCTCCTGCCCAAATACATAATCCCACACTCCCTTCATCCCTGGCAATCCCTGGCAGTCTGGCAGAGCATCCTGATCAGACAGAAATGCACAGTTAGATTTATGATCCAGGCGGATTTTACAAGTTGAGTCAAATTGTTCCCTGTGAAGAGGAAATAAACCCTGCACAATCTACACCTCCCCACACCTTCCCTTCAAAAATGACATATTGTCATCTCCTCTACAGGCAGGCAGGGAGGCTTTCATAGTTTGCTGCCCAATTACAGCAGGAATTCTGCCCTCCCCCTCCAGCTGGTACAATGGGTTCTTTATGTAAATCACACAGAAAAATTAATACACCATTAATCCATCAGTAAAACTTCCTTTCCCATCTCTGCCCTGCAGCGTGAGCACAGGCTAAAGAAGGCAGCACAAGAAACTTTATGGAAGTTACACAGAATCCAGCAGCAGGGCTCAATGGTTCTTCTTTATCTTGCAAGATCCCATCCCACAGGCATTAGAAGTTAATCTGGCATCGCTGTACAATATCAATGTACCAAAAGTCAAAAGTAAAAATTACTGGTTGCAAACACAAACTCCCTTTTAGAAGTTTTTCAGCAGCAAAATAGGTTTAAAAACAATCTTCAAAGCACAGATTAAAGCTGTGTCCTAGCATGCAGGGAGCAAAGCACAGGCATATACATCCTGCGTTAGTGTTCCTGCATACAAACCATTTACTAAAGCCACAATCTGTTCTGACACGGAAGTGAAATTCTGGTCAAATAGCTATTAACTGCTTTGAGAAATGAAAAGAAATAAAAGGCCCTTTGAAGATCAAATGCCCTTCAAGAGCCTGCTTGCTTTTACAAAAATGACCTTACAGCACAACAGAGTCAACCTTACACTTTCTATTAACAAACTACTGCTCTGGCAGCGCTGAAGAAATTACAAGCAAATCACTCACTTTACTAAGTATTTTCAACCTTGCGTGCACACACTCTGCTGCCTGCCAGCCAACTACTGGTCCTGCTTACCAACTCACATGAGCAAACTTCTGAAATTTGTTTTGATTTATGGCAAGTATGAGGTAATTTGTTATTCAGTGACCTGACAAACGTCATTCAAAAACAGAACACAAAAGAATAAAAGTTCATTTTAGAAGTCTCATGTAAAATATACTCCAGGTCTGAACACTTCAAGGGTTCAGTCAGAGCTGCTTATCTCATGTCCTAGATGTTCCTCCTCTCTGTGGAGCAATTCCCATCACTTTCTCATCATCTCTTTTATTTTGCATCTGGGACCTCTTCTTAGTCTGCCCTCATAAAACAAAATAGGCTTAAATTTTTCCCAGCAGGACCATGAGGCAATCATCCAAGAAAAGCCACCCAGTCGTTTAGAAGTGGAGTCTTAAATAGCTTTTGGTTCCACATTTTGAAGAGATTCTTGCAGCACCTGCCCAAAGACTCTGGCACCAATGACTACTGGCTACAAGAAGCATAAACAAAACTTACCAATATCCCATACAAACAGTACCCAGATGGGAAATTAAAGGTTTTCCCTGTTAATTATTATAACCTTTCACAGTTTTAACCCCCAAAAAACTTGGTAAGGCAGTGCTGCACCTCAGCTTTTGTGCTGCCCTCCGCCTCCTCCCCCTGCTGCGGCTCCTGGCCCCCGGTGGGACCCGAGCAGCTGGAGAGAGCCGCATGGAGCACGGCTGGCACTTCAGCAGCAATCGCAAGGGTTAAAGAGAAAGCAAGTCACCTTTCCTCTGCTGGCTCCGGTAGGTCCAGTTCTCGTCATCCTCGTCTACCTGCTGCACGCACATGGAGGAGAGCTCCCCATCGCTGCGAAACAATCTCTTTGTCTGCCGTGACAAGGACGAGAAATTTATCCAGCTGACAGCACGCGAGAGGGAGCCTGGGTTTTGTTTGAGTTTGAAAGATCTCGAAACACACTCCTTTTTCATTTTCTTTCAAGCCAGCCACTGGCGTCGGTTCCAAAGAGACCTCTCTGAAATCGTTCCCGTCCCTTTTCTCAGCGGTTTTCGCGGGAGGCTAAACAAACTCAATCCGACTTCAGTCCAGGTTTCTGCTCGCTGCCTTTAAACCAGCACCACTAAGGAGGCAGGTGGCCGTGCCAGCGCAGCTCCCCTGAAGCTGTTTTGATACAGCACTTAGGAAGCTGCCAAAGAAAACAAAGGGGAGAAAAGCAGCAGAAAGTGGCACCTTGCAGCAGCTCAGCGGAGCATGTAAGGGCTGAGCAGAGCATAGCACTGAGGCAAGTGTTTCCCCCATTCTCCGCTCAACAGCAAAAACTGTAGCTCCAGCTCCACTCTTCTCCCTGGCATCGCTGCCCAGGAGCGTGCAGGCAATTCAGTCCTCTCTTCTGGCTCATCAAAAACAGCCCACGAGGAGGGAAGAGCCGGCAGAGATCACGCCTTGGCACGGCACAGCTCACGAGGGACAATAAAGCGACTACACTTCTGCCGCCTCATCCTGGCTTCCCTGCTCTCCCTTAGAGAAAAGCCTTGTGAAGCAGCTCCAGGAAGGCTCTTCTAACAATAAAACCGACTGCGTGGCTATCGCTTAGGATTAGAGTGAAATATGATAGGCTCGCTCTCCTAAAAGCAAAACTCCTCCTTTCCTCCGCCAGCTCAGCTGCAGCACAAACTTCTGAACTCTGCGTGAATAAATAGGAAAGCACTTGCACACCTCTGCGGGCCTGGATGGGCGAAAATAAAGTCCTGGAGCTTTTCCACACCAAAAGCAACCTGAAGTGTGCTGAAAACATTAGTGCCCCCGTAGCTGGTGGTACATTTGAAAAGAAACTAAATAAAAGTGCATAGACATAAACAAAATTTGAGCAGATACTTAGTGATCGGGCTCTAACTGGGGTCACTACAGCTCATAAAACAGGTTTCACTCCCAGCTGTTACTTTCTGCTGCCTCCTCTTTAAACTAGCACCCAGGAAAAGCACTCCACAGTTTGAAAGTTCTAAAAAAAAAAAAAAAAAAAAAAAAAGGCACTACTGAAAGCTGCAGTGCTTTCCCTGCATGCCAATACCAACGCTGCTCCCAGAAGGGAATAAGATGGAGGGGCAAAGGGAGCATTTTAAAGCAGACGGGAGTTGGTTATACCAAGGCTCCCTAATACCCACGTGTTTTGCTGGAATTGGTCACCAAGATAAAAGTCGACCAAAAAACCCCACAAGTTTCTATCCTGCAGCAAAAAAATAGACTTGAATGTGGGAGATAGCCAGTAAGGTCAGCTCAAGGAATCCTCAAGGAGATGGTGGTAGAGAGGGATCCGGGGAAGCGGGCAGGGAGGAAAAAGAACACAAAACCATACCCTTTATCTGAACAACAAACATTAATGTCTTAGCGTCCCAACGGCTGCAGATGATGTTATCAAAAAGACAAGGATCGTAAGAAAAAAAGGAAGCAGTGTTCGGGCTCCCAAGCTGCCAGTCAGATTTACACTATTGCAGAACACGCCCCAACCCCTTGGCAGATGCTACGGCAGCCCTCTGGATTCTGCTGCACAGGCTCTTCAAAACCATTAAAAACAAAGGCTCTGGCTTTTTCTGAAACTTACGGCTCTCTGACTCATAATAAGAGGATAAGGTTTAACCCACTAACTGGGAGGCAAAAAGCTAAGTACTGTATCAGATTACCCTATGAATCAACCAGGCACACCAAAGTGACCTTTGGCTCCCAGTAACACAGCACAATGGGTCGGCCAACTGTCTTCTGTAAATAATTTAATAGGCTGCATTTAAATTGACCTCACTCCAACAAGGTAATGCATATGTACATACGCAGGTCTCTCACCACTTCCCAAAGCCAGTGGTGCTGTAGTGGGGTTGTGGAGGGAGTGGTGTGAGTGGGAGCTAACACACTGCTAACATTCGCTTTTCTCACTGTGTGTCATCAGCTTTTTTGTCATTGTTAACAGACACCACTCCCCATCCCTGATGAGACAAGAGACCTGTGTAGGGTTGGGAGGTTTCTTTTGTTTTTCTTCCTTTTGCTTACAAGAAGACTTGAGAATGTAGAGTGAGGTAGCCCTAGAGACCCAAGTACTGTAATATCCATCTTGGAGCAGCTCATGTATAAATAGGCAGGATTTAATATAAAAATAAAAAAAAAATCAAAGACCATGCTTAAAAACTTAGGGTTTTTTGTTTTGTTTTGTTTTTTTGTGGTTTTTTGTTTTTTGTTTTTTTTTTCTTTTTTTAAAGCAAAGATTTGGAATTGCCAATACTGAAAAGTACAGAGAACAGTAAACTACCACAGCTATTACAGGCTAAATTATACAGAACCAGATGTATAAAACCCTGTTAGGAACTGCAGAATCACAGTCATCTCCTCTCCACTGTACTACTTAGAAACAGAAGATCAGAGGAACCAACAAGAAGGAAACCCTTTCAGGTTAACCCAAAATGCCAAGGTAAATCCCAGAGGCCTGCCCAGAGTGTAGGCAGCAATTTATTCTCAGGAATTTTCCTGTCCTGTCTATACCTCTGCCTTTTTAACACGGTGCCAAGTCACAACTTGGTGATGCAAGAGCAAAAGCACTGTGACTGACCGTAACATTTCCATTGTTACTGTAAACAGAGTAGTGCAATGCTTTGCTCAGTTTGCTATAATGTGATTTAATTGCAGGAAAAGATCCATTGCTAGACACTTCAACACTGTCACTACCACAGAATGCTTCTTATTTCTAGGTGACAAGATTATTATCAGCAAACATCGTTATACACGTGGATCAAAAATTAATTTCACAAGATCAAGAGAAAACAGCAATTCCCATTTGAAAAACAAAACGTGTTTAATAACTGTTGCAAGTTAAACCATTCTTTAATCACTAGCCAAATACAAGGCCACAGAGTTGGAAATCCATCCAAGAGGAAGGCAACTAGGTTGGTGAGGGGCTTGGAACACAAGCCCTGTGAGGAACGACTGAGGGAGCTGGGGGTGTTGAGTCTGGAGAAAAGGAGACTCAGAGGTGACCTTATCACTGTCTACAACTTCCTGAAAGGTGGCTGTAGCCAGGTGGGGCTTGGTCTCTTTCTCCAGGCAGCAACTGACAGAACCAGAGGACACAGTCTTACACTGCACCAAGGGAAATATTGACTGGATATCAGGAAAAAAGTTTTTTATGGAAAGAGTGATAAAGTACTGGAATGATCTGCCCAGGGAGGTGGTGGTGTTGTCATCCCTGGACGTGTTTCAAAAAAGACTGGATGCGGCACTCGGTGCCATGGTTTAGCTGTGATGTTAGGGCATGGGTTGGGCTTGGTGATCTTAAAGGTCTCTTTCAACCCAATGGTTCTGTGAAATTTTAGCATTTGAAACACTGTAGAGGCTTAAATTTAATTATGTAAAACACTCTACAAAGCCGTATGAAAGAAACACATACACTTCTAATGAACTAAGCTAACTTTCCAACCTATTTTCTCCCTTATGAAGATGTGATACAAGTATATAAGCTTCATATTTTCCAGGTTATGTGTGTAAAGATTAAGGCATTCTTTTTGGCACATTTTTTAAATACAAATCAATCTCAGTAAAAACCATGAAGGAATCACAGAAGAAACACAGGGCTTGAAGTAGAAACTTAAATTGCTTCCTTTCCCTACTCCTTTTTATTTATTTTTTAGAGGTGAACAAGTCTGAATAACCATAGTCTCACATACCATCAGGATTTTTACCATGTATCACAACCTGATTGTCTAAGAATTCTCTAAAAGTTGCTAAGCAAACACACGTACATGGTTCACAGCCACTGTGTTCTCCTAACGCCAGAAAAAACAGCAAAAAAGGTTTCTCAGAAACTGTTTTGGGTCAGTGTAAAAAACTAACAAAGCAGAAAGACAAAAACCCCAAAACACCACAGACATGCTCTGCTTTTGGCTTTTGGCACAATCCATATGTTAATTCCTGCATTTCCTAGTCTATCATGTCTCATGGCTCAGTGAGGCAGTAACGTGGATGATTCACAATTACAGATAGCTCATGCTCCTACAGCTGAGAGGACACCTCTCTCTCAGGCTTCCCGGGTGTTTTCCTTCAGGTGGTAACAACTCATCATCAGCCAGTCATAAAGCCATTTGGATTAAGCACCAGCAAAAAGCCATTGAAAGCACCTTCCGGGGTAGTCTCATCCCATCCTTACAAGGTTCTTGCTGCAGCCAGAGAAAGGAGAGGGGTGTTCCAGCAGGCCTGAGAACCCCTCCATCCCAGAAACCACCTCAACACCACCAGATCAGCTACATATGGTCACCTCCCCAGTGCACTCATCATCTCCAGGCAGATGTGTGGGAATTTCAGTCAGTTTTGAAACCTTTTCAAGCTCCATCAGAGGTCTTTATCTATGACATGCCTGCTCTTTTAGATGTACCCTATGAAATGCTTACATAGCAAACCACAAACCACATATTCCTGCATGACTATTTACAGCAGAGCAGCCACAGAGAGCATTTTGCTATAAGAGGCCTCAAACTTCCAGTTAAGGTTGTGTCCCTTTTTATGTGCAGGGCACATAAGTGAGAAACTCTTTCCTTCCCTGTGTGAATGGACCTGTGAGGGGAAAAAAATAGTAAAGAAGTAAAGGAACAAGAATGAAGTTACTTGCCCAACATCACAGAATGGATAAGCAGCAAAGCTAAGAAAAGAAAGTAGGTCTTCTGGCTACCAGCCTTGCGACCTACTTAAGTAGGCCCTGTCTCACACAAAAGCAATGCCAATTAATTGTTTCTATCACAACCCTTACAGAGCCTTTGAATGCCCTAATTATAAAGAAAAACTTCCTTTCTGTTTTTACCCTTTTGATTTTGTTTTTTTTTTTTTTCCAATTTAAAAATACACCATATCCAAACTAAAGGAGGAGGGAGTTTCATCTGCATTTCCAGCTTTATTAGGTTCACAAGAAAAACAGAAACAAAAACAAAAAAACAGCCCACAGACAACTATTTTACCCTACAGAGGATAAAGCAGCTTTTGGACAGGTCTGTATGATGCACCTGCCACCAGTCTTTCTTCCTTCTTTCAGCTTCTGTGTTCCAGAAGGATTCACTGCATCAAGGCAATGTTTTCTCTCATTCAACAGCTGTACTTACTTTGATAAGGAAATTCTGTACAGGGGTACAGTTTCTATAAAGTGCTAGGCTAACCTGGAGCTGGTTTTCCCCTCAACAGCAACAGTATAAAGGGATAATGATGTCTCTTACTGAGAGAGAGAAATCGAGTAAGGCACATGAACAGTACAAGCTGATTGTTAGCCAAAAAGATATCTGTAAGAGGGGTAGAACCAATGCCAGAATTGCCCAGAAAAAAAAAATACTTCTCTAAAATACTTTGATGCTGCACATAGAGACACCCACCTGCTCCAGCCATATACAAATGGATTCATAAACTTTTGGCTTTCTTCATCAGCTTAATTCCAGAACTGATGCAAACCCCAAATTTCATAGCAAAGGTGCTTGCAAGTATGCAAGGAGTAGGGTGATTACTGATGGCAGGAGCAGTTTCAAGTACTGAGCTCTGCTAGGTAAGAGTGTGATGGATACCCTTAAGGCATTTGAAAGACCTGGTGTGTGACACCTAGGGACATGGTTCAGTGGTGGATGTGGTAGTGCTGGGCCAGCAATTGGACTCAATGATCTTAGAGATCCTTTCCGACTTAAATAATTCTATGAGATTCTGATGGACACAGGAGGAAAGGATATGCTTGATCTGCATTAAGTTTCAGCCTTGCCTACACACAGACGAGCTTTTCCTTCGTGAGGTTTGATGCTGTCATACGACTTAAGGGGCCGAGTAACGGGGCTTTGGTGACTTCGAGCAATGTGCAGATGTTTGAAGAGTTCCCGGGCAGCCCTCCCTTCCAGCAGCGCAGCGCCGGGCGGGAGCGAGCCCGGGCGGAGGCGGCAGCGCGCGCCGGCAGGTGGCAGCCGGGATCCAGCCGGGATCCAGCCGGGATCCAGCCGGGATCCAGCCGGGATCCAGCCGGGATCCAGCCGGGATCCGCGCTCCCACCGCCCGAGGACACAGCAGCGACACACTTACGGTGACACACGGTAGTGACTTATCTTTCAGCACTTTGCCCGTAGTAAGCTGTTATTATCTCCGCTTGAAACGTAATTAACAATTTTAGTGGTTTTTCATTAGGGCGTGATAGCTCACTAATTGAGACAGCTCTGCTAAAATCTCCCTCTAACTGTAGTCACCGCCTCGATTCCTACACACGTTCTGCTAGGTTGTGGGGCTCTTGCTTTCATAACACGAAATGTTTCTTAAAATCCCCTAACCGTAGGGTGACCTCTTTTCCAAAGCTGAGGCTTGGCCAGGCTCTGCTCACAGTTGTTAGCCAACACAGCGCAAGTGCTGATAGACTGGGAAGATTAACTATCTTAGTATGGAAGTTTTGCGGACAGAGTAAGTTTTCTGTCTGAAGGGAAGCTTGCAGGTTTTTTCGCCCCCAGGCACTCATCTGTTCGCTGAATCGCCAGAAGTTATCAACAGCAGTTCTGATCAGCTCGGGAAGTCACTTACAGAATCTGGGAGAGACACTGGAGAGGTGCACCAGCAGCATTCAGCACCTCGGCGCTCCTCTGCCTCACTGCACTGACCCTTCCTCCAGCAGCACCCACCCGCTCCAAGCGCCGGCACAGCTGCCACGAAGGATGCTCCCAAGGAAACCACCCCGTGCCTCATAGGGCAACTCCAACCTCCCAGAAAAGCTGTGTGCTTTTGTAGTGTCCCGTATCCACAGCTACTCCTCTTTGCTCTGGAACACTCCACAACGAACACATGAGTTTATAAACTCAACTTGCACTGCTCTAATCTAAATTGTAAGATTTATAAGTTTAGTCTCTCCTACTACCAGTTACATTAGAAATTTAATAAATAGTGAAGCACAAGAAACTTCTACAGAATCATCCAAGTTTCCTGTGGAAATGTCGATGGTTGTAT
This sequence comes from Lonchura striata, assembly GCF_050655825.1. Lineage (NCBI taxonomy): Eukaryota > Metazoa > Chordata > Aves > Passeriformes > Estrildidae > Lonchura > Lonchura striata. Next base: position 62,936,850 of record NC_140705.1, on the reverse strand, counting down.
TGAAAGTAACTGGAAGCCAGTTAAAAACAAACTGTAGAAAAAATTAGTTAACATGTAATTGAAGATCATTCTGCTAGCAGGGAAGTACCCTAAGACAACTACATAAATGTCTATTTTCCACTTCTTTGATTAAGAGGATATCAGGGATACTGCAGAAGGGATAAGGCTGTTTGCTTTGAGGTGGAAGCCCTCTGCTGGTTAATATAAACTAATTAGCACACTAATCTAAATGTTTTTGTAGATAAGAGAACCACAAAGAACAAGAAAGGAGACAGTGGCCAAAGAAAAAGCAAAGAACCATCAGCATCCTTATATCAGAAATCCTTATTATTAATATTTTTTTACTTTTTTCCTGTTTGTATTTACATACCCGTTGAATTACAAACTATGCAATTTAATAAACCTTACCAGGTCTTTGCAATAATAAAATGATAAAAAGGAACTTTAGAACCCTGTGAGACACTTGGACAGACCTGACCATTCAAACACTGGAAACACAGCCCATGAGTGTTATAAACAGGTCTCACTGTTTGATGATAAACCACAGGAATGTATTTCTTCCTATAGATACAAATTCTGTTTGTGCACATCTTTTTGTCTTGAGTCCTGTATCTTTAAAACAGATTTCAAAATTACTTCACAGTCAAACTAGCAAAATTATTTACCTAACTGAAACTGTATGCAAGTCTCTTTTAGGAACCAATCTAAGCACGTGCAGTTTCTGTAACACATTCTGAATATATATATAAATACTGAATTTTAGAAGACACACAAAGGGCTCATATTTGCATGTGTTTGCACAGGTACAGGACTGCAGCAGTGTTTTTTCAGTTTATTGCTGTGCTTACATGCTGGCTAAGCCTGGCACTTGGTAAGTACAAAGGAATGTGTTGCAACTCTGAACATTTGTAAATGAAATTTAGCCCTACCACACCTGGAAGAATACTGCAATCTCCTCTCTTCCTGACAACAAGCCCTAGGTTAAAAGAAACTCATTTCTAGGTGGAGGATGAGCACAAGGAATGTTGCTGACACATAGAGGGTGAGGAGGAAAACACTGAATTTGTGTCTTAGTTACTGTCCTACATAGTTATATTTAATCCCAATTAAAATAGCTCTGTTAAAGGCTTGATGAAAATGCAAGAGAAAACAAAACTTCTAAAATAATGAACATATGGCCTATGTGTATACTCTCTCTCTATGGAGTGCCTGTGCATGGGCTCACTCCATATGTACACATCCATGTATTCAGCAGGAGCACTGTGACCAACAAGAAAAATTTTCTCCTTCCCTGCAATTTCTCATTCTGCCATATATAGGTCTGAAATAAAATTTGATTTTTATTTTCTTTCAATATGAAACATTTAAATATTTCCCCCTACCAACAGAAGTTTCTATGTGAAAAAAAAACAAACCAAAACAACAAACCCTGAAAATACAGAAGAATAGTATGCAGGGTCAATCCTGCAGAGCCTATGGTCCCCCTAAATAAAACATTTGAGACACAGGAAGTGTTCACATTCATCAGCTGCAAAAATAAGGTGAAAATACGGGGTAAAATTAAAGTCTGAGTTATCTTCAGTAGAAGAGAAGACAGGATAGATAAGAACATTCACACAAGCAGCAGGAATAATCTGATGCCACCTCTCAACCACTGGCATGTGAAATAATCAGCCTCAACAAAATACTTGCTTAGTCACAGTTTAAAAACCCAGGAGTATCAATTCTTAAATCATAGCTCAGAGAAACTAAATCAAGGGTTTGCAATCTTCTGTAATTTGCACCACATCATCTTGTTTATGTATCTAAAGAAAGCTCATCTTCTGGCACTCACTGAAATACCGGGTGGGAAGGGTAGAAAGTGAAAGAGAAGTCACATACTATTGAAATTACAGGTGTAAAAAATGTTTGTTCATCAGATACTAATCTGTTCAGGTCCCAGTGGATGTCTCCCACAATAGTAACACCCCAAACCCACTTCTCTTAAGCAGGAGAGTTTAGAAAGCAGACTCACTGCCTTCTCACAGCCAATGCCAACCACCAATCACTAGCTCAGGTGGTTTCATCAGGGCAAAAAAGATTCACACCTTGATAAAGTAATTGTTAAATGAAGTCATCCAGACATTTCACTATTAACCAGTGGACTAAATTACAGGCTTAGTCTCTACTTAGTGCTCTTGCTTGCCCACAAGACAATCTGCTTGGATTACCCTGAAAGCAACTCTAAGGTACTCATCACCCAGGTTCTTCCATGCCTTCCTTTTCAGATATTTGGAAATCAAGTATCAATCCTGATGTATCCTTCAGCTTGACTTCTCCTATGGCTAAGGCCAAAATATTGCTCCAGTCTATACCATTGTTGTTTTCTTTTGGCACAACTGTCAGCCCACATGCTAAATCCAGTATTTCATGAGGTCTTTTACCTTCTCCTTGTCAGAAACAAGGAACATGGCTAGAACTGGATACCCAAAGCTTCCACACTTACACAAAAAGAAGTGAAGCATGATGTACAGGAGAACATGCCCAGGTCCCAGGGCAGCACAGCACCCCAGCAATAATATGTCTACATCTTTCAGAAGGTGATTGGTAAGAACAAGGACCAAAATGGAAGCCAACCCCTTCATACTGTATTTTCTGTGTAAGTAAAGGCCACTAGAGATAACAGGATATGTCACATCAATTTAAATGAAACACTTCCCCCAAAAGAAAATACTCAACTCCATTCTGTAAAAGATAGATTTTTATTGTAATGAAATCAAAACAAATATTTAACTGTTGTGTTTTTCATGTAATTCTGCCTTCTAGCTACCTTCCCCAACAAGAACACTACATCACTAAATGCAAATGGCAAACAAATTACATTGAGAAGTAAGAGGTGTATTATTTCACTTATAGTACACATTCCTTATTTACAAGCATCTGGCAAATTGCCTGCTGTAGAAAGAGATGCCATGTAGATATTCCTAAAGAAATAAGAATACAGACACATGGGATTAGATACAAAATAAATTTATGCAGAAATACTGATTATCTAATCATGTACTCTATCCATCACATACCACATTCTTGTTGTGCAACCAAGCTTGTTCACCCAGGGGAATCTACCAAAAATAAGAATGCTTCATATGTATTTATTCATAAAATAAAAATAACAATGGTTTCTAGATGGGAACTACCACCTTCTTTTGATTCACATGCCTCCCATGCTACACCTGTTCTAAACTCATCAAGTTGACAAGATTATCAAGATTGCTTAGAGAGCCAATATTTCTCTGGAGTAATTTTTTCCCCCAACATAGTGAAGTGGAAAATATTCTGGCTCTCTCAGCCAGCTTTGGCATAGAAATAATGCCATGCTCTGTGGTTAACTGCTAGCTCTTCTTCCTCCAAGGCACTGTGAGTCATCTCTGCTTTCCACACTGGTATCTTCCAAACAATTCTGGGTAAAACTCTGCTAGTTTGTTCTTACCAAAGACATTGTATGAGAGCACAATTACACAGAAGGGATCACATATTAAACAAGTTTTTTTTTAAACATTCCATTAAAAAATGTACTAGGCAAATATTGCAGCAACTATTAATCAAGTCTAAAATTAAATTAAAACTAGCTTCATGAAAGATGCCTGGCCATTTGCTGGCATTTAAGGCTTTCCCTTCAAGCACAAGCACAGTCACAGCAGGATTTGCTACTCTCATCCAATGGCACCTTTTCCCAAGCTTAGACAAAGAGATGTGAGGAGACGCTTTCAATCCCTACTTGCAGACAGTCTTGTTTTTTCATTATGACAAAGTGTTGCTGAGCTTGGCAGTAGAAACCACCCACTTTCAGGAACTCCCTGTGTAGTTAATATTCCTCTGGTTAACAAAAGATGCCTTGGTCTGAGGCTGTTGCTACAGGCTGTTGTTACAGCACTGCACCCAAATGACCTTAATTTCTGAAGGGCTGCTCTGGTTACAGGATCCTGAGTTATTCTGCTTAGTTTAGGGCTAGCAAAATGCAACAGATTGACAGCTCTAAACATCACGCAGGAGAGGAATGAATAAATAAATACTATCACATATGGGCTAAAATATTTGGTACCTGCCACCACCCTTCAGCAGTGCTTAAAAGACATCTTAAAATCCAGTTTGATTGCCAACTTAGTATCCCACATGTTTTGTCTTAAAAGGAAAAAAAAAAAAAAAAAGCATGCCCCTTCTTAGACACTTATTAAAGAAACTAAATGACAATGCAGTTCCTTTACGGCTCCCAAATTCTGGGTGCTCTAGGGGTCACTGTGAGAATGTAAAAAAAAAATCCCTTACAACATTCACCAGGAGAGTGCTTGCAGCTCACCCTCATGGGTAGTCAATGGAATCTGCCCTGAGGTGAGGGAATAACGAAGAAGCATCTTTTCTCTTGCTCTCAAGTAAAACCAGGAAAGCAAACTCCTGTTCTTCCCATCCTCTGCATGCACCTCAGCCGGGCTCACCTGCGTGAGCTCCACGCTGTGACACTGCAACCCCGGCCTCCCAAAAATGCTGGGATTTCATCTAAATCACTGCAGCCAGCCAGCTCATGGCCCCAAAACAGCTGTGGCAGCACAACCCAGGGCACTGAAACCTCAAGGAGAAGGGTGGACATGAGCACTGAAAAAACAGGAGCTCCTTCTAGAGCAGGGTGAGGCAGGTTAAGCTGCTGTAGCTCCAAGGCTACAACTGTCCAGGAGTTCTGCAAACTCTCCAGTTCTTTGGTGAACATATTCAGGTTATTGATAAGGTCTGAGCATAGAACTTCGCTGGATGTCTATTCAACTTGTACTTCAAAGAAAAACAAAAACAAAAATCCAAAAAACAGACAAACAAAACCAACCAAGAAACCACTTTAATTTTGATTTTCAGACAGAACTCTTCTTTTGGAGGAAAATCTGTTTGGAGTAGTGTTTCGTGTATGTGTTTTCTTGTTTTTTGGTTGGTTTTTTCTGTTTTGTTTTGTTTGTTTTGTTTTTTTTTTTTTAAGTGCTTTATTTCCACTGTATGTGGGAAAATGATGCCTGAAGTCTTTGGCAGTTTTCAACATAGGAAAAAATAAAAAAATGTCCATGGGGTGAAGTCAGGGTTGAGCAAAGAGGGCACTCAAAACATTCATGTGAATTATATCACCAAAATAGACTCAAAACACTACATAAAAATGTGTGGGAAATTAATTGGGATGGCAGAAAAGAAATATGGCATAGAGTATCTCCAGAATGTCATTACTGGATGCAGACTTTCTTTTTTTTAAGTTTGGCAATCAGTTTTGCTACGTTGGAAGTTCCCCCCTATGCTAAGAATTATATCTAAAAGCATCTCAGCAACCAGCCAAGACAGAGATCAAGAGAGGGAAACATTATTATGTTCTCCCTAGTTCAGGGAAGGATGAAGCCAAGGTAAATAATTTGAGAGCTGTCTTCCAAAGTGAACTTTTCTTTTGGTTCATGAGTTATTTCTACACTGTCAGCCAACTATAAACACTACAATTTGTTAGCCCATTGAAATTAAGTGTAAGTGTATTTTCACCTTAATTCCAGAGAAACTTGTTTCCCTTACAAATTTTTTAACTCCAGGCCTACTTGATAATACTTTTACCTGCTACTTGGTTTTCAACACTTTTGATTTTTCATGGAAACCTTCAGCTTCAGACCGTACTGTAGGAAGCCAGTACAAGAAGACAGGGCAGAAATACATTTCTGTGCTAGAGTGGCAAGCACGGAGAGAAAAAAACAGGAAGGCAAATCAGTCATGTGAGTGAGGGTAGGACAGGCATCCCTGGCATTCCAACCCTGATGGAAAAGAGATGTCACTGCCTTGCAGCTGAGGTGTGCGCACACAAGCTCACTCCTCAACCGAAGCACAGAACATGCACACACCCCTTCTTGGAAAAAACAGCTCAAGATGCATCCTAAAATACCCTCCCTGCCTTCAGCAGCAGGTCCACTGGGTAGACACTCATCCTTTAGGCACTACCAGCTAATTTTAAGCTTACAGAAAGCTGTTGCATTTGCATGTCTTCACTAAGGTTCATCTTCAGTAGTCCTACAGGTTCTGCCTGCAAAACTGGGTCTGCCGTCTCCTTGCAGGGAGGCTGGCCTCCTCCTACCTTCCCTTCTCATCCCACAGTTTCTCCATAATGACTGCTTTCTTCTCCAGCCATGGACACTGTTAGTCAGAGCCACAAACTGACACATGAGAAAATATCTTTAATTTCATCAAACACTCTCTCCAATATCACTCCCTCTCCTTAGGCAGCTTCCCGGGATAGCACAAGTGGGAAACTAAGCCAAGGAAGGCAAGATAGCACAGAGCAGCCACAGAGCCGCTCTGCATGCAGGGTGTGGGGGGAGCAGCAGCCATGTGTGCCCTTCCCTCAATGCCTTTCACAGTGCTGCTGATTTCTGCCAAATTCAGGGTGAATCACATTTGCACTGCTTCTTCCCACATCCCAGTTCTTGGGAGTCATGTATCTGGGCAAGAGTCATGTCTTTTATCTTCAAAGGAAAGTGAAAATTTCTGAATTTAATTTGAGGGATGCAGAAATTCACACAACCTAAAAATCATAAAAGTTCAAATCCCAAGAGGTATTAAAAACACTTTTTGTTTCCATATTTCATGATTATTTGGGGCACAAGCTCGAGATCCTGAGTGCTTTGCTTAAACCCACTTCTACAGGTGGGAAAATCTTAGCCAGATTTTCTGCAATGGAAAGAGACTGCAGGAATGCAGCTAGAGCAGGATAAAGGATGCTTTTCTGGGGAGGGTGCTGAATGCTTACATACAATAATTTTAACTCCTGTTGAAGTAATGCCCCATCAGGGTGGAAGCAAGAAAAATACAGGCTTTTCATCATTGGATAATTGGATGTTTCACCAATTTCATCCTTGGTAGTGAAAATAGTTTGTTAAGTACTTAACTCATATCCAAGTAGTGAAAACAAGCACACTAACAAAAATGCTGCAAAATCCCAAGGGTTAGAAAAGAAGCAAGAACTGAAGCAGTAGCTGTATGAAAGTAAAAAAATCTTTCCATATGGCTGAAAAGGGTTTAGCCAGTACAAACCAATAGCACACACTCTTCCCAAAAAAGCACAGCCAAAAATTAGCTCAAGTGGTTAAAATTATTTTGCTCAATAATTATTTAAATTTAAAATCTAATCCTACAATGCTTATTTTACTCAGAGAGTTTACTGAAAATCTGATCTCAATTTTTTTAAAAGTTCATCATTGAGTACACTCAGATTTTATTCAGACTTAAAAAAAACCCCAAACTTTAAAAAGCTTTCATTCTGAAAAGAACAATTCCAAAGTTGCATTTTTTTTAAGCACAATGCAAGCAACATCTGTGATACCCAGAGCAGGACTGTCACTAGCAAGTCCACCCCCCTCCCTTTCTTTATCAGCTCTATGTAAAATCCTTTCTCAGTCATACTAAACTGGGTGTGTATAAAGGCAAGCAGGCAGTTCTGGATGGATGCCTCCACCTAGCTATCAATTACTGTCACAAGATTTGTACTTCATCTATTTTCTGCCTCTCCCATTTAATTTTTCCTGCATCAGCCTTGAATTTAGGAGAAAAACACAAGACCAAAAATTCAGTCACTGCCACCTACTCAAGCCAATTCACCAATAAATGAGCTTACCAATTTTTATATTGCATGATGTAAAAGATTAAATTGTAAGGTCCTGTAAAAAATTTCTGTAAGATCCTAAACTGTAAGGTCCTAAAAATTTCCTAATTATATTTCCTTGTTTTCTTCTAAGAGATAGGTTACTACTAAATTCATAGATCAGCTTCCAAAAAAAGCTACTTTGTTCTCAGAAAAAGCAAGAAGTGACTAAATTCAACATTTAACACTTCGTATCTAAAGATGAAACATGCCTACAAATTTTGTCAAGTGACCTTTGTTTGCTATACACTGACATTTTCTTTTGTCCTTTCTTAGATTTTTGTCCTTTCTTCAATATATTTAGGGGTGAGAAAGAAGCGGCTTTAATGACTGACTATATAAATCAGAGTTTAGTGAAAATATTTTAATTGTCATTTAATAAACTAAGCCATTAATTGATAGGTTTGTCTTGAAAACAAGAGGTGTTGCCCGGATAATTTTTTTGTTGTGATCAAACGAACAGACAGCTGGTAAGAGAAAAATAGTGCAGAAGAGTCAGTTACGCAAAACAAATCATAATTCTGCTAAACTGAAATAATAGTTTGGAATTAGAACTCAACAATAGTTTAGAACATTTACCCAAAATAAATCACATGCTTATGTCATGCAAAGGAAGATGACTATGAGAGTGCTGGGCAACCTAAGAGTCTGCTAATAAAGATTTGAAAGAAAAAAATATAATCAGCAGAACGAGAGTTGATGTTTCCATCAGAAGGATGAAGACAATCTCCTGCCCACAGGAAAGATGAGACAATCTGGGGACAGAAGAGAGAAATATTTCCCTCACCCACGTGAGGCATCTGACCTAAAGCTTCATTGCCTTCAGAGATCTTACAAGTATGGGGCATTTGAACATGGGTTGGTTTTGTTTAGTGATTTTTTTTTTTGCTGTTTGGGTAGGGTTTTTATTGTTTGTTTGTTTTGTTGTTGGTGAGGGTTTTTTGAGAACTCAGCACAGCCTTCATATGACAAAAAATTAAAAACTTTTCCCATTTTATTGATCCATTTCAGTGCTCTGAAACAGAAATCATGGCTAAAGAAACACCAGGTACCCTCTACTGTCCATCTGTTGGTCCACAGCTGAAGCAATCTGCTATCATCTCCTCTGTTTCTATATTACTGCTTAATTTCCTCTGCTCAAATTATGGTATTTCTGAATCGTCAACACAAAAGACCAAAATAGGGGTCCTGGTCTTTGGAACTGGGAAGTTCTCAGGAAACCTGGGGGTAGTATTAAGGGATAGGAACTTTGGCAAACAAGAGAAAAGACATACAAGGAAAAATAAACTCCATTTAGTAGGATTATATAGTCAAACTGAAAAATGATTTTTTGATCTGATGTATAGCTTGCTGGCCCTTTGTTAAAGCAGACACACATATGTTGAATGTCTATTTAAAAGCAGAATATTTCACTAAAGTACACTGAAGCTAAAAAAAATATTTGTAATGGAGACCATAAAAGGGAGAAAACTATGGAATGTGTTATGTTCATCTAGCAAAGCTGTTCCCTAGCAATCAGCAGTTTCAAGCAGCCTGTATCAATCCTGCTCTTAGACACAATAGAGTCTAGTCTGAAATGCAAGCGAAAACTAAGACAAACCATTAGAAAATTCTCCAGAGATTTCTTTTTTTTTTCTTTTTTTTCTTTTTTTTTTTTTTCCAGATACCAGTGTCAGGAAATCCTGATGGCAAGGAACATCATGAGTTCAAAGTTCTGACTTTTTAGCAAGAGGATGGAATCAAAACACCTTCCTACAATTTGCACTTTAAAAAAATGAAAAATAGAGAGAAACAAATTTTAAAAAAGGAAAATATAGACAGAGGTCTTCATCATAGTAAAAAAATGTCTGGAAACAATTAGCAACTGAAAAACGGAAGAGGAAGAGTAATAAAAATTTTAAAAACCTTAAAACACTAAGTAGTAAAGTATTCAATTTTTATGAGTGAAACATCCTAAAAATTACTGGCATGGAACTTAAAGTTTGACACATGCTGCCACAGAATCGAATTCAGTTGAAAATAAAACAGCATTTTTAGTTATCAACATTCCGAGGCCATAAACCTACACAGCAAGTCATCAAAGCAAAACATCTGTGCACTGTCCACACATGCAGCGCGTGCTTATGAAACAGAAAGAATGATGTCATTTCAGCCTGGTTTTTATTATATTCCATTTGCTAAATTCTCAGCAGTATGGCCCTACCCGCCTCTCAGAAACAGCCCAGTGTTGCTTTGCCAGCACTCGGGGCTCATTTACAGTGAAAAACACTTCAGTGCCCCATGGAGTCCAAAGGCTCCCTGTCACAAGCTAAGGGAGATGCTGCACTGTTTAATTTACCTGCCCCAGCTGCCAACAAGCCCTTGCCTATAAATGAACCTGAAGTGATACAGATTTTGTCAGCATTCCCCCTGTGCCACCAGTGCAGCCAGCAGCCTGCTCCCCAAACACAGCTGGCCTCCAGCAAAAGTGCTCAAGTTTACATAAAGCAACACAAAACACAATGCTAAAATCAAGTTTCTCATGGAGATAAAATCTACTCTCCAGCAGAGCCACTGCAACCAAAGCTGAAATTCTAAGACATCTACTGTCCCCGAGGCTGATATAGCTTGAGCCCACTTGATGCTGCAAGGAGGGAAAATCATATGCAAGAGAAAATACCAGAGGCCAAACATATCATTGCTTTTCCAAGCCAACTGCACATTAGCCTTCATCCTTCAAGCTGTCCTTTCAGAAACTTCACCTGCACCAGCCTCCTCACCACTTGTTCAAAAATTCTCCCAGACAAGTGCCCATTTTACCACTTGCCAGTTGTTTCTTGAAATCAGCCATTCCCTCCATTGTCCCACCACTGTTCCCCGTCACCTGTTACTTCTCCTGAAGATGATTACTCATGTTATCAACACATTTTCTAAAGAGACCATAAAGAGAGAATTACTTTTGCAACTTCCAGAAGCACTAGAAAGCATGGCTAGGCTAACACAGCACTGTGCTGCATGTTTCTTCCCCTCTGGGGGAAGCTAATGTAAATAAAATGAACAGATTTGTGGTACTAGGGGCTGGAATATTCCTAGAAACTGTCTACCAGACTGGCCGCCTTTTTTTTTTTTTTTTTTTTAAATATACCATTCTAAAGAGAAAGACAGTGTTGTTGAGCAGAGCATACAGTTTTATAAACTTGGCAATTCATTTCTTGTTTTTACTGATTTGAGAAGGACTAGCACATTTTAATGAGGGCTTTGTAAATGTGGACCCTCGGCAGTTCTGTGGAAGGATACAGACTACATGTGTTTCTCTCAGGCCAGTTCCAGGAGATGGTGGAAAAAAGCCATACCCCTTGATTCAAATGAAGTCACTCCTGTGTCTCTTCCAAAAATTACAATAGCACCATGTACAAAACTCATCAGTAACTGGAGAATCTTGGACTTCATTATTTAAACCTGGATTTGATGCAATATGAATGCTTTTTCAAAAACAACTTTTCACATAAAGGCGTGAAAACTTTTCACATCAACTCAATCATATGTTTTGGGTTTTTTTTTTTACACATACCAACACTTTCTTGTAATACTCTTGGACTGTGTAATATTGGCCTTACACACTGCATGTAAAAATAGTCTGTCCTCTTACCAAATAATAGGCTTGAGGAACCCCAGGGATTTTAAATCTGGATAGACTGTAATGGAAAGACAGGATCTGATTGTGAACTCTGAATGGGAAGCAAGTACCTCTCCTAGGGCTGTGGAGGCCAGCCTCCCCATGGGATGGTCCACTTGGCTGCCTCTTCAGTCAGAGCCACTGCAGGCACACTGCCTTCTTTCCATCCCTGTCATCTCTTCTGGCCCTCACCTGGTCTGATATCAGTGTTACTAAGGCAACAAATGCATACAGTACCTGGACAAACTGCACAATAATTCTCTCTACCCACACATTCATCCAAACTTTCATGAGTGTTGTACTAGTCCTGAAAGGAACACAAATTTTTAAAATTCCCAAATGTATTAATTTCCTGCTTTAAAATAGTCTTTGCATATAAGGTGACCTAAGCCAGCTAAAATCCAGTCTAGTGCCTGAAAACCTCCTACCCGGAGAACTGAGAGCAGTATTTAATTTTGAGACCCTAAAGTAAACCCCAAAACTCAGGTTTACTCCAAACAAAAACATCAAGTGAAAGAGTGACTAGCAACAGATAAGAAACTTAAAATTGAACATTTTTTCTAATATAAATTAAACTGCTTTGACTGCCACTGAGAAAGAAAATAATATGAGCACCTTACTATTGCTATAACTGATGGTAAGTTATTTAACATTCTAAATTTATATGAAAGCTATCAATGGACAGATTACTTAATTCAAGGCTTTTGATGTTCAATAAAACACATACAAGTACACATACAACAACAAAATCAGGTGCAAGAATGGAGTGCATTCAGTCATCATCTTCTCTCTGCAGGAAATTACTCCATCAGACATCTGCTTATATCTATTTATACATATACACAGATAGATACATTTTCCATTCTTTTTAAATATTGCAAACTATTTAAATCTACACAATAACTGAAGTCCAAGATACAAAGAAGCTGATAAAAAGGTCATCCAAACAGTGATGCTGCTCCTGGAACATGTGAAATATTAAATCCCATTTTAAAAGGCATTCTTAGTTCTACTTCAATTTATAAATCTCCTCTGTCTGGAGTGAGGCAGTATGAGAATACTGACACTCATTTGATTGTATTGTAAATCTGAATTTTGACAACTTCCAGGTAAAGGTTCAGTTCACTAGTATTACTTAAAAACCGAAGAGTGAGTCTTCACCTTTTTTTATTATTTACTTTGTTAAAGTGGTTCATCAATTTAGGTTTACTCAGCAGCATTCTCTCTTGTTATGTATGCTTGGTTTAAAATGTCTTGTGCACTCAAAATGACAAATACTTAAGTTAGAATCTGTGCACTTGGACTCTGACCAAATAATTCTGTACATCGGAATAAATTGCAAAGTTTTCATCCCTAAACCAAAATGTGGCCTTTAGCTGCGTAATTATAAATGCTGCACAGTTCTAATAAAAACCTTCAGTTGCTCCTGCTGTAGTCAGTTGTCCCCTTCTAAATATAGAATAATGCCAGGCCTAGACACTCAGGTCACCAGGTAAAGCTTTTCACAGCATAAATCTGTCACCACCTTTGCTCAAAGCATCTCTTTAATCAAAATTCATTTACTGTGACAGTGAAAAGCAACCAATTTAGACAACACAGCCAGATAAATTTGAACCCGTTTGTCCTGTTTTCAAAGAAAGGCAATCACAGTGGAAACTCAGAGGAGTCAGCAGAAACTCCAGCAAGTTGTCAGCCTGCCAACTTACCTTTTTATTTTTTTGTTTGTTTACTTAATCTTCTTCAAAAATGCATGTTCATTGCAGTCATTACCAAGCTCCAAATAAATTTATGTAGGATCAGAAAATCCCATCTTTCTGTTTTGCTTCTATGTAATGATTACAGTTATTAGATGTACCGGCAGACAGCCAGTACCACAAATAAGATCATTTTCCATAATTATAAGGGGAAACATTAAGACTAATATTGTTCAATTTTTCCAATTAATATAGTTACCACTGAACTCTAATTCGACTCATCTATGTCAACATGAAGAGATAATAACAAGTACACTTGTAAAAGGAGGGCATTTCATTTAGTGATGTCTAAGGCATAAATGCATTTGTAGTAAGCAACTACAGAGCAAGTCCAGGTATTTATGTATTTCTTTCCTCTTTTTTGCTTCATACATATATTTTAAAAAATCATAAATCTACCATTTATCTAAAACTAAATGAAGACATTTGCTTTAGAGATAACAGGAGATACTTTTCTAAAACAACTCACATTTTATGAGTGACACTGAGCTTTAACAAAATAATAAAGCTGTGTTCCACCAAGATCAGTTCAAAGTACCTTAAAGTATTTAAGCATTCTTATTAAAGTGCAAAGCTGAAAATTTTACTGGAAATAAACATATCTTTACAACTTCAATAAATGCTTCACTCCAGGCTGCTAGAATAGAGATGGAGCATTAGCGCAAGTTACTGAAATTCAGCATTCTTGAGGAAAACAGAATCACACAGTTCCCTGTGGCACATCGCATGGTTAATGAGGGAGGAATTAGTCAAGCAACGTTATTACATTTACGTTTTCATAACCAATGGCTTTCCCTAGGGAAGCCCAAACAAATTACCCCGAGTGCTAGAGCCGCGCAGGACGCACTGAAGCTGCGGTTTGACATCTCGGCGGCAGCGCTGCCCACCCGCAGCTCTCCCTGCGCCGGGCAAGGGACACGGCTGCCCCCGCACACACCCGCCCCAGGAGCTGATCTGGCTGAAAAATTACCTGGCAGAGTCCAGCAAAGCAAATCAAACCTTCTGTGGGCAAGTTTCCATCCTCTCCACCGCCGCCTGATTCTCGGTGCGATCACAAACACACGTGCGCCAGCGCAAGGAGGGCACGACAGGCACGGGGGCCGCAGATTTGCTCAAAACAGGCCCCAGATTTTCTTCATTTTCCAATGAAGCCCATCAGGAGAAGAACACAACTGAGCAGCTGCAGAGCTGTAGCTCCAGCTGCAGCACCCCGGGAGCTGCACCGCACTGACCCCCTCCCCAGCCCCGGCAGCTCCTGCTGCAAACCTCGCCGCAGTGGGAGCAGGGACCGGCCAGCTACAGCTGAGATGAAGCAGAAGGAAGCCCCGGGGCCCCAATTTCGTGCAGCTTAAGCCGATCTAATTGCTGTCTGTCGGCATCCCAGCCCTCCACTCCTGAGCCCATTACCCAACAGAAAATTATCTTTTTTTTTTTCTTTTCTGTTGTGTCATCCCATGGGTTTTGTTTCTGTCTGCTTACTGAAATGGCTCAGCAAAGAATGGAGAGTGGGACCACAGTAGTGGAGGACACACCATTCAGCTCACAGATAGGTTTTCTTAGGCTGCTGCTGACATTAAATCATTTTGCAGCAATTCCTACTGTCTTCTTTTAGATATAACTCAGCATTGCCACAAACCTTTGCATCACCCACACTTCTAATTTAACTTAACCTTTGCTCATAGGCTGCACATTAAAGAAAAGAGCTGTTGAAAATACTTCTCATGTGTTTCAGGACTGTAGAATATGCAGGTCTCACTGCAGCACTGCTCCACAATGCTGCCACAGCAAGTAATCAAAGGGATGCAAGGGCTGGCTGATGATTCCTATGGGTCTCATAACTTGCATACTAAATCCCATCTCTGTAAAGCAAAAATCAAACAGGACTTCCTCCAAACTGCCCTCTACAAAGCCACAGAGAAAGGCTGTGGTGAGACATGGGGTGGAGTGGGATCTCACCACAGGTTGAGGAAAGTCCTGACTGAAGTCCGACATTTGCAGGCTCACTCAAACTCCCACGACTGACACTGAAGCTCAGTGGAGCTCCCAGGCCGGGTGCTGAGCAAGGGGCAGGTTACACACCCACTTCTCAGGCTCCCAACAGTGCACCCCTGGCGGGATAACCACGGCTGTGCCTCAGCATCTTTATTAATCTCAACAGGAGAGATCCGATGCAACGCAGCCAGCACAACCTGTCATTGCTTGCGTGTGACAGCGTGGCATTTTCCACAAAGAAACACTGCATGTACTACTACATGAACCTGCTATGAAGGCAGGGCCACGATCCTTTAATTTCCTGCAGTAGGTGGAAAAAAATACAAAAGAAAACACCATTAAGATCATCAAGGAGGAAACGCCCTTGTCTGAAATCACCATCCAGCTATAAATACCGTAGAAGAATTAATTGGCACCTGCATAAATATGCCTTTGTTTAATAAATGAGATCGCTTGCTGATGCATTTCCACTAGTGAATTAGTACATAGGGAGGAGACAACTTTATTATTTACAAAAGACTCAATAATCTGTCTACACGCCCACATCATGCTTCAACCAAGACAATCAACACTCCATTAGAGATTATTAATACATGAAGCCCCATGATCACCTTATGATTTGTGATATTATTTCCTCTACTTTACAAACAGAGAAAACTACACAACAGCAGTTATTAAAAAGCTCTGTGAGGAAACCCACAATGGAAGACAGCATATTTCCATGGGGAAACGATTTTTCTCTGGTCTCTGAGTACATGCCTGCGCTTTAACTTCACAATTCCTACCAAACTTCAGTGAAGCAAAGCTCACATAATTAAAGAAGCCTGTGGCAACTCTCATTATTTTTAACAGAAGACTAGACTAAGCGTTTATAGAACAGTTGTGATCACTGGAAGGCACCGCTGAATTCTCAATATTATTAGCTACAGGACTGCAACTATCTAAGAGCAATATTTCTTTTTAAATCTTTAAAATCTGTTATCAAAACCTACCAGGTTTTTAAAAGCTCTTGTTCTTCAGAAGAACGCTATTGAAAAAGCACTGAATGGTTATTACTGACATTGAAATTTTTTGTATGAATAATTTAAATTTGTTGCTAAAGCGCATACCAAAGGCCACTCCAGAAAGGGATGGAGTCCCTCTGAGGATTCTCACTTCTTTCATATTTGCTTTTGCCCCTGGTTGTAACAGCTTTTCCTTCATTTTCCAATTAAAATAGTATTGTAATGAGATTTGGAGTCAACAAGCTTATTGCTGAATTCACTGAAAAAAAATCATTTTATATCTCAAAATAGAGGAAGGAAAGCTATTCAAAATCCTTTAGATCAAGTTCTTAATATGAAATTGCTTAGAGATTATAAGCCATGGCAGACATACAGAGTTTTTTGCACTTGGCTGACCTGGGGTTTTTTTGGAGTAATGAAATTTTCTTTACATAGATAGTTTCCCACTGAAACAAAAGCATCCTAAAGATCATGAAAGATAGGTTCCACTACACTTCCTTGCTCAATTTTAAAACAAAAATTATCTCCTGGGTATGAGATATTCCTAACAAAAGGCATACAGAAGCTCTCACCAAGCCTTTTGGGCAGAAAATGAGCAAACGTGCATGACTTCATTATGCTTTAACTGTGACCAAATCATTGCAGCCAAGGGCCTTCACATACAGAAGTGTGCCAAAAGCATCAAAAGGAGCTGCCTTTATTAAGTGTGAGCAAGAACTACACTGACCAACATGAGCACAACAGCTCTCACAGGAAAGGTCACAGGCAAATGAAGCACTGTGAGCCACACCAGGCAGGGGGGAAGGATTCCCAGCACAGCAGCTGAATGACTCTCCCTGCAAGGAAAGTGATAAACAGGAGGGTCTGCTCCACTCTGATCTGGCTGTAACTCTCACGGGATTTTTTAAAGAGAAGGCTTCATTAAACACCTCTAGAAGACAGAAAAGCACAGCTAACAGCAGCAAGTGTCACACAAGAGAAAAATGCCACGGTTATTATATCAGTGTGTCCAGGAAACAAGGGATGCAACAACATCCTGAAACCACACACCTGTATGTCAAATAAATCTCAAACAATAACATTTTTTGCATGAGCTTTCTTTGATTTTGCAGCACAATGTAAACATTTGTCATGTGGACAATAACTGCAATGTCAGCAGAGTTTTTCAGACATACTCACCCTGATTAAAGAAAATGGAAGTGAAAGCCTAGATTGCTGATTCTTAAAGGAAATTCCAACATTTCAATTGTTCCTACTTTTCACTAAAAACATGTAAGGCCATGGGAAGGCAAAGTAACTTCAACAAATGCTGCTTCTGACCTACCCACAATTGCAGAATAGAATTACAGAAGACTTCAAGCACAAAAGCAGCTTAGATTGGTCTCAAACAAGGATATCTGTGAATACTCAAAGCTCTTACTTATTATTTTAAAAGGCATGAAAACATTTTTGCAAATCAGCTTTAAAGAAAAACTAATCTTTGTTCTTTGCTAGTCTTAGTCTGCACTTCTATATCAGTATAAGGAAGTTTAAGTTTTCCACAGTCTTACCTGGCTGTTTTAAGTGGGGCAATGTATTCTGTCATCCCAGGATTCATTACAAAGTCCCTCACAACTTCACCACATTGCAGCCCTGACTGAAGATAAAACTGTGGATAAATTTATTCACTTAAAGCAAAGAATACGTATGTTTCTCTACAGCAACAGACTTTGTGCATTGTGCATGGTTAGACAATTTTAAACTACCTTAATTTTCAAATGAAGAGCAAAGGTATTCTCAACAGCAAGGACAACTTGTTTTTTTACAAGCATGAAAACAAGTCCTTTCTTCTCTTTGGTCAACTAAATGCAAAAAAATATAATCCCCTATTTAAATTTACTTGCAATAAGAAGGGAGCAGAAATCTGTTTTACCTAGAAATAAAATTATTTATTTCCCCAACTAGTGCATGCATCCAGAAATGGCCCTACTTGCTTCCCTTTGACTCTCCACTCTCTCTCCAGATTAACTCACAAGAGATCTGCAAACTCAAACCACATTTACAAAAAGCACTACCTGCTGTTTCCTTAGAGGAACATCTCCTAGGTAGCTCAGTTTTCCATAAAGGAACATGAACTGTCCCCATTCTTCACAACACAGAGACTTCCCATATCACAAGGAAGGATTTCATCATCCTGGTGAGCACAGTGCAATTTCAGCTGTTGAAGCCATCTGTGCCATTGGATTTCTTTGTTCAAACTAATCCAATTCAATTTCATTCGTGTCTTTTCAGTCATCTACATATTTTCATCCTTACAGATAACTGTACATCCGTGCCAGCTACTAAATATCAGTCACTCACACACTTTCCATACTCCCCTGGCCCCCTTTAAATCTCAGACACTAGTTAGTTTCACATTACTCCATGATGTGCCAGGTAAGCATTAGTCTCATTTCACAGCTGAAGACACAGATACAAAAACGTGTACTGACTTGACTAAACTGAGGAAAAAAAAAAAGGACTTGTGATCAACAGAAACAAAGGATAAGAACTATTTAATTTAACTATTTATTTAAGACACTGTTAGTACTGTGCTACTGAAACTTGAAGTTAATACAATACTATCATTATGTTTGGCAAGGTAATGTTTTGAAAGCACTCATTAAGCCCAACTTTGATCAGAAAAAGGGCATATGCTACTACAGCAGATTTTTAAAATATAAAAAGAGATGCATAGGACTGACATTAATAAACATTCAGAAAAAGCCTACACATAGAAATGAAAGGGGGAAATAGTCTATAATTCTTCACACAATCTTTTATTCCATTTAAATTGTACTATTAAGCTGTGCTACTAAAAAAAAAGAAGTTGGAAACCTACTTACCAAAGGGTAATTCTTTGCTTTATATACCCAGGAACAGATAGGGCAATTACAGTGCATTTAATATTTGATATGAAAAAGAACTAAGAAGAGAAAAATAAACTGGTACCAGATCTAATTTCACACTTGGGGGATTACAATGTAGAGAATACAACACACAAGAATTCTTCACTGACAACAGCACTGTGAAATGCTCAGTAGATTGCTGGCACTCCTCGGATTTAAAAGATTTAATGTTCTGCTTCGTTACTTCACAGCATGCAAAAGTTTGGAGGCCACTGGAAACCAAGCAGCTTAGCAAGGAAAAATAACAGAAGAAAAGGGCCTCATCAAACGTACAGGATCTTGATGGACCTTTTTTGACAGCATTTTACTCTGCTTAAATTGTGGAAATTAAAAACCAGGGTCCTTCTATTCCCTTAGGGTAGTCAAGGCCATGTAGTGGGTGCCATTCAAACTGCCCCAAAAGTAGCCTGCACATGTACTGACATCCCATTTTTACTTAACCAAATAAAAAGAAACTTAAGTCATTTTCTGCTGTAAGGAATAACGCCTGCCTCCCTTAAAAATATATATATACTTGCAAGAGGGAAAAAAAAAAACAAAACAAAAAAAAGATAAATATATCAAACTCACACCTGGAGTAGCTGAATTAGAAATTTTCTTTATCCCTGAATAGAGGTCATTGCTTGTCCTGGATCTCCAGAAGTGCACACTTGGCAAATGCATGCTTTCCCATGGTCAGCACTGGAGTGGACCATTGCTCCTCAATGTAAGAATCATAATTAGGGCAAAGCATCTTTGTGAGCTGCAGTCATTTCCCCCTTTTCTCCCCCGTGCAGCCAAGCAGGAGCAACCCTGCAGGGTAGGTGACAGCACTACAATAGCTAATCCCAACAAGAGAAACTCTGGGCGAGGAAATGTGCTCTGAAAATGCAATATGTATTCTAGGAGGATGAGACTCCTGAGAAAACAGAAGGCCTCAGTAATTAGTCCTTGGGATGAGAAGGTGGCTCTTTTGCCTAAGAAGTCCTTTCAAATCTTTAGTTTGGCACGAAAAAAAAAAAAGAAAAGCTCTTTTGTTAAACAAACATCTAATCACCTAGAAATTTTAGAGGCACACATGAAACTTCAACAAAAAATAACTTCAAACAACTGAATTTGGCCTTTAAGGTACCCTCTGAGTTATCTACATAACACAAAAGGGTTTTCTGTTGTTTTTACACCTTTTATGAAGAAACATTTGGGAGGAAAGGTTTTGTTCCTCTTGTTCTATTTAGAAAAAGCTAGAGGGGAAAGTCAAAACCCACACAAAATACACCTCCCCTGCCCATCCCTTCTTGTGGTGCCTCCTGGGGCCGGCCATAAGAGCATCACAAGCACAGCCTGAATGCCTCAGGGGGAGCCCCTATCCTCCTTAACTTTATTCCCCCTTCTTGATAACCATTTCACCAAGACCTGCTCTCACATACTTCTTCCTATTTTCATCCCTAAAGAAACCCACCAGGGCCAGGAAGAGCCCATCCCAGGAGGAGGTGGCACCTCAGGGACCGCACATGGAAGATGGTTTCTGTCTCACGCCTCTTCAAAAGTTCCAACCTGTTAGCAGAGAGCTGGTCACTGACCTCACAGGGTCCTGGGCACTCCCAACTATGTGATGAATAGACATTAAACCACATTCACTTGTTTAATAAGCAGCAAAATCATCTGAAGCTCTGCACAGGAACGTCTGAGCCGGCAGTAAGTCGGCTGTGCTCTGACACCACGGTGTCACTGCTCACACTGAGAGAAGCACTCGGGCTGAACAATTGCCATTCCTCACCATTTCATCCCTCCACTCCCTTTCCCCGCTAGCTGTTCCCAGAAAGGATGTGACACTCGTTAAAAAGCCTGATCCTTTTCCTTTTTCCCTTTTCCATGCTAGCTTACACTTCAGCTCACAGGAGAGCTGCACAGCTTACAGAGCTGCAATTGCACAGCCAACCTACGGTGTGAGGCCACATGGCCATGAGAGAAAAGATGTGCCAGATGAAGGGACAGCAGGTGGCAAGGAAAAGACAGCCAACATATTTGAAGCCACCACAATGACATGATTTTTTGGCAATATAGGCAGCTTCAGGCAGTGTACTCTCCTATCTTGCCTCTCCCGTGGCTCTACAGAGAGTTCAAGGGTCGTGTGTTGACAACTGGAATTTCTGTAGCTGACTTACTAATTTAAAATAATGCAGGCTGCATTTCTACCATGAGGATCACGTTCTCTCTGAGTTCATCCATTCCCAAGTCTCACTGAGTGCCATCACTCACCTCCTAACCTTGTCATATTACTCCAAAAGTATTCAGAATCTGTGGCTTTCATAGGTAAAACATGGGAAGCAAAAGGAGGAAGAATTGAACAAGAAACAAACCAGGATTCCTTAAGCAGTTCTAGCTAATGCAAAGTTTGAAATATCTAGGTCTATTTTATTTTATATCTCATATGAAAATGTTTTTTACAGCAAGTACAGCACAGCATGTAAGCAATAATTGCTTTAGAAGGCACAGTAGTACACAAGATGAGTATTAGTGCTGAGGCCAAGAGTCCAGGAAGAGCTCATTTGCAAAAGAAAGATACGTGAATTAGAAAGTGCATATTAGTAAGTAAAGGTCACATCAGCATATGTATTTTCATCAAATACAAGGCAGCCCTAAACACAGTATGAAATAGCTGCTGTTTACAGGACATTATTAGAGCCATACAATATAGCGTTTCATTTTGAAAGCTTAGTGGACTTAAACTAGACTGGATAGACAAAACAGAAGGCTACTTATTATTTAAGCAGCACTCACCTCAGAAGGATATTAACTTTACAGCCTGATGCTGCTTACTCATAACAAAGTCTAATTACAGCCTAACAAGCACACCCACTGGCTTCAGTGAGACTCGGCAGAGAATAAGACAGGATCCACTGTATGTCAGGTTTGGCAGCTCCCTGATGAAGTGCTCTAGAGGAAACAAACCATTCGGCCAGTTAATAGAGGAAACTATTTAACACGGAAGCCGAGAGAAGTGATGCAACTCGCTCACCACCACAGCAGTGGCTGCCAGGGCCAGAGCAGGGCTTGGGAACTCCGCAGCTCCCGTGTGTGTGCACAGGATCATCCAATCTCCTCATGGAAAATGATCACCACCAGCAGGTCCTTAATTTCATAATTTGTTTACAGCTTTGAAAGGAAGTTACTGAATCATTTGTTTTTATTACACTGGTTATTGCAGAGGGACTTCAGGGATATATGTGTTTATATGTCACCATCTTCTATTCTATTAGAGGAACATACTCTTCTGCAGCTATAATAAAATGCAGACACACAAAGGAAAATAACTGGGGAAGAAACTGAGGACTAAATGACTGCTGGTTTTGAGCTCCACCTCCCATCATGAGACAAATATCAAGTAGTAAATCAGTTCTGCATATCAACTTGGCATACCACAACACACAAAATACACACCCATCCAACTGGTATCTCTCCTTCAAAACACTGAATATTCAATGCCAGCAGTATCAACCTAGACAGCAATTTCACTCCAAGAGCTATCTCTTGGTTTCAAGTTGGGTTTTCTGCTTTACTCTTCAAACTATGCTCCACATTGCCCATAGAGTGCTCCTGATCATAGTCCCTGCTCAAAGAATCTTACTTCAATCAGACCAGAGAAAGTGGCCACCAACAAAGTGGCTTGGAGGTGCCTCTGTTACAGGGCGTCACTGCTGGGACAGAACTGTCCTATGGAGAGCATCCTGGAAAGCAATGCTACTGGTAATGCAGGGACTGCAAGACAGTGACACATCAGACAATGGGGAAACCGTGTCAAACTGACTAAATGTGGATTCCTTCCAGCATCCCTTTTATGTTCTCTGTTTGTATTTATAAAAAAACAGACTTTCTTAAGCTGTGCCGACTCAGGTGTGGAGATGAATCCAACTGCACTTAGGGGCTGGCAATGTATAAGAGATAGTCTTTGCTTTGTTCACAACAAGCCATGTATAATTTGTTGCAACTGTAGAACAATGGCCTAGATAAAGTGAATATCAACAGCAGTTGTGTTCCTGATGTGTCACAGCACTAGCAGTCTCAAAACATCTAGGGGGCCAAATACCTGTGTTTCTGAAAAATAACAAAGAGAAATCATGCAAGGAGGAAGGGATGGAGGTAAGAGTAGAGCATGGCACATTGCTCCACTGAAGAAATTACAGCTTATATCTCTCCATTAAAACATTGAAACCAGCTACATCAATGACACCCATTTTATCTATCACAAACACACACGTGTGTTTGGAATGCCTTGAGAGCCAATTCATCAAAGCAGTGCAGCCCAGCAGGCAGCGCCCACACGTGGTACTCCCACACTGAAGCTTGTCCCAGAGTCCAGCACCCAGCTGCAGTGGCTGGAAGGATGAGGATGGGGCAGTGCAGACATCAGCCACAGTGCAGGCAAGGACTGGAAGTGGCTCCCCGCACACAGAACACTTCCTATCCTTTTTGCCAGATCTCCTGAAATTCTTGATCTCCATGCATTAAGCACAGGGCAAATTGCACTCATGCATATACAAAATAAGCCTAACACAACAATTTTGGATGTGCTCTAACTGGTGAATCAGACATTTTTCCACCTCTCATTTCTTTCCTGTGTTAACTGATGAGTCAAACTAATCCCTCCCCTTTGAAACTGTCATATTTAGATGAGAAATGTAATAGCAGACTTGGTCTTTAATTCTAAATTTTACATGTATTTTGATTACAAGGTTAATAAGGGCATGCTAAAGGCCCTTCAGTCACTTCCTTTCTTCTTGATTTTATCTTGTTTAATTCAAATTACTACGTACGACTTCATACAATTTTGCTGTTTCAA
The DNA here is from genome assembly GCF_050655825.1 of Lonchura striata. NCBI lineage: Eukaryota > Metazoa > Chordata > Aves > Passeriformes > Estrildidae > Lonchura > Lonchura striata. The sequence goes on along the minus strand of NC_140705.1, from coordinate 62,913,018 downwards.
GCATTGAAACCTGAATGCAGTAACAATCAGACTGCCATCAAGTTCTAAGGCCTCCCCTGCAAACACAAACACAGACAACCTGCAATTTCTTTTGCATACTACTACTAGCGATGCTGCAGGTATCTCTACATGGTTTCAGGCATGCCTCCATGTGCTTCTCCTCAATGAGCTGGGAGGAGGAGAAGGAATGAAGGAAAAGGATAAAAATCCAGAGCGGTCATTATGTCACCACATCCATTTTTCAGGATGCAGTCTTAAGGAAAAGCTTTTGGGTTCACATACCTGCTATGGTATGTGAACTGGTATCCCAAGCCAGTTGGGATCTCTGCCTCACTCAAGAGGAAGAACTTCAAAAAGCACACACAACTGGTTCTCAGGTGCTTCAAAGAGCTCTAGAAGCAGGAAAATACCAGACTACAACATATTCAAAACCCAATAATAACAGTGGCAGCTTCTGCCATCTTCTCACATTAGAGATGTATCTGCAACCAACCCCAGGAGCCAACAGAGATAACAAGCCAGTATAATCAGTCCACAGGAGAAAATGGAAGTTAGGACGAGGGAAGATGGAGGTGTCTCCCAAAATATTTAAATTTAACTATTTTGGTCAACTACTACACTGGAAGTTTTGAAGATTAACTTGAGGGGAGGTAGAAGTTAGGACAGAAGTAGGAAAGGGAAGAAGTAGAGAAATGCTTCTTTTTGATCAGTGTTGTCAGATGTGCTCTTCAACTTTTAACTCTGCTTCCTTAGTGAACAAGAAAGAGAGCTATAAAGGGGTTGCCAAGCTTCGAAGCAGGGAAAAAAAAAGGAAAATAAGCAAGCAGGTAAATGCCTCAAAGACACAGCTTCAAAAGGAACTGACAGTGCCAACACCATTAACTGGGGAGACTGCCTGCATAAATCCATCCATATTTGAATGTGTTAATTTTTCCAAAGCTTACAACTGAATCAAAGGCTATTTCATACTTCAGGAAAAGAGAAAGGGTCTGAATGAAGCAGGGAAAGAAAACCAAAAATCAGCAGGACTGTGCCAGTGAGAAGAGCACGGGCTGACCCCCACACAGACGTGCTGTTAAGTTCATGATATGATTTCATCCACAAGAGCCTCCCACAGTAGTGCCTGACTGAAATGCTGCTGCCTGCACCCTACAGTGATGCCAGCATGCCTGTTTACACAGCCATGCTGAGAATCAGATCTGGCTTCACCACGCAAAACAAAAGCTGCAAAACACGTCGGGGCTTTTTTGCATTTTTAAGCCGGATCCAGTCCCTGTTCTGGGTCACATGAGAGCTGTGTGGCTGCACCAGAACAGCCGGAGTCTGTGTGTGCACAGGGTTGAAACAAAGCATGTGAACCCATCTTGTAAAGACACAGTTAAAGTCAGCTCTCCCTACCAGGGACAGACTCACCTAGACTTCGAGGAATTTATAAATGAGCAAGTAAAACCTATCCACAAAGGTCTTTTTGGAGACAAAGCTACATCTCGTGCATTACCGTATTGTGTATCCAACAGTCATTTTCAGGGGATGAATAAATAACACCGTGTTCTGACGATGCTGTCTCCCTGTCTGCTGTCACTAGACTGCAGAAGGGAGTCCCCTACAGAGTGCAAGACACAAGCTGCCTGCTGAAGGGATTGCCTCTGGCTGGCACGCCCAGGCTGCAGCTTCTTTTTTAGGTTACAAAAGACAAACTATGACATAGCATCCCAAGACCGGCAACTGTCCAAGGCTTGTCACCTGTGCTCCTGAACAGGCATATGCAAGAAAATGCACATAGAAAAGCTTTACTTGCAAACCCCAAAGCCCTTGTGCTCCAGTGCAGGTAACACTGACATTCAGAGCTCTGAATCCAAGGGGAAAATGCAGTTACTAAAACACCTGCATTACAAGCAGGGTTCTGACTGCAGTTAATGCCTGTTTCTTTTGTTACACATTAGTTTCAAATCCCCTCTACTCAATTTTCTCCAACTTTTAAAAACATAAAATTTGCATTACTTTTAAAATCTCTATATTTTGTTTCATTCATACATTCACAACTGCTGAAATAATCTTTGATTTGAGAAAGCTGAATTCTCATTTGCAAGGCAAACAGCATTCATAACCAAGGAAAATAAAATGCTCATCACTTTTATTAAAATAAAAGTATGTTTCCACCTTTTCAAATGCTTGATTTCTGTTCCCCTGAGTTTTAACCCTCTGCAGAGTTATCACAGCACACTCCAAGAGACCTTTTCCATCACCAGAGTGAGAAAACACTCAGATGTGAACTCTTGCTTTGTAACAGAATGGAAAATCCTGGCAGGCTTCTGAGGAATGTAAAATAAGCCTTATGTGTAGTAAAAATCACACATGCAACAATGCAGAGGAGAAAAGTAGCAAGAGTCATTGGTTTGACTGATTCTTGCACAGGTAAATTTTGAAGAATAAAATAACCATATAGAAAACTCATATACACTGAAAAAAAAAAAGTTTAAAAAAGGTAGCAGGGCTCATTTTTTGCCCCCACTCCGTCCCAGCAAGGCTCAAAATTACTTAGACAAGGAAAGGTATTTTATGCCTTTTATTAACAGAGATTCCCAGATCCATGTAATCCATATACCATGCATAATCCCAGTATCCATGTAATCTATATTCCACTTTTATAAATTACTAATTTGGAAAATTAATATATACAGACCTGAAAATGTAACAAAAGAACAGCTCCAAGAAGTGTCTTAACCAAAGCTAGTACTAATATACAGAAGCTTGCAGCTCATTGAGAAACTAAGTTGCAAAGCTCTGATTTGTAGCTCTTCAGGTCTCTGTCACTGTACCATGGTACACAGCTGAAAAAAATTCATCAACATCCCAATGGTGTTTATTTATGTGAAAACTGGTGCAAGTAGTACTTTATCAATTCTCCCTAGCTACCTTCCCCAGGTTTACATTACTTCTGTTTAACAGCTATTTTCTCCTTATTTGAATATTTATTAGAATCCCCCAAAAGAAGATTGTAAGTTTCCAATATTGCATTTTTTTTTAGCATTGACAACAGTGAAAGAACCTTTGGCTCCCTGGAATCACACCAGCACAAAAATAAATCACGGGTGCTGCAAGAAACTTCTGCTGCTTATTAAATGCTCTCAGAGTGTACGGCACATACCACGTTCAGAGCAGTTACTGTGCTTGCCTAGAAAGAAGCATTTGATGTACATCTAAGAAAACTGATTGCAGCAGTTGGAAAACAAAAGGAATGTAACAATAAGGTTATTTTTCTCCTGCTTCTTAGGCATCTGGGGCTGATAAAGTGCCACCTCTAAGGAAGTCCTGCCTATTTGGTAAAAAGTGGTAGCACTAGAAAATTCCCTATTGTGAGGATGCAAACTCGAAAACTTTGGTCAAGTGTTGTATGACAGATACACAATGATAAAGCCACTATTTCCAGCTTTAGAGCTAAAAACACTCAGTTTTCTTTCTGCATTAAGTTTTGTCTGAGTATATGGCCTCTGTAAGTCCTTCTGGTGCTGTCTTTTGAAATTATGCAAATAAATTGCAAATTCAACATTTCCATACACATGGGATTTTATAAGGAATACCAGGACAACCCAGACTTACTAAAAACAAATATTACTCACGTTCAAATATTTTGTATTGTTTTTTCTCTATTGAAAATAACTTAAACTTGTATTTCTCACATATGTTGTGGAGTACAAAGTCTTTAGGAAGAGGAACAGACTTCAAAGTATATCTCTTTTAGGATGAAAAGTAGTCTGTTTTTTATAATTTTTAGTTGTCAAACATATTTTGAAGAGAGATGATCAGCTCAGACACGCATTACTGAGCCTGGTAGAGAGATTATTGGATATGGGCTGTGCAGATCTAAGCACCACTCTGTAAAACCTTGGTATGAAGCTACAGAGAAACAGGCTACTCCAATTTTGCACCCAGATCATAATTTGGAGCTTATGCTCATCCTAAAACTGGCCCTACCTCTTTCCTTTAATCTTGGTGCCAGAACTGCTGCCTCTCACCTGTGTCACTCCCATGGAAAACTCCCACTGCCTACACTAAGAGACTCCAAGCTGAGCTGTATCCCAATAAAAGACCTTTTTTCAAAGTCATTTAAAGCCTTGAAAGAAAGTAAAACAAATGGGGATAAACAAATGGCAAGGTTAATGAACTGAAGGAATAGAAATAGAGAAAAGAAGACACAGCTTTATAGTAGTATTATACACATGATTAATTGGAAAGAAGCCTATAGACTTGTACTGTTTATTTTGAGCTACAAAATATAAATTAAATACTGCAACTTAAACAACTACTTCCTTACTCATTAGACTCAGGTATACATCAAGCCTTTAAATATTAAAATGGTGAATAATTCCGCATATATCATTCAGCAAAAGCTCATGCATGCTATATGACATGAAAGAAAAACAAAGCAAGTCAGGGAAAGACATTCAATGACTAAGCATCAGACCTGGCAAGGACAACAGTGAAGCAATCCCTGCACTGACAAGTAGAGTTAATACACAATACTGACAAAGTGGGCCAAACTTCTTGTGCCTCAGAAGGCAGCAAAGCCTGGAAGAACAAGGTAGTAGCAAATACTGGTGAAGACTGACATGCCTACTGCTTCCTGCTGAAGAGCAGTGGTGGCAAGAGCACTGCTGTGCAAGGAGCTGTGGTTGGCTGCTTCCCTCTCCCCTGGCCTGCCAGCTCCACAGCAGGGGCTGCAAGGAAACAGCACAGACAAAAGGGAACATAAGGCAAAAGCCCAGCAGACAGTGAACCAGAAAACATGGTTATCTAGCCAAAGCTCATTCCTTTTAAAACACTTGTCTCTCTAATATTACTAAAATCTTTCTGGATATTCATCTTGATGGAAGTGGAGAGGTATTTTCTTACAAGAGAGTGCAGTGACAGGACAAGGGGTAAATGGCTTTAAACTCAAAGAGGGCAGGTTTAGATTCCAGGCATTAGGAAGAAATTCTTTACTGTTGAGGCACTGGAAGAGGTCGTCCAATGAAGGTGTGGATGCTCCATCCCTGGACATGTTCAAGGCCAGGGTGGATGGGGCTCTGAGCAGCCTGGTCTAGCACAAGGTGTCCCTGCCCATGGCAGGAGGGCTGGAACTAGAACTCAAGGTCACTTCTAGCCCAACTTATTCTGTGAAATCCGAGTGTGCAAAAACTCGGACAAGTACCTGCACAGTGTAGTAAAGCAGTCAAAACTGCAAAAGTTTAGGCCCATGCTAATTATGAACCAGAAATATAGCAATATGGACAGGTTTGATGCTTTTCAGGACATCAGATCTCCTGTGGATAGGGCAAATTTCTAAGAGTCACATGATATCTGGCTTGAATTTTTACTCTCTTGCCATTTAGTATAACAAATTGTGGTTAAGAATTTGTGTAAAAATTGGAGCAGGTTACAGAGAAGTAAACTATTTCTGAATTTATAAAATGACTCCGAAAATATTCTGCTCTATTTACATCTCTATTATAGTGAAACCTCAAAGTAGATTGAGGGTACTTTTAAAGAAGTTTCATGATAAAGCAGCACTTGATAGATAAGCTTTGGAAAAATCTTGCTGTCAGGGCAGTAACCTGCAGCTGAGAGCTCAAGGCAGGAACTCTCTAAACTCTGCGGTAGTTCCTTCGTCAGACACCAAAACTCACATCAGACCTCAGACAGATTTGTAGCAGTTGGTAAAAGTCAGATGAGTAAAGCAGCTCCCATATCCACCACCACACCCTGTCCCAATGAAAGGGTGCCCAGTTTGCGCATGGAGCAGCTTGGGAATAAATGTAGCGTTCCTCCCAGGAACCACAGTCTGTTTACCTTGGTACCTGCCCAGGGAAAGTGTGTGAATTTCTACACAGGAGCAAGAGGAATTGCTTGTCAGTTGTAGCCTCTCCCTGAAACACTGTTTTCAGCTTCCATATCATTTCACATCCCAGGAGGCAGACAACCACACTGGGAAATAGCTCCAACAGGCCCAAGAATGAATGGGATATGAATGCACTCATCAAACCAGCTTCTGGCTGCACAGGCTACAGCCAACTGCTCCTTGCTGCTGTATCCCACAACTTGGCATAAGGGAGTGTCCAACCAGAGGACCATCTTTAGACTTGAATAATAACCTGCTAGAACTGTAACTTTAGCTTCTAAAGGATATTCTACTATAGCTCCAATGTCCCATTCCTCTGCTTTCAACATGACACCTCCTACTAAAATTGCTTTTATTCCAGTTAATTCACACTTTGATTTTTTTTTTTTTTTTTGAAGATCTACACCAGACGGACATTTAGTCCAATGGCATTTATTTTGGTGAATGATGGCAAGACACATAATGACATACCTGACAAATAATAAGTTTGGCATGGGGAAACATGGATATTGGCAAGTTCTCAATCTTCAATTTATTGTTTTCATCAACAGAACCCAGCTCTAATTTGGGAGCATTTTATTTTGGGCAAAGAACTCATCTAGTAGAACAAGTCATACCTTTTTAGTTCTTGCCCAGGGAAGAGGTGTGTTTCTCAAATTATACTCTGACAGACTAGAATTAAAGAGGATAGGTTGGGAAAGAAAATCATTATTGGAGCTGGGCTTCAATTTAGTTGGAGACAGTGGAAAAGAAAATACTGACAAGGTATTAGCACATTCGGATTTTTTTTTCATACAGTGAAATATTGAAAAAAATAGCAGCAAATGTAACTCTTAAAATATTTTTAATGTAGCCTATTGTAACAAAATACCCTATTTTACTTCATGTTTCACCTGCTAACATTATTACCCTGTGTCCTGAACAGTTTTTCTATTTTGAACATGTATTTTCTATTTGAAAAACATCTACTCTACAAAGGTGAATTTTATATCAAACATACCAGAATTTAGTTCTCGAGTGTTACTGGAGATGCATTTTTAAATAACCCTTAAAATTTGAGGATATTACAGTGTTTCACATTTTAAGGAAAATTGCTGCAATTGATGTGTCAATTTTGAGTAAAATTAGTGCTCATGAGAAGGCGCCAGGTTAATAACTCTGAAGAAACTTGTCTATCTTTGTTCCATTTAGATCTGTAAAAAGCCTGAATTTTTGTATTAGAAATGCAGATCCTGTCTAGCCTGGAAGATCAAGAGTTTGCAAAACGGTGACACTGCAAGAGTAACAAAATCAAGTTCACACAACAAAAAAGCCAATTTCATTTGGGCCTCCCGTAAGTTTTTTAACCCTTTTGAAGAAATAAAACCACAGCAGTAATTTGCCTGTTAACAAAGCAGGTCAGCATGGCTGTTGCACATAAATCACAGAGAAGGTCAGGAGTATCTCTGCAAGGCACACAAAAGGCACGAGGCCCTTAAGGGATGCCAAATTAGGAGGATCTGAAATAGACAAGGCTAAGTTTCAGCTCTGGCCTATCCTATCCCAAACACAAACGGATGGAAAGAACACAATTGATAAAAATTCTAAATACAACTTTGTAGTTCACTTTAACCTTGTAATATTTTTAGCTTACAGTGCTTTCCCTTTCCCTACTTTTTTTTTTTTTTGAGGAGAGAGACAAAAACATGTAAAACTTATTTAACTATTGAATTAAAATGTCTATAAACAATTACATAAACGACTGCAGTTTACTTTTGAGCTCTACAACCATGTGACCTGCATCTTTACATGTAATTTCTCAGTGACTTCAGTTTCTCTCATCTGTTGCCTAGGAATTCAGCACCTCTGGGCAGTGTACAAATTTATAGTCTTTAGTTCAAAAAAAGATAATAAAATAGGAAAAAAAGAGCCTCTTACAATCAAACCTACTAATGTCAAAATTTCATCAAATTTTTTCAGACTTCAGCTGACACAAAGTAATTAGAGGCACATTTGTGCATTCATGCTTTTCCAAAAAAAATAACCACCTAAAACTTCTCCCAGTGGGCAGCATCAATTTAAAAACGATCAGGAAAAGTTTTATAAACTAGCAGTGAACAAAAGATGTTTCTGGTGTCATGACAAAGCCAACACTGACACAGCAGAGTTAGCAGGGCATTGTATTCCTCCTGAGCAGCTACTGCAAGCTTCAGCAAATGGAAAGACCAGCATCATGATCCAATCACAATGTATTCCTGAGTTTAGGATCAAAGTGCCAGGCTGACAGATTTCTGCCAGCTAAAAAACAGGTACATTTACTGTCAGGAAAAAAAAAAAATAGATGGAGGACTAACATGAAAATGAAGAGTAGTTTTCATTTCTGCCCTGGCTGCTTCCTCAGTGCTAAGGCTGCAGTCCTGCTCTTCACATCATTAACATTGGAGACAAGGATGCAACCAGCACCTATGACTTAAAATATGGCAGACAAAACCAGAGTGCATTTACATAAGACAGGATGTAAATGAAAGCAAGTTAACATTGAAGCCTTCCCTTATACTAAACTCTGCACTATGGTTTTCCAAAGCCTCATTTATCCTGGCAAGATTAAAAAACTGACACAAAGAAGCAAATGTACAGGACAGAACACAGCACACAAAATTCTTTACCAGATAATAATAAAATAGCAGTTTTTATAAAAGCTAAGAGGAGGAGAGACACCAACATAGGATGATGGGCTAAATAAATCACTGTGCTGCTGTAGTGGACACATGCCTCAGTACAAGACTGCTCACCATCCAGTGGTGCCAAGGGAAAGGAGCAAAAATTGGAAGAGAATACCTGTGAACTATGACCCTCTGGTTTACAGTTTCCTAGGAGGTATAAGGAAACACATTTTTCATTGTGACAAAGCAGCAGCCCAATTTTATCACCTTAAACAAGTATTAAATTCACCTGGCCAGCAGTAAGAGTAAATTTAGCACTACTGACTGTGTGTCCATGAAGAAACTCTTTAGTTACTGACATTTTATTAATTTAACTACATCTTCCACATGTAAGCAAACAAAAAATTAAATGTGCTGTGGAAATTACTTTATTTGTACTTTTCCCTCCAATCCTTTACCCATCTCCAGCTATTTATAGAGCACTTCTGTGTACTGGGCATTCACGTATTTCAAGTTGATAAATAAAAGCAGTGAATGCTGGAACTGCAGGAATAACACATCTCAGATGTGAACATTCCAGCTCCAGGAGGGAATAACCTGGATTACTGACATTCTGCAGGGAAACCAGGCACCTCCCAGTACAAGGGGCAATGATGTAAAGGTCAGGTCCCAGTGCAGAGAATCCCACCTCGACCAGCAGCGATATGGTGAGCATAGCCCATCCCGGCTGGGTACCACCACACCAATTCTGTGTTTATTGCAGCACAGGAGTGCTGGGGTGGCACAGCTGTCAGCCTCATTTCACTCATCAGGGAGCTGCAACCCCACAGCCAGCAGCAGCACTGCTGGCTGCATCCAGAGCCACAACACAGCATTTCCCCTCAGCAGCTCACTTTTCTGACATTTTGCATCTCTCCTCCCAGTTACACTCCCTTTATTATAGCCCACTATGTGATGCCATACATCACGTGTTAAATTTCCCTAATCTGGGAGAAAAAGACACCACATTCTTATTGTGCCCTCTCCAGCTGTCCCTCTCTGTGCTGCTCTACCTGCTGAATCCCTCCTCACCTCACATTCCGTCACTCTCTGCCTGGGACACCCAGCTCAGGACCTGGCTCCCAGTTCCACCTCTTCCCTCACAGGCTTTTCTCACATTAAGGTGTCCAGAAATATCCAGAACTGCATATTCTCTCTTGTTACCATGTCTGCCTTGCTGATATTTTATTTTTAAGAGAACCATATGAAAATCAGCATGACAATGAAGCAGGGCCAAGCCACTAATCAGAAACCATTTGAAATTAATTTCCTTAAAACATGAAATATAAACACTTGCACAGTAGGATGAGGAACAAAAGTTGTCCAACATAAAAATGGACAATTTTTTTCTTTTTTTTAGAGTATGATATCACTGTAGCACCTCTAGATTTTTAGAAGAAAATAATTTTTGAAAGCATCCTTTGGTTTGTTGAGTTTATAAGAGAGAGAGCATATAAAAGACAGAGAAACAAAAGGAAAGAAATGTTGGGGGTTTACACCTTAGAAATTATGCAGACACCTACCTGAGATAAACCATGAAAACACCTGCTACTTATTTATCTTAAAAACACTTAAATGCATAAAAATATTTTGAAGAACTTTTTTTTTTTTTTTTTACTGTTTAATTCTGTAAAGGTTTATGCATTTGATTGACCACACAAATAGTTCCACACAACAGTTAGGTGTTGCAAGAAAACAAAATGTACATATCTGTGTAATTGTTCCCTAAGAATTGCATTAATTCCTAAAATACAAACAAGGATTCTAGAAAGAAATCAGAAAAGTTCCTTTGGAGCACTCCTATCCAATTTCAGTATTTGATATGGCACTAACCAAGCAGAAAAACCTTTAATAAATTAGAAGTGCAAAGAATGCAAGATACAGTGCACAGCCTTCTATACATCTTTTTCATCTATATCTCCAGATTTTTGTACAATCTTCTCCCAAAACTCAGCACTCAGTTTGTACCCATAATTTCACAGGCTTTCCTACATTTTTTTGTTATTTCACCAAGGTAGGCATTCCAAATGCCCTTTTTTTTGGTAGCTCCTCCTCAGTTTATGCTATTTAGCTTGGTAGTACCTATAAAGCTAGATTTCACAGAAGACCTTTTTACACATCATATATAATCAGATGTGGTCATTATCCTACACTTTTATGTGTGATTTCTATGTTTTCAGAAATAACAGAAACCAAAAATCTTCCTTTGCTATCATAGCACTATACTGCAAACAAGATTTTTTTTTTTTCTCTGTGCAGTTTGTCTCCTTTCTAAATATTTACATCCATGGGATTTTGCTGGTACCCAGAGCTCTGGACAGTACTGGGACCTCATCCATATACAATCAGAGTCCTAAAATGTGCTGGACCTGAATAAAATCAATATCTCTAAAAACAGTGACATACGTAGAAGACTCATATTTACCATTTGACTCAGAATATTCTGCGTCCATCATCAGCTGTCAGCAGGGACAAAGCGAGGCGTCTCGGAGCACCAGCAAATGGGCCGCTTCCACTGAATAGTTTGGATGCAGTTTGACAATGAGAACACTTTTTAAAACAGAAAACAAGCAGGCAACAGCAAGCTGAATAGAGGGTGGAAAGCTCTAGTAAGCGCATTCTGTGGCAAGGGCAGCTGCAAATCACAACAGGCTATTCCCCCCGTTTGTCAAGGGATCCCTACGAGTTAACACAACTTGCAAACAATAAATATTGTTCTCTCGTAAAGGCCCATTAATTTTGTCCGCGTTTATCAGAGATTGTATCTCAATTCATAAAACTGTGTATAAAAGAGACTGTCCTCCAAAACAAATTACGTCAGCTCTTCATTAGTAAATATATTCAGAAACAAAACAAGAGTCAAAGTTTTCACAGTTTGAAAGGCGCAAATAAAAACAGTAGTTTTAAATTGACTCTAAATGAAAGCATGGTAGAGTGGAACAGCTATATTCCCAGCAATTGTACCAGGCAAAACACCCATGCAGATGGTTTGCTCAATATCACTTTTTTTTGTGACAGAAGACTCAGTGTTGCCCATTTGCATTAGAACAGCCAGACAAAATCTCTGTGTGTGATAATTTGCTGTAGCTAGAGAGAATTTGCAATGAGAGCTTGAAAGTTTTCATAGCAACCCCCAGTGTCCCTGTGTGCATGAGGGATTAGAAAGGAGATGGACGCTTCCTTTGCTGGCCGCTCAAAACCAGTGACACAGGGCACAATCCCAATGCCACACACCTTGAGCTTTCTCTAGGCTGAGCTCCAAACTTCCTGACGTTTCCTTCAGTGTTTTTTAGTTGTTCATCATCTTTCTCTTGCCTAAACACCCTGCTGTCTCATCTCCCTCTTTTCCAGCTCTCCATTTGAAGCCCCTAATGCAGGTCATTCCAATTCTGGCAATCAATAGGTTTTTTTTGGGGGGGGAGGTTGAGCTGTATCAGTTTGGCTCTAATCTCTCTCTGTATTTTTTCATAAGTCATCTGAATGAAGGGCAGTTCTTACATGCTACAGATCTATCCAGATCAGTGATACCATACACAGATACAATTTTTTAACACAAACCACTATAACTGATTGACAAAAAATTATTTTATACCTCAATGCTTTTATGCAATAAAGCTGAAGAAGAAGTTAAATAGAAAACCCTCAGTGTAAGAAATTGTTTCTGACATGGATCAGGAACTGGAAGCATATAACTTGATACATTTTGCCAAGACAAATGCCTGCCCAGCAAAATCAGTAGATTGCAAGGCCAGTAGATAAGTCCCATCGAGGACTCAAGTTTTCATTAGTACCTGAAATTTCTGAAAGGCTATAAAATGAAAAATGTAAACATCAAAGACAGTACAGATATTTTCTAGAATTCTTCTGGCTGCTTCCTGCAAGGGTGTGTGATAATGTGCAGGTAGATAGAAACCACAACTCCCACAGTGCTCTCACTCAATTCCTCGAGAGTCTAAAGAAAGCAGATTCCATTAGGAAACAAGAGTACTTCAGCTAACTGCAAGGCTTATTACCATGCAAAGCTTTTCCAGAATAAATGGAAAACCTCCATTGTGTGCCAAAATCTCATTCAAACTAGCATAACTCACAAACTACAAATGTGTAGTTATTACACACAGTGAATAATATCAGGTATGCTTAGCTAAGAAGGAAGCCCTTTAACAGCTGCATTAAAAAGGCAAAATGAAAGGAAAACTTTTGAGAATTACCCATAAAGAGAATAAAATATGCAAGTCTGTGCTGGAGATCAGAAATTGTACTTTACAATATGCAATGAGAAGGAAATAATTAAACATCAGATAACATGATATCCCTGGAGAAACACTGGAGGAAAACCACCTTGCCTAACTTCAGAAACACAGAAACAGAAAGTAGCAAAAAAATTGAAGCTATGCATTTTGGGTAGTTTATTTCACCAGTTAAATTTTATCCTTTAATACCATAAATATGGCAACTGTTATTTAAAGAGCAGAAAAATATAGCACAAAGAGAGGCCCTTGCAGATTCAATAAAGACACAAATTGAATGAATTATTATTAAATACCGCTAATATTTTACACTCACAGAGTATATTTGGTAGGATACACAGTTACTGCAAAGAGCCCTTTTGTGACAATCAAAGTTAGCACTATCACCTTTATTGTCCCAAAGCAAAGCAAGCTGGAGGAAAACCTTGCTACTATAGTTTCAGAGAGCCCTTCACCACATTATCAACTACATAAATGTAATGTGGTGGCTCTGAATTCCCTTATGACTAAGCACAGAGCATGAATCAATTGCCCTCTGCTTTGTCCCAAGCAGGAAGAAAAGGTGAGCCAATTGTCATGTTTATTGCATTTAATAAAACACACAATGTTCCCAAGGTCATGGTGGCACCTGCCCTGGGATGCCAGCAGGGACATTGATGGGGACGCTGGGTCTTCCTGCTGCAGAGCGAGATCTTCCCAACAAGTAGGAGCATTTCCAGAAGCCCCTGAAAGGAACAGCATCTTAAAACATCTTATCCATATTTCTGTGGCCTCTGAGATTTTGCAGTCTCTTGACAGGATTGGTTTCTCTTTCCTCTTTCTCAAGGTAAGGCACAGAGGGAGCAATACAGGACAGAAAATGCAGCCGCTTGCTGCCAGCCACAGCTGCCCCTCTTCAGGGACCAAAGGGAAGATGAAGAGTTACCATAAGAGCATGAAACATAAAATGCTGAGAAGCAATGGCAAGAGCCTGAATCACTGGTTGCTGAGCTCATTAAAAGAAAAGAAAAATTAAGGGAAAAATAGAGGGAAATGTGCCTAGTCATATTAACAGCATTTGGAACTGTTTAACCAAACCTGGGTCTAATGTGTGTGTTCATTAGAAGGAGACTTGCAGCAAGTGAGTACAAAGCTCCACTTTAGAACTACTCCCGAAAATTAAGTGACCATCCAGATTCCAGTCAGACGAAAAATTGTTTTATCTTGTTGATAAATCATGTAACATGTAAGCATCTTTCCTTTTCTTTGAATAACAGGCATCACTTACAAACCTTAATGCATTTCATCTGTAACATTGCTTCCTGTTCCTGATAGGGAAAGGAAAATTCATGAGGCAAATATTTAGCTCCAGGCAACAGGCCAGTATAGCAACAGAAAGTTTTACACTTGTGCCAAGATTTCTTGGTTTCCTTTTAAAATGAAAATCGTGACAGTTATCTTGATGCTCTCTGATGAATCAGATCTGTCTATATGAAAAAAAGACTTTTTTTGTTTCCAACACACTATTTTACAAGCTTATTCACTTTCTTTAAAAAAGCAGCTTATGTACCAACTTAAAAGCTAATGTGCTTGCATGAAAACATTCGTAACCAGTCAAGCCACAGAGATTTTCAGTCAGTAAACCTGAAATGTGAATTGAAAGAGATACAGCATTTCTCCAAGGGGACAAATTTAGAAACACTTTTCAAAAAAAATACAGTTACTGTCTGCTTTGTTCAACATTTTCCAATCCACACTCTAAATCTGACTGATTTGTACTGTCAATCCTTGGTAATGCCAGCATTTCAAAAACTGCTGTGCCACAAAATAAAGCTTCAATTAAACTTGAAAAAATCCCTCATGCCATACTTATGCTGCTTACCACCACAATTCTAAATTTAGGATTATTATTCTGATTCTTTGTCCCATACATGCTGGACTTGTTCTGTGGTCTTCCCAGCACTACTCTTGGGCTGTCTTTCCACCAAGCATGGAAAGTGTCCACTGATCTGCAGGTATGAGTATGAACTCTCCTCATTTTTAATCCCTGTTTTAACTGTGGTCTCACACTGAGCAACAATTTAAGAAAGGCTAAGGTCATTCCAGTTTGCAAAAAGTTTTGGTTCATTTCCAGTAGGTTTTCTAAAGCCTAAGTTATCCTGTTATTTTTCAATTCGCTAAGATTCAGGAATCTAATCTGTTTCTAATGTGTATTTGTTTCCATTGCCTTTGCAGCTCTTTCCCCAGAAATCTTCTCCTGGCTCTCATGAACATGCTTCTTGACCGGCAGCTAATTGCTCCCACTGGTAAAGCTGAATCCAAGAGTACTACAGGTACAAAAGTTCACAGCAGAGAACAGCATTCGGGCAAGAACTTGCCATTTCCTGGAGTTCTGCCTCTCCCTCCTTCTCCCCTGCCTGGCAGAGCTGCAATTTCAATTTCTGCTTCCAACAAAAGGAGCAAGCAAGCATATTTACAACGAGCAAACTCTTGCTAAACCCAATGTCATATGCAGGGTTCAAAGCCCATCATGCACAGAACCCAGTTCTTTTTCCAGTCAATTTTCCCCACTGTGAATTACCAAAATTCATTACTGTCAGGATGGGAGCAAAAAATAAGGTAAATAAATAAACAGAGACAACTTGACAATAAGCAGGGAAGCCCTTGCTGTCACCCAGCAGCTTCTCAGCAGTCAACCTGCCCCACTGCTGTAGACACAACAGATCTCCTCCAACACGCTCTGCTTACACTCTTGCTGTACAGAAACATTATTTTCTGCACAGGCGAAAAGACCCTGAAACCAGATACTCCGCAGCTCTTCAGCTGCTGCTTGTAATTCTTTACAGTCCATCCCCCAAGACAGAGAACAGCACCCTGAAGAAGTATTTCAAACCCATTTCAAAAGGAATCATACATTATGCAAAGCTCCTTTCACAATAGACACCAGGGCTAGAGATCCATGGTAGAAAGCCAGTAGATCTATAAGTAAAATACAAAACCAGGACTCCCTGCAATGCACTCTGTTTCCCTCAGCCATTCACTTTCTGTATTATCCAAAGCCAAATCTCCTGCCCTTAATAACCCTGTGGTCAGACATGCCCCTCTGTGCTTTGCAGTGTTCACATGATTGCATATGCAAGATACTTGTAGACATGATGACAATACCTAATTTTAATTGTTAGATCTTTATCTGTGTGTTTGCTTTATTTTCTTAGTACATCTGGTATTAGTCCAATGATTGCAAAGCTATCCAGTCCAGAGTTTCCATTTTATTGGAAAAGTTTCCATTGACAGTAGTTAATGAAACTGAATTCTAGAAACGAAAACTGACTCTTTTTGGATTTCCTTGGTAAGAACTACCTCAAATCAGTTTTTCCCAACTAGAGCTTTAGACCTGAGAGAAGATGAATCCTTTTGTTCTCTTAAGCATGCCCCATCAAAATCAGTGCAGTGTCTGTGGAAGTGTCCTCTGGCTTGTTTTTGCTCAAGGGTTTGCTTTTCTCCACTTTCTCCAGTTTTAGCTGCTATGTGAAATGTACTCTAACTTCATAAAATCATAATAGGCCATCTCAGGGGAGGTCAAATATAGAAATTATACTTAACTGAATCCACTTAAAAGCTAACAGAAATAGAACTCAGCCACAAATGCTGCAGGAATAATAATACACTATATTCTGGTTTTTAGGGTTTTTTTTATATTTTTCCCTGTCTATCATCCCTGGTAGTTTGGTTTTGGGCATTGATCCTGTATAGCTCCAAATGGAGCATGTTAAAAAGAAAAGTGGTTTTTATCATGAGATTTTGATGGGGCATGCTTAAGAGAACAAAAGGATTCATCTTCTCTCAGGTCTAAAGCTCTAGTTGGGAAAAACTGATTTGAGGTAGTTCTTACCAAGGAAATCCAAAAAGAGTCAGTTTTAGTTTCTAGAATTCAGTTTCATTAACTACTGTCAATGGAAACTTTTCCAATATAAAGGAAGTTCTGGACTGGATAGAGAATGCAGGGATTGCCTCTCCTTTTTAATTTTTTTCCCTAATTCCAGTCACTATTTCATGGAAAAGATGGAACCTGTATTTCAGTGTGAATATGCAAATCTTAAAAATAAAAATGCATGGCTATTCCTTTCAAAGCACACAGCAACCATTATTGGGAAAGGGCAATGAGCAAGGTTGGGCATGCTAAAATAAACACAATTATATATCAATCTTTGGAAGTTAAACAGTCCTTCAGAAGGGTCAGGAATCAAGCATTTCATCATGAATGAATTATACACTGGTTTTACTTTCTTCTGCAAAATCTTAACCAACCGCAGGCATAGCAAGGAACAAGAACGGCAGCAGAGACATACCTACGCACAGCAGAACATCTGCTTTTTCTGAAATGCCACATTCCAAGCCCAAACCAGGAATCTGTGCAGTATTTGCTGTAAGTATCAGGTTTTGTACAGAGGAATACAGGCACTAGTTCCCATGCTTACAAGCAGAGTAACTGCTGCCCCCACACAGTCTTAACCAGGCTCCAAGGTTTGGTTTCCGTGTCTCCACAGAGGCCATCTCATGGCAGGTGTTCCACCTGGCTGTCAAAAAACAAACAAACAAGAATCCTCTCCTTTTCCTTCTCTTACTCTTGCTGCTCTTATCATTTCCCCTCACATACACTTCCTGCACCCCCAGTGCTGGCCTGCCCTCTCCTATCTCTTTGTGTCACTTCAGGCTTCGTCCCTTCAAACTTCCCTCTGCTCCATCACACCCTCCTGCCAAGCCTGCATGGTGTAAGATCACAGGACAGTGCTGCCTATGGGTGTTTATGTAAAACATGGGCTTCTGCGGTCCCACACTTAAAACTACAATTTGGGGTGTGATGAAATAGATAACAGCAGGAGAAGCAGCTGATGCCCTAAGTTCAGCTGAATCCAGCACTCCTGAATAAAAATGTGGCCACCGTACCATCCTTCCCCACTGCCCTGCTTGCCATGGTTTAGCTCTTGCTCTTAGACAGGCAAAGGGAAGGGCTGGGCAGGAAGCTGTCCCAGTGGAGGATGCCCCAACCTCCTCCTCATCCCAACTTTGCCTTCAGCCACAGCAGAGGAATGCAAGTTGCAGCACCATCTTAGGAGGGGTTATTAATGGTAACAGGACTAAAACAGGAACTGGAGAGAGGCCTTGATTTCAACAGGAAGAACTGAAGAAATGCACTCTTCACTGGATTGTTCAGTGCTTCCTATTAGCTCACTTGAATTAGACTTCCTAGAAATATAAGGGCATGGGGAAGAGTTTGTCCCTGTTTATGTTAGTGATTAATGGTAGAGCAGGAATTAGGAGAACAAGCCTTGTGAGTCTACTCCAGTGCTCAGCCAACTGGACAATCTTATATATGCATATGTAAAATATCTTTCCGTGGCATGCTGCTCTGCTGCTTACAAAATGTCCAACTCTTTTACTTTGTTGTATTCAGAAAAAGCCATGGAGAGGGACAAAAACTGCAGCAACAGAAGGCAAGGTTATAAGAAAAACCTGAGCTCTCTGCATTTTTGGTTCTGCATTCACATAGGTAAAACTCTACTTACCAGAGTAGAGACTAAATATTACTACCACTGTGAAACTCCTAACAGCCCTCCTTCCATGCAGTACTCACAGGCACCAACAAATGCATTTCCCAGAAGCCAAGGGGCACGAGAAATCTGACCCTCATGCTGGTCAGTACTGGAGCACTGGTTCACATCCAATACAGATCACAACTAGTGGTCAAACCACTGTAACACAGCAGCTAGCCCATTCTGTGGAGGCACTATTCCATCAGCTCGTTCCCTGGTATTGGGACTGCAATGGCAGGCTGGACAAGCATAGTAAACTCACACTTGCTCAATAGAGGCAAAAAGATCTACCATCCTTTGACAACACTGGTATCAAAACCAGAAGTCCACACCATGCTAAACTCCAAGAAATTGGAAAACAACATTGCTGAGAAATCTACAATCTGAGTACTCAGGGTAAATTTTCGGAATGACAAGGCATTAGGGATAGGGAAAAGAACCACCAGAAATTTTAAACATTTCCTTTGAATAAACAGTTTTCTATTAGTGACACTAAAAAAAGAAGTAAAAACTTCAGTGTTTTGATTGTGGTTTGGAGATGACTGTAAGACAGGTAGTCTTCTTCTGGGAACACAAACTTCCAAAAAGTGACCATAATCCAAAACATCCCAGATATACAGCCTGTGGAGTTTCACCAGCTTCCCAATTGTCAGCTTAGTTTCCTAAACTGTTTAAGACTAGCCTAAGAAAGGAACATATGCACGGAGGTAGAACCAGTTTAAAAAACAACACTAATGAAAAGCAGTTAAGCAGTAATTTACACAGGGCAATAAATAGCTACCCACCAAAATGCCTACTCCTACCAGCACATCTGCAAGTTATCTTATACTGTGTTCCCAGCTAAATTCTCTATATAGACATGCCTCCAAACACACTCAGGGGAAAGTGTGCTGAGCAATAATCTCCCCATCCCAAGGGCAATTTCAAAATTAGGCCCTGTGTGCACCCTGCATAGAAGAGAGATAATATTAAAGGGCATGCTTGTTATAACACTAATTTGTCCCATCAGGGCAGGTTTTTGGGAAGCATCAACACCAAAGGGAAATCTACAGAACAAATGAAAACAGGGTAGAGATGTGCAAAGAAGGAGGGGTGGAGAAAACAAGCAGGAAGAGGAAACTTGATTTTAATGCAAAAGGAGATGAGACAGACAGGGTTGAACTCAGAGAAGAAGCACTCCTCCCACTCTGACTCCCAGAAAAGCAGGATTATAGGGACAGCTAAAAGCCCTGAATTTCCAGCAAAACAGAATAAATAAAAAACATGACAAGAACAGACCTGCCTGTTTGGTCACTAGCACTAGCTTCTGCTTAAATTAAACTCACCAATTCTGAATAACCGTATTTAAAAAAAAAAAAGTTCAATTCCTATTAAAGCAGCTGCAAACAGAAAGGGGCAAATACCCTATCTTCTACTTATTAACCAATTAACTTGTGCCACTGCAGCGCAAGTCACAGAGAGTTGTACCAGACAGGGAAGTTCAGTGACTCAGGTTTTTCAAGACTTAGGCATTTTTAATTAGTGAGTTTTAATGCAGACTAACATTGAGCAAAACTGGTTTAATTTGCATTTAATTGCAGCAGTAGATCAAGAAACACTGGTCTGGCATCAATTTCAATAGAGGAAACTAATGAATACTCAAGGTGTGCAAGAGAAACAGGAATTTCAGCTAAGTGAAAATTCCAGTCCCTGCGAAGACAAGAGATGGTGAGAGAGCAAAGAGATATGTGAGAGAAATACACAAAGGTTTTCACTTTGACATGCCAAAAATACTTGGTCATCTAGGTAAAGGAATTAGATTAATGAATTACATGAATCAAGAACATAGATCTGGACACACAGAACTTTTAATTATTAATAGTTGCCTTATTATTAATCAGAGACATGAACAAGAAAGAAACATAAAAACCCAAAACAAACTGGACTGAAGTAGAAAAAACTCCCAGAGTGCAGACTAAAACCCACATCAATCCAAACCAGCCAACAGCCCTAATTCCCAGACTATAAAGCCTTCCAGGCTTCTTTTCCAATTTTCTCCTTTCTGGTCCTGTGACCTTCACTTCAGCAGGAGGTATAGACAGGGCTCCTATTTCATACCTGCCCAGTGACTGAAGTTTTTGCACTCTGACTGCCTTCAGTCTGAAGAGATCACTTAATGAAAAGTACCCATCATTGTCCCTAAAGTAGTAGAAAAAAAATTAAAACCAAGCTAACAAATCAAGGAGAGGGATATCAACTGAGTCTAGGCATTTAGGGTTACCTTGCAAAGTAAGTTACTGGACAGCAAGTCCAGGCTCCCAGGCTCAGCAACCTCCCAAGAAAACGTACTCCATACTCATGTATGGTTGTATAGTAAGAAAATACCAAATAAAGAGCTCCTAGCAGGTTCTTTCACCTCTTCACAGTTGTCTCAGCTTGGCTTATTTCTGTGATCACCTTGGTGCTGATCTAGCACACTGGAGAGAGGACGGACGCTGTTAAGGTGGGCGCTGCTGAGGTGAATGAACCATGACACCTCCAGTGTGGACATGAGTCCTAATATATAAAACTGTTGTCCCTTCTGCCAGAAAGCTTGCCCTTGGGTTAGGAGGCTGAATTAACACCACACCTTCACTGGATCTGGCCCAAGGAGCCTGCAGCAAGGGCAGGAGGAGAGGACTAAAGGTAGCAATAACCTGCAGCCACAAAGATCAGGGATGGCGGGCTAAGCCCTGCCAACAGCCTGCTACCACCATCAGAGGGAACATTACAATTCTTCTATGTATTCTTGGGGTCATAAGGCATCTGAAAGAGGTCTAAAACATTTAATTGGTGTTTTATTACTACTACCTGACATATATGCCCTGCACCAAGCTCTTCTGGTGTATTAGGTATGACTGGACAGGTTATGCCAGGGCATACTGTAGATGTTACAACACATAAAACTTACTGAAAAGACACAGAAGCCAGTGTGAAGCAAAGATCAGCACAGACTGAAGTGCACTGCAGCTTTATGCAGAGCATCATTCCAACAGCCAAGCACTGCACATGCCAGGGAAGACATATTAATGAATTATGGTGTGAAATAAGCATTCTGTACAGGAGCAAGCAGCAACCCTACCCCTCATACTTCAGGCCAAAACAGTAAGAACTAGAATATAAATCTCTCTCCCAGCCACTACACAAATCATCCTTGTTACTGTTCTAGAATTCCCAGCTCAATCTTGTGAGCTTGTTAGAACCTGGCAGGCAGCTCAGGAGCCACTGCTGCCACCAGTGCAGCAACAAGTCCCAGCCTGGTGTCTGAGAGCAGCAGGTGCTACCTCCCACAGCCCTGCAGTGCTGCAATGCTGCTGCTGCAGCACTGGAGCCTCTCTGGGCTCCCCATGACCCTGCACAGGAGAGAGAGTGACATGAAAAGCCATCTAGGGAAGAGCTTGGTGAGGTTGGTAGCAACCATGGCTGTAAAATAACACGACAAAAATACAACATCACAGGCAGAGGAAAGAAAAAGCAAACCCAAGAATTTTTAAAACTTTCTACTGATGTATGCATAAACTAAAAATAATTAAAGCACCTGCAAGCAGCAGGCAACAGACTTCATTTAACAGGTGATGAAAGACACATATTATTTGTATGAAGGTATAAGGCTTCTATGGCAGCAAAGAAAACAGAAATAGAACATTTGTTATCAATTCTGTGCTCTAAACTGATACCTCATTGTTTTTATCCCTCCTATATTTTTTTCTTGCTGGCTTCTTTTTAAAGAAGATATAATGACTAACAGATGCTACAGCAGTGCCGTCCAAAGTGAAAGGGTAATTAACAGATGAAAATTCAGCAGTTGTTTCTAGATACAATCAGATGAACTGTACACTCCCTATCCCCCAAGTGAAGGGCAGAGATGAGAAATCCAATGCCTCCATTCTGCAATGCAACACAGTACAAAGCAATACATACCAAGTGGGACTTGGAGGTACAGAGATAATGAACCTGAGTGGTCCAGGTTTGTTTGAGGTCTTGTCTCCAGATTTTAATAATTGTGAATACTTACAATACTAACTTTGCCAACATTTTAAGAATATTCACTGCATATAGTAAAGCTGATGAAAAAAATCAGTGCTAGACATCTATGTTGACCAGTGAGAAATGCGTATTGCAAGATTCGTGGCTATTTATTCATAAAAACCTGTGCTTTTTCCGTTGTAAATAAAGCTTATAAGGATATAACTCCTGGAGCTCTGCTGATCTTCAAAATGTAAACAAATTAGCGGAACTACTTGAGGAATGTGGAGGAATTGCAATATTTGAATGAATGAATGCAACATATGGCTTCAAATAACTCTAAGCAGTGTAGTTACTACTCGATTAACTCAGCTGGTCAGAGCACGGTGCTGATAACACCAAGGTTGTGCGTTCAATCCCCATATGGGCCATTCACTTAAGAGCTGGATTTGATGATCCCTGGGGGTTCCTTCCAAGCAGAATACTCTGTGATCTGACTTACTAGATGGCTGTCACAGTTTTCATTACTGCTTAGCTAACCTTAGAAATATGTCAATTTGGGCTTGTTTGCCATTTCTGTTTCAGTGTTTGGTTGCCAAATACTTAGACCGCAACCATAAAAACAAGCAAACAAGACATAAAACAAGGACAAGCTTAGTTAGCTCTCATAATTATTCAGTTGAACTTTAATTCCTACAAGACTAAGACCAAGTGCCTCAAAAGATTACAAATGAAGAATCATTCCACAAGTGTAAACTAGAGTAATACCAATACAATTGAAAATATCACTATTGTCAAACCCCTAGTGATGAGACATTCGGTATTTCAGAAATAGAAACGCATTACTTTGAGGAATTGTATTACCCAGAACAAATTTCACCTGGCAGTAACATTAATGACTCTGTATAAGCAACCATGCCACACATGCTTATAGCTAGCATGGGAAGGAGGTTAATAAAACTCAAGCTGTAATTTCTGAATAACTTTTGAGAAAAAAATAATGGTTTACGATGTTTTCTTTTGGGGAAGGCAAAGCCTGTGAGAGAGTGCAGCATGTTTTGTTTTTAGGACTGTGAGGAAAGCTTTTATTAAGAAAAACACAAAAAAAACCCCAAAAACAACACTCTAAAAAGAAACCCAAAAACCTTCACCAGTATACCTCTGATAACAAAGACAAAAAATTACTACCTAATGGTATTTAACTCAAAAAACCCTATTTTTAGATTAATACATATATAAACATATAGCAATTTTTTTTCTCTAAACAACCCACAAGCTGACCAAAAATCCTGAAAATATATTTCTAAAATACCAACCCACAAGCTGACCAAAAATCCTGAAAAAACATACTTATACCATTAACTGCTCTTCAGAGTTAAAAATAGTTCAGGACAATTTACTCAAAGCCATTTACTAAAGAAAATATGAAGCCTGATATTTAAGCACTTCTGTATTTATTACATCCTCTGGGAGTGGTTGTAGAGAGCTGAACTACATACCAGCTTACAGCAAAATAACTAATTCTGTTTTCTTTCCCACTTTGTGCTAATTTTCAGGAAATCTGCACGTACACATTTATTTTGGAATCAGATGGTTTTTCAGAATGTTGCCACTGGTGTTGAAGAGGTGGCAAGAGGCACTGCCAGCACCAAGTGGTTATAAAGCGACGGAGGGCAAGCCAGCAAAGTACCACAGCTGGCTCCTCTTTGATGCTGCTGTCTTGAGTACCACCAAAACCAGGGGCTGCTCTAGCTCCTATTTATGGGCTGTATTTGGCTATAATTGCTCAAATCATTCCCCCCATTTGCTCATCACAAGTTGCAAGATGCCCCATGCATGTCACACGCTGCCTTCGTGCCAGCCAGTGATTTTGTCCATCCTTCTGCAGAGTTATGGGAGCACCTATTTGGCATCGTTGCTGCTTTTTGCTCTTGTTGTTAGATGCATACCAATACAGAAGTAAGCAAAGTCAATGACTTTTCAAATGAATGCAAGTGTGGACTAATGTCTCTTTCCTCAACATTAAAAAAAAAACATGTGTGATTTTCAGAGGTTCATAAGCTCCAGTTCTGTATAGCATTTACTTTCTTGAAATCCAAACCTGTTTTAATGTCCTGACTTAAAGTTGGAGGCTGGTGGAATGACTACTACTGCTGCTTCATCTCTTAAACAATGCTGCTTTCCCTCGTTGTCTCTCGGTGCTCCCCTGCATATCTGATCATCAGGTTTGGATATGGACCAGCTGAGAACCAAGCAAAATACTACAGCAGGAAGCTACTGGTCACCAGCTGAACCATTTGAGAAGATCAGTTTTCTCCTACAACAGGAAGGGCAGTGCTGCCCTGCATGGCAGACCACAGATGCAGGCATCCCGACAGAAACTGCACCAAACACACAAAGAGGCTGCATTACATTCTTATATTAGCAATATAAATACTGTTCAAGTCCCAGTGCTGCATCACCCTTGTATCTCAAGGTCTGTGCTGTAGCCCTCTAAGGAAAACCGAACACCAGGAAATCAATCAGCTGTGCTTAACACTGGTCACGTTAGTCAGCTCAACACAGATTAGGGTTGATTTTATTTATGTTTGCTCCAACACCAAGATCTTCCCAGAAGCCAAGGAGAAACAGTCTGTAACCAAAGAGAGAGTGGTTGCACCAGTAGCCTGCTGGATAAGCCTGGACTACCATTTCTTGGGGGAGAGTGAGGGAGCTGCTGTAAGTTGTCATCACAGACCTGCCACTGACACAGCGTGGATGGGTTCAAATGGCTCCTGCCACAGACAGGCCCAGGAAACTAAGACCCGAAAGCCACTGCTGCCATTTGTACAGGTCCAAAACCACATCTGGCACCACTCAAAAAGTTGTCTGAGGAGTGCTAGACAAAGCCCAGCATCAGGAAACACGACTGTGGTAGTGCACATCATAGGTGAAAGGGCGAGCACGTCAGCTGCCTCATCACTGAAACCTGTTTTTGAGGCAGCAGTTAGCCAAACAACACAGGCTAGATAAGCACAGGCTGTCTGCCTATCTGGATTGGAGATCTCACACTTTCATGTGTTCAACTACACTTTCCTTTACCACAACATATGTTTCACGATATTTCCTTTACACCCAAGTAGAGAAACTTTGTTTTCCCCATCCCCTGCAAGTAGCAGGCACAGGACTCCAATGACAATGCTGATCTCAGCACTGCAGCACAAGACGTGTCCCCATCCTTCCTCCAACCTCCTCAGAAAAGCTATGCCCAGGCAAAGAAAACTCATGATCTTCAAGTATCAGTACAGGTATTGTGAACCCCAAAATTCAATTTCATATCTATATAGAAAACTTCTACATGTTCAGCTCAGTGTTTGTCCATTTCCCATTTTTGAGTTGCCAGCAAAAAACACTCTGAAAAATTTAGGACTTCATGTAACGAAGAAAAATTGTTAATCATCCTACTGCCAAAAAAAACATCTTTATTGAGGTACTCAGAAATGGAACCCTATCATATCATCTGAAGTATATTATAGCAGATTTTCACAGGCAGCAATTGGAATTAAGTACATACCTTTCCATTTGGTATTTTTCACTTCACAGCCTTAATCTAATTTCTTTGAAGACACTCAACTATTGTTCTGGCAGAACCATAAGGAATAATTTATAGCAAAGCCTCAAAATTTTAAGTCAGTAGGAGTTAAACACAAAGCCTTAAATTCTAGACCCTATCTCAGAAGCTATGTAAAATATTTTTCCCATTAGCACTTTTCACATCTAAAATTCCAAAAGTCACTGCAGGCATTTACATCTACCATTCACAGACTTTTATTGGGAATCCTTCTGAGATTCATATTACATAACTCAGCTGGGATAAGTATTTGAGAGCAATTAATCACCAGGGATATTGTATACACATCTTCAGTGAAATTTACTTTATTGAAGTCAAAAAAAGCATTTGAGCCTTTCCACAGAAATCCTAAGATGTGCCTCATAAAGTAATTTTAGTATGTACATCACCATCCTTTACCAATTTATCTGGTAAATCCATTCTTCGATTTGTTTGCAGTGGGTTACTATAATTAATCAAAGCAGGGATTTTTGAGGAAGGCTTTTCAGGACTGTTAAAACAGAAGGAAAGATTCCAGCCCAGGCATTAACCAGCAGAATAACAAGAAGGCAAGTTGGATTTGAAGGAGAAAGCGTGTCTCTGGGCACGCACACAGCCATGCAGACGGACAGGAAATCCAAGATATCTTTGGGCCACTGCAATATTGATCATTAGAGAAGGTACTTTTATGGCGATTTCCTAAACACTAAAATAATAGAAACATTAATTTCATACAATGCTGGAACAAAAATCAATGCCTTGTATTTAAAGGTCTACAGAATATTACAGGAAATAATGTAATTATTTTCCTTTATCCACTGAAGTAATCTTAATCATCACAGTCGTCCCAGGTCTGCAAAATACCAGGCACTCCTACTCCCTTTCCTCCTCAGATCTCGTGGATAGATTTGGCCATCGGTGCCCTATGCATCAAAGCCAAACAGATCAAAGGGCAGTTCAACAGAAGGCAAGCCATTTTCAGCCAGATCTCGTGCAACCTATGAACTGGAAGGCAGCTTAATCCATTGGGATCTCCTGTTTCACCAGTGTTTAGATGCAGGCTCTGATATCAGTTTGTATGGACATGGCAGTTGATGTTTGAGTTTTCTCTGTTTAACTGTAAAATGGAAATTCTGCCATCCTCAAAGCCCTGTTGAAAATTATGAGTGAGAACACCTTCAGCTGTACCTATGGCCACATCACAATGGCCCCATCTAAACTGGGGCTCATCTTGAAGCATCAACCTTCAAGGAAAAGATGTTGCTCTTCCATTGAAAGATGATGGTGGTATTTTCATACACCGGTTTGTCACTTCTTTCTGCATCAGCCCATTATTCTGCACCCACAAATTCCAGGTTCCAAAATCAAGATCTGTCTCTACAAGGCTTGCAGAAGATCTCTGATCTTCAAGCAAGTCTCAATCATTCTAAAGGATATCTTGCAAGGTTACAGTACTAGACGCTATAATTATTAGAGGTCTCACAGGGATGCTGGCAACCACAAGCACTCTCAGAATCTGTAGTACCCACAGGATTTAATCCACAGCATTTTAACATCTTTTGATTTTTCATATTCATTTTGGTTTTTCCTAAAATCCCCTCTAGCAAAATAAGTGACACACCCTTCCCTTTCTATGTTTCTATATTTATTTTTCTTCCAAAAACAAACCAACCCCTCACTGGCAACACTAAGACAACATATATGAGAGTCTAACTAGACTTCAAGATGACTGCAGAAGACAGAACTTCATTAGTTCAATGGGACTGATGCCTGCCTCATGCTAATTTTGCTTCATTTCAGTTCATCCCTTTCCATTTGTGCCATCTGTTCTTGTAACCAACTTACCTTTTCCATCCACGTAAAAACAGATTAATTCATTAAGCACAAAGGAGGCAGCTAGAGGAGCTTTAAAGGTCCCTTCCAACATAGACGAGTATATGATATGACAGCATAGGTAGCCACGTTCCCCCATTTTCTGGTCTCAGGACCCCCCAGGCCGCTGGCAGAATCCCAGCTGGGAGCCACAGTGCCAGCCCAACACGGCTACAACTCTGTAGGAGCCCTGCTCTTACACCACACTCAGTGCTGAATATCAATGAAGCTTGATTAAAAACACAAGAGCAATCCCTAGTCAGTGGAACACTGTTTTCAGATTTCAGTATTGCAAAATATGGTCTCCAGAGTGTTCCTGGATATATCACCGCTCAGGATGTTACTTCCACTGCTGCTAATTCCTTCTCCTCCCAAAATAACTCTCCTTGTTTTTATAGCATTTCAGTGGAGAAGCTCCGCAAATTTGACAAAAAGCAAATTTGTGATAGCTAGAGGTACTGAAATAAATGGAAAGCATTACTTTTTTATTAAAAAGTAATTTTTAAAAAATGTACCACAATCCACACAAAGCAAGCTTTGTTTTGCAGAGAGAAGACAAAAGGAATACAAGAGCATTTCCTATGCAATAGATAGGCAAGATGTTTATCTAAAACATTACTTCATTAGGAAACACTGGGGGACATGCTCCCACTGAAAGCAAAAAATAGAAAACTACTCCAAGACTTACCTACACACTTTCGACTTCTCTCTGTCTCCTACATCTTCACTATTATAAACAGGCTCCCAAAGTGCCAGCCTCAGCATTTTTATGTCCTGAAGCAGCAGACTCTTGCCTATGAAGGCAGCCCTTCAGCATAAGGATGGACTGAGCTCTGAGGATGTGAGCATGGGGGAGGGAAACTTCAATATTACAACCCATCCATCAACCACTTCTATAAAGCTCTTTTGTTCCAAGTTCATTCTTAGCAACTCAAGGTCAAAACTAATGCTGGAAAATTCAAATCATAAGTCAACCCAGACTTTCATCCCATGTGTCTTCTTGACCTTATATGCAAACAAGAAACAGGCGAAAAGAAGTTTCAGTTACATGATCTATTTATATAAAAATATGTATTGAGGAATACTAACAAATTAAAAATTACTGAGGGTTAATGTACACTACTACTGATACAGATTAGAAAAGAAAAAATCAGAACATGCGCATTTAGGCTAAAGGGCCCTTACTTTTTTATCTCTCTTACACTTTGGGCAAAGTCATTTTCACCAGGTAGGGCCTGTTCTGTTTGTTTTTCTTTTTGTTGTCTACTGGGATTTAAGTTTTTCGTTTTGAGCTGTTTTTTTTTTTTCTTTGAGAGAGACACACACAAGGTTTGATTGAAAGCACCACAGGGAAAACTAGCTGGTTGAAAAAACCCCCAACCTTTTCCTCTCTGGTACAAAACAAAGGAACACATCTCTATTAGCCTTTGTCTTTAAGAAGTCCTGGGTCACATGTTGGCAGCCTCCACAAAGAAGAAACATAGTAGGTATTACCAATAAAAAGCAAGGGTTTCATTGCAGCCAAGAAAACAGGATGTATTCCACAGGCTATAACTATTCTCCTTGGAAACACAATATGGAGAGAAAAAAAAAAAGAAAAATCAGTCATTACTCTCAAATACTTAAGAGCAGACTTTTCAGTGAACCCCATTTTTGCAGGATTCCATGGCAGAAAGCAACGGAGGTGCCAAATACCTGAGATTACAAGTTTATCCAGTGGATATTTCCCAGAGGTGTTGTAACAAAAATCAATTTAAATGGACAACAGAAAGACAGTGATAAGACAAGAGAACTCTGACACAGAACACTGATCTAGTATTTAAAATCTCTTAATTTTAGATGATTTGGCAGTCTTTAGAATTGTCATCACAGAACTTTGAGTTTTATTCCAAGAGTTTACATATAACATATGGGAAAAGTCCTGCCAAGAACTATAAATATAGCTGTATTGAATGCCAGTTTGGCTTCCTCCTTGTGAATTTGGACAATTTAAACGAGAGTTTATGAACTTGCACTGGGAAAAAAATGTATCGTGATAGTTTGCCATCCATGTATGTAAGTTATAAGTTATGTAAAACACCAGATAATTCTGCAGTCTAGCAAAAATATCTTAAAACTATTTCTCTCCAATAGCTTTGATTTGGCCCTTAAATCACAACTTTCTTCTAAAGCACCATCACACTTACACAGTCCTGGCAATTAAGTCAGCCTGAAGAGTTGCATAGTTAGGGGAAGGATAAGAAAATGTGTTTAAATAGCAGCAACTCAGGCTACTGAGGAACTACTTTATTTGATCAACTGCTGCTGTGGATGATCAAAAAGGTGTTTCCTGTAATTCTCATTGGAGTTCACTTGCTTGCCCGAAGCAAGATGAAGAACAGAACATGGTATGTTTTCTATCCTCCTTAATAAAGCTCCCATCAACAAGGAAAAAATAGGGTAATGTAACCTAGATCCTAGACAGTTTCCAAAAACCCAGCCAAGGATCTTTGTCAGAATTTCAAAGAGAAGCCGCTGCTGAAATTCTTAAGCATGCGGAAGGGTTGTTCAGGGCTCCTCCTGCACACAGTGAATGCTTTTCACTCTCTAAGAGATCATTGCCAGCAGGATCTGTAAGGTGAGACACTGGAAACAGTTTCCACTTTCTCCACTGGAGACAGTTTCCATCTTTCTGAGATCAAGTTTATTACCTTGCCTTTCAACATAAACAATAGGTATTTTTATGGAGAATATTAAAGCTCTTCCCAAGAAGCACTGCAAGGTCAGAAGTCCTCAAGTAAATAATTATAAGTAAAAATAAAAAATATTATTTTTAATTTTTAGAATGTGATTTTTGGCTCCCAGCTCTATAACTTGACTAACGAACACCTTCCCTTGCCCATCCTTTTTCAAACAAATGTGCTAAGACATAGTCACAGTTTAGGAATGGTATTTTCCAATTTAGTACTCCTGCTAAAATCGCGCCACTGCTTGCTCCCCCCTCACTCCAACTGGTGGCAAAGGTGGAGATAAGAACAATTAACTGGAAACAGCAATGAGATAAGAAAATGAACAGCAGCAGCAATATTAATAACAAAAGGTTATTAATAACAAAAT
Source organism: Lonchura striata (assembly GCF_050655825.1). Lineage (NCBI taxonomy): Eukaryota > Metazoa > Chordata > Aves > Passeriformes > Estrildidae > Lonchura > Lonchura striata. The sequence goes on along the minus strand of NC_140705.1, from coordinate 62,882,098 downwards.
AATAGCAAAAGACAAAGAAACTATTTACATGGAAAGCCCGTGACAATAAGCAAATACCAGATGGCTTCCCTCGACACCTTCTCTTAACTGGGGAAACCCCTTATCCCCAGGAGAGAGAGATGGTAAGAGCGAGTCCCTTTTCCCCCTGCCTGCAGCAATGGCCTAAGGTGGTACAGAATAACATCTGGGTCCCAGCCACACACCCTCCCATCCAAAAATTACCCTGTCCTGGCCAAAACCAGGACAAGACATTTACCAAAGCTCTCTTGATCAAGTTGGTTTTCATCCTGGGTCCCACTAGTACCTCTCTTGGACAGCCTTCCAGTAAGGAGTGTATCCGTGTTTGTGGTTATAATGCTTTGACAAGAAGCAATGAGAACAAACTGCAATGCATGAAACTCAATTTAAGCATATGGAAAAATAGCTTTACTATAAGGGTTGTGATTGTTCCATCCCTGAGTTATTTAAAATCCAAATGCACACAGCCCTCAGCACTCAGCCTATCCTGAGTAGGGGGTTGGATTAGGTGGCCACAGCCAGAAGGTAGTGACCAATAACTCAGTGTCCAGATGGAGATCAGTGACAAGCAGGGCCCCTCAGGGGTCCATACTGGGACCATTCTGTTTAATGTCATCAGTGACATAGATGAAGGGATCAAGTGCACCCTCAGCAACTTTGCAGGTGACAGACACCAGGCTTAGTGGTGTGGTTGCCACGCCTGCACACCTGAGGGGCAGGATGCTATCCAGAGAGATCCGGATAAGCTCAACACATGGGCCCATGGGAACACTATAGGTTTGCACATTCGGTTGCAACTCTCTCAAGACAGGACCTTTGGTGACTACTCAAGCAGCCTCAAGAAATCTCCCTTGAAAAGTTTCATTCCATTCAAACTCATTGTCTCAGCTTCAACAACAGCCACCAAGGTAGGGGGAGAAAGGTAATGCAGTACATAGCACATAGTTAAAGCATCTTTTATAATACCCTGTAAGTGGAGGCTGTGCTCTTGGGCTAACCATGACCATGCAGAACTTTCAGACAGACAATGACACTGCTCACTTCAGTGTTCACATACAGAGCTCACACCTGCACATGCTACTTGGTGCTATCTGACTTTTGTCAGTCAGGCATTTTTCCTATTGGCTGTTTTTATTAAAAGCTGAGATATTCTGGAGTTCTCCCAAATAAATTCAAAGTTTCACTAGAGATATGCCCATGCTTTCATTTATCTTTGGGATTAACTTTATTCATATTTTTATAAGCTGCTAATACTAATCTAAATTAGAAATACCATATGTGCATAGATAAAACTAGTGATAAAACCAGCGGAGCACAAACATGCCAAGCTGACAGGAGCTCATAGGAAGACAAGCTTTTGTCTATCATGACCTAATTCATTTTTCTACCAGTTGCACTACACAATGCATTTAAATCACTTAAATATTTGATGCGTTAAGCTGAAGCACATTATCTCTATGTACAATGCTAAATTACCCACTCTTCATCCTACCTTTTACAAGCTGGAGCTATTTCCAGACTGCAGCAAGTTTCACAATTTGTCAGCAAGGTTGCTAACAGTAAAAAAATGTTTTGTAAAGAAAAGGCTACTGTATTTAATGTGTTGGAAAAAGGGGTGGGAGAGGAAAACATGCTTAGTTAGAGCAACAGGGTCAAAACAACACGCCTTGAAGAGCACTCCCCTCCCATGTTACATACCACACTCTTCAGAGGGGACATCACTAATTACAGAATTCAAGCCAAACTCAGCAATGAGTGGGAGCAGGCAATATAATAAGCACTGCAGATGGTTTTAGTCTTCATTACCATCCAGTAGACACAATGTCTCTGTAACAGATATGGACAAACAGAGACTTCTGTAACATGACAAACTAAAAAGCACCAAGAGCTGTATGTTTTTGTGGTATTCTTCACCTCAGGCAAACACTCTGTGGATTTCTAATTACCTGCTCTTCCTCTAGACCTCAAAAAAACCCATAACTGTTGCGAAACTTTGGATTCTTCAAAACAGACCATTTTAAGCCACACTTAACTAAATTACCATCTTCTGGATTCACTCGTATGTGTTATGACTAGATTCTCTCAGGGCAAAGAGTCTTCTAACTCATGTTTAAATCTGCACTGTGGCTGTGCTGTGCAAGTGCTTCCTAATGTTTTAAGGAAATCTGTTATCACATACAGGCCAACACTGTAGTTTAACCTTCCTTCAGGATAAGCAAATTTCCACGCAGATTTGGAGAAGGGCAGCCTTGTCCTACCACTGACCATCAAGACAAGGCAGGGTAAGAGAACTGAGACACACTTGCCTCGCTTTCTCCAGCTTTGCTTTCTTTCCTGAAGGTAAAGATCACGATTGTAGATTATAATTTTATGTATTTCATAATTATTATACAATTATAACTGCAACATTAATTTCAGAATCAACTGCAATAACGTATTTACATTGAAACCACCCTTGTTAGGATCCTGCCTGCCTCCCCAGGACGAGGCAAGCCCTGCGCGGTGCCAGCCGGCGTTTCCGAGGCGCGGAGGCAGAGCCACTTGGGCTGGCATTGCACAACCGGGGCTGAGCCCAGCGGGGTCAGGGCCCCCTCCACGGGACTGCTCCCTGCAGGGCTCGGGCTGCCCCAGCCTGCCCAACAGGACTGCACACGCTCCCCACTGCCAGGGCAGCAGCCAGAGGTACCAGGAAGGGTGTTGGCCCCACGGAGATCGGTTGCCATACCAGTTTCCCATATCTGGGCTTCCAACAAGGTCGCGAATGCAACTGCTACAAAACCTTTCAGTTTTAATCCCATTATCACCCTTCTGTTTCCTGCCATAGCCATTCCCTATGGCATGCATTCGGCCATGCAGAATGAGTTTATGGTAAGTGTACTTATGCCTTAAAATATGTGATCTTCTGTCACATACACATTATTAAAGTAGAGTTAGCAGGAGGAACCACACAGTACTACCTACCTTTATTTTAATAGAACAAGGAAATAGCTCAATGAACAACTTTTAGAAAACTGCATCTAAACTAACACACCGAGACATATTTATGAACATTACTGTATTTTCATTCTTTCTTCTTCACAACAAATCTAGAACAAACTTATTTCTCACATTTAAAAATTTTAAAGTTCGCATAAGAAGGCCCCTATATTTCCAAGACTACAAATCAAAATAGTATAAAGGAGGCTATGACCATGTACTTAATTTCATCTGAACATTTATCTTCAATCTTACAGAGTGTCATTTTCCTAAATTCTTGGGTTATTGGACTTCTGAAAAGAAATATTTTTCAGTGTCTAGAACATATATTTGAGAGAGGAAAAATAATTCAAAATTTCAGAAGACAGGATTTTATTTGCATCATGTCCAGAATAATGGGTTATGGATTTTGCTGTGTTATCAATCAAGCTTTGCTTGTGCTATCTTTCTTCTAAATTGAAGATTAAATACCACAGTTAATGAAAAGTTTTGTAAGAGCTTGTTCCCATTTCCTGGTAGTTGGGTTATTTTTCTACTTCAAAATGTTTTAAGTGTCTTAAGGACAAAGTGGCTAACAACATTTTGATAGTTTCTTTTCAGCCCTTAATGATACTGCATTAGCCAAGCATCACTTGGTTTCCAGTCATTCCAAGCAGATTCAGTTACTCACTATGAACTAGATACTGAACAGGAAGGGAAACCCAGCACCACTTGCTTGGGAGCTCTTCCCTTCCATACAGCAGGAACAAAAGGTGCCACTAGAGATAACCCACAAGGCACTCATCTTAGATCCTGCTGAGCTTCCTGTAAGCAAACTCCATCTGCTGCCAAAAGCTAAAACTTGCTAAAGTAGAAAACAAAAGACAGACACATTTGCAAGGAGAAAGACTGGGCTTGCTTTCTTACTCAAACCCAAGATTTTGAGAAACTTTACTAATGTAACAGCCAGACACAAAGAATGTATATAAGCCAGTGAGTGGCAATATTTATCCCACCACTTAAAAGCTGACTAGAGCTCTTCTGTAGCCAGCATTTTGACATTAAAAAAAAATTGGAAGAACCAAAAAAGAAGAGCATTCAAGTACAACACATTACCATTTAAAATATACTGTAGAAGTGTCTTGTTTTCATTTTCCAATTGGTTGCTCAACCAGGGGAAAAAAAAATCCCACCATTGTCACTATTACTCAATATGCTTGAAATCACTGTCATTTTTTCCATTATTATTAACATTTACATGTAGTGCTAGTAGAAAAAACTAAGTGGCTCAGTTTTTCAGATAGCATTCATAGTTCCAATATACTTCAGGAGGCAGCTGTTCTAGTCCTAATCTCTGAAAAGTAGGAGCTAAGTAAATTAAAAAATTACAATCTTAGATTAATCAAAATTTGGTTAGCTAGGCTACAGCCTGATTACAGTAAAAGGAATCTCCAATCAACTAACTTAACAGATCTACCTGTTACCAAGATGTCATATTTCAAATTAAAACAGAGCTGCTGCTCACATTACGGAAATCAAACTTACTGAAACATTAAAAGGTCCTCTAAGTTTGAAAGTCATAAGAACACAGCAACAGACAGACATTAAAGTCAGTTCCTTTGAGGGTTTTTTTATTTCAAGTAATACCTTGATATTCTCACTTCCATCACTGCAACAGCCTAAATGGTTTTGTGTTTGCTTTATTTTCCTGTAGCAGAAAAAGGGACATGTTTGGAAGGAAAGCAATAAACACGAAGAAAGGGGTATACTCAGTTATTATGGTGCTACCCACTGTGCCACAACCCCAGGCAGGAAGGCCTTACACTGGGGCTACAACCAAGGGATTATGAAATAGAGGGTTGAGAGGGGCTGTCAGGAGAAACCCAAAAGCTCCATCAAATTTCACCCTTCTTTGCCTCCTGTCTCCTCACCTCCTTCCTCACTAACCCAACCAACTATCAGGCCTGCAGAGGCTGTTGTATTTGAGGAAGGCAAAATGCTGAGTTTTAACAAGTGACATGGGTGGTGAGGTGCAGAGCAGACACTAGAACTGTCACACCTCAGAACAGGGAGGGAGAGGCAGCTCAGAGCAGGGGTGAGTGAGGAGTCCAAACTACTAAGATAAATGAGGAGGAGAAAATTAGAGGAAGGACAAAAAATTAATCAGGTTTTAACCTAAAAACTGTAATCCAGTGGCTTCAACAGGGTAACTACCCAGAAGAATTATATCAAAGCAATTACTTGGCTGTGCCTCTCTCTGCAGGAGTAACCACCCTGCCTCCAGACTGCAGAGTGCCCAAAGCTCAATCACATTAACTGGACCTTAAACATTTATATTCTAACTACTCCTAGCTCTTAAAGGACAATGAAATCTCATATGCACAACGCTGATTAAAGGACAAGAGGCCAATAAATAAATAAATAAAAACAACCTAACTTAAACCACCATCATTTACAAATGACAAAGAGAAAAAAACCCATGACAAACCCATGCTTCTGAAACCAGAAGCAGCCCTGCCCAACTAAAATATGGTAGGATATAACTACAAACAACTTACAAAGTCCACCCACATTAATCTCTGCTAAGCCCAGAGACAGCAAAATATTTTTTCTAGTCTCTTAAATTGCATGACATCCAGGCTTTCTGGAGACTGCCATCCAACCAGCAGGTTTCCTATCCAACCTACAGCCAAAAACAACATTTAATTAGCATGTTTAATTGATCTTGTTAACTGTAAGGGTGGACAGCTTTGATCTCGCCTGCTGATAGCTAGTTTAGGACTACAAAAGAAACTGGGGCTTTGCATAATTGCCAAGCTTTCAATGTGTGTCTTTTAATTCCTTCTGTTTCCCAATCCTCCTTTCTGTTTCTGCTGCACTAGTGCTCCAGATAACAGGAAGCAAAGAACATACCATCATTTATTTTATCATTAATTTGAGCATGTAGGCGGAAAAAAAGGAAGATGAGGAAAGGGAAATTGCTGCTCCTTCACCCAGAAACACAGGAAAGGGCCAGGAATTACCACAGTGAACCTGGCCTGGGCAACATTAAATGAGGTACCCCATGGCTAAGGGCAGCTAGCACCAAACACTTCACTGGAAGATGCAGGAAACACTAAGCATGTGTGGGATAAGCTGTTCCCAACCCCTCTTGAAAGTCTGATCCCACTTTCTGTTGATTAGAGGCTGGTTTAAATTCCAGGATAGAGGGCTTGAGGAATTTCAGTGGCTCTCCACTGTGTTGTTCTATGTTCTATGTTAATAGGCTCATCCAAAAAATTACTCGTCTGCAGGAGATTCATATTCACTTAGAGAGAAGCCCACAAGACCAAGATTATTAGCTTGCACTCAACCAAGATGAGACTGTGCCAATACTAATAGGAAGAGAAACTTCTGAGGACATTTTAGTGCATCCTAAAATATCTAGATACCTTCAAAATAGATCCTAATTGAAAATAACTAAATACAAGTATGTTTAATTCATTAACTACCTCTCCTAAACACTGTTTTCCTGAATGATGAAGCCAGTCATAAGTTCCACAGAAATAAATGTTCGTAGGTGGTGTATAATAGGTTCTGAGCAATGTACAAAGCAGCTCTACATTTCAGCCAAAGAGTGTCAACTGTTTTCAGAACAGCAAGCCAAACCTTCATCAAACTGAATTCAGCTGGAGCTTTGCCACTCAGCAGGACAACGACTTGGCCCACCATCCCCATGGGAAATCTTTTTCTAACTCAGACTTTCTTCCTGCTTATTCCAAATGAAATCTCCTTTGGATCAGGTTGAATTTCCACAGATAATTAGTCTTGCACTAGCTAAATAAAACAAGAGTTATATTGCTTCTGAGCAGCAAACTGAATAATTACAACAGGGTTAAAGAGAAAATTTCTGCTTTTCTTTCCCAGGGGGAACTTAGGAATTAACTGTTTAACATGGTTGAATTTTGCTGTTGAATCTTCGTATTGCACAGCAACAGAGAGAAGTACCACAGTGCAGACATCTCAAGCATTTGTAATCATGGATGAACAGTAGTTCCCAAATAGTGCTAGAACAGAGTTCTTCACCTAAAAGCCTGTCTTTTCTCACCAAAACTTTCTCATGAGCACGCTGTGGTTTTGGTGGTTAGTTTGGGGATTTTGGTTGTGGTGTGTTTTGTTTTCTTTTGTGGGGCTGTGTGTTGTTTGACTTTTTTTTTTTATCCCTAAACCTTTTTCTAAAGAAGGATTCTTCTTATTGCTGCAAGGTAATGAATATCTTGTATTCTCTGTCCTTACACCAGAAACTATAGAAAGCCAGCCAGCCCCTTCATCTCCTCCTACTGCTGATACTCTCTCAAATAATGCTCACTTTTGGTGGCTTGGGATGGAGGAGGGGTTTCCCTAGGAATAAGCTGAATAAAGCTTCCTGTTCAGCTAAAGCAGGAAATGTGCTCCAGTACTGCCTTGCACACAGAGTGGAAAATACTTACTAAACAAAATATCAGGAGATGAAGTGTAAACTGGATTGTCCTTCCATCATGCAGACAAATAGAAAGCCATATTCCTCACACCCCAGTTCTCATGCATTAATGTCCTTAAACTTGGAGGGGGAAAAAAACCAAAAAACATACATATGTATAGACATTGTGCATCAAAATCAAATTATTATGCTGTGCCTTTAAAATCAAACACTGAAGGATTTTAAGCAACACTAATTATGAGGTAGCATTTCCTCTCTTACACAAAATGAGTTTCTTGTTAAAACAGAAGGTGCAACTGGCCAAACCCCATCCTGCTGGTGGAGACACTGAACCAGAAGTTGTCATTAGGTTAAATTCTCAGCATCTCTCTCAACTCATCTCTTCAGAAAGACTTTAAAATAAATAGCAGAGAGGATGGAAGGAACAGCCTTCCAGTCTGTCAAACCACTGGGATTTACAGAAAAGAACAGCAATAATATTTTTTGCATAAATAACAGCAGATGGCAGAAGACAAATATTAATGGAAAAAATGTCCTTCTTCATGCCCTACAAAAATAATGAAAAGGCCCCATAGCATTTCCCAAGAGCTGGCCTTTCAATTCATGCAAGATTTCTCTGCAGCCATCATATGCCTTTTGACGAGCTCTGATTACTTCAAAGAGGCACTTATCCTCACCCACCCTGACATTTGAGAACCAAAAGTGATGAAAAACTACATCACCTGATGCTAGGTCACAGCCACAGATGCACACTGCTGGAAAATAAAAGGCTGTTAGGCAAGTCCCGTGGTGTAAAACACATCATGGCAGCTGGATGCTGGAAACATACAACAAAATATCATGCAAAACAGCAACACACATAAGCTTAATGAAAACCTGATGAAAGACTGTTTAAAAATGTACTGAATCTAATTAATTCTCTAGATGTGACTAGTGCAGCTGAACTAAGGTCACAAGTACTGCATACTACATTTGAGTTTTATGAACCACCTTGAGCCATTAGTGCCTCCCATCACAATGAGTTATAAACCAGTCATCAGCCCATAGGGCTGTGTCTCATCATATTTTGATTTCCTTTCCTGTGGCACAACACCCTGCTCATTATGCAAAGCTCAAATACATGTCAGGAAACCATTTTACCAACTGGCCTTAAAAATAGCCTTGTATTGAAATCAAGTCAAACACAATTTTCTCAGTTGGGGGGATATAAAAAGAAGCTTCTCTGCCACTGTAAAACAAAAAAGTTAAAGACAGCTAAACTAAACCAGAGAAAGCAAAATCATGCTAGTGACTCTGAAAACTCAGCCATCACCAAGACAGCATACATCTGAAAGCAACCTTCAAAGTGCTGAAGCAGACATGAAATTAAACTCTCCGAGTATGTGTGGCACACCAGTACAAAACCCTTGGAAAGGAGGCCTCCCCCAGCTGAAGGGCATGGCTGAATTCCAGACATGGGGAAGTTTATCCCTAGTAAGGTTTGCAAAGACACAGCACCTACTGCACTGCAGCACATCCTTAACCAGTTTGCCACCTCAGAAAGCTCTCTCCCACGTGAAGCAGTGAATGGATGGCCTTGTACTAATGCATTCACGACAGAGCACCAGCGAGAATGTAACAGAAGAGAAACATCAGAGATCATCTGAGACACATTTACCTATTCATACTCTAATATCTAGATCTAGGAGCATATGGATCCTACACACACAAGGACACGCTGTACAGACAGACCAGCAAGCACAGTCAATGACTGCAGAGAGTGACTAAGTGAAGACAAAGAGCTTTGTTCTGCCTGTTTTCCCTCCCTCACACCCCTGCCCATGCTCACTGAGGAACAAACACTGATGGACTCCTGCTATCTGAAGGGTACTGCATGCAAACTTTACTTTGAAACAAAACGATGATAATGCAAAAATAAAATAAAAAAAACCCCACAATTTCAAATTATGTTCTTTCCCAAGCACCACGGACACACATAGCATATCTTATACCAGCTGCCAGTTTGCAGCTACTTCCCAAAAAGTGGTCATAACCCAGATTTGAAGTTTTCTTCAAATGGTCCTTCCTTGTATGGGAAGGACCTTGTATGATCCTTCACATACAACATCATGCTGGGATCTCAAAAGTTGTTCTGGGACCTTCAGCTGCAAGAGGAAATTATTGACTGGGCCCCACAAAGAGAAAAAAAGCCATTTATTCCAGAAGAAATTACCCATGGTTTGAAAAGCAGGTGTACAATGTCCTATCCCCTCATTCTGAATGCAGAAGCAAATTATTTAAGTTATCTGACAAAATGTCGTCCTGCACCTGTGTGTATACTTGTGCACCACAAAAGGTGCAGTAATTTACAATATCTGAAAAGGTTTATGAACAGTAAAATCCTAGTAAATGGGAAAGCAATTATACAATCCTTGTTCTTACATCCTGCAACAGCAAACAGCTTTCTCCATGAGACTTCAAAAATTGGAAGGAAAAATCCCCCTTGCTCTTGTCCCCAGATAAAGACAGCATTATTAAACCATTTTCTTTTTTTCCATATAGTTCCCTTTAATGTCAGGAACAGGGTCAAATTAGAAGACAAGTCTTGATGGCTTGTGTTACAGAGATGTTCATGACTCTAACTGCAACTGAGCATCCTACCTGATCTCCTTGACCAAACAGCAGTATCTAGAAAGCCTATAGGAACTGTCATGGCTTTATGTGCAGCTTCATGTCAATATCAGCCTACACATCAATTCCTAGTGATTCAATGGGTAAATAAAATAATCTTACTTTACAAACAAAACAAAAACAAAAACCCTCAAACCAACAAACAACAACAACAACAAAAAAACCCCCAACCAACCAAAACACCAAAAAAATTAGAACAAAATAATCATTAATTCTCTTAGACTTAAATGAATGAGATCTTTGAAAAGTGAATATAGCAGCAGCAATGAGATTTCAAGTAGCAAAACTGAATGAATAGAAGACATGACACTTAGCAAAGAATTTAAAACCAAACAGAGAATGCCAAACATCAGAATTGCATCATTTTGGGCATCACAATGACAAGAGCAAAGACCATCAAATTAAAAGTAATAACAGGCTTAGCCCAAAAAACTGAGTTATAAAAACAACAACAAAAATTAATGAATATATAATTTGTGCAAAAGCATGACTAAGAAAGAATACAATCACTAAGAGTCTGACACACAGAATTTCAGGGTTTGCACAGTGCAGCAGTAGCCTTAATATACATTGCATCAGTGCCTTTATATACATTGCATCAATGTATGGTAATCATTAGCATCCTGTTTAAACTGAGATAAATAAATATTGCTTCCTATCAGGCAATCAATTTAATATACCACTATACTGCAGGTATACCCAGTAATAACACACTTGCATTTCAAGTGTGACAGCACCATGCCACGCCTAATTAACACAACTATATTGGCAGAAAAGGTTATACTTGTCTTGGTGAGGAAGAAGTGGTCCTTCAGTTTATCATTCAGTAATAAAGCTCCTAAAAAAGTAAAACTGGTTAGCACAAAACTTTAGCCTCACACTTAAAAACCACAAGGTTTGGTATGGATGATGATGGTGTCCTCCCCCAGAGAAATCACATACTCAAGTATACCATAAGGAATACTTCTGCAATGAAACAGGTAAGTTGTCCATACAGGGTCATACCCTTTAAATCTTATTTCTGAAATTATCAATTAATTGACTTCCTTATCAATTTTGCTCATAAGTGTGCCATATGGAAAGGAACCTTTCTACTTCCAGTTAGAAGAAAACTGTCAGTGGTCTCTGAGCATCAACCCTATTTAAATTTGGCTTATACCTTATATAGCTGCCACAAAAGTTGCAACACGATTATTTGGGTTCCTGAATGCTTCCAGCACATTGAGAAAGCTAAGCTGATGTTGCAAGCCATCTCCCACATTGTCTGTGTGGAGCTTGGTCACGCATAAACAAAACTTCATGTACCAGATGCAATTTTTACTGGATCCTCTCTCCAAAGTTGGACCAAGCTCAGGAAAAAAAAAAAAACCAAAAACAACAACAACACAACCCCACCACCTTTTCCTATAGTTCTGTATAGGTGTACAATTAGTTACTTCTAAGGGCCACTTTACAGGCTGTGAAAGAAACTTAAGAACAGCCTCCCATGCTGCCACTGCTTAGGAATCCGTGGCCGAATCTGCATCTTGCTGCCTGGGCTCCATATGAAGTTGAAATTTCAAAGTTTGAGATCAGCTCTGCACAAAGAACAGAAGCTCGAGAGAACCGAGAGACACAAAACCAGCTGCAAAATACATCCAGGTTTCTATTTACTGAGGTCTTTCCATGCACATACAAAAGAATTAATCAGGCATGTAGGCTGAACTGTCAGAAGCTCGGCTGATCCCAAGCCTAGCGCATACCCGGCGTAAGCACATAAACAAACTCCCCCGGGATCACAGCGCTCTCGGCTCCCGGCGCTGGCGCCCCCGGCCAGCCCGCTCCCGCCCGCGGACACGTTCTCCCGGTGAGGAGGGCTCCGCCGCGCAGGAGCTCTGGGGGAACACCCGCAGCCGCCAGCCCCGCACGCTGACACCGTCCCTCCCGCACGGGCCGGCGACATCCAGGGCCGGAGCCACCGGCACGGAGCCCGGGGTCGCGGTGTCCCGGAGGGGATGAGCAGCGCCGCGCTACAGCCCGTGGGCACCGGCGGGGCCCGGGAGGAGCCGCGGCGGGCCCGGGGCGGCCGCCGCCCCGGAGCACGGGAAAAGAGAGACGAGGATGCTTAGGTGTCCCCGTTTCCTTCCTATTTTCAAATAAATCACAAACTAGCCCAGCCTGTCGCGCCAACAGCTCCGCCACCGGGCGGCCGCCCTCCTGCCGGTCCTCCCGCTCCCCGAGCCGCCCGCCACCGACCCGGACGAGCTCGCAGCGCTGGGCAAGGGTGGTACTCACGGATCTTGACTTTGCGGTGGTCGAGGCGGGCGAGGAGCTCCTCCAGGGCGCCGAGGCGGCGCTGGAGCCGGGCGTTGCGGTGGCACAGGGAGTCCGCCTCGCTGAGGATCCCGCCGAAGATGTCGCCGGCGCAGCGGGAGAGGTCGGAGAGCTGCATCAGCAGCGACACCAGCGCGTACGAGCTGACCTGCTCCAGCGTCCCGAAGAGCGGCACCGCGCCGCGGCGGCGCCCGCCGCCCCCCTCCGCCGTCCCGGCGTGGTCCCCGGGCGCCGGGCCGCCCCGCTCCGCGCCATCCCCGCCGGCCTCTTCCAACCTGCACAGCTTCAGCGGCTCCAGGGTCCGCAGGGGGAACGGCATCGCGGCCGGGCACGGGGAGCAGCGCGGGGCACGGCAGCGGCAGGGGTGGCGGGGAGAGCTAGGCGTCCCCGGCGCGGAAAGTCTTCATCCGCGCAGCGGCCGCGGTGACAAAAGTTCAGAGAAGGGAGAGGGAGGGAGAGAGAGAGAACAGCACAACAACAAATGAATCGGGGCGGGAGGGAGGCGGCCGGGCTAGGCGCTGCGGGGCTGGGGGGGAGCCCCGCGCGGCGCCCATGTGCGGGAGCGGCCCCCGGAGGCGGGAGCGGCCCCGGGAGGAGGGAGGGGACGGGAGGGAAGGGGAGAGGAGGGGGAGCGGAGCGGGGCGCAGCACCGCCGCACGGCGGGCGCGGTGAGAGCCCGGGCCGGCCGGGAGACAGGAAAGAGCCCGGCTTTCTCTCCCCGAAGTGAGGATGAGGCGGGGAGGGAGGGAAAGAGGAAGCGTGGGAGGGGGACTGAAGCGCCCTGGATGCGGCCACAAAGGAGGAAAGCCAGCCAGAGGAGGAGGGGAGAGAAAGCCCGGACCAGCTCCACCTGGGGAACCCCGCGCCGTTGCAGGCACTTTTCTGAACGCACCAAACTCCCAACCCGGAAAGCGAGAGCTGGAAAAAGAGGAGGAGGGAAGGGAGGGGGGAAAAACCTCCCACGAACCTGGGAAAAGCAGGAGGCCGCCGCCTACCTGTGGCTCCCCGAACTGGAGCCTCACCCTTCCCGGCCAGCCAAGGTAGCTGCTCCCGGCCCGGCCCCGCGGCGCTCGGTCCAGCGGGACTCCCCAGGGAGAGGCCAGCCCGTCCGGCCGCCCCTGCTCGGCAAAAGGGGCCAAGGAACAGAGGGGGCACGGCTCGCCTCAGCCCTTTCCCCTGCCGTGCTGCGGGTCAGGCCAGAGGTGCTGCTCCAAGGTAGGCAAAGAAGAGCAGCCCGTCTGGGAACGGCGCGTTCACTGTGGTTAATTTTTAGTAAGATATACACTAAGATAGGAGAAGGAAAGTCTGGCCCGTGACACCGAGTGTGGCAGTACCAAACGCTGCACATAATGCTGGTGTGAACCCAAGGCAGGTTCCAGCCACCGAAGCCCCCGTGCTTAGGACACAGTCAGCTCTTCATGGAGATGACGGCTCTAATGAGCTATTCCCCACAGAATCAATTTAGCCCACAAGCAACTGTCAACAGCTGCTATTTAATTTTAATTGGACAATGCCCTACTGGCTCTGGCTCCTGCTATATGATAAAGAGAGGAACCCAACCCCTCTCCTCTTGTGGGAAAGGGCCCTGGGGAAAAGTGGTTGTATAGTTCCTTCCTGCCTCATAGCTTGTCTTGGCTCCTGCTGTAGCTCATGAATATATGTGATGAAAGAAAGAGAATCAGCTGGAGAAGGAAAGGTCCAGGGATGTATCCACCTTCATTAGCATGTTGAGGACGCACAGCCTATGTAACAAATATCCTGCATCATCTGTAGCTTTAGTGTTCATTACTTAAAGGAAACCTGAAGGAAACCATTCCACCAGTAGTGTTTCAGAAATTCTTTAGTGCATGGAGAAGTATGGGGGCTGCAGACAGAGGAATACAAACCAAAGGCTTGGTGGTACACTCAAGAGTTAAGCTTTACAGGAAAGGCTTGTAAGGGTGATAGTCATATCAAAACTGGCAAACCACTAATTTTTCTCTTACCTTAATCAAGGCAAGTTTCATCTTCAAGTATTCCCTGGGCGGGGAGGGGGCGGGGGAAGCAATGCCATCTAGTGTTTAAAAAATAAAGAACAAAGCTTTCTTTCTTAACACCTCTGTCCAAACAGGTTACCAATGGATAACTTTGCAACTTGGAATGCTCCCTCTGGTTTGGTGTTACAGACAGTACCACTGAGTGCACATGTACAATATTTATAGAAACTGGTGAGAAGAACATGGTGCAAACAGGCAAAATGGTGTTTAAGCACATAGGGAATCTAAATAATTAGTTTTGCAATGGGGAAGCTGTTAGGATTGATTATCAGAGGTTGGGAAGCAGTCATTTTGTCATATTGAACTCTCCTGGTTTTATTTTTGGACATAACGTTTTCATTAATTTTTAGACATGCTTGTTTGGGGTAGTTGTTTGATTAAAATGCATCCTGTACACTGGCATATTTGAATGGAGAGGAGTGATTCTTTGTATGGTGTGTTTATACAACAGGAGTACCATCAATGAGGTGGACTTCAATATAAAACACAGTAGGAAGAAAGTGAGCAAAGAGGTTAGTTCAGGTGTCAGCTGGAAAGAACCCACAGCAACAATCTGCCAGGGAGGATATCATAAGGCTGTGTGTTTGTTTGATTGGAAATTACTAATTTTTAACTTTATTAATAGGTACTTTCAGAAAATTACATTTACCAGTCTATTTTTCTTTTTCTGAAAATGTGGATCACATCCTGATGTTGCAAATATTTTTGCACGTTCTTATCTGTAAGCAGGAAAATGTACTTAGAACAGATCTGAGCACAGGGAGAATAATAGCCAGAAATCAAAGCTAAAACACCTAAATGCAGTAAGGAACCTTAGCTACTGTGAGTGAATGAGATTTCACTGCCAGTGAAGTCTACTTTACCTATTTCACTGGTTCTTCTGTTTGCAAATTAATTCCTGTGACAGCTTGAATATTTCTGGTGGGAATAATGTATCATAAAATAAGGTGTTTTTAGGACTGCCAGTTAAGCCAAGTTAAGAAATAAATCTGAATTTTAAATACACTGATGTTCTTGAAATACTAATTCTCTGTGTTTATTCCGGAACAATACTTCTTTTCTCAATAATTTAAATGGTCTGTTTTTCTGGGATGGGTTGTTACCACATGGAATACTCAGAAAAGAAAACAAGTGTAAAAAAATGTAAATATTGAATGACTGAAATATGAAGATAGGTTAACTGAAACCAGTGAAGGTTGTTTCTTTCTGTGCAAAAGGAAGAGACATAGGAAAGAAAATGAAGCTTAAATACTTACAGAGTTGGGGGTTTGAAGCATTCATCATGCTGAAAAAAAAGCATTTAAAATTTCTACATTCAGCAAAAGCACAGACTTTCTTAGGGACGCCCCATTGCCCTCAGGTAGCCATGCCTATTGTCTGTTTCCAGAGGTTATAACTGGAAGAGGTTTGCTCTTCTGGCAGAGCTGCGAGGATGCTCCTGACCCTTTTAAATCTCTTGCTGGCCAGGGGGACACTGAGCCAAGGCAGACACGGCTGGCCGGGAGGTGCCCGCCCTGGTGCTGTCCCTGCTGTCTGGCAGGATGCTGCCCACGGGGAGCCACCCCCGTCCTTGGGTGAGCTCATCATGGCCCCGCGTACTCACACTGTGCGGTTTTTTGGCAATTGTGTAACTGGTGGGAGCAAGAGGCAGCTTTCCATGTAGCTGCATCCACTGGAGAAGGAGATCTGTGAGCTCAGTGGGCAGCAGTCATTGCCACTTGCACAGCTACACCTGGCAGAGCTGTAACCCGGTGTTCTGGGTCTCACACCTCCAAATATCCTCAGTCAGGAGTGGCAGATCCTTTCAGAAGAGGAACAGAGCATAGGAAAATGGGAGACAAAGGAGAAAGGTAGACAAAAGGACAGCAGATTCCACTAAATATTTCAAGCCAATATTTTTAATCAAAGTTCAAGGTCACTGGAAAGTTCATTATGTCTGAATTGTAGCTTTCATCCTCTGGCCTTTTAAGCCTCAAGTTAAATTACCAAATTAAAGACCTAATAACTTTCATGTTCTACTTCAAGAAACAGAAGAAGTCTTTTGGCACTTACTCATCACCCACTGCTCTTCCCCTGGCTTACTTCTGCAATCCCTTTGGGCTCTCAGAAGCAAGTGGTCAGCAGTAGGAAAAAAGTCACATGGCCAACCATGTAACATCAGGCAGCTCTTCCTGAAATGGCACTTTTGTGCCAAGAGGGTAGTTTACATGTAGTCAGCTGGGATCACCAAGCTCATCCATTGTATTTTATCCCACAGATTGAAGCTATTTGCCTGTGTAGGCTAGGAAAACCCAACCAAAATGGATTGCAGAAACAACAGTGTAACTTGTAAGGATGGAGGAGGACATTTATTGGTCACTCTCAGAGCAGCTCTAATGAGCGCTTGTTTGTAGTGGAGAAAGCAAGCTCAATGTCCTAGACAAAGCCAGCTTATGTATTTTTTACTTACTCTAGCTGTTGAGCTGTTGAAGTTTGGTGTAAGCTTAAAACAGAGACAATTCTGTGAGAAAAGTTCTGACATTTTATTCTTTCTTGGTTAACCAAAAGTATGTGGGTGCTTTCAGTCTTACTGGGTCACTGGGCTCTTTTAATCATCATGTAGCCATCTGTCTTAGTAGAAAACCCTTTTCAAGGAAACCTGCATAAGACAGGCAACAAATGGGAGTAGATATGATTCTCGAGGAAGTCAAATGGCACCAGAATTTTTTTGTCCCTCATGAGTACATACTATTTGTGCATTATATAAATATCAAATTATAAAATTAATTATAGCTAAAAAATTTATAGCTGCTTTGCTCAGTTTCTCCAAACTTCTACACTCCTACATTAGGCAACAGATCACCTTTGCCTGACTATGCAGCAGAATTTTCAGTCCTTAGTTTTCTTCCAGATTACCAATATCAGGAACTGGTATTTTTGCATGTTTGAGTTCATACCCTGAATGTCCAAAAGACCTTATTTGTCAAGAAAAAATAATCTTGTGGATATTCTTTTAAAACTAATAGCGAAACTTCTCTGATGATGACAGGTTTCTCTCTGACACAGGTTACTTACAACCTCCTGTTTTCCTGAGCATTAATAATTTCTAATTTTTGTGAACCCCAAGCTCTCCTTGTCCTGGATCACACACTTACATGAAGCCTGGAACTGGGCTGCATTTTCTGTTTCGTTTTGTAGTGCTTTTTTCTAATTTCCTTCAACATGTTATTGTCAATGTTAAACAAAGGCAGCAGTGTAATTCCAACACTTTCATCCATGTTATTCAAAGAATTGAGTAGATGTATTCACACTTTCAAGGTAGATGAGTTCAGTATTTTCTTGAGCACTCTCTTAAAGGTTAGTGGTTTGTTGCATCAGTCCTAGTGATCTTTTCTTTCAGTCCCAACATTAAGCTGGAACTTATTCTTCAAGTCTGCCCAGCTTGTGGATTAGACCTTGGGTTGTTCTGCTTAGCTGGCCCGAGCTTTTCTTTGCTATAGAGTTCTGCCTATCTACAGAAGTGTGAGGGTCAGCATACAGTTCAACCTGCCTGTAACCTCTCAAACCCTTTCTCAGTTTTCTATCTATTCAGAGTTGTCTTTGGATAAAAGCCATGCTACTAGTAGTGCAATGGAACAATCAAAGCTAACTGCAGTGGGAATGACACCGTTTAGGAAGCGGTAGTCGTGATGGCCTAAGGATATGATTCAACTGCACACCAACAACGTGTAGCAGCTCTTTGCCTCTAAAAGAGGAGCCCTCCCACCCCTGCTTCCTTCCTTCCATTCCTGCTCACAGAGGCATGATCTGAAAATTGCTCTGCAAGCATCTGATGTCATCAGGGTAGAAAAGTTGCAGCTCTGCTGCATGAAAAGAGGCAGCTGACATGCTGTGAAAAAATTGCAGGAAAATGTGTCCTTTGCACTTCAAGACAGCAGTATATTGGACCATCCTCAGGGAAGCCGAACAGTTGAGGCAATCGAGACTGTGAATAGAAACACATACAAGAGATCACAGAGCCTAGGAAAACACAACTATAGCATAACAGCCCCTTCAGAACTCAAGTGGTCAACAGAGGTTTTTGGTCCTGATGCTCAATTGAGCAGAGTGCAAAAAAAAGACTGCCAGTGAATGTGGTTGTATGGAATTCGGACACAACCTGCCTTTAAGACTCCACTTCTTGGAAAATTGAAATAATCCCAACCTATATGTCCCCAAAGAGAAACAAAGTTGCTGAGAAATTATCTCAATGGGTCAATAATAGTGCTTTCAGAATTGCCATACTAATTTTCTTTATTTGGTTGAGGCATTTCTGTGTCTCCTAATAAAGGGCATTCTGCACTCCCACTTCTTGCATAGCAGAAAAACTTCTGATTTTTTTTTTTTTAATTGATAAAGTGGGAACAATTTCCACTAGACCAGGTTTCTCAAGGCCCAATGCACCCTGACCTTCACCATTTCAAGGGATGGGGCATTCACAGCTTCTCTGGACTACCTGCTGCAGTGCCCCATCACCCTCACCATGAAAAAATTCTTCCTTATATCTAATCTAAGTCAGGTATAACTATTCATTATTACACAGTTACATAGCTACAGGTATGCAAACAGCCAGTGACTGTACAACAGGAATACATATGTCATTTTTTTGTGCAAGAAAACCTTCATAGGGAAAAACAAAGGCTACAAAAATTATCAACTGAAAATCAGAATAAACATATGGAAATTTCATAAATGCTGACTAAAGTAATTTGCTGCTCTCCTTAGCTTTAATGAAAACAGATCATGTTGAAAGCTTGTGTAAGTTCTGTATATAATTTTTATTTATCTAGAACACTGACCACATTTATGTCTTCTCTAATTGTATTATATTGGGTCTCTTTTGAAGCAATTACATGAAGTTTACATTTTGATGCACTAACTAAACACTGTATAAAATTCTAAAACAATTTAAAAAAACATTCCATCAAACAAGATGAAGTGGTATTCTTTTAACAGAGCTGATTATCTTCTCAAATGAATGCCTCAGGACTCAGGGTAAACAATACATCCAACGGATAAAAGCCTCTTAATTGCATCCCAAACATGCAGACTGTACTGGTCACCAAAGCAGAACTGAATTTCTCCTTAGTTATTAGCTTGCTACCAACAGGGATTACAGCTACAGCAAAGTACTTCTTTAAACTATACAGATAACATTTTTTTAAAAGATGCCACCCTGTTTCATTTCAGTTATGAGCACAAATGGATGGTATGCCAGTCATTCATGAATTAGTTTTGAGCTTCTGCCTCATAAACAAAATGCAGAGTTTAGTCACTGAAAAAACGCAGGGCATGAAAAACCCTCTATCAAACAGCACAGATTTCCCCATTCTCTTCCTTGTGAGTGAACATGACTTGTCCCTGGGACCTCCACCATGGCTGAAACAGTCACTGGTGAAATTATAGTGGTTGTGTGTGCAGAAATCTGTGACTCCACCACTGTCTAAGCTCCCCTCTCCATTTTCAGATAAAAAAAAAAATACAAAATATTTCCTAAATACATTTAGCATACTATCCATGTTCAGGATATTTACATGATGCCAGAATTATTTTTTTTTCTTCCTAAATATTAATTTGGGAACACTTTGTCACTGTGGTAGATTATTAAAGGTCTCTGGCTGCATTCTTTATTTTCCTTTGCACAATTTCATCTACCTGGTGATGTTTGTGATGAAATACAATGTGTTTGTGCTGCAAAGCTTGTGGTTTTGTTTATGTATAAAGTCAGTCTCAATGACTGGCATATTGCTAATAAAGTAGAATAAAATATATTCTTATTCCAAAATAATATTTTAGAAAATGGGTGGCATTATGGCTATCTAGAAATTACACTGAGTAGTAAAGACTATGCTACATGGAGTAGCTGAGCTGAGGATCACTCAAAGCAATACCTGTGACAAGTGGCACCTTTGTATTTTCTATGAACTATGCAATGGCAGTACCACTCTTTACAACTGGTGCAAATGATCTAAATTACTGTGGTTCTGATCTAAATTACTGATTCTCTTGTTGCAGAATCATTACTACTAAAATATCTAACTTATACAAACTAAAGCCTTACATTAAATATAAAATAAATTGAGAGTAACAGAGACGGTAAAGGAAACTAGGATTTTTAGCACACACTGTTCCCAGAAGTTTGGGAGTACCAAATATGTGATGATGCAATCACTGTAATAAATGCAGCTGTGTTTATTTCACTGCATGGACCCAACAAACTGTACAAGCTAAGCATCAGTGTCTTGTTCATAAATCAGGGAAAAAAATGTAGCACAGTATGCAAGATAGACCCCCTTTCTCTTCCAAGTGTTTTCAGATTTGGCAGAGTACACATGCCTTAGAGGATTATGAACATGTCCAGTTTTAATAATTTCTAGCAAAATAACTTTTTAGTTCAAGAAAAAAATCATACTATGCTTTGCTTAATAGCATAGAAATCAACTTTTAAATACAGTGAAATCCAGCTAAAGAAGTTGAGTTTTGTTTTTCTTAGAAATGAGGTAGAAGAAAGTGTAAAAAATTTAAATTTCAGTGTATTTCAGGAACAGCTTCTTTAGAAGGAAAAGTTGATTGCATTTAGCTTCCTTCCAAGACTTACCCTTGTGGTCTCTTTCCAGAAGTTTAAATATTTAATCCCAGGTTGTACATATATAGAAAAAAAGAAATAAAACACAAACAAAACCAAAGAAATAATGTTACAATGATTCCAATTTGTCTCTTTGCCGTGTCAGTTTTTCTGTGCTTTGCATTTAATGATAGCTGCTACTGCAGTTCCAAATAGTATCACAGTCTTTGTGATCCACAATCCATTGAAGCCATATAGTCAGTTATTTTCCACTGAACTCTATAACTCTTTACCATGCTTTCCAAATAGCTGGGGGGGGGGGGGGAAGAGGGGCGAGCTTAATAATATCCCTTTAAAGGAGGTATCATTTAAACCCATTATTCTATTACCAATAATTTAAGGAAACCTTAAAACAGAATTCTTCTGCCAAATATCTACTGGACCATACTATAATTAACTATTAGTCTATAAACAATTATCTTCAGTGAAACGGTTCTGCTCACATGCCCACTGTATTCCATCACTGATTTATTTAAAACTTCATATTTTAGCCTTAAACATATTTCTCCAAAGGCCCTCTTTATCCTACATCAATATGGTGCCCACTGTCACAGTTGTCCTGTTTGGAGCTGAGAACTCTAGCTGCTATTCCTTTTTAGCATTTCCAATGCAAAGAAAAATACTTCAGATGGTTAATTTTTCCTTTGCTAATTAGAGTTACTGGAGTAAAATCATATTAAAAAGAAAACTTTAGAATACTGTTTAGTGACTGCATTGCTTGGAAACAGTTTTATGTAAGGATATTTCTGTGTACACTTATTCTCTTTAGGGAATGGATTTGTGTTTGGTTTTAGTTCTGCATTTGTATATGTCTAACAAAACAGAGTCTGAAATTACTAACATGCTTTCCAATGTTCCAATGTATGTTTTCAGAGAACAGACATTTAGTCAGTGGAACTTCTCAGCAACTTATCTTTTAGCCTGGAAAAAAAGTCACTTGAGGCTCTTAAAACATCAAAGCAGTTTTATTTGTCCTAAGCCACCAAGCTATAGAGTGGGGAGGAAATTCAATTTTCTAAACAACACAGAGAAATACTTGAGGCCAACTACAAATCTGACCAGGAAAAATTGCAGACTGCAAATAACTCACAATTCTACTTCGATATTAAGATAATAATCTGAATTATATTTCTAGAATACAAGTTTATTTCTATAACTGTAATTATGAGAGCTGTATTTCATACTCTTAGCACATTCAGTAAAGGAAGCCTAGCTGCTTGCCTTCACAGTTCTTGAAAGCAGAATCTTCACAGATCTCACTTGGAAAAATTACTAGATTTTCCTGAATTGAAGTTTTCAAATGAGGCTTATCATTTTGGATGTGGAGTTTACCATTAGGGAAAAAAAAAAAAAAAAAAAAAAAAAAAAAAAAAAAAAGGAAGAAAAAGCACATATTTGAGATAGTTTTGTATTGTGTGGCCTAAAAATAAAACTGTACGTTTGACCAATTTTCTTTTAAGACAAATGATCCACCCAAAAAAAAATTACCTACAAATTCTTTCCTGTAAGCTATGAATTCATCATTACCCTGATGCCAGCAGAATCTTTAACATAGTGGATTATGTAGATACAGGTTATCTACAGGAATCTACATTTCCTTTTTCCTCTTTTGTGTTGTATCCATCTGGTTTAAGGCTTGTGTGATAGGAGTTGTGTTTATTTGCTCCCTGAGTTTGTACAGAGTCTCACACCATTGGGATTCTTGCCCATGACATTCAGATGTGTGTACAGCTGATTATGTCCTCAAGCCTATGTTTGTACATAGTGGAGGTGAGGCTGAAATTGCTTAGAAAAGTTAAACTTTATTTACTTAACCTTCCTTGGCCTGGGTTACTCTGTACTGGTAATATTGTTCAGTGGCATCTCATGGAGACAATATGAACAGTAGTTTCTTCTTGCTGACATGAAGTGTAAATACTGGCAAAGAAAATAAACCCATTTTTGTAGGCACTTAGCCAAACTATTAAAACAACCCAACAAGTATTTTATTTCAATTGTGGCCATAAGACTATCGGGTTTTATTTCCTGCAAGGTCTTACTCCATTATGATCCTCTTGTGATAAATTACTGAACAGCTTAAAAAACAGGCTACAGAAAACAAAGGATGTGCATTGATTGTTTGTGATGTGAGCTGCATGTTCTATCTTGTAGTACGAAATTAATCATAAATATTATTCAATATTTAAAAGTGGAAAAGAGCAGGTGCCTGCCAAGAACAGGTGTTACCAATCTTGCCTTAAATAAAATCCAACAATCCTTTCTAAATATTACTTCTATAATATACACCAGAAACCATCCTTTGCACTAATCCATCTCCAGCTGTAGATAAGAAGAACCTTTTGTCACATGTTTTCTGATCTGGTCTTGTTTCTAGAATTTACTCCCCATTTTGGTTGACAAGGGTTCATTTTAGCTAATTTTCATAGAATTTTGTAAATACCATGATAATAATCTTAGAGTGATTGTAAACAGTGAGTAGCTCAGTGAGTACCTGCAAAAATAATTCAGCAGGCTGCTCAAGGGGGAGGAATTTGCTGAAGATTTATTTTAATGCATTTTAAGAGCTCATATGAAGTTCATTGTTGTTAACTACTGAACATGCATGCAGAAGTGGTGCCATTTTATCCCAGCCTTTTCTCATGTCTTTCAATGGGTTGAGTCCTGTGAGAAAGGGATTTTTATGATAAAATTAGTGAAATGGAATTATTTTATTATAATGTAGATGGAATTATTTGATTATAATGTATTTTAACATGTAAACAAGCATTGTCCAAGCAAGAGAGTGGTGTGAGATGGAAATCAGTTATCATCCTTATCCTTCAGAAAACCCTACTCTTTTTACAACATGCCAGCATCTAAAACCATGGAAACAATTTTGAAATAATTCTAAAGGAGAACACATTAAGCACCAGGGAACCACCACTGCATTTATGGATAATCTTCATTTTATATCCCTGACAGTATCTGAAAAATTTTATTAGGTTTGGGACTGTACCTGAAATACTGGTTGTGCTGGCAGAGCCAATGAGAGACTTCTTCCTTTTCCAGTTGAAGTATTGGGATTGCTAAAACAACTAAAGTACAGTTTAAAAGTGCTTTTTCATTGGGGATCTTAATTCATATTACAAATATTTTAAAATTTAGAAAAAGGTAAATGTAACTGTACAACAGCTTCTATATCTACTGAACACATACGAAATATTAACATGTTTTTAAACAACTAAAAATTGTATAAGGAAAAGCTTCATCACCAGCATAGTAATGCACTACTGGGACAAATTGTCTGCAGGGGTTGTAGAGTCTCCATTCTTGAAGGTTTCAAGGCCTAGCCAGACAAAGGCACATCTGGCCTGATGTAGCAATAGCTCTGCTCTGAAGAGGAGGCTTTGCTAGAGATCATCGATGCAGATTTCATCCTGGAAGTTTTTTGAGAGAGGCTGAATAAAATCTGGGAACCTGGTCTATGCACACAGTTGACCTGCCTTAACTCAGACCTCATCCTGTCTCTTACAAACTGAGTTAGCTCATGTTGCTATGATCTTCAGAAGTGCTTTCCAAGCACAATTACTTCCGTGATACTGTGAATGTGAAATCCAGACTAACTAGTGAATATATTAATAACATTCTTTAAAAATAATTTTCCAGGTGTCCATCCAAGAGCTGAAGAAAGAGTTAGAGATGCTTAGCTTAAGCAGCAATTGAAGTCCCTGGGCTGTGCTGAGGTGGGGCTCCTGGACTTCTGGACAGTGGGGTGGGGGACAGGTGGAGCTGTCCAGGGACATTTGGGCCTTAGAGGCCTAGTTCGTGGTGTGACTGCTGCTTTCCCAGGGATTCAGCAATTCCCTTCTGTTCTCCCTCCTTCCTTCCTCATCACTATGTTCTGACTGCCTGAATTACCACACTGCTGGCCCAAGGAGGTTGTTTATTCCTCATCCACATTCAGGTAAAAGATTTGTTCAGTTCTTAAGCAGGTAATGTATTTAATGTCTTGGTAGCTAATTGAGTCTTGATTTTTTGCAATCAGAACACTTCATAAGCACACAATACTGGTGGAGGTTTTAAACTGCTTGTTCTTGTGTAACAGCACTGATTTCAATGGACTATTCATGCTAGAGATGTGGAAACTGATCAGTAATAATACATAAATCTAAATATTTATATATGATCGTATTCCTTCACTTAGCATAATGATAGTGTGGGGAGAGAGAGATACAAAGTAAGTATACATGTTGACACATTTTCAGTCACATTTCTTGAGGACACATCCATCACCAATCTGTAAAGAATACAAGTGTCTAACACACACAGTTCTACATCCATATCAATCTAGTGGTAATTAGTTATATGTATAATTTCAGTTTTGCTTTTGCTGCTTTGTTCTGCCTGTTTATCTGGCTGATAGATACATACACACCTTGTTATGCTGCTCCTCACAAACCAGCAATAAGTACTTTTCTTCCTATGAGCAGATATGTCCCAGACTGTGCTCTTTTCTGGAAGGTGATGCTACAGCAGTGTCAGGATTCCATAAGTACAAGGTGCCAGTATCTGAAATTAATTATAGAAGCTAAAGGACCCAGTGCTTTCATCACTGTCTTGGAAGCCTTTAGAACCGACTTGCCATCTCATGTTAACTGAATAGGGTTTTCAGAAAGAAGAATCTGATTTTATTTGCATGCATATCTCAATACAAAATACAGACTTAACTTCTTTGAAGTTCTTCTTCAAAGCATCTTCAAAGGTGGGCCTCTAGTTTGTAAGGAGATATACATGTAAATAAAATAATATCCAATTAACTTTTTAATTTGCTGCTTTAACAATAACATTGTTGCCATTAAAACACTGTTACTCTTGGAGCATTTCAGTCAACAAGTATATACAAATGCTACCACTGTAATGCATGGTGGAGTTGTCAGAGAAAAAAGCCTTTTAAAGGTAGAAAAAAGCCTTTTCTGGACCGTGAATCATTATCACAATACAAAATCTCAGATAGAGATAGTCCAAAACATGCCTTCTTTCTCCCTCAAACTTTATTTGATTTTAGGAAACAGTGTTATCTGCAATAAGATTTCTAGTAACAAACCAAGACCGTACTACCTTTAATTCTTTTCTCTTAACTTACTATTATCTTTTAAAAGAAATTAATTATTCACTATAGAATTACTTTATGAAAACATAAAGTCTGATGCTTTCCAATTAGCTGCCTTTGTAGGCTCTGTTAAATCAGATATAAAAATAACAGAGGTACCTTAATAATAATTCTAATGTGGTGTAGTATGCAGGGATAAGTAATTCACTTGGAGCAAAATATTTCCTGCATGCTAAAATTTATTGTCTTTTCTGTAGTATTTGTTTCCTCCTACTGAGACACTAAACTGAAGAACATTCCATTAACAGTGGAATCCAACTGCTTCCTGAATATGAAAGTAATTTTATTTTAAAAATGCTTGGTGATGGAAACATTTCCCCTTTATTAAAAAACAGACCATCAGTCATTCTGTTTCAACTGCTTCAGTAGAAACAAAGGACACCTAGACACCTTCCACCCAAACTGTCAAACAGAACACCTTTAATCACACGGGGGAAAACAAACCACACCTCTATATATCAACTGTAAGGCAGGTACATTTACTTGCTCGTATAGCATGTGAGACATGAGCTGAATGAAAACAAACATTCCCAACATTTCTCCATTGCCATGGAGAAGCAGTATTTATCTCTACGGTTTCCCAAATGGTTGCAGAAATCTGCCTGTAAGTCTCAGTTTGTCCATTTTTTGTAGCCCCCTATATATTTATACATACACATATATGTATGTGTGCAAATGAGGATTCTACTTAGGCAGCCCTGTGACTGAGAATTTGTGTCTGGCTCACAGCCCGTGTGACTTTTGCTAGCTCTTGTTTCCCTGTAACACATGCCAAAACAGATATCAGAAGCCCTTTGTATTACAGAATCAACTGTTTCAGCTTCTCTACCTGTCCCTTAAGTCTTGTACCACTGCCTTTTTGTGTAATGCATCTGCAGCGTTACAGAGATAAATTCTTTCTTCTCAGTTGCTTACATGCAAACACCCTCAGGTTGTTTATTCCCACAAGTGAGCTCTGTGTATCACAGTGTATCACTAGTCTACCACATACCTCTTTCAACAACACTGGTCATAATGTATCAGAACTGATCCAGCTCCTCAGACTGAGACCGTGTCCTGCTGCAAGGAATTACTTTGACTATAGGCTGACCTTCAGTGCACATTTGGTCCCTGTCATTCACCTGAGAATCGCTTCAAATGCAATCTCCTTTTGGGTCTCCAAGTGGCCACTGAGTGTCATAGCTGTAACATCCCATCCAAGTCTTAATGAGACACTGCAATTTAACAGCCTTGCTGTTTAATAGACACTGCTATTTAATAGTGGAATTCAAGGTCCATAAAAAGGTTCCATATCAGGGTACGACTGGAGAAACATTCTCTTGGTATCATGGGCAGGTTAGACAGAGGTAGGGATGCATTCTAGGTGCTGCATTAAGTTATTGTTAAGTCATGGTGTAGCTTCATACCAAGATGCGCCCTTGCAAACACCAGTAAAGCATCTGGTCAATGTTTTTTCACTGTGGGTAGTGGGGATTATACCACCCCTCACAGCTGGTGCGGGAATAATGTCTGAGAGTTTTCATCACAACACACACCATAATGAACAACACGCTTCTCAAGTCAAAATAAGATCTCATTGCAGGTTTAAGAAATTCAAGCTGACAAGTTGCAGAGATAGTTGGCAAGTTCGTTTCTCTAGGCCACAAACTACTGTCTTGTGGGGGGTAAAGAGCTCAGGCTATCAGCCATAGGTAGGAAAGGTACGCCAACCATTCAAGTCCACAAAACCACGACTGGCACGGAGCACTGAGGTGAGAAGTGATGACCAGAAATGCAATAGCAGCAGCACCAGAAAATAGACTTGGTGGGGCTGAACTCATTAATTACTCAGGCTAGGTAGGCACACTGCTAATTATACTGCCTGCCTTGAAAATTAAGCTCCTGCAAGCCAACTACTCAGGACTGAAATCCAGGTCGGAAATGACACCGAGATCTGCATCCAGCTCAGCGTGGCAGAGGGTTCCTGGTTTCGCTGTGCAGCCGGTCCGGGCATATCTGTCGCGGGGCCGAGGATGTGTCCCCCTTGCCCATGCCCGTTCCCGACCGCGGTGCCTCGGCGGGAGAGCAGGGGCGGGCCCGGGGCGGGAGCGGCGGAGCGCGGGAGCGCTGCCCCCTGCGGGCGGGGCCCGGCACTGCCGGGGCCGTCCCGCCGTGTCCCTGCGGGTGGCAGCGGCGCGCCGCGAGTGGATGTGCCGCCGGGGGGATGGCCCCTCTGCCGACCGCTCCACTCTCCTCCCAGCCTTCGCCCCAGGGCTACGGGAGCACGGAAACAATTAGGTTGGAAACACCTCTGAGATAGTCGAGTTCAACCTGCCACCGAGCACCGCCTTGTCAACTACACCATGGCGCTCAGTGCCCCGCCCAGTCTCACCTTAACAACCTCCGGGGACGGTGGCTCCACCGCCTTCCAGGGCAGCCCATTCCAATGTCTAGGCACCCTTTCTGTGAAGAAATTCCTCCTAAGGTCCAACCGAAACTCGCCTTGGCTCAGCTTAATACTGTGTCCTCTTGTCGTCTGAAGCTTGCTGTTCCACCGGCAGCATTGCTAGCCCATATAGCTCCATGTGAATATACCGAGTTCTTCCAGCACGCGCTCTTGGGGAGAATTCCTGTTGCTGACCGTATCTGGAGAGAGCGGTGCCTTGTAATATCTGAGGGATCATTTCCCGGCGGGCTCAGCTGCCACCTGTATAAGCACAGTTCAAGTGGCTGTAAACTTTGCTAATACACACAGGTAACAAAGGCTACAAATTAGTCAGGAGCCTGATGAGGGCTCCACAAAGTGAAGCAAGAAGTTCCACCTGAGCACGAGGCAGAGCCTCCTCAGCCGATGCCGGCAGAGCCCTGACCAGGCTGCCCAGGGGGGTGGCGGAGTCTCTCTGGAGACACTCGAACCCCACCTGGGCGCGTTCCCTGTCACCTGCTCCAGGGGACCCTGCCTCGCACGGCCGTGGGACCGGATGATCTCCGGAAGTGCCTTCCATCCCTAATGACTCTGTGATTTTCCACACCGTGTGAACCTTTAATTTGAGGTGCCCGGTGCTCCGCGAAGCACTAAGAAGCAAAGGCAGCTGAGGCCTATTCCCTATACAGCGGGTTGTGGGTGGAGTGTAATTACAGGCAGGAGGTGGAGTGAGCAGGGTGTAAGCCGCGAAAAGAACCGGGTCGGCAGCGCGGTGGTTTTCCCCGCGTGTTTTAACACGTGTGGACTTGGATCAGATATTCCAGGAGAAACCCCCGGTCCTGACGGCCACCGCACGCCCCGCGAGGGCTTCTGGGAGCTGTAGTCCGCCCGCGGGGGAGGTGGTGCCTTGGGGCGGGTCTCCCACAATGCACCTCGCCGCGCCGCCGGGCCGCGCCGCCGTCACGTGATCCGCGCGCCGGGACGAGCCGGCCGCTGCCGCGGGGGTCCGCGCGCGCCGCGGGGGCGGGGCTCCCCTCAGGTAGGGGGCGGGGCCGGCGGGCGCGGGGCCGGGGCCGGGCGGGGAGGCGCCGCGATTCCCCCGCTGCCCCCCTCGGTGCCCCCTCGGTGCCCGCCTCCCGAGCCTCCGCCGTAACGAGGGGCGGTACGCGGCTGCCCGGGCTGCGCGCGGCCGTCCCCTCATCCCGCGAGGTAGCGGCGGGCCCGCGATGGCGCCGGGGCGAGGTCGCGGCCCCCGGGGTGTAACGGGTGTCGGAGGCTCCTCGCCGGGCCCGCGCAGCGCGGGCTGCGTTGCCGAGCCGGGCAGGGCCCGGCGGTGGCGGCAGGAGGAATCGCAACGCGACGGGCGCGTCGCGGCGGTAACAGCGAGCAGCGCCGAGCGCTGCAAGCCAGACCAAGTGCGCGGCTGCGGAACTGCTGCGCCGCCGCAGCCGCTCGGCGTCGGCCGAGGCTTCCACCGCGGGGAGGTTCTGTGCCACGGGTGCGTCGCAGCGTCCCCGTGCTGTAGGTGTTTTGCCTGCCGTGGGCCCAAGCAGTCGTGGTGTTTCCTAGCCGTAATCCACGGGACACGATGCTTGAGATCATTTGCAGGTACCTGCTGGCTGATGGAAGTTTTAACTCCTACTTTTTCCGCTCATCAAGCAGGCCAGGGCATCTTCTCTTAAAAACTGGGTTCCCTTGTTCTCAGAAATGAGTGCTCGTCTCTGAAGGAACTATAAGTGTCATTTCCACGAGCTGTCTTTCTACTTGCTTTTATTGTGAATGCCAGTTTAATTTTTCTTTTTCTCACTTTCTTTTCTTCCCTATGAAGACAGTAGTCTAGATGCAGTAAATTGGAAGAAATGGAAGAAAGGAAGATCAAGAGGAGGAGCCCCAAATCATCTTCCAGTCACTCTGCTCAGGTTGCTAACTCCAAGAAAAGCTCAGTGCCAGTCAGTAAAAGTACAGCCTTTTCCAACCCTGCCCCACAGCCTGCCGTACAAAAACCAAAGTTAAAACGGTAAGTTCGGGGCATTTGCAGACTTTACAGGAAGTGAGAGCCAGAAACTTAGCAATGTTAAGACAGTCTAAAGGTTGTTCAGACTGTGACAGAAGAATTTCAGACTTGTGAAAAGTTTTGATGATGTGTCTTTGTTAGCAACATGATTTGTGTTTAATGCAATATAATGGTTATTTTACAGCAAAGGAAGGTGTATTACACTCTTCCTGTAAGTTTAATGAAATGTTACACAATGTTGTAGACCCACACCAACAACAATTTAGCTGAATATAGCCTGATGTGACTGGTTGGGTGATCAGGCTTGGGCATCATAGATAGCAGAGCTCCAGATGCACAGCTGTGAACAACAAATAAAATATTACATGACACAAGGTTGGAACCGACAAGTATGGCAGGAAATGAAGAACATAAATTGAATAGGATGAGCTGGAACTGGAATTTCTAGGTGTTTTGTAATTGGGGACCTCTCAGCTGGGGCAGCATCTTGAGTAAAGAGAAACATTCAGTTCTTCAGAAAGTATCGCATCAGACTAGTTTGTGGTTTTTGTTGATGATATGTTGGTTTCAGTTTGAGAACATTAATTTACCTGCATGTTAGGAAATGTGTTTCTTGGCTGTGGCAGACACAGTAGATAAGTAAATGAAGAATTTTAAAGTGAAATGTTAGCTGGAGAGAGGCAGCAGAATTCACTGACCTCTGAGTTTTAGCTGAAGATTAAATATAGAACTGTCAGCATCAGCATAGAGAGTCTGTTTGAAGGATGCAGTATTGACATGATAAATAATTAATCTCTGCAGTGTAAAGTCTATACATTATTTTTAGGAAAACTGTATTAATACTCAGAAGGAAATGTTAGTAAATACTAATGTGCTATAAATTGGTGGCTTCTGCAGTTGACTGAACAGTCTACTCAAGTCTCAGCATTCTCCTGGGATTTACTAGAAATTAATTTCTTGCAGTCCACAGGATTGTCTAGAGAAAAAAATGTCCTTTTTGCTGTAAGTTCTGGCCATTCTGGCACTATTGCTAAACTTACCAAGCAGTGCTGATACAGAGAATTATTTGAACTTTTCAAGCAAGAGAGGTAATTGACATAGTAATGTGAGGATGAACTGCTGTTGTGATAATGGAGTGAGACTGTTTAATTAATTTTCACTTTATCTGCAAGAAGCCAATGAAGTAGGTTTTACAAGACCAATAATATATTTTATTAAAAGAATGGGGTAGAAAAAATGGATGACCTGTCTGTTGTACAAACCATTTAGTCTGAAATTGAAACAGAACCTAAATTGAGATGCTCTGAGTTGAACTGGATATGGTGATTGTTGGACTGCTGGTTGTTTTTATAGCATATAGTCTATATGATGTTTTATAGACTACAGAAGCTCTTGGGCTGGACAAAGAATTATTATTTCCTGTAAGAAAGACAGAATTTGCAGAGCATGGGGAGGGTAGGGCTTACTATGCTTTAAACCCCCTAATCTTCACTAATTAAATAAAGTCTCTCTTTTAAATCTGTGGTATTTTTTTAATATCCCATAGTATTCTAAATTAATTTTTTAGGCTCAGATTTTTTCACTGGATCAGAACATCAGGTTCTGAACAGATTGCTCACAAGGCTGCAGGACAGCCTCCTACCGAAACTGTGTTAGGATGCAGCCTGTCTGTCTGTCTCTGGATCAGAGATGGAACATGCTGCTTCTCACTGGTAGCTGTGTTTTTAGTTTCCATATTGGTTGTGTGTTCATGGGGATTTAAAATGGTTATTAATTTTAATTCATGTAGTTTCTGTGGGCACATGGTGCTCTGAATAAATGTTATGTCTAGAGAAAAGTGTATGGAAGATCCAGGAATTTTGATGGTTTTCTTGCAGGAAGGGCTGTAGAGTATTTTTAGCAATTTGATGTTTGGGTATTGACTAGTATTATTTGGTACATTAGAGTAATGGGAGAGTGGTTTTGATGGTGAGCTTTACAAAATTAGGATGTTGTTTGTGGATTGAAAGAAAGAGCTCTAAGAAAATTTATGTGGAGGCAAGGTCACCTTCCAAAGCTTATAGCCAGCTGCTTTCCATATGGGTTGGAGTCTATAGATGTTTGTGACAAGAGGCGAGTATGATTTTTCAAGGGTTTTCGCTCTGGGTTACAGATGCTTTTTGGGTCATTTTATGTAGATAGTGTCTGCCTGGGAAAGTGGTGGAATCACCATCCCTGGAAATGTTAAAAAATCCTGAGTGTGGTGCTTGAGGATGTGGGTTAGTGGTGAACATGGCTGTGCTGGGTTAATGGTTGGATTTGATGATCTTAGAGGTGTTTTCTGTGCTAATGCCCTACGTGTCACTGCTGGGTAATGTTGGCCTACTTTAGATTACTAAGATGACCATCACGGATGTGTGGTTCCTACTATGAGCAGGAAAACAGTGACTGAAATATACACTATGTATTTCCCATTTAATTTTCAAAGCTCAGATGTACATTTCCTTACATTTCAAATTTACAGTGAAATTGAAAGCAGGAGGCAATATTTGTTTTGTTCAATTTTTTTTTTAGCGTAATCAAAGAGAAAGCCAAACCTCCAGGAGGTGAAGCAAAAGGGGCACAGGCAGCACCAATCCAGCATTCTTTTCTCACAGATGTATCAGATGTCCAGGAAATGGAAAGGGGACTTCTGAGTCTCTTGAATGACTTCCACTCTGGCAAACTTCAGGCATTTGGTAAGTGCATGAATTGTGTGTGTACAATAGCTGTTTTTTATAGTACAGTGGTAACATTTGCAAACAAGTGTGCTGCATGGACAGACTACCAGCTCTCAGTTGGACTCTGCCACATGAAATCAACATAATTAATACATCTTACTGCCTTTTAAAATTAAAGTCCCATTGTAAGGTTGTCTGTGTTTTAACATTATTCATATGTCATTTCATTATTCCTTCCAGCAGGGAAGCACCTTTCCTTAACATACCAAGTTTAAAATCACTTATTTATGTAGGAAGAAATAACTGTTATTAGCACCCAGTTTTGTTGCATATGAACATTTAAGACTATTGGTAACAACTGTTATGAAATTCAGTGCAAGCTGCATTTTACCAGGTTGCTCTTCTGTCTGAGCTTCTTAATATTTTTACAGCCTCAGAGTTGATGGAGGTTTTAGAATAAATATTGCACATTTTTGCTTTCTTTTCTCCCTTGTATAGAAAAATGCATGTGTACTTTTTCAAGTATAGTGTTAGGTCAACATGTCAATTCCATACTGATTTTACAAAAGAATCTGAGAGGTTTGTATTATATCAGCCATCTGTTCCAAGAAAGCAAACACTAGAGAAATCAGAATTGGAAAGGTGTTCTTGACTGTATTTTAAATCTTCAGAAAGGCCCTGTTTTTTAACTTAATCAGAGAAAAATTCAGGAGTATAGAAAAAACATGCATTCTAAAAAACCCTGAGAACATTGGATAGGCATTGTAAATTCAGCACAACACAACAAATGGGATGATAGAAACTTCAATAGTGAAACAGTGAGAAATCATCGAGAAAGCAAATGTACTTGTAAAATCGATGATAAAATTCTCTGATGTAAAAAGCTGCATCTCTTTGATGTAAAAAGCTGCATCTTCACACCTTCATTTTCTCTCTTGGGTTTCTTTATATAAAGTTTTTGCTTGTTCTTTTAGGAAATGAATGTTCCATAGAGCAGATGGAGCATGTGCGGAGCATGCAGGAGAAACTTGCTCGCCTCAATCTGGAGCTCTATGGGGAGATGGAAGAACTCCCTGAAGATAAAAGAAAACTAGCCAGTGATTCCAACCTGGATAGACTGCTGTCAGATGTAAGTACTGGGAAGGCAGAAATCATAGAACTTAGCCCACAGCAAAGCTCAGTTCAGGAAAATGCCACTCCTGTGTGCAGAGCTCTCTCTCTTGAGGAGAATGTAGCTCTTCAGTGAACCAAGATGTGCCTTGCCCACCTCTTGGTTTTGAGAAAACACAGGAGTTGTTCTCCTTTGTAACAGCTGCTGGTTGCTTTGGGGCAGGGAGCAGGCTGGCTGCAAGCTACCTGAGCACATCAGCCTGCTTAGGGACAGCCCATGGACAGCTTAGGGAGCTACAGCCATTTTCCCTTCAGTCCATCCTCCTACATTTGGGGGAGGTGACACATAACAAGGATAGATCTGTATATTCTACACTTTGTCTAATGTGCTTCCATAAAAACCATAACTGTTAAAATTTCTTTAAATTTCTTGACCTCAGCAAATTTAAACTTAATTTGGAACTTAGGTCATTGTGTAGAATTCAGTGTAGGTTTGATTTGATTTTTGTAATAAATCATACATTTCAGCCCAAACGATTAGTTATTTCCTTCATTATTTTAATGTATTTATTTCAGCATACCAGCATAATTGTTACATTTCTTTGACTAACAGAAGTGCCATTTTTCATAATTTCTACATTTATATTGCAGCTAGAAGAACTAAATTCATCTATGTATCCTTTTTCTAAAATGTTTATTTTGCATCATAATTACTAACTGTAGTCAAATTGCAGTGTGTTTCCCAAGTAACTGATGTCTTTACAAGAGTCAAATTGCCTTTGTGTTGTTTTTTTAGTTTTACACAACAAAGGATCAAAGTGCAAATCCAGGTGTTTCTTTCGCATATTCCACTGACCACTGCATTATGTGAGGGCTCAGTACCCCAAGTTGTAGTTAATTGTGATGCTGTGCTTTTAAATTAATACTGTAATACATCATTGATGTTTAGGTTCTTCCAATACATAAGTGAATATATCTTAACACATCTAATTACAGGTTGTTTTTTTCATCTGGTGATCTATTTAGCTACCACGTACCACTTGTGTACCACAATGCGTTGTCAGTGGCAAAGCCCATCAGCAGCAGGGTCCTTTCTATATGCATGAGACATTCTGGAACAAACATCCATAGAAATATTCCTACAACAATATTCAGAGGCATGTGTCCCACTGATAAGTGAAAAATTTTGGTTTTTTTTTTCTAAAAATATGTGTGGTCATTTATCCCCGTCTGACTGTGGAGAGTCAACTGACCTGATTTTTTATTTCTAGGGTCAGATACTTCATCCAGAGCTTAGGTAACTGAACAAATGTGTGCTCTGAGCCCACAGAGAAGAAAGAGCTGAATGTCTCAGCTTGTCTTTCACACTGTGCTTTTGATAAGCCAGGATGGCAGTGGAGGAGTGCAGCACTCCGTTTGCTCTGCAATCTGGTTATTTCTGTTGTTAAACACTTGGCATGCATTGAGGAAGTGAGGCTCTAGTTTTTGGGGCTTAAGATCCTGCACTGGTATCTACATTCCCTGCATATCCATGGAAAGCTGTTTAAGGCAGACTTCATAAAGAGGGTAAGTGGAATGTGATAATATGTAATAGAGATAAAAATAATTTGCCATTGCCTTGATCCCCAGGCTAGTACTGCAGGTATCTAATGCTGAAGTCTCATTGAGAAATATGAATCTACTGGTGGGGAACTAGCGTAGGACTCACCAGAACAGAGTTTGTCTGGACTGGTGCATACCCCAGAGTAAGCAGTTTCATAACAGTGCTGTCTTGTTTATGCCTTATATGTATGTAAAAGTGTTATTCCTTAATGATTTGCTTCAGCCAAAAACTACATTTAGCCGATGCTCAAGATATTCCAAATGGTACCACAGGTTGAGAGAGAACATCTTTGTCAATCTGGATTCTTCAGCTTGGCTTTTGTTTTTCTGGATAATGGAATCAAGAAGAGTTGTGACTTTGTGTTGTTTTTAATTTTACACAACAAAATCAAAGTGCAAATCCAGGTGTTTATTTTGCACATTCCTCTGCACTGCATTATGTCAGGGCTCAGTACCTAGAGTTGTAGTTAATTGTGATTTTATTATTGCCTTACTTAACAGAAAAATTGGAGAAACCTGGAAATATATTTCTTCTGCTGAGTGCCCATGTGGCTGCAAGTGGTACATGTATTTAAGTTCATGGGCATTTCTCCAGTTTTTATAAAGGTAGTGATAATACTGCCTTTCTGATTATTACACAGACAATCTGCTCACTGTCTCTTTAGTGTTTTGTTGATGAGTGATACCACAGATTAATTTTTTGTTAATAAAGTGAAAAGTTTTAAATATATGATGTTTCACTTGCAGAAGCTGCTACTGGTTTGGCTGTGTTAGGAAGATGAGCTTTAGCGTTGTGCAAGTGTTTGCAGAGTTTACATTTTTTTCGTTACTATGAATAATTATAACATCTCACCAAATTAAAATTAGCATGCATGCTAATAGTCTACATAAATTAAGTATTGTGAAACTCCAAAATCGGGTAGTTACTGTTCAATAAATCCAGGATAATCAATTTTGTAGTTACTCTGATGTTGTAAATAGGTTACTATTAATTGGTATGAACCTTCTGTGCACAGCCAGAGATAAAAAAAAAATCTGTATTAGTGTAAAATCAGGCTGGTTTTAGATCCAAAATTTCTATCTCAGTCCATCAAACCATGCCTTTGGTTCTAGATTTATTTTATATTCCATTTTTAGGTAATTCATTCAGATTCCACACTGATTTTACGCTTACTGAACAAGGAATGGAATCTTTATCCTTCTGCCTGAGCAGAAAGCTTTCATCAGCCCAGGTTGGGCCTGTGGCCAAGGAATAGATTTTGTTAAGTATCTTTGGAGAAGAGGCTCCTTCAGCCACAACATGTAGTTTTGGATTGTGCAGCACCAAGCCTGCAGCACACTGGGACAGAAGGATCCTTCAACCACCACAGATTCAGCCTCAAATTCCCTGCCTCACCTATCATGCAAATCTCCATGATTTACAAACCAGTAGGCAGCCCAGTGGTTGTCCCCTCAGGTTGTTCTTGTTCTTTAAGCAATTTATCTCCTTCGTTGCCAAGATTCTCCAGGAGTTTGTGTGCTGGTAAGTGTACCTGGGAGTCCCTGCCTGCAGCTGGGCACGTACCTGTGATATTGTGAAATCCAAAGTAAGCTTAAGAGAACTAGAATACAAAAAGCTTCTCACAGAGTGAAGCCAAGGTTGATGTTTGCTCTCCACACACACACCTCTGACCAATAATTGGGTAATTATCATTTCTGCACAGCACCTTACATCAGCACTAAGCCATTGTTTCTAGGTAGACTTCTGAACAACAAGCAAAAAAGTAGCATCTTTTAGCCTTATGCTTCATACCAGGTGTGGCAAAAGTCACTAATAGAGCTGCAGTTATACAAAAAAAATTGTATTCTTGCAGCTCACTTGGATGCAGGAGCAGAGGTGTGCTCACTAGCAGCCTCTGGCCAGCAAGTGCAGTGTATCGCAGCATTGTAACGCACACTTGTCCGTAACCACACTTAATTTTAGAGTTTAGGTATTCTATATTAGAGGCAGCTCTTTCCCATTTTTGGGCTCTGACATCAAACTGCTTAAGCTTATTATTTCAAACACATTTCAAATCAGTTACAAACATGTTGGATGTCTTGATCTTGTTTCTGTAGCAATTTATGCAAGGACAGAGGGTATAATTTGAGATACAGACACAAACTAAGACCTTTCTCAAACAGCTGTTTAGAATTGTACAAGAATTAGCCCCTTTTTCTTCTATCACTTTAAGCCCACAGGCATTTACAAGCCACAAAGAATGCATTAATTGCGAATAATTGAGAAATTCTTTTTCCCTTACCTCCTCCTGGATACAACTTTGTGTCTTTAACACAGTCTGTTAATTATTAACTTCTGGATTCATACAAGAAAATTTTGTAGCAAGACTTTTGAGATACTGAACTCTTATGTGGTAATGACTTAATCACATTTCTGTGCTCCTGCAGGAAAAGAAAAAAAATCTACTGTAACATATTTGTGGAAAGTCTTTTTTAATTAGAAAAGTATGCAAGCGACTGCAGAAAATGAGGTCACTTTCTATTATGTTGTTTCCTGAAGAGTTGTTTATGGAGATTAAAGTGTATTAAGTGTTTAATATGTTTATCAGTGTGAGTTTAGGCCAGTGCTGTGGTTTAAAAACTCACACTGATGAATGGGTTTGGTGTTTGGAAGAAGGTGCTCTTGGCTGCGTCACTGTGGGGAATCTGGGGCACAAGTTTCATTCTCCTCTGTACTTCCAGTTGAAGGCTACAACACTGGAAGAAACAGATGGGCTGAGTCTATTAGTGCACAGCTTCATGGCTGGTGTCACTGCCAAAATTTTGGGGTTTTTGACAGTGCAATTAGCTATGCAGCACCAGGGCTGCTGCATCCCCTGATGGGATGTATCCTTTTTGCTGAGGGAAGAGAGTCTTTGCTTGGGAAGTAGCAGGACTCACTGACAGAGCTTTACAATAGATGTGAAGGGGGACTGGGACAGTCCCAGACTTGTTGCTGCCATGACATGGGATGAGATGCAGAGGTCAGAGGGACAGGGTGGTGGTAAAGGTCCTCTGCTGCTCTCAGCTGTGCTGGGTCAACTGGAGCACACCTGCAATCCCAGGGACTTGTCTGGTAGCAGAAGCAAACAGGAAAATACCAAGGAGGAAACATGTCAAATTAAGTACTCCTCTGGGAAAGATTGATTCTGCAATGACACCAGATATTGTGAATCAGCACTGAACTTTGCTGAAATAAAGCTTTACAAAGAGACTTGTGGCACACATCCACAAGAGCTGTACATCTCTCTCTCCCAAGTAAAAAAAAGAAAGAAAATACGTTTTTAGTAGTTGATGTTAGATATAAATTTTGAATCATAAAAATTAGTCATTGTAATAGAGTATAATTTTCCCACTAATTAGAAATACTAAGATTAATATGAGATCTCCAACTTACAGCTCCTTAATCATATTAAACCAGTGAAAACCAGAACAGAAATAACCAAGAACAATTCCCAACAAACTGAGAGACTGAGACCAGAGTGAATGAGTAGTTTGCAAATTATTTGATCACCCCAATCAATGCAATATTGCAGCATCAAGCCAAAGTACTAGAACAGATACAGTCCAACAGTTCAGCAAGTGCTAACTAATACAAGAAATATTATACAGAACTCTAAAAACTGCAGTGCATACATGAAAGAAAGATAAAGGAAAAAAGGATGAAAAACGCTGACAAAATTGGTACTTTTGACATTAGAAGTTCTGAGACAGTATCCATTTTAGCATGTTTTTTGGTTAACAAAGTCACTATGGAGGCAATGTTGTGAAAACCATAGAACCTGTCAAAATTACCAGCCTCTTAATTTTGAAAAAAATTATGTGAATAATTACTGGTTTTCCACAGAACATTCTTGCTTTACTTACTTTATCCCAAAAGGTTACATGCAAAGTAAACTAGGGAATGCATGCTTTTTAGGTACCCTTCTGCAGCAAAAGGACCTCCTGATTGGTCTATGATCTCTTGGTTCCTTTGGACAAGAAGGCAGGTGGCCATGTTCCTTCACAAGGGCAGTGAAAGACACAGGATTGAAGCTCTAGAAGAAAGGCTTGTTATAAATGGAACCACTCTTCTTCCAAAGGCAGGATATGTAACAGAAAAAACAACATGCTCAAGGCATGGCACCTTCTGCATTTTCTGATAGAATACAATGAATTACAGCTTCCTACAAAATTCCTTTGATCTTTTTCTTACGTATTCAACTCTGTATTCTTCACTCTGTATTTCCACACCTTGATTAACTCAAGCTTGCTATTAGCTCAAGCTATGCAAAATAAGGCACAAAAGCACTTACTAGAGTGCTAAATTTCACAGCATTTAATGAAACACATACCTAAGTTAATACAGGGATTCCCAAAATACTTCCTTTGCCTTCTGCAGAGAAATCATATATTGCTGAAACTCCTTACTATACATAAATTTCTTGCTAAGTCTGACACAACCAGTCAGGGATGCTAGGCCTTCAGAAGCCCTTAGGTGAGTGTCCACAGCAGCTTTTGTAATGCTTATTCCACTTCCTGCTCCTCCAGCTGTCAGGAAAATAACTGATTCCAATATGAAATCAATTTATTTTCTCAATATGCAACCAATCTTTCAAATGCTAGTGTTCCTTACTTGCCTTTTGGTTGGATACTAAAACTCACAGGCTCTTTGTAGAAGACAGTTCTGTTGCAGAGTGCAGTTTCTTACAATGAATGTGTTCCATTCCAGTCAGCTTAAATGCAGCCTCACTTGAGCCAAAGAGGAAATGCAGTCAGACCTCTGAGGCTAAGTGACAGAAAGCAAGAGGCACCACTACAGCTGTAAGGGATACACCAAAGAGTGCAAGTGCACTGCAGAGTATGATGTACCTCCCATCTCTGTGAGCTCCTCTGCAGACTGGGAAGCCATACAGCCACACATGGTTCAACAGCACTGTTGCCAAAATTCGGGTTTCCATCAACATACCACTGAAAGTCAGCTTAAACTGCTTTAACTATCTATGACATTTTGGTAATTTCATAGGCCACTCATAAACAAGAACAAAACAAGTAATTTTAGCTGCTTCCAGATTAAATGAATCAGTATCTGTAAGAGTGATAGTGTCAAGAATATATTCTACCAGAGATGAAACAGAATTAATCTAGCTTTCTGAAGCTCAGTATGCTGGTGAAGTGTAGTGAACAGTATTAAGAGTCTTCTTAATGCTTTGTATTTAAGCTGTGAGATCATAAACTTTGTATTTCATAGAGTCACAACACCAATTTTTTTAGTATTATAACTAATACTGTTTTGGACAAAAATATTGGACAATAATTGAATACCTATATATCAGTAGGGTGGAAAAAGGTACTGTGAAATCACTTTGAAACACACTAACAGTGTGTTAATTAGGTACAACTACTGTACAATCAATATATACTTTAGGTACAAATAATGTACAATCTACCTTTAAAGCACAAAACAGCACCTTTAAAACCCATGTTGCCAATTTAAAGAAATATTACTGAAATTACCCAGTATTCAAATTCCCCCTCCGTGTCCCCAAACAAAAACAATTAATTAAAAAACTCCTGTGAAGTTTATATTTTGCTTGTGTACTAGCAGGACAACCCTATATTGTCTCATTTTAAACATTAAAACATTAACATTTTTTCTGTACAATCCCTAGTTCATTGTTGAGACTATTAAGAGAACATAGCATTTAATGGTTTTTTTGTTATTAGATAATGAAGTCCTTGGTTTTCATGTGTTTTCATCTAGACAGCTGTATGATAAAAGATTGGTACATCAATATACACGGCAAGACAAGCATGCTGCATAAGCATGCAAATATATTCAAAATAAACAAGTTATTTTTTCATCTTCCCCACAGAGTAAGAACTGCATTGTTATTATTCAATTAGAAGTAATGTGCTTTTGCAACACAATACAATTTCATGAAGCTACATTCCACTAGAAACTAGAATGAGCTGGGAGTCAGAAGACCATGATTTACTATCTTTTACTGTTTTAGGAAAAAGTGATTAAGGCTAGGCCACCCATAAAGTGACATTTATAGACAAACTGCACAGCTGAAACCAGAAAAGTAATTCTCAACTCTGCCCTAAATGTAGAGAAACACAGCACACCCCATCCATAAGGGACAGAGACATGTCACACAAGAAACAATGCTGCAAATTTATTTTCTTTAAGTTTTTATAACCTCAACTTTGTTTATCCCATGTAAGACATTTTCAGTAATATGAGATCATCTAGTTCATCACAATTGCAAGGAAAATGAGGTGCATGTGAAGTACAAAAAAATTGAAAATACTTGCTTACACTGGATAGACTTAAAATACTGCTCAAAGCAAAGCGGCTTCAGCTTTTTACCTTTGCATTTTGGAAATCTTCTCTGCAGTCCAAAGATAGGCAGTGAATGGAGAAAAAAGCAACTCCAAAGCAGGTGGAATGAAGAAAGAGGCACATTATTAGGAGACAAAAAAGAAATGCAAATCAAACGAGAAGAGACACTCTTCCAGTGGAAAAGTCCAGAGAAAAACGTTCCCCAGGTGTTTCGGAAAGGCCTGCTGCTGTCCATCCATCCCAGCTGGGTACATGAATCACACTCCATACTATTTAGTAGTCTACATTTATACTTGCAATAGAGAGAGCACCTCTTTTGTACAGTACATAATTCCTTGCTCCAAAGAGCTTACAATCTAAGTTCATACAAAAGAATGTATCAAGTAGCTGGATCAAGATCAAAGAAATAGAGAATACAGGGAGATAATTTTATAGGGGATTAAAGTTGGGTTACATTACTAAATGAGGTAACTTCTGAACATCATTGGCAGTGATGCTCTTAAGACATTAAGTAGTTTTTCCAGTTAGGTCTTCTGATAATGAAAAACTGGTTTAAAATGTACAGAATGATGCATTAAAAGTAATCCATAAAATTCTTCAAAACAGACTTGTTGGCAAGACACAAAAAGGTTCAGGCTGCTAAAGTTCTTCACTTGAGACTAATTTGTCATTCTATTACGAAGATATGGATGTTAGAGAAATTCATATGTACATGTAACGTTTGAATGTAAAAAGCTTTTTACATTTAAGCTTAAAATGTTAAATTCTGATTTAAGAAGCCTGTTGCTATAAACACAGGCTTAATACTTAAATATTAATATGAAAATAGTGCTATTTTTAAAATGTATTTTAGACTTTAAAATAAACTATGGACAAGATACAGTTGGTTCAAAAGATCAACATTCTTTAACTGTGAAAAGTGACTCACTTTTCCCACTTTTTAAAAAAGGGAAAAACTTTTTCCCACTCTGTTCCTGCTACTTGTCAGTTATAATAGAAGTGATTGGTCTATTAACTTTAAAGTTTTAGTTTACTTGGGGGGAGGTCATTTGTTTTGCTGAGTTTTTCTTCACATTTCCCTATTCGTACATAATTTTCTGAAGTCCAAGCCTTGCACTTTGAATAATATTTATATGCCACCTTTGTGACCATTTAACTATCATTTTTTAATCCCTTTACATGCAAATAGAAACTACCATCTTTCATGCAACTATGACATCCTTTCATACCAGACAATTTTGCTTTAGATTATATACATAAACCATCTGCAACACTTCCATGACATTTGAAAAAGTTATAGTAGTAAAAATTCACTGCAATTATCCCGTCTGTTTATGATAACCAAAAAGAGAAATCCTTATTTTTCACTGTAACAGCATAACCAGTGGTAAATCTGACTTGACCTATCCTTTTGGAAGGGAAGCACATGTTAAGAGAATTTCATTTATGCACAGAAGTGAGACAGCGATGTTAAGGACTGCTAACAGAGGATGATTTATCTTTAATTTTTAAAGGAATTTTAGAGGAAATCAAACCTGATATTAAGCCTAAAGAACTATAAATATATTTGACCCAAGTCAATACTAACATTTACTTCTCAGAAATTACATTTGTATTAAATTTGCTTACAGGAGAATATAAAAGGAGTATAGCCACAGATTACCAAGAGAATCACTTCTGATCAACAGCTAAAAATGAGGGAAGAAAATGGCCAAAAGACTACGATCAATCACTTCTTGTACATGCCACAAAATTACAAAAAAATTACCTGCAAACCTGTAATAAAACCCTCCCCTTATATGAATGCGTTTCAATTCCCAGGTAAAGATGAATCAACAAAATTAAAATATTGTGCTGTTTTATTGGTGTAAAAATCACACAGTTGCTAGTTCTGATTCTGCAGAGATACATCCATGCAGTTAAACATCTATGATCCCACAGCCAGAAGAAGCCATTAAATAGAATATCTGCTGTTAGTCAGCAATTAATGCAAATTTACATATGAGATCAAAATGTGTGTATCGTACAATATACAACAAATCCTAATACAGTACATCAACCTGAAGAGTAAGATACACTCAAGGAACTCTGTTAATAGTGAAGCCTGTCTATTTGCCAGAGAAGTAAGGCCTGGAAACAAGATGACAGAAGGTACCCCAGAATTCCTAAGAAGCAAAACTGTTCC
Organism: Lonchura striata; assembly: GCF_050655825.1. Classification (NCBI taxonomy): domain Eukaryota; kingdom Metazoa; phylum Chordata; class Aves; order Passeriformes; family Estrildidae; genus Lonchura; species Lonchura striata. The sequence continues at coordinate 62,837,495 of NC_140705.1, read as the reverse complement.
TTTTTTGTTTTATATATATTTTTTTTTTTTTTTGCTGGGAATTAGAAGTTTATAGAGGTATTGACACATTACTTGACAATACAATTTGTTATAGTGAAGACCGGTGGATGTGATCTGCTATTAAAAGGGAACATGTGAGACATGCAATTACAGGTGGTGCTTAGATAATGTGCAATTAATGTTTGGGACCTACACCCAACTCTTTTCACAAAAGGGAGAACTAAAGACCTGTTTGACAGACTACCAGTTGTGCCATAAATGCTTCTACGCATGCGGCTGAATCAGGATCATGAATGGATAAAATGTGAACACCTGGCAATCTGTGGTTACATACTCTATAATGTATGCAACAAAAATCACAAAATCCAATCCAGTTGATATGGCAAACAGCCTGCAAGAACTCTCCCAACCTGAGTAAGCTGGGGAATTGCAAAGAGGCAGGCTTTTTAGAATGGTGAACAACTTTCCAATTGTCAAAGGCAGCTTGGGAAGTAACATTGGCTGATGACAGATTAGTAGTTTGTCTCTTTTCTGGCACCATAAAATAAATGCCATAGTGAATGAAGAGTTTATGTGCTTAAAGGTTAAAATCAACTGATCAGGAAACATTTTCTGCAAAGATATTTCAACAGGAAAAAAAAATCCATGAAAAAATTCCAGTTGGAAATTTTGGCGACAAACTCTGCAAACTCAAGTCCAACAAAGATCACGGATGCCCACAGAATAAGATGTGAGAGGCAGTGTCACATTCAAGGAAAAAGTAGTTTGTTTTTTTCTTTCTCTCTGTATGGAAATTAAAATACTTAAAATACAAAAGTGGACAAACTGACAAAACAGAACCACAACATTTAATGTAGAATAGAGTGCATTGAGCTAGATGCATGGATATTTAAATAGGCCTTGAAACCAATACCCCTTTCAAAATTAGTAAATTCACAGTTAACGGCAGTAGGCTTAGAGGTGAGAGAAGGGTCGAAGTTGTTCCAGTTGGACTTCCAGGGAGATTCTCTCTTCAAGAACATCCTGTAAAAGAAAGATTTTCTACTGACAGTCCACAGAGAAAGAGTACTGAAAATTTCATCATGCAATCAAAATCTGCTTCACTTTGAGAAATAACTTATATTCTAGACTCTTGGTAGCTCCTTCCAGAAACTGAATACAAGATTACCTGGCTGGTAATTACTTATCATTGAAAATCAGTACTTTGCTCTAAGGTGATGCTATTTAGTATTTTTTCCTTTTTTTCAAATCACCCAAACCCAAATTTGTAACCAGAGGCAAACCAAACTATAATATTTTCAAATGAAGTTTAAAATGTTAAGGGGGTTAAGCTCTCCCCTGAATTAAGAGTATTGGAAACACACAGGTTTTTTCCCCAGATTTTCCTCCTATGTGAATTTTATGCACCTTGACTCTCATGAAAAGTAAGAAGTGACATTCAGGATTGAGTTTTTAAAATTACCTAACTTCCATTCTAGACAGTATCTTATTAATTCATATTTTCATTTAAGATACTTTTAAAAAATTATCTTCATAGTTAAAATGAGATCTCTTAGGCAAAAATGATGGCAGGTGAAATATATTAAGCTTATGCTTACAGATAGCTCCAAAAGAATGATAGCTGACCTAGATAAACAAATTATTATTATTGCACTAATTATTAAACTGCAAGTTTTGTATTTCAGATTTCTGTATTTGTTTTAAAATATTTATAATTTATAATTTTATTAAGACTTTAAGGCTTGTTTTTTCCTTAAGAAGAACACAAATCACTTCAGCTGCTCTTCTTGGTACTGCTTTTAAAGCATGCAATGATGACAACAGGTAACCTAGTATTGTTAAAATGAGGTGAAATTTTACTGTAGCTAAAAGCAAATCAATACATTGAAAAGTATGCCTTGCAGCAGCAGAAGTGTGATTTGTAATTTCACAAAGCTTATCACAAATAGGTATATTCTATGATCTACAAAAATAGCTAAATATTTCATATCAATATCCTCAACTACATTTATCAGTGGATTGCAGAGATGCCTGTTACTGTGCTTTGCTAACAGCTTGCTCTCTGAAGCTCTTCTCTTACACAAAGAAATTACCTTTAGCTGCTGCTGTAGTTCACTGTTCAGTCTGGCCAAAACAGTGTTGGTTTCCTTGTTACGTCTGATTGATGCCTGAATTGCCTTCTTGTCTTTCCCCACTGATCTGAGAATATATTAGAAGTACTGTAATAAGTAATTTTGCCACATAGCTGAACATCTCACTTATAGTTCCCCTTCTTTAAGTAAGCAGAATCCTCTTTTCAAAGTTTTTTCACTTGTTGTACTGTTAAATTTTCCCGCTTCTGTCTGGCTTGATTAACCACGTTTGTTTGCATGGAAACACAGATATTATACATGTTTTATATATGCACACATAGTTGGTTTCAGTCAAAGAGCACACAGTGCATTTTAAAAACGTGCCATTATCAATTTTCTGAAGGCCCAACACAGCAAACCACATTACCTCAAGTGACTACTACCATAGACTATTTTCATGCTAGGACACACAGACTGCGCATTTTGGACTGTTCATAGCAACCATTTAAAATTAAATGTTACATCTTAATACTTCCACCACTTATTCCCAACATACTTTAACTTGCAGAAGTTAAAAAGAGTTCACACTCCAAAATTCAAAATCTCTTAAAAGTCTCCCAGCAGTAGCAGCTTTGGGATGACCATCTTTAAAAACCAAAAACTCTTAAATTGTTGAATTAATCTAAATTAAACACACTGAAATTGTTTGCAACTCCTGGAACAGAAAGTGTGTATGCTGTTTAAATGTAAACTTTCCAGTAACAGATGTATTTATATACTTCTTGGGTTACCTAGGAATAGATGGCTGTGAAGCAAGAACAGCAGCTATGACACCTGTTTTCTGTGTATGTTCCTCAGCTTCAGGTCTTAGCTCATCTTCTGATTTTAATCTTCTACGAATAGGCTTCGGTGGTGGAGCAAGTGGGGTAGTGCCTTTACCCTGAAGAGGAAAACACAGTAATTTTCTGAAACTACACTTTATTTGGATTATAAACTGGTAGCTTGTGTTTCATATTCAGTTACTGAGGCAACTGAATTCACAACCCATCAGGTATTTTCTGATGGACATCTAGCTGCATTCTCATTTGGTCTGGTAAAAACCTGAAGTACTAAATCCTACCACATGGTGAAAGGCTAGTAAGTTGCTGCACACTGACAAAGAACTGTGCAAGCAGAAATACCACAGTAAAAATGAGTACTGTAAACACACAGCAACGCAGAGCACACTTTCCCCCCAGTAATTTTAAGTCTGTAATCAAATAAAAAGCTACTGTTAAATCAAGTTATGCACTAAACATTTTAATCTGTTTCAAAAATTTGAAAACTTATATGTGTCTTTTCTGCTGTCTCAAGAATAAATCTAATCATCATTATCTGCTACTAAAATTCACCATACACATGCCTATTTGAAGCACCTATTAGGCTTAGAAAACTGGGCTCAAGTGGACACGTATAAAGTTGCTGTTGCAAATCAAAACAAAGATTTAATTTCATATACATCAGAAAACTGTGCTTTGTTCCAAGGGTACTTTGCATACCGCACTACTGGGGACATTTGCAGGTGCTTTGTCTTCAACTCTTCCATCTGCTTTGGCAACTCTAAGAGAACTTGCAGAATCAGAAGGCTTTTCAACCTAAAGGAATATAAACTGTATTTAGAAATCTACTTAACATGTACTTCATTTAGCAACAATAGGAATAAAAACAAGTATGTTGTGTTCTGATATGCGAATACAGTTAACACCTAAATTCTAGTTGAATTCTCAATTCAATGTCATGAGGCACTGTATAGCACAAAAGAGGCTGTGGCCTGATCACAAACTGTTTCAGCTGTTTCTGCTATTACAGTACTACCATTATCAATTTGCCACTGCCAAAGGTTAATCCCCTCAATGGAACACAATGTGACTGCTCCACATCCACCTCAATGCAAAACAATCAGCAAGCTTAACTTAAGCAGTTTTCAATGGCATTTTAAGCTACCATAGCTGGTTTTGCAATGAGGTACATGGAGAGTGCTCAAATGGGGCTACGTCACTGACCTTGCTGAACAAGTGAAGTAAGACTATGCTGCTGACAGTTGGGACAACTTTAAAGCACCACAGGGACTTTTGCAAGTGAGGATGCAGAAGTGTCCCACAGAATTTATAATCTGGATAAAAGCTACAAATTATCAAAGGAGAACATGAAATAGTTTCTGCAACAGCAGCTAGCAATGACATTAATACTAATGCTTCCAAACTTTCAAGTCCTATGTCTGTAGTAGGAAACAAGTTTTTGTAAACTTGTTCTTCTATCATCTTTAATGATAGAAGAACACCAGAGCTCTATTCACTTCAGCTGTTTGTCCAACGACTTTGAAGAAAAGTAAATTAATGGAATTTTAGCAGATGTTTACAATACATGACAGTAATCTCCTTTATTAAAGCACGTCTTTTTTGAGACATCATTTAAAAATTACTAACAAGTCATTTGGAAGACTGGCAAGAATGAGCAGAGCAAAGGTATTGACGGTGCTAAGTCTCAAATGATGTGTATTACCAACACAATTATGTTTGTGCCTACGTATGCTAGTAAGTATTTTAAATTACAATAAAGAGGTGAGACGAAAAGAATTCCTTCTGCCTAGGCATTTGGTAATTACAATAAGTGCAGAAGTATTAATGCAGCAATTTAATTACTTTCTAGCAATGGATTGATACATCATAAAAAACCAAAACAGAATAAAAAACCCAACAAACAACACGCCACTGACAGAGAACAGCAGTAATAGGTTTTAACAGAGTCTCATAACTGTTGGTGGTATTAAAGCAATTGACAAGATCCTTCCTTTCTACTCACCTGCAAGACTTCTGAGTGTGCTTCAATTTCATCTTCTTCCTCTTTGCTTACACCTGAAGCAGCAAATGCCTCAAACTGGCTGAAGTCTGCAAAATTTGGCTGTTCTGGTATTTGCTGAGGTGAGGTACTGGTATGAGCTATTAGGCCATCAGCATCCACTGAGCGATGCACATGAGGACCTGTGCCCTACAATAAAATAACAAAAATATTTAGGGACAGAATGTTAAGCATTATTTGCATTTTATAGTGGACAAAAATGTATGTACTATCAGTAGGACAACAGGCAGGACATGCATGCAAGACATGCATGCAGAAATATTTAAGAGAAAGGAAATTCAGATGTGCTATTATCCAGGAAATAAGACCAAATGGGGATGTAATGTAGCACTAGCTAGACTCATTCAGTAGCAGGTATTTCTGCTGTGACAGAGCCATTTAGGCTCTGGGGGCTTGATACAGACTTTTAGTTTAGTGCTTATGTAATCACTGTGTGGAATATGTCTGTCCTTGTACACTCCCTTCATCCCTTCAGATAATTTCTGAATCACTGACTGACTTCAATTGCTAACTCAGATTCTAACAAGTAGTTGCTGGTGAGAAATAACTGAAAATAAATTTATCTCACTCATGTCAGATCTGCACAGCAGTTGAAGGATTCAGCTGGCTAAGACAAAGAAAAAACTTTTTCAAGATGTGATTTCTACCAAATCACCTAACTGATATCACTCACACTGCAACTGCAAAGATCACCAAGTCTGCAACAAGTGAAGATGTGAAATCACTCCTTTTGGGGCAGACATATTACATAAAGCTCTACCCTGTGCCAGACAAATGGAAGACAAACCCTTATTTTGCAAAACTTTGGAAAATGGCTCTTGCACACTTTGTTACAGCCTATGCACTACATAGGAATGGACAATGGAATGTGAAGGGATAACTTCTCTCTTTCCCACAATTCAGAGTTCCAGAGCCACTCATTCCTCCTCCATATCTACCTTAATCCCTACCCATGCTTCCACTAGAAGCATTTTTTTTATTTAGGAAATACTAACATTTAGCTGTAGTCTAGGTTTTGCCATCATTCACATCCTGGTGCTTTCAAAAATGTATCAAGCAATGATACTAATTTTAGAGATATATTAAAACTCAGTTATATAAAAATAATGCACTGAATTAGAATACCATTTCTCAGAAGTGACATCACCTGTGAAGGCTGTGGTCTTGGAGGCACTGCAGGCGGATAGGCAACAACTCCAGCCTGTTGCTGTCCTGTAAAAGATGCACCACATTTGGACAAGATTGTTACTTTGTATATTAAATTCTTAACATGTACGTTAAATTGTCAACATGAAGAAACATTGCATTTTGCCATATATTAATGTCATATTTGGGCCAATAATTGTAATGTCAACTCCTTTCAAACTGGTAAACAGAAAAAACCAGGGTTAATCAGAACATTGATCTTGTACAGGTCATGCCCTTCTGGTTTTAGTATCTCAGTCTTTGGGATTTTTTTGCCCTCATTATAAGTTCTTAGTATCTTCTCATACTCTGTGAACCTGAATTTAAAAGTATTGACAAGTCAGAAGTCCAATAAAACTCCTTAAGCAGAGTAGCAGAAGTGACTAATAATTTCCTCTGAAGTCAAATACTAAATACCCATCTTTGATACATGTGATTCCAAAAAGACACCCCTTGAAAATATACTGCCAGATACAATTCATTGGATGTGGGTATACAGCCACAATATTCTTTCCTGACTTTGTTTCCTACATGTATCCAAAAAACTACAAAGCCAGAATTCACTTTTAAATTAGCTACTTAAGTAAAGTGCAATATAAATTTTAATGCAAATAATACAGTAATGATGACAACATTTGCAACTTTTTTATTCAGAAGTGGTACTTTAAAAAACAACACTCTGAATCATTCCTCAGAGAAAAAGGCATTGGTTGCTTCAGGAATACATGTGCTGAAAAAGAATATGCACTCAGAACACAGCGTACCTACCTGGGGTAACTGAGAAGGATCTGTTCATATCTAAAGATGACGACCGAGAATGAGAAGCATGAGGCCTTGGAGGGGGTGGTGGTGGTGCTGCGTTATCTGGAGATGTTCCTGAATGTGACCTGCAAAATACATAAGTGTCTATAGTGATTTTAGGTGGCTACAACAGAAGCAAAAATCAAAAGTTCTTCAAAGCATGCAATTAAAAAAACAAGTTTGATAGAGGTAAAAACCCCTGATAGCCATTGATTTTCAAGATTGCCAAATTAGTTTTAAACTTCCAGTATTCTTGGATTTTAAAACTTTTTATATTTCCACTTACTTAAATATCCCTTATTCAAATTATTCTTATATTATCACATGTAATTTATCTTTGGAAAACCAACACCTTGATGTATATCCCAAACAATGACAACTCAGAAACAGAGAATGCTAAATATGGTAATTCCATCTAGATGACAGTCACTAGAATTTTTAAGATGTAGTCAGCATTCTGTTTAGGTTAAATGGGGTAAGTTCAATTTCATTAAAGAAGAATTTTGTGTTTCCGTTGGATCTGCCTCCATGTATATCGAGCTCAAGAAGTATCTCAATGTATGAGATAGCAATTTAATTCTCTATCTGAAATTTTCCAAATCTATATACTTGGCAGAATCTTCAGAAATTTTGACTCATTCTTAGGTAGGATCACCATCTAGTGGATATCTGTTGCAAATTCATGGAGAACACAGGCAGAAAGGATAGAAGGATAAATTACTGCACTAAGTGCCATTTAAGTGTGATTTATTGTATATAGAATTTTGGTACAACTTCATTTTAAAACCAGTTTGCAGACGCTTCCTAACTAGTCTAATTTGAACAAGACAGATTTATTGAATCACTGACATGAATACAGCTGCTTTTTTATTCAACTCATGATAAAATCTTTTCTATGACTGACCTCTGCAACATTCTTCTATAACTATTGTGAAATGTAAGCTAGGAGAGGTAAAGGGTACCCAAGTTTCCCACAAAACCTGGAATTCCTGAATGTTTAAGTCCAGACACAAAACTGAGTTGTCACAATAGAAAAGTTTATTTTCTTAATATATTATCTAAGGCAATGCTTCTGTAATACCGTGTAGTGCTTCAGCTGTTGAAATTAAATTCCAATTATACTGACTCCTTAGGTCATCCCTCTAGCTAGTATAGTACAAAAACCACATGCAGAATTAAAAATGGGAGAAAGTGGTTTAAGGAGAAATCCAAAGTATCATCATCTGACACAGCCTTGTCAGTTTTTGCTTTGTGAAACTACAAAAAAGTAGTATTGACTAATGGTAGGATTAAGTACAATGTCATCTCTATACAAAATTGCAATTGGTAGAAGAGATGCCAGTGGAAGAACTAAAGGAGTAAGTGGGACAACAAATTTCCTGTGTGCATACTCCCACAACTACCAGGTCAGGATAGAAGCTCCCTATGCCATAATGTGGGAACTCATCAGAAAGCTTCACTCAATTTCATTCTCATTCACACAAGTTCAGCAAGAGAACCTAACCCAAAGAGCAAAAGAACATGTTGAAACCATCATGCTGATAGTGCAAAAACATACATAAAAGCACGACAGAATCACATTTTCCATTAAGTAACAATGCTGGAAAGAATCTTTCAAGCTGCTGTACTGACAGGCAAATGGAAATCTTTCTTTGCTATTGAAGTCACCCTAATTATTCTTGTTTTGAAACTTAACTCTGAAACTGATTGTAAGATGGTTAATGGTGGAGCTGGTTTTTAATCCTATTCAGGCAGATTTAGTGGGAACAATTTGCACCAGCTAGTACAGCACATTTTCTTATGTGAAATTATGCAGTTGCTGGTTTTATGCTTGCGTAGCTTTCTCCAATCCCTTAATTTACGCTGGGCCTATGACTGCCCTTTATAAATCCATTAATAAAAGAGACTGAGTTACTGTCATGGTATACCTAATTTATGCTTAATTCTTCTTTTAGGCTACAGTGTCATAAGGTTCTTCTCCAATAATGCCTAAATAGGTATTTTAAAAAAATTGGTTTCAAGTAACAGCATGGTGTCATGTGCTTACATTCCCTTGCATTTAAGGGGAAAGCATTAAGATTCCAACTGAATGTGGAGCTTCACATGGAGCACTTGACTGGCCAATCTCACACAAATTTTTAGACAACTTTCCTATTTTCACTTTACACACTAACAAAAACAACGTATATTGTTAATGCATTAGGAAACAGACTGCTTCCAGATTCCTGAGTGTTAAAGTTAGGAACCTATTTTACCACCATTTAATAAGCTAGTTGTCAAATAACCAGGAGCTGAGAACAGGCTTCTGTAAACACCTTTTACTTGTTCTTTTCAGTTGCTACTCTACTGACCGTTGCCGTGTTACAGCATTTCCGATTTGCTCTGGATCTGAAGTGTAAGAGTCCGAACTGCTGTACCCATCTGCTGGGAGAAGGAAGTACAATTTCATATTTGCTTTGCATCATTAGCATACCCTAACAGACAGAAGTAACAAATAATTTCAAATATCTAATTTCCATTGTTACAAAAAATGCACATGTCCTTGTAGTGCTTTGCTGTAAGGTATCATCTAGTCAGGATTCAAAATCCTCGAGTCTGAATAATTGAAGGATGCAATACAAACCAACTCCACTCACCCAACACTATCAGTTGTTGGTTACTAGTGGCATGTACTGAAGAGTAAACAATGACAGTAATGATGTATTTAAAATACAAAAACTAAGTTTTATAAACAGAAATTTTTAAACTCTTGATGTTCCACTACTTCAACAATCTAATGAACAAGAGTAAGGGTCATCCAAGGAAAAAAAAGCAAGGGGCAGAACATGTCTGATTTTAGAAGTGCTGGACTGTCACCAACCTTAGAAATCAGAAAAAGGAAAGGGCATGTACAGAAAACAGATTAATGCAGTTGCTTTGCTACTACTGTAACTTCTGTACCTCCAAGTCTGGTGGTCAACCTTGTTTTGGACTGAATCTTTTTTAAAACTTTCAGCTTTTGATTAAGCAAACCTAGAGAAATAAAAGATGCTATTAAAGCATCACAGATTCTCAAGGACACCTTACCCTTAGAAGCTCTGCAAAGCTTGAGGGCTTTTTCCCCAGAAAATGAGGAGCCTAACAAAAGTCACAAGATTTATATGGAATGAAGGTAGATAGAAAAATTTACCTCAGGATAATTTATCACAAGGGATTATTCTAGAGCACCAGGCAAATCAAAGTTCAAGGCAGAAGTCACTGGAGCAAAGGGACTCAATTGATTTGTTACCAGTGAAGAGGAAAATTCCATTCAAAAACATCAAGATTTTTTCTGAATTACCCACTCTCTAAGGATTACTTTAACCTCCTAGGACACTAAGTTTTCGAAAGTGGTAAGATATATCAACCAGGCCTCAAAAATGGGAATCCTGAAGAGATGAATTTCCTGATCAGTAAGGCATATTCTTACCTGTTACATTTTTTATACCTTTTCTCCTTAATACTGCAGGTACTACACAGTGCTTATATCTTACACTGTAATGTGGTTTGTTTCATTTCACTACGTTCTTCCTCTCAGGGAAAAACAGTTTATCAAAGATTAGGCTCCATTTGGATAAGGAAAAGGGGGCGCCAAAAGGCTCTTGAACTTATTTCCTGCATGTTTTCTCATTCTTTTGCATCAGAAAACTTTTTAGAAAAAACAGAACTCTCCTTGAAAAGTAAAACTCAGACATGATCAAGACACTGGTCAGAACGAAGAGTGCTACTGAAACAGAGTTCAAGAGAAAAGCAAAACGTATTGCAAGGTGGTACTTTCTGAATTCCTCTTATATTACAAACCAACCAAAGTACTTCTGGTCTTAATAATGCAAAGGATTTAAAATAATGACTTCTTGAGACTTTATTTTTGCTGAAGAACAGTTCCCAACTTGAAGAAAACAACAAAAAAAAGTATCTCAGAAAGACTATAGAGATTCATTAGATTCATTCAGGCAACATATAATCTTGGATCTTGCTCAATATTAGACAAGTGGACTAATCAAATCAACTTAATGCAACATGCTTTGGACAGAGAAGATATTGGAAATTGAAAAGGCTATTAGAAGGAAATAAACAGTTGAAAAGCTGTACTAAAAACAGAATGTAGAAGTCTGTAGCACTTGCTTAGTAGCTAAACCAGATGAGAATTGCCTGGAAATTGTGGTCAACACATTTTCACTTTTTAGAAAACACGTTCCACGGTTCTGAGGAAAAACAATCAAATGCTACTTAGTGAATTCCAATTTAAGTACATTGAATTTTTCATTCTAGGATTAAAAGAGAAAACAGGAAGATGGAAAAGAGCTGTCAAAAATGAACTTTCTTGAGCATACAGGGTAGGAAAACAACTCCAGTGATATCAGTAGAACTTTCTTAATTACTACTTCTAATACATACTTTATATCAGAAATGTTTCTGTTCTTAGAATAAGTTTATCTCATTTTAGAGCTGCTACTATCCAGACAGCTTTCATTCACTGAGAGATATATCAGTTCTACATTTTGTGTAATGTAAGAAAGGAGACCAGAAAGCACTTTGATACTTACTAACTGTATTTCCAGCCGTAAATTTTACAGATGAACTCATTTTATTTTCTTCTGGGAGATCTGATGGTTTCACAAGTAGTGGACTAGTAGGGTTAGCATGATCTAGATGGAAAATAAATCTAGATAAATGAACTTATTCAAAGTAGCCTTTATTTCTGGCATCAAAGTTTTAAACTGGTTTTCTGCCCTTATCTAAAGTGTTGTGCTCAAGACTAAAATTGGTGTATTTTAACTCAGAAATAACACTATTACAACATAAAACAACAATTTCTCAGCATTAAGAGCTGTGAATTTTCAGCTATTTATGAGGCCAAATAAATTTTAAAAGAAGTGTGTTGTTGATACTATTTATTCTTCTATGCTGAAGATTCTTGCATGACTAAGACATACTGTCACACAACTGAAAACTAAGACCTGCCCCCCGCTCCCATTCCTTCAAGAAAATTTATCAAACCACCTTGCTTATTATTGACCAGTGTAAAAAAAGGCCTGCCAATATTCCCAAATGCTTTCAAGTTTCAAAATAATAAATGCAGTATTTCTGACCACAGAAGAACAAGTTTTATGAATGCAGGTTATGATCTCCATCTCCAGTTTCCTTTAGTATTTAACAAGGAAACCCAGACATTCACCTGCAGGTCCAAATCCAATCTTTGTAATGATGCTGAACTACTCTCCAAGAAACATTCTGCTAGAGGTGGTAAAATTCTCACTGTAGCAAATGGCCAATTCAAGCTCTGCACTTATCTGAACAGCAGTTCTTAACTCAGTAATGATATGCTTGTTACAACTCCAGATTTATTCATCCTTGGTGAAGGAGAAAAGTAAGTACATTCAAGGAAGTAAGGCCAACTCTAACTGTATGAAACTCCCCAAATTAGCAAGAGAAAATGTCCTACCACTTCCAGTTCTTTTAAGCTCCATTTCCTGCATGTGGATTTTGCTTGGAGTCATTCTTATAGGAACTGGGTGCACAATTGCAGTATCCTGTGGAAGAGATCACAGTTATCTTAAGCTAGTTTAAATAACTCTTAAAAGTCCGTGCAATGCCAATTCTAAACAAAATTCCATATATTTAGTTTATTTGCACAGTTCCAGGGAACTGAATATACCCAGAAAACCAAAGCTCTCTAAGCTTAATCTCTGTAATGTTAATTTAGCTACTTAAACTAAGATCTAGAATATGTTTCTATAGATAACTGCACACAGGACCTGAATTTTACCAGCTTTCCTCCATTTCTAGCATATCAGACATCTGGTACTTTGAGCACTTCTTCAGAAAAAAAAAAAATTACAATTTAAACGGTGACTTCTCAACATTACTTATAATACCTCAGAAAATAATGGCCTCTCTAAATAGTATAAATAATATTCAGTGAAATAGGTACTTTGTAGTAATTTCAGGTATCTTCTGGAATCTTTAAAATAGCAAATCTTCTAAACTTCAGTATAATCAGCCCTATGGAATATACCTCTAGTCAGGCAGTGGCCTCACACTTGGGCATTAGTCATTCAGACAAGGGGTTCTGTTTGAAGTACTTTATAGACAATCCTTTACATTTTCTTTGAATACTGACTGCAAACAGCTTAAAAGAATAATCTCAAAACTCAGAAGCAGCCTAAAAATAAGGCCATGGCTGTTTGAGGTTTTTTAATGTCATCCATATTCAGAATATATGAATGGGTGGGCCAATGACAGCACAAGAACACCCCCGGATTATATTCTATCATGGAAATAACAAGAAGTTTCAAAACTACCTTCATATCAGAAATTTCATCTATTCAGACTACTCAAGTAGATCAATTTCACTAGGTGTAATACATCTACGTTGTTATTTTCTATAACTTGAAAGTATTTCCATGACTTTCACTACCCTTGTTGCAAGCAAAACCACTTTCTAGTCATAGCTCCAACATTTTTGTTGCAGGAAGCTTTTAGGAATAGCTACCACTTGAAAATACACTGCTTTTTCTTCCCTCTGTACTGAGATTATCATGCAAAAATCACTTTTACTGTGGCTGCTTCAGACCTCTGCTGTACTCTAATGTGCAGCTGTACAGAAGTCATGCCTCAAATAGTTAAATGGATTTTATACAATGCATTAATTTACACCATTAGCCCAATTTTACATAAAACAACATGTTACCAACTTTGACTTACAAAAGGCATACTGTTCTCTCATACTAAGGGATAGATGTACTGTTTTACTTTTTCCACTTATGTTTTACCTCCAAAGCAGCTATGTTCCAACTGAAAAATACCTGGTCTATGAATTTACTCTTTAGATAGTTATTAACAACTGTTCAAGAAAGCTGGTTTTCCCTCCTCTGGGGAACCAGTTGTTCCATAATCATTCCTATGCATCACTACTGAAACTGCTAAAACAAAGTCTGCCATCAGCTAACTGAAAATTTGTCATCATTTGTTCTTATTTTAATATTGAAAATGAAGACTCTAACCCCAAAGTCTGTTACCCTAGCAAATATCAAAGATGCTCACCAGTCTTTTCTAAACTATATAAGCATTTCAAGAAAAGAACTCAAGGACGTTATCAGCCATAAAAATTTTTTTCATTCCCAGTGAATTTCTCTATATACATACAAACATATACTCTACATAAGAGCTCTTCATATACCATCACTGCTCTACTTTTTAGATTATCAATGTAAGAAAAGTTCAAACCTCAGGTTTCTGTCATCTGCTAATTGTGTGTGTAAATAAATTACTGTCTTATTGTGGAAACAAGACAGTGATAGCTCCATACTGTCAAGCAATTATACACAGCAAGTAACAACTATGAACTAAATTACATCATGTTTACCTCACTAAAACATAAAAATATGGTATATTTAAAACAAAAACTACCTCAGATGAAAGAGGGTTGGTTTTTGTTTTAAGCAGGATATTTTCACTTGCTTAGAATGTTTATTAAAGGTTAGTTCTGAGCATGGGGAATAGTGCAGTTTGAATTCTAGCCATCAGCATCTAGAATTGCTATTTGTACATGAACATCAGTGTTAACTTTGAGACTGGAGCACTGATGCATTGAAAATCTATGTACATTTATGTACTCTATCTTTTCAGAAGTGACAGGTTTAATAGTAAAAGTAGTAAAGTGCGTATTATGTGCACCTATTATATTTTGTTACACAATCAAATGGACACCAGCACTGTAATTAATTAAATTTAATGTCACATGCTGTAAAGCTTAAAACCAGCAGAACTTGAAACAATGTAGTGTATTTCTGGCTCCCAAACTTGGCAAGATATTTAACTACATAATCCTTCAGAGCACTCCTCACTGAGTAAAGCCTTAGAACACCACAGGTTTAGCTGGAGAGATACTAAAAGCCTTATTAATAACTAACTTGGTAAAAACATTTGGAATATGAAACACCACACTCATTAAATCCCAGTAGTTTTCTTTCACAGAAGCGAGCACTGGTTTTGTGCACATCAGGCTCTGCAATTCAAAAAAACCCAAAACAAAACCGAAGACAAAATTTACAATAGAACTTGTTTATCATAGGGTGTGGCCCTTGCATCAACTTGCACATTTTTTCAAAAAAACATTGTTTAAATTCTTTGTGTGTGACAGATTTTGACAGAAGTGTTGTATTAGGTCAAAATCAACAGGAAAAAGCATTCTTTGCAATCAGAGATTAAACTTGGAGCAGTACTAGAAAATTTATATTCTGAAAATAAGCAAACAAGCTATTTGCCACCATTCCCCAAAAAGCAGTCCATGGAATCATGCATAACAGGTAAATACAATGAATGGAAATTCAGTGTTAATAAAATTAATTTCAAACAAGCAAGCTAAGTGATTGACTTACAGGATCAGCTGGTGCAATGTTAGAATCAAATTGGGTCAGAGTTTGTGAGCTTGAAGAGCGTTCGCTAAATGTCTCCCACTGCTGAACAGACAGAGGAGAGAAGTCAGCATGATGAGGAAGATGAGAGTAAAAGATCACTGAGGAGATTTAGCATAGTAGTTCAGAGGTTGCACTGGAAAGAACCATATTTGCACAGGACAGTAGTTCACTTGGAAAGCACCCTAATATATATATATTAGGTATTTCTATTTCTGAGATTGTTGTGGAATCAAGTTTGTTATTTGTCAATATTAATGTTTATATTCACATTTTATAATGAAGATACAGGTGCAAAGGCAACCCAGAAGTACCTTCAGAGTTCACGCTTGCCAATGAACATCATACAAGTAAAAGAACTGGTTAAGCCATTAATATAATTTAGACATAAAAATCAGAGAAGCATTGTGTACATTTGTAGTCATAAAATCCACAGAAAGGTTTGTCAGCATTATAGCTGCCAAGTTTCAAACCTATTTAGTAAATGGTCATTTTCTTACAAAATCCCAGACAAATGAACACTGAGCAGAGCACTCCAATCACACCACTTTAGCTGACCAGTGCAACCCCCGAGAAGTGATTCTATGCCGTAAAAGAGAATTTCCACAAGTCTAAATCACTGACAAGGCAAAGAATTAAATCCAAACATACTGTTGATTGCTAAAAGCAAATAAGTCAATCTCTAAACAATTTTATAAGATGTGGGCATGCTGTACCAATACATGGCTGTCAAGAATCCTCATGCAAACTGTATCAATTTATAGCCACAACTGGATCAACACAGCATCGAAGTACATATAATTAGTCTGTGATCTGGAAACCAGATAAAAAAATCACAACAAGAATGCTAAGCCTGTTATATTTTGGCAAAAATAAATATTAAGCAAGTTTCACACACTACAAATACAAGTTTCAAAAATTAAAATCACAAAATTTTTATTGCTCAGAAAACTCAATAAAAATTATGTTTGTTATAGTTGTAGAAACAACTTGGGTCTTGGACTCTATGACCCTTGTGGGTCCTTTCCAACTCAGAATATTCTCTGTGTCATATTCTTCTCCCATCTCTATAGGTAAATGATCCCAGAAGACACAGGACAAACTATATGGTGATAGCCAACCTAATCTCACGTTCTCCTCTATGCCAAACTATATCCAGTGAACAGCCTGTATGTGAACCAAGTCTAAAACAGTTATTTCAGAAATAACTTCTTAAGGAAATTCCTAAACTATTTACAATCAGATGAAATGAAATTCAGAAAAATATTAACTAAATTTGTAATTGTTGTCATGTGTGGTAAAACTTCTTGTAGAGAAAGTGCTTTCCTCATTTCAAACATTAAATGAGGGCAAACATGGAATTCTATTCGTATGGAGGTGGGTATTCTGGTTGTTTTTTGTTGTGGTTTTCTGTTGGTTTTAGTGTTTTGCTTGTTTCTTTGTTTTTAACACAAAACTACCCTCTTCATGGACAGAACGTAACAAAACCTTTTTAGTAAGTATTCCCAACTGCTCTTCCCTGTTTAACACTCCCTGTATTAAACTGTTCATTGCTGTGTCACTCCACCCCTTCATGAAGAGGCAGCACTGCAAGTAGTCTGGAACTCTACAAACCTGTTAGTGAGCCAGTTTTTAGTAAATCAGAAATTTAACTGCCAAGTTCTGCCAGCCTCTCTCCTGATTTGGCCTCTTGCATTTGCACATCTGTTAATTTTCATTAAACATAGTAGTATTTATCTTAGGTCTACCACTACCCTTTTAAACTTGATTTGGCCACTGGCCTCCCAGTTACTAGTAAGACTTGCAAACAGACCATTTGATTACAGAAATATTGTTAATTGTTCCAAAAATTCCATAGGGCACACAGCACTTAGGTTACAGTTAAGATAAATGGTATAATATTATTTGTTACAGATGGATGCTTAATCTCTCTTACCACCCTACTCTGAAGACAAACTACAGGTACCTTTATTACTTGTCCTTGGGTTCCCTAGCTAGACACAGACAGATAAACACCAACACCTGCTCTAGGAAATATACTGTTGTGCTCCATCCTGAAATACTACCAGAAGCTAGCTACTGCTAATTCCCCAGTTAACAGAAAGCTAAATATATTAAGAATCTACTGGACTACATCTACTACATTTAAAAGCATTGATGGAGTAAAACCCATCCTAGTTAAGCTGAAGTATTTGTCCTGTAGAATTGCAAAAATTTTTTAAATTTTTAAAATTACTTTCAGAAGATCAATTACTAGAAACTAAAACTCAGCAACATGAACCATTATGAATAGAACACCAAGACATTTTAAACAAGGTGTAACAGTTGTGAACTTAAAAGCATATCTCCATATCTGTGTTAAAGCTAGTATGACAGCTGCATGACACTCAACAGTTTTCAACAAAAAAATTTGTAGTAGGCTTTTCTATTATTTTAAGCTTTGAAAACTAAGTGCTCGGACTTGGATGGAAAAGACATCTGAAGTGAGAAAGAAGTGATGAGTGAAGACATGAGAATCTGAAGCATGTAGTACAGCCAAAGTTAGGTAGATTTTCATGTTGCTCTTTATTCTGAAACATTTAAACTCATGTCTTGGTCTATACTTGGGAGCCTCCAGTAACTGGGCCTGGCAACAGCATTCTATAAACCAACTATTAGCTAGAAAGAATGGAGTAACCAACAGCTTTGAGTCTAACAGGATGAGACTGCCTGGAATGACAGACAATACGAAGATGAAGAGCTTTTACAAGTGATTCATTTGTTGATGACACTTATAAGAGGTTGAAAGACGAAACAATTAGACTGGTGCCTGCACTAATACCAGAAATTTTTTCATGGAATTAAATAAAACCTTGAGGACTTTGACCTAACTCATGCTGAAAAGAAAATGCCAAGAAGAAAGAGACATGCACAGCAACATATCTGAAAAATCAGAAATTCCTTTGTGTTAGAACAAAAAAATAAACATTTAGTTCAACTCTTACTTTAGTATAGTCAGTATCCAGTAGTATAGCTACTGTGAGAACTTTTCCAAACCTCTTAAGCTATAGTAGACTTTAAAAAGAAAATGCCACCTTATCTTATGTGAATGGATAGTCAGTTTCATAAGTCAAGATTCTAGCTGACAGAATTGTAATTAATTTTGCTCCACTACTGGAATTACCCTATTCAATTGGTTTGAGTCACATTAGACACAGAAGGAATCTGTTCAATTATGATGCAGGTACCAAATGATAAGCTTATTAAATCTTTATTGAAAACACAAGGGACTGTGTCTGGGCAAATTTTAGTACAGATGCATACAATTACAGCTTTTAGCAATAACTGAATGAATATCTGCTCCACTTCCCTCCTTCCTACCAGCAGTCTGAGTCGCTATGTCAAACAGAATAAATAAGAATCTCTAAATAATGTCCAACATTTTTTAACTTGGTATGGATGTGACTATTAGGTTAGCATTTGCCTTTACAAGGAACAGCAGACTTTATAAAGTCCTTCCCTATTGAGGAATGAAGGAAGTTTCCTCTGCTTCTAACTTTAATCCTAAAAATGTGCTTATTTTCTGCTTCATGCTGATTTTCCATTGGTTTGTATAAATCTTTTACTATCAATTTCCTATTCACTTGAAGTCTAGTGAAGAAAGAAAAGGAACCACAAAAAAGCTCTTTTAATAGAAGGCAATACTCAGCTACTGACAGAACAATATTAGAAGTTAAAACAAGTTTTAAATTGCTATTGAGTCCCAGATAATCAAAAATAGTTTTGCAAAAATAATTGCATTATTTTTTCAATTTTCCCCCCTCTCATAATGAAAAGTAAGCCAAAATCATCTTTGTATATGGCTGCAGTCAAACTCACTTGTTGATCTGAAGTAGCTCTTAAAACATTGCTTTATTCTAAATCAGAGGCAAAAACATTAAAACAGAGCAACAAGAAATCTAGGAATCAATCCTTTACAGGCCTTTTAAGCAAAGGACATTTGTGGGGAAAAATAATATAAAAAATATTGCTTCCTAACTTCACTTTCAAATTCTGACAAAATACAGCTCTACTGCAGAGGACCGCTTATATAGCAAGTATAAATGCTTAATTATGATGAAGCAGAAGTATGCAACAGTAAACATTAATGATTTAAAAAAATTTAGCCAATGGCTGGCTGAAACAGTGTAATGACTTCTCTATGTTACTGGTGATGTTTCAGACTAAAATCACCTCCAAAAATAAGTCTCAATGTCCAGATCTGTCAGAAATTAATTCTGTAGTTTAGCAAAAGTGTCTGGTAAAAAAAGAGGGTTTTTGTTACCATTTCAGAGGTAACAAAAAACTCCAACCAAATACATTCCCTACATGAAAATAATTAGGAATTAATTCATTCCAAAATATGCTATGAGATAAGATTTTGAGATTAATATAAAGCTTAATTGCCACTAATAACACTTTAAATAGTATCTCACAATGAGATAGAAAAATCAGAATTAAAGCTTTTTTTTTTTTTTTTCATTTTAAGAGAGAACCTTCTTGTGTCTATTGTCCTGCTAACTGTTTCATGATTTGTGATCAGCAATTCACCTATGGCAGATTATGGACACATACACAAGTTACTTATTGACTGGCAGTGAAATAACTTTCAGATAAAAGCGCTGACCTCACTGCTCTGATTCAATTCTGGCCAGGTCTGGTTTAGGGATGGCATTGATGGAGACTTGCTTGGAGGTGCTTCTGCTGGAGAGCCAGAGTAACCTACCTCACCAGTCTGTTCCCCAACTTCTGAAACGACAGGAATCACTATGAACAAAAATCATAAATTGCATTCAGTTTATTTTTAGAAGAGTTGCTTACATCTCATGGAAAGTGCAAAGTACCCTTTATTTTTCATCTTTTTCAAGTAAATATTTAGCAGCAAACAAAACCAAAAAACCCAAGAACTCTCATTAAGTGCACTTATTAAGCTACTACTCTTATTTTACCATCCTGTCCTCCCAGTACTTAGCCTTTAAGTAGCTTCTTCAGATTTTGATTACATATAGAATTAAATCATTTTTCTTAGAGTATGAGAAAATAACTTCACACTAGTGTTTATTACATTATATCCTGCACTAAGCATTTCATCTTACAGAATAAAATACTTCCATGTATGAAAGGTCAGAACAAAACCAGTATGTCAGTGCAAACACAAAAAACATGACAACAGATTAAGAAAACCATTTGCCCTTAGATTAGTCCCTAAATAATAAAAATTTCAAGTCTCCTTACTGTAACAGTGGTGTTTCCATTCACATTTTGCAAATTGACTATGTCTAGTAGCTGTCACAATGCAACTGTCCTTTGACACTGTTCAGTTTTCTTTTGAAGTAAATCTGAACAGCAGATCAAACTGTGTTAGACAGAATAATCTGTCTAACACAGTGAAATCCTGCTTACAATGTCTCCCATTCTAGATATCACAATGCAAGCTAAAACCAGGCATTAAGACACTCCAAAAACATGAAAGTTCAGACTACAACTGTGCAGTATATAAGCAACAGGAACAGTTGAAAAAGTGACTGAGAAGTAGTGAGACATATTAACATGATGTCAGCAGTCACACAGAATTAAAAGTCTGAACAAGACAAAATACTAAAAAAAAAAGGTTTAATATAATTACCATTAAAAAGGACTGCTTCATGGGTATGTTATTGAAGATGACTGCCACAAGAGTATGCTGTATCAAAACTTCTTCAAAATTTATAAAATTGACTGTTTTCAGATTCCTAAAGAGCTGACCTCTAAAGCCTTCTCTTCTGCTAAAGGCAAGTCAATATTCTGCCTGCTAATTTTCATTCAGAAGAAGCTAATAACAAATCCAGTGTCAAACTGAACTGAAAACACTTGAATACTCAATGGTGACCACCTGTACCTCTGAAAACAACCCAATATTTTCTCCAGAGAGCTGCCAGGGACAGCAAAAGGCACAGCCAAACCACTGAAGATAAAAAATAAATTAATTTCTTGTGGTCAGGGGCAAATGAAGTGCTACTACCCTGAAAAACCACACACAGAAACCAGTAACTTGTCGGAGCTTCAAAGGTCACGTAAACTTCCTTTAAATAGCCAGACATGAGGCTGTTTCCATAATGTTTCCAAAATTATGCCCAGCACCTAGCATCTTGAATTGTTTTCCTCTAAGGAAAGCAATAAAAATAGGTTACATTGAGGTCGCAGTGTCACAAGTACTCAAGTTGACCTGCTGTGGTCATTGTAAACAAAAAAATATACTAAGTCCAAACTCTGCCAGTGGCAATATTTTGGAAATACACATTGCATGTTAATTGCTCTGAAGTGTAATAAGAATAAAAAATTTTTATTAACTTAAAAAACTCAAAATTCTTGTTTCACTGATGGTACTCTAGATAACTGAACTAACTTCCCGTGTTAAATACAAAGTCAAAAGATAAGGCTGAAAATTATTATGGATAGACTGTATAGCTACAGTTTGCTACATTTAAGAATTTGTCAGTATTTGCAGAATTCTACATTTGCTAGAATTCTGCAAATGCCTACATGAAACATGCCTATGACAGTCTATGGAAATTTTAAGGGTAAAAGTAATTGTGTAAAAAGGCATGGCAGATTCTTTTCTTACAAAGAAATGCATTGTAGCATCAACCCAAACAAAAATTCACAGAAAAGTAAACTTGCTTTTCAGACTGAGATAAAATTGAGTTTGAAGGAATTACAATTCTGTAGAGATGTACTGCAGTACTAGAAAAACGACCAACTATACAAATGCTTAATTACACAGTAAGTCTGTGCCATGTGAGAGAAACGCATATCTCTAGTTATGAAACCATATGTAAAGCAAAATCCTATCTTCACAGGGGCTAATGAAAGAAAGGCTTTCCAGTCTGAACACTGCCAGAGGGTGCAAGGAGCCTTCTGTTACTCCTTCTTCTGCTGGCCACTTCAGTTCAGAGGTCAAAATGGAAAAAAGCAGCACTTTCCAAGTGCAGAGGAGAAGTGCAGAAGAATAATGGGAAACTTTCTAACAAAAGAACAGGATTAATAATGGTGCTGTTAATGCTTCTGAAATAAAGTTTGCCATCTTGCACACTGGTTTAAAAGACATTCAAGCAAGTAATCTTTAACAGTTTGACTGTACATTATTCATACTGAGGCATGTCAGCAGAAGATAAACCATTTCTTTCTTTGAGTTTTATCCCATGCAAAAGAGTGCACTCAAAAAGACACTCTGGTGGCATACTTTAGTTTCTATCTCTAAGGTGATTTTGGAAGATAGCTTTAATGAAACACAACTTTTACAGGAACTGAAATGAAAAATTATTACCAAAATTTTACTGGTTCATCTTTCTAGGCTGATTTACAGCTCTTAAGATGAATTCCTGTAATTCATCATGTCCAGTACACAAACCTATCACTAACTTTTAATTAGTAAATGTATGCTGTTGTAACTAAACATAAAACTATAGCCACATCAATAACTTCATCTGAAGTATTTTATTCAACATAGAAGTTTTGGCAATAAATCACATTATATGCTAGATAAGATCAGCTATTTCTAATGCTGTTGACCAAATAAATAAATATATAAGTAAAATTAAGCTAATTTGATAAAATCCCACAAGTTTGCAAGAACTCCAATTTTTCATTGTAGCTCTTAATAACCACAGAATAAAGTATCAGATTTTATTTTTTAAGCATGGCTTACATAGCAATGTAACTCTATAATATTCACTAGAACAGGGTAACTTCCCTTTAATATCAGAGGGAAAAACTTTTAAAAAGCAGTTTTCCCTCAAATTTAAAAACCACTTCATACCTCATGAAAATAAGTCAGAATTTTTATATTAACAAAGTTGCCTGTAAAATGAGAACAATGAACATACACATAATACTTTCTGGTCTAGTGTCTGATATATAAAGTTTCCAGACAACTTTAGCTGAAATCTAATACTGAGAATGGCAAGAGAAGATCAAGACAAATATAGCTGTTAAGTGTAGAGTTATTTGGGCTTTTTTGGTGTTTTTGGTGGGTTTTTTTGTTGTGGTTTTTTTTTTGTTTTGTTTTTTTTTTGTTTTGTTTTGGTTTTTTTTTGTTTTTTGTGGGTTTTTTTGTTTGTTTGTTTTTTTTTGTAAGAATGGTTTATACAAATAAATGTTATTTCCGTTCTTACAAGATTTTTGCTTGATCACCACTTTAACACAAAAATGGACAGAATGGAATGGTTTTAGATATTTGCTAGGTTTTCACCCAATTAACTGCAGCTATTTCTCACAAATATCTTCATAGCAAAATGCTTACTCATGCTGAAAACAGTTCAGCAGCAGCTCCTTGAAGAGCCAACCTACTCCCACAGAAAATAGGTTCATTATTAAAGCAGAGATAATAAGAAAGAGTATCTAGTTTAAAAACTCATCCATAATTTTGAGATTATAGTCTCATCTTACAAACACCGTATGAAAAGAGTCCCCTTGAAGTACTTAGTGAAAATAAAATTCTAGGAAATCAAAGTACCTGTGCACTAAGAATATAACCTGACTTTCCAAGCTAAGACTGCTTGTTAAAAAGTAATCTAAAGCAGCTTTGTCTCTTTTAAAATAGAAAAAAATAAGATGGCCACAGACATCCTGTTTTTAAACATCACTTTAACAGGGAACAGTAGTTTGTGTTTCAGTTACGGGACTAAGGTTTTGGCATATATGAACAAGCATAACTCACATTCAGTAGGTTTTCTGGGAGTACCAAAAGGTAAAAGGCAATGCACAGAACAACTAAGTGCCAACACAATGAAGGATAAATCTGCTTTCAAGTCAGGGGGTGAATTTAAATAAAAGGGTCTGTGGTACTGTTCCTGCAGTTTTAAATTGCAGGATCAGTACCACAACTCAGTACTATCCTTCCCTTAGCATTGAATCTGGGAATATTTTTTAAGTACCTTTGATACTTAGAAATTCATACCATATTTTGACAAATGGGGGTGAACAGAAAGTATGCTCATTTGAAAGTGAGTCTCAGGTATAGCTGGCTCGGGAAACTGAAATACAATAGCTGGTCATGAATAAAATCCATACTGTGACAATTTTGTTTTCCTTAACCTTTAAAGGACACAGTCAATACTTCCAAATGTACTAGTGTATGTGTACTGCTCCTAAATAACTGCCCTCTACAGGAATATGTACATGCTCAAATTAGCTTTGAGCAATAAGACTTCTAAAAATTGTACAACACTTTAGTTCATACTGACAAGTGCTTTCGGTTCATACAAACAAGTACCTCCTGTAACAATTAGACCATAATTTTAAAATACTGACATTTGTGTTGAATCCATATCTTACCCGTTGAGTCTTCCAAATCAATCAGTTTGGGCATTAAACTTTCAGGTAACTTTTCTGGCAAATCATACCCATTCTTCCTAGCAACTACCAGATGAAATGCAGCACAGAACTCGTCCAATGTCAGTGCACCATCTTTATCAAAATCTGACAGTTCCCTAAGAAGAAAAACTTTGTGTAAATAAAATTTCTAAAAGTTATTTTATTTCCAAAATACAGGCTTTCATTTTGCTACTTGGATGAGCAAAGTTTATTGTTCACTTTATGCTACTAAACACATCATATTAGTGCTATATGCTTTACTTCTCAAGATGATGAGCCTTCATTAATAACAGCTTACAGATCATTTAAAATCACTTTTATCTCTTCTGCTTTTTAACCCATTTAAGACAGTACTAAATAATTTTATAGGTCTCAGATTTTTGGCAAAGTATACTACTGAAATTACAGTGCTGAGGCAACATGATTTATTTTAAATGGAAATATACCTAAAATAGAAATCATTACACTGAAAGAAAGATAGCACCTGCCAAGGTAAGCCATTTAATGATAGCATGCAATGATGAATTACAAATTCCAGAATACAATTAAACAGAAGATTTGCACAAACTCAAAGCTGAATTTGCCATCATGTACCACAAATTGTATTTAAAAATGTGAATGCATGTTTAATTTAAATTTACTCAGACATAAATTAATAAATAAATATAGATAAGAAAATAATTATTTAAATTTAAATGCATTTTTAACAGTAAAAACCTCAAATAAATTGCTCCTAACTCTGAAGAGTTTGATATTTTCTCCAACTGCCTTATAAATAGTGCTAGCTCAGGCCCATTAAAACCGACTAAATAATACTGGCATAAATATGAGCAGGACTGAACATACTAGTGTAGTAATGAAATTTTACTTAACAGTTTCTAGTAAGTAACTATTAGATGTCTACCAAGTAGATGTCATCTTTCTAAACATTTATCATTAATAATTATTTTAAATAATCACACTTACCAAATATGAGAAAGTTCAAGAATAGGTAGTTTTGACTTAGTGAAAAATTCTTTAGCTGCAGATCCTAAAAAATTGCAACAACTGTTTTTAATATTTAAGGCAAGTGAAATCATTAGAAGACTCAGACCTACTGTAAAGGCAATGAGTTATTTAGCAAAGGTTCTGGCAAAAATGGCACTAATTACTAGGGTTAAATGATGGAAAAAGACATTAGTTTCTAGTTTTTCTTGAATTACACTGAACTATAATAGAATATTATCAGCAAAATGCAGAACTTTCTTCAAAACAGTATGCAAGCCTAAGTACAAAACAAAGACTTCATAACAGAACTGATGCATACACAATTCTATTTTGTAAAGAATAACTTACCTGGTATAAATCCATTTAGATCAGGTTGAATGGTTTTAAACTGATTAACATAATACTGCCTTTGTTCATCAGTTATTTTCCAGGGGTCATCATAACTACTTGATTGCCTACGAATTTCATTTGCTGTTGTAGCTGATGCTACAGTTCGTACTGTTGTCTGGTCCTGAAATGAAATATTTTTCCTCAGTATTATCTACCTTAAATGCTTTTACAAATTCTCAACTTCCTGCCTTCAGAATATAAAGCATAGTTAAAATTCACAGTAGTTAAAAAAGTGCAGGAAACCATCGGCAGATGGCACCTCCAGGATAATGGCAGGGTATTTTTGCACACTGATACAATATGGAATGACCGCAGATATGTAAGCAGAAAAAAAAAAGTATGGCACATATGCACAAAAAGCTAAATACAAATGTTTAAAAGTCATAATTGTTGACATTTTTAAAATTAGTAGCTTTCATTTAATCATTCCAAATTAAGGCAACTCAACAGAACAAGTATCTGTTGGGCAAATGGCACTGAATTGACTACAGCACAGATACACAGTAAACAGCTGCAATGAAAATTATGAAGGAAAAAAAAAATCCAGGACTGCAACATCAATCTGAATGAGGCAAATCAAATACCAATAAAGTGTCACACCTGGACAGAAGCAGGATGCATGGCTAAAAGAGCACTGGTTGGTGGGGTATCTGCAAAACTGACCCAATTTTCTTGATGGGGTGGTGGTGAATGGCCAGACCATATGGGATCACTAGAAGTAGATGAGCCTGAAATAAGAAGAAACATTTCCTTTTCAAAAGACAACCTTGAAAACTGAGAAAGAACTGTGTATATGGAAATATCTGCTGTCAGGGAGATACACTATAGGATGATGAGAAAAATGAAAACCAAAGTGCACCAAGGTGAGAAAGTTCACCTCTTGACATTTCACTTCTGTAAATTTTTACATTACGTTAGCTTCAATCTGCACTAAAAAGACAGAACTGAGGAATGAGCTTATTGCAACACATGTAAAATGTAAAATGGATTTGGTCCATTTAATGGGTTTTGAATGATTTAATAAACACTACATATTTTCATTTAATTGAAATAAGCAACATTTGTATGGACAAATGCTATTTAAAAGTGGCATATCATATTAGCATTTGACTTCATTATCAATATTAAACTTTCTTTTTTATGTTTTAGTTTGCCATTCAAAGAACTAAGTCTTGGAAATTCCTTCTAAGAATCGGGGGCTTTGGCACAGACAATCCTTTTTCCTCTACATCATTTCTACACTAACTTAATGCTTTTAAGTTGCTTAAAAACAGGCTAAGAATAATAACAAGCATCCATATAGAATGCTGATATCTGCTATTTATTAACTATCTGGAACACAACAGTTGAAATTCATCCAATGCCCTGCTATAATCTACTTCTGAAGAACTGCCAATGTTCAATATCTTAATATTAAAATAACGATGAAGCAAATGCCGAAAGACAAGGCCATCCACTGCCCAACATACAAAATCATCAAAATTCTTTAAAATTGCAGATGCAAATTAAAAATTTAAGGAACTCGAATTAGAGACAGAAAACAAACCATTTAGAACAAGTCTAGAAGAATCCCAGGACTTCTTTCTACTCCTCAATTCCTGAAAGAAATGCTGAACTCCTTAAATCTAAACAATTGTGAAACTGATGAATCTACTCTTCTTGCACAACTAAATGCCTTCTCTTGAAATATGCCAAATAAAGACATACTTAGATAAGAATTTTTGCCTTGTATGCAGAAGCAGACTTCCTTTTAAAAGACAGGTCAGTTTCTTGTGACTTTCTGTAAACCCTCCACACAACAAGAAACAGGACACTGATGTCATAAATTTAATTCTGCTAGTAAGATTTAATTTCAAGCAATAAACACCAAGAATTTCTTGTCATGATGCTGACTAAAAAAACCTGCTATGACAAGTGCATTCATATAGAGGTAATCAATTTATGAAGCTGACAAACATCAACAATTTCAGGTTCTTGAAACCTTTATGACACTACACTGCAGTAAACAGAATGAAGGAAATCTGAGAATCTGTGAGGCATGTTGAGGACTAACATCTTAAGTGACAGTATAATTGTTAGTATATAATACTGGTATCTAATACCTGGCATCATGCAATTAGTCTTTCATTCCATAAATGAAAAGTAATAGGAAAAATGCTTAGAACCAGTTTATCTTTGTTCTTTTCCTACATACAGTAATCATAATTGTGCAGAACACATTTAATTTTGCATTACATTGAGTAAAAAGTAGTATTTGCATGAGGAGAATTTAATAAAATTATTTTTTTCGTGGAGGATTTTTTCTTTCTAAGTTAGCTTTAATATGATGAAAAGGCACTATTAACTACTCATTTTGCTTAAATTCATCCTCCACTTTTGGAATCTCCTGCTGTGGCCTGCAGTTTCTAGTGACTTTTTCCAAAAGTGCTGAGACTAAAGGTAAGGCATCTGATAATGCTTTATTTGCTTTGAAGTTCTTCAGTAGCTCACGTAACTCTCAAACACGAGAAAGAAACGCAAGAGAAAAGCTCACTCTCTCTCCACCTTGTCTCTTTTAGGACTAACAGACAGTCAGAGGCAGGCAGGACCTTCCCAACAGTCCTTTTGATATGTGACATTCAAATTTTATTTTTGATACACTGACTTTCCCCTTCTCTACCTCTCAGACACTGACATTATTACCATTGACCTTACATAAGTTTACTCCTCCTTCACTTCTCTCAACAACTGATCTTGGTACAATTCAATTCATATCTCACTTTGCACAGCATCTGTTCCAAAGAAGTACTTTGACAGCAATGGAAATGCTAGTAGCACCAACCTATGATACATTCAGAGTATTTTACAGGTATTGCAAGAACTGTTTCCTTTCTCTCCTGTTCAAATAATACCAGCAAGAACATTCTTACATTACTGTTCTTGTTATTTACTCTCCACTGAAATGTTTTAGGATACAGGATGGAATGGCTGGAGAACACTGGAGAAAGATTACTAGTAACCATGGAGACCTGGAACTACACACATACTCATGGACTGCCACCAGCCAATAACTCAATTTGACAAAACCATTGATAACAGAAAGGTGGAAGAGAAATTGGAAGAAAACTGGGTCACAGAGAAGACTCAAAGCCGTTGGTCTATTTTTATTATTTGTAACCCAATGAAGAAAACCTTCAGCAGTCTCTGTGCATCTTCATCAGTGGAAACACCTGCAACACCACTTTAAATGGAGAATAGGCCCAAGAACAATTATCAGATTTGATCAAGCTGGTGAAGTCTACTGGTCTATGTTTAGCATGAAGACCTAACAAATTCCTGTAGCTGCTCTCTATCTTCCACTAGCTTGAACATCTTACCAACACATTGATAACTTATGGAAAATGATCTAATTTCCCATGGAATAAAAACTACCCCCTTTATTTTGAGATACAAATGGAAATATTCTATCTAGTTAACACATACTTCTCAATAACTAAACAAATTTTTGTTTACTTGAACTAAATTTTCAACTAACTCTGTAAACTAAGAAGAGCTTTCCTTATCATCAATATGTGGTGCAACAAAATCAGAAGCTAAATACAACTCTGACAATAAGATAAAATACTGGAGAGTTCTTATGCCCAGGTAAGAGTATTCCATAACTTGTAACAAGGCCAATTGTCATCAGTTACTGAAGCATTAACTAGGGAACAAAGGACTGTTCAGTCCCTGCAAGCCCACTATATATCTCAGGGCTCTTAAGATGCAAGGGAACTGTTTGTGCAGTAGACATATTAACATTCAACTTCATTATCAATATTAAACTTTTTTCCACTGGTAGACATGTTCCACTTCTGTCCCTGAAGTGTTCCGAAATGGCTACAAAATGCCTCCCAAAGAGAAAAGAAAGAAGTACAGCTTAGGTCTGCAATCTCTCATGCATATTCAGGAATCAACACAAAACTCTGATGTCATGCCAAAGCTAACAAATATCCTAGGACAGAACAGAATATCTCCGATTTTTAAACTTGTTTTAGATCATTATTTAGATACTACCAACATAAATATTCTGCTTTGCTTGCAGTCCCAACAGACTACAAGGTAATGAAAAAATATTTTTGCATTCTGACATGCCACTCAACTATCATTAAAAGTACAGGAGGGTTCTTTCTCCCAGGTTTGTCAACATCATGATCTTATCTTAAACTGCTAAATCAAAGGTACCTGAAAGACTTGGGAGGCTCAGGTTTTAACAGATTTGACTCTGACATTGCAGGATGACACCTGAGCTAACTTTAAATGTTCTACACAGGTAATCGATATCTGTCACTGAATTTTAATTCCTGATACTAAAGTAAAATAAATGTGTCCTTTGGGGCTCTCTTTACAAAAAATCTTGAAGAGAGATGGTAACTAGCCTTGGCTTCTGGTTTCGTATTTGTAAGCACACTGAGCTAGTGTGACAGTACCTCAGAAACCAGTAATAGACATACAAAGCATTAACACTATCTTAACTGAACTACAGTGACAGGACAACACAAGTGACGAAAAATTGTAAAATCCAAATGCTTTTGCTCTTTTGAGATGAGAACAGGTTTTCTTCCAAGAAATTGATAACTACAGCTGTAAGTTATGAGTTAGATTTCTAATGCAAGACAATGTGTAAGATTTTTAAAACCAACAATTGATTTATCTAATAATGATTCTATTTCTCAATAGAGAAAGTGCTGTTTATCTTTGTTTATAGTGGGAGTATGAGGATGCAATGGAATATTTACTATGCATAAGTCAGAATCTTCCTGTTTAAATATATCTTTCTTCAACAAAAAAATTAGATTTGATTTTTGCCCTTCTGGTAACAGCAGATAAAAAACATGCTGTTTATTATCTGACCCACCAGAAACATTTTCACACTTGAGATTCCATGGTTACAGTTGACAGGCTCATAATGTGAAATAATATTTGAGAATAAAGTAAAATACAAGCAGAGAGACCTGGGTTCTCAATTGGCTTGGATCACAAATGAACTGGCACAGTCCTACTGAAACTATAACACTTCACTGGAAGCAAGATGAGCTTGTAGTACTGATCTTAAGAAAACTAACCAGCAGTCTATCTGGTTCTATCCAAATGTCATGAGAACATAATTTTTCTATAAATACTCTCCTTAAAATGTATGATCAAGATGGGGGGAAAGCTGAACTGCCTATAACAGCTGAAATTCATAGCAATAATGAATCATCTGCAGTGCAAAAGGATCATCCACAGTAAATTACACTGACAATTTTTCTTAAAGTAATATATGAAAAACTACTTTGGCATTGCAAGAAGAGACAATCCCTCTATATTAGCATATTTGAATTACTTTAAATAAACTATGAATGTGTTCCAGTACGGAATAGAAAATCAAGGAATACTGAGCTAGTTCAGAAATATGCTCCAAGAACTCCTGAAAAATTTACCTATTGAACATCATAGGGAAACCATTACCAAACTGAAATATGAACATGGTAACTTTATTTTTAAGATAGCAATATTGAACTCTTCAACATAAGGAAGAGTTTTCATACTGTCGTGGAGTCTGTGACTTTTTAGGTTAGAAAAACTTCACAAGTTAGAAATCAGACACACTTGTATTTCAGCTTTAGAGTAACAAAAGTCAGCTGAACTACAGGAGAAAAAACATTGAGAAATTGAGTGCTGACAGTGCTTGGATTGAACCCTTAGAAGTGATTATATAAGCAATAAGCAGACCAATTTTTTTTTTTTTTTTTTTTTTTTTTTTTTAGTTGTAAACTGACTTACTAGCAAACAACATTTATGACACTGGCATAAACCTCTGCATACAACCTGCTTCACTTCTGAAGTTTTATCTTCTTATCCAACTAATTCTCATAGAGTCCCTGTTCCTCCATGGATGCTTAGAATTAGAAAATGAGAACCATTGAAAGGTGACAGACCAATTTTGGAATATCATAACTGAAATAAACCAAGCAATCACAGTTCAAACTACAACCTACAAAATGCAACATTATTTAGCAGTACCAACAAAATCAAAACCTGAATTACAATTGTTCCCAAATTTATTAAGACTACCAGGTATCAGAAAAGAAAACAGAACTTTTTAAAATAAGACATATTAAGGGGAAATACTTTTAAATTTGAATACAGGTGATACAATAACAGGGACTGTCTTCATGTTAAATGAACATTAAAGGATGAAAAGCTTCACTGAAACAAGTGGTTCTATTTTGACCGATTGGAAATGCAGACGCTTCAGCTGTTTACATAAACTTTAAAGAAATAAAATTAATTTTTTTGGCAATTGAGCTAATCTACCAGAAATATAATTCAAGCAAACAATATATTATCTGCTGCTTTCCCTTGAGGTCCCCACATTTTCAGTTATACTGACAGCTTCTGCATAATTTCAACAGGATTATCACTTTTGATTTTAAAAATTTTCCACTGGAAAACTTAAGCACTCTTTTCCTCCCTCCAAACCCTTAGCATTTCCCCATGTGACCCTAATAAATGCATCTGCCATATGTAAGACCACAGATTCTACAGTGCTGCTATCAACACAGATACTTGAATCTGCAAGAAAATTTCCAGGACTGGAAAACACAAAGATAAACTGTCCTAAGCTCATTTATTATACTTATTTAAGAATTCCACAACGTTGGGTTACCACTGAAGCATAACAGGACATTGATACCTGGTTGTACTTCACTAAATGGAGCCCAAAAAGGCCCAGGTCCAGCAAGAGGTCGTTCATTATTCCCTCCGCTGGGATGGCGGTTGTGCTTCCTCCAGGTATGTGGAGAGGTTGGTGGGGATTGCTGCGGTGAAACAACTGGAGATGTGGACTCCTAATAAAACAAAAGAATCTTTTAGGTTTTTTACTATATAACTAAATACATCTAAAACCTATCTAAAACCATTATTTCTAGAGACAACCAGTTAAACTCTCATTTTAGAGAGTGAAAATTTCAGTACTTATTAAAATGAGGGAACAGGAGAAATCAGGTAAAGTATAACTAGGGCTGAACACATTTACATTAAACAATGTAATCTAATATATTTTTAACTTGGCACTCTTAAAACAACAGTAATGCTGAGTAAAATGACTTAGCTACAAAGGAAAC
The DNA here is from genome assembly GCF_050655825.1 of Lonchura striata. Classification (NCBI taxonomy): domain Eukaryota; kingdom Metazoa; phylum Chordata; class Aves; order Passeriformes; family Estrildidae; genus Lonchura; species Lonchura striata. Next base: position 62,804,225 of record NC_140705.1, on the reverse strand, counting down.
CAGATTATAAGACTCATTTTCATTTGTGGTAAAAGTTAACATTTGAAACCATGTCTCAAAATAAATACTCACTGTGCAATTTGTTATCCTACCAAATATTAATCAAATGATTCACAGTTATTTACTTTTATTTAAAACAAACCAGAATTATAGATTCTGGTTTTAAAATTAAAACCCCACCAAATAGCACATTGGATTTTTTAATGTGCAAAAACAGAGATGCAATTTTTTAAAAAGAATGATGTCAGCTACGTTATACTTCTCTGCTGTACAGGGCAATGTTGCCATGATGCTAAGGCTCATACTTCTCTTTAATCCCATACTGTACTATATTCTTCCTGAACAGGTGGGGGAAAAAAGAGAATCACATGTGCAATTTCTACATGGAATCAGTTCTCATAAGACATTCAAATTGCCATTTCATTTCAAACAAAATACAAAGGAAAAATAATTTATATTGTACAAAGTAGTCATGCAGTAGAAAGTAATTTCTTCCCTATATCTTGTTTGCCAGTTCTCCCAATTTGAACTGAACGGTATTAGTGAAAACAAGTAAAAGAAGGTAAATCTTGAACTCCAAATATCCTGAAAAGTAATAATAAAGCCAAAAACTTCAAATTCTGTTTCAGCAGTACAGAAAGTTTGGTATTCTATGTAAAAAACAGGTGTTGACATATTATCAAGTATCAAGACAGACTAAATGTAGGCTTGCCCAAAATTACCCAAACTGATTTACTTCGCTAATATTCAAAGACCATTAAGCTTTTTAAACAATATTACACCTATGAAAGTCTAAAAGTCTTTTAAAAAGTCAGAAAGTGCCATTAACAAGCTTTTCTCCAAGAAAAGTATATTCTAAAAGTACATGCATCCTAACAAAAGAGCTTTAGAGCCTCAATGACTGTTAATTTACAATGTGTTGCTATAAACTTTCACCTCTTTTTTGCCCTCTAATTTTCCTATTCCTTGTAAATTGAAGCCACCTTGGTTGATTCTGGAGATTAGGTATTTTCTGGAAGTTCTAACTATCAAGTCGGATTTCCTCAACAAAGTTTCTAGACCACAAAATTTCAAACTTTCAATTCCAAGTATTTATATCATGCTCATATATATGGCAAAAAGTTTTACAAAATGGCTGGGAGCAATACTAATTCATTTCAGCTTTTAACTGAGGGATCAGCTGACTGCACAGTCTATATTACTGTTCCTCCAAAGTACTTCCATCAATTCAATATACCTTTTCTGTTGCACCTATATGCCTTTCTGTACTTTACCTGAAGATTTCTCCTTGTTCCATTTAGTTAAAAGATTTATTTTCAATGGCAGGACATTGTTATCCTCACTGGTACATGGGGACAAGAAGGGAAGGAGTCAGGGTTTCCAGAGCACCACTTGCAGGCTGGAAAATGGAACTGAGGTTGAATGGCTACTGTACTTAGCACTGTGCAACAGGTGATAGGAAAACCACAACACTGCATCACTTAGATCAATGAAAAGCTTCCTCTTCCATTAGCTTTTATACAAGCCATCTTTTATCAAAGATTTGAAGGATGTTTGAATTTTTTAGACAAAACATCATGGAGTAAATGTAGAGAAAGCTATGCTTAGATACACATGTTATTAATTTAATCCAGTACCCTTACAAATCAGATGGTCCAGAAAGACACAGAAGAAAACCTGAGGCAGACAAATGTATGATAGTCTACCTAGAGGAAACTACTCACTACTTCTAGTAACTGCATGTGAACACTAAAACTTGGCACACAGTTACCATGAAGCAGCCCTGTCCTAGGCTGAGAACTGATCTTCAGTAAGCTTCTGCCTAACAGCTGGTCTTACGCTGCCAGCACAGGAAGTAATTGTAAATATGGTCCCCAATTTTAATTCTTCTAAATATTTACTATACACGTGGTTCATATGATTCTGTAAAGCATGTAGTGACAGTAATCAGAACATCAGAAGCCCAAACATAGGAAATAATTAACTTTGTTCTCAGTGTGCAAAACAATATTATATCAGAATTCTGAGCATTTACAGATTTCCCACAATTGATTTGGAGCTTACAAACTCCAAAATAATTAAACAGCAAAAGCTTATCACCAGCTCTGATGTCAAACTTCTGGAAGGGGGACAATCCACATTTTTAACTGTACTGTCATTATAAGGCACACATTCCCAAACCAGTTAAAACCCAATTTAGACAGCATTGCTCTGGCACCATCTTTCCCTTGCACAATCCTAGTCACTCACAAATACCACTCATGGCGTTCGTTCACCTAGCTAACTAGAATCTTAAGAGAGCTAAAACCCTTAGCTGGTTTTTAAAAACATATTTACAAATATACACAGAAAAATGTGCATATATAGCAAATGTCTTGGCCAAAATACTGATGGCTTGATGCAAGTGTAAAGAAAGAGGATGAAAGGCAAAAAGGGCTGGGGAGGAGGCAGGACAGTAGAAATACTAACTCCCATTGTAAAGCAGTCATGGAAAAACACAATGAATAGAGATTTACTGAAACTGCAATTATATACAGGTTCATCTAACCCCTGTATATAGGTTATTGACTATGTATTTGCCTTTACACTGGATAAAAAGTTATCAGTTTTACCTAGAAAACATGGTTTGGTGTACAATTTTCCACTTCAGTTTTGTCTTGAGCTTCACAATTCAGCAAACAGAGGCAGTAATTTTATCAGAACCAACTTTATTCTGAGCTGCAACACTCATTTGCATAATGTGATAGCATTTTGAGAGTTTATGAATGCATTTGCTGCAGCTGAGCAAGTAAGGGTTTGCTGTCATTCTCTGGTCTTTCAAAGCCTGAAATATCTAGAATCCAACTTTTAAAAGATAATTAGGATACAGAACCTAAGTGATCTGCTCTCCCAAAGTGTAGCATGTGAGAGCAGTTTGCATTATTTAGCTTACTGGTAGCTCAATCATTTGAAGTTACACACCTAATCCCTTTGGGAACTTTGAAAATTTTACTCAGCATTTGCACACTGTAGAAGATGCTTATTAGATCAGCTACTATTAAAATCTTATTTTTATAATTTTTTTAGTATTTTCAATGCAATTACATTTAAACAACTACCTTTCATTTTCCCTCTAGACAAATCTCTATAAAAAAATCAAATAAATTACAACATTCTGTATTTTACCATGTTAAGGCGCTTATTTTATCTCTTCAAATGATTCCAGAAAATATCTTAAAAAAGGCATGTTGACATAAATGGTTAACATTTTCATGTTAAATCAAACTAATGAGGACATCTTTGTCAATAACTAATCAAAATAAAAGGTTATAGCTACCAGACAAAAATTTAGTAGTATATCTTAATTAAGAAAAAAAAAAATCACGTTTAAAAACATTGTAAAAAAGCATTTTTGTCAGACTGGAATTCCAAAACTGAGACTTGAAGCACTCGTAATTTGGGTATTTTTGAACTGACAAGAAGTTACTAAAAATAGCATATGGATTAAAAAAGGTGATATAATATATGACTAAAAGAAGAGCCTTAATGAAGACAAGTCAAATAAACGGGCTTAAGGCAACACGATAAGGTGCTAAAGGGACAATACTGTCCAGAGGGATCTCAGCCTCACAAGGGCATTATAAGCATACATGAGACAAATGAGATTATAAACCTTTTCCTGGGTTGCACACATCAGGTCAGAAGAAAACTGCCTAACGAGAATTCGAGATGCAATGAAGCCAGACGTCATATCTAAAGAACAGCTATAAAGGTGTTATGATCCAGGTCCTGACAACCACCCAGCCTGCTTATGAGTTAGCTACCAGATCCGTAATGAAAAAAGATTTATGTAGAGATGGCAATTGCATTGTAGAAACCAAATTTTTTTAATCAACTGGCCTTCATACCAAAGATCAAAACAGCCCAAGGTTCAATGAGAACTTCTCCACTTGTTACACTATACATTTTTCAAGGCAGGATATATGGTTCAGCCAATTGATGAAAATAATAATTAAACCAGAGACAAATGAAAAAGAGCTCAATCATAGCATGAGAATTGATACTGGTATTTATGTGATTTCCTCAACAAAGGAACTGCACTACATTTAACCTGAAGCTGAGCATTATCTCAATGGGGTGTCATACAGGATAGTTCCAACAATGTGGAGATTAATACAAGGATCTAAGGTAAAAAGGAACTGCCTATAGAAGGGGCAAAGCTGGATTGTATTAAAATGGGAATTACAAGGTTGAAGGGAAGTTTCTAATAATCCTCTTGAATGACTGATTTGGACAATAACCTGATCTGATACTTTAGATAACCAATTATGCACACTACATAGCATGCTTACAAATTTTAACAACAAATGTAAGGCAGCAAACAGATGGATCCCTTTCAGGACATAGGGAACAATCAGCTATCAGATTTTAAAATATAAAATACAGTTTTTCTTGCATAATGAACATTTACTACTAAAGGCCATAAAGAGAAGACTGGATGAACAGGTCATGTATCAGACACCTACAGTATGTCAAATGTGACAGACTTGCTTTACTCAGTTGCCAAAATATATGAGGTGAGACATATCAAGAAAATACAAGAAATAACCCTACAAAATAGTATTAATACTGGTGAAATATCACTTGGACCAAGAAATACAAATGTAGCAAAATATTTTCAATGAATGCAAATTCAAATTGGATCACAGGCAGAGAAGGATTAAGGATTACTGGTAACTACTTTATGAAATGAAACTGAGACTACGGATTGTTTTGTCAAGCAAAACAGAGCTAAAGTAGAATGCAATAGTTTTCCAGTAAATACTGGTAGTGCCCTGCAGCTAATACTAATGACAAAGTTGTTAAGTGAGCAGGCTGAGTTAAGTGGGAATTCCCACCATATTCCCATGAATATTCCTACTAAGGCCCTGGAATAGTTTTCCCCAACAAAGCCAGTGTGGAATAAAAGGCTTCACAATTTCAAGAGAGAACCCTGATCTTTTTAAAAACTTCTTATAATAATAAAATTACATATGAGATCTTTTCCAGTTCTGTGTTTGTAAACCAGGTATATTTTATCTGAAATTACCTGTTTAATCCACAAAACAGAAGTGCATAGAAACAAACTACCAGAACTACTAGCAGAACCTTAAAATAAAATCACACTAGTTTTCATACAGTTGAAAGAATTGAAATTATCAAATTCTCACTGCTACAGGTACCAAATCTGAGCTTCTCCTCTTAAGGTTGCACTGACGTAGCACTAAATCAGTATGATCTGGAGTGCCAGTAATATGCTTAAGGCACCCATAGGCAGACAAGTACCTTCAGCTTTACCTTTTATTTTCACAGGGGTATAGAAAGTTTCAGTCCATAAGCATTTGTCAGATATGTGTTTTCCAGATGTTAAAGTCTCAATATGTATTGAAGCTAGATACTCCCCTTCCTGGAAAAGAGGTAAAAGTATCCTAAAGCAGTACCTGATCAACATCAGGTCATACTTAAACTCTGAAAAAATACTTGTTTTTTGGCTTTAACAGCAAAATAAAAAACGTCTCCAACACTGAGAACATTTAGTCACTCGTGAGCTACTTTCAGAAGACACAAAATTCTTCCTAATCTCAATACTGCTGTTTCTTCTAAGAAAGTTTTCAGTACACTAACATTTTCAGTAACATAGCTGCTACTATCAAGGTATAGATATGTAGATACACTGTGGTAGCATACCTATGTCACCGAAGTGCTCATATAGACGTCACATTGTCAGCAGAAGTGCTCTAATCTACTTAGTCTTTATTTTACAGGAATAAGAAATTCTGTCAGAAGGAAAAAATATTTTCACCCAGTGTTTTATCTCCACTAGGATGTGCAGTTAACATGCTATCCAGTAAGGGATGGCATCATTCATTACTCAGCTAGACTTGTAAAATCAGTTCTGCAGCTTCCATGACAGCAGAGCATGATTTCAGTCACCTTCTAACAATATTAAAAAGATATAAACTTCTGCCCAGTGCTGTATTTATACATTACAAAAGCTACACAAAATCATTTATAGATACTCTTCGGAAGCACAACTTAACTGCTATTTCCCAATTCTCTGCCTCCAAGTAAAGTTCATTGAGGAAATTGCTGAAATAATGCATTGAAATAGTTTTACCTAGAAAATTTCAGCAGACAACATATTGAGTAAAGTTCTTCTACATAAATTATTTGTGATTATGAGATATTATACTAAGCATGACAAATCTCACCAATATGGAAATCTGCATATAGTCATTCTTAAAGATGAAAATTAAGATACCTTATGATGCCATACAAATTATCTTTCAGCCATAGCATTTTAAGAAATCAATGCATTCTCAAGTGCTGGTCATATTATCAAAGTCACAAACAGTTTAAGAAAAAACAAACTCCTAAATTTGCTAATGGAGAATCTAACAAGTACATGATAAGCTCCATGAGTGAAATATCCAAGCTTAACTGACATACTCCTCCAGAAGTAAGAGTGATCCTTAGGAATATGACACATTGTGATTTACTTTTTAGACTTCATCTCTTCAAATACTCATTGGTCAAAAAGATGGCGTAAGAATTCGTAATCTGAAACTCTCTAAATTGTATAAATATGAATGGTATCTCCAGGTCAAGACAACTAAATCACCAATTTCCATGAAAACATGGATAAAAGCAGTACACATCTTTTATAAAACAACCCAATTAGAATATTTATATGGTAAATGAGAAACCTGGGCTCAAACTCCTCTCTCAGCTTATTTCTACTGAATCTAAGTATTAGATTTGGACAAGAAGGCTGCTTGAATGAGTTTGCTGTACAGTCAGAAATGTAGCAGTAGCCACAGATTGTTTAGTTTTACAACAGGGTGACAACACTTCCCAGATGTTCTACACCGTGAAACTTAAAACTGCTGGACTCAATGCTGTCTTATCTGTTACATTTGTTCCAAGTCTGCTTTCTGGGCCAGATTACTCCAAGGACTTAGATACAGAGTTTATTCTGAAGATCTCAGACAGCCTTGAGTAAAAAAGAGATACCAAGTTTTTATCAGCCAAGACAGAGAAATCAAACTGGGATGCAAATACACTTTTGTGAATATGAGGCTTCTTTATTCTAAACTTGAAGACCTCAAACACCAGATTTATTTTTCTTTTTGTTATTTTGACATTATGCCACTACAGATTCCTGTATCAAATTACAACTGTTCACTAAATAAACTCAACATCATGATGGAAGCATATAAAACACAGTTTCAGCCCAACTAAAACCTCACAATCAGATTTAGGAAATCTGCAATGTGCAAAGTGCTCGGTGGCTCTCTCAAACACACCTAACCAAAACTAGACAGCAAAAAGCTATCTTGAGACCTACACTAGCTCTTTTTGCATTATTATCTTCTCTTTCAAAGAAAGGAAGTTGCAGCCAAACACTGATTATGGATTTCCTCTACTAATTTACTTTTTCTTTATATTGGATCAGTCTGGGCTATTTCCATAGAGACTAATAAATGTTTATGAGTGATTCCTTGATTCCCACAGAGACTATGGGAAATCCCCCAATTCTTTACAAAATAAGCCCAGAAAAAAAGCACACCATGGGGAAGAAAACAGGTAATTCAATGCATATGCCGAGCAAAATTTAGCATTTGTACTCAGCTCTTGTTTGTAGAAAAGACAATCGGAAAGGATTTCCTCATGGACAAAGAGCAAAACAAAAGAAATGTGTATGAGAAGGCACAGAGTTCTAACTCTTTATAGTATTCAGACATCTTGGCATTGAAAATGAAAAAAAAAAACAGTGAACAAAAAGTAATCTGTTTTCTCATTAAAACATAAGAAAGAGCTATTTGAAAACTTTGGTCTGTTTTTCTAGTTCTCATCCTTAACAGTTAAACTGCTGAACAATAAGACGTGAGGCAGAAAAAAACTACTGTGAAAAGTTACAGACTTTTTAACCAGATTTGCTTATATTGGAGTATGTTGAAGCCCTAGAAATTCAGTCTTCCATGGCACTCAGTACCACCATTCCAATGATCAGGAAACTGATGGGAACAATTTAATAAATGAGCTATTAACATCATAATGACTATAACTATATATTTGCCATCCTAACTTACACACTGAATTTCTTTTTTGTCTCAATTCTTTGTCCATTACTACCAATATTTTAAACACAGATTTTAAGATGGCGTAAAAAATGTCTCCTACATGCAAGTATTTCAGAGGCAGCTATGGTCTTTGTGTATAATATATGTCAGTATAATTATTTTAAGAAACTATATTGGAAGTAACCTAGCTCAGAAGCCCTATCAAATTGACATCTACACAGCAAAATAGTGATTAAGAATCCCATTTAATCTTTTAAGTTAATTCACCTGTTGATCAGTTGATGTACGCTGCTGAACTGTGTCATGGCTCACAGAGCCTTTTTTGACTTGCATCCTGCCAGGCGGAGGAGGAGGAATCACACCTGAATATGAAGCTGGGTTATCAGCATCTGAAGAATACAAGGCTGTATGTCTTGACTCTTGTTCATTCTTTGACACAACAAATCTGGGAAGAGGGAGGTCCTTTACTGTTGGAAAAAAAAAGAAAAGCAGGATATTTACCATACATAAATATGATGATTAAAAATAAAAACACTGCTCTATTTTGAAGTTAAAATTTCACACGTGACTCAATTCCTTACACACTGAGACTGCTGCTATAGTCAAGCCAGCACCTCACAGCTGGAAAAAGCAAATACCTATTCTGCTACCCAAACTCTGACTTTGGTACACAAAGATGACTTCACATTGCTCCACTACAGCTTTGCACCACAACTTGTGCACTAAATGCAGCAGCAACCAGATAAGCTGTATTTAACTCATTTTTTGCTAGATTTGTCGACATTAAATTCCAGAAGCATCATTTTCAAAATTTTTCTACCATTTCTAGCACATATAAAGAACTAGAGTCTTCATATAAAATGGTTCATCAGGAAAACCAATGCTAAAATACTGCAGTATATTCAGCATCATCTTTTGGTGAGCTAATGTCACATTCATATTTACAACACATAATATGATCTAGGTGTACCACAGAGTGTGACTATTGCTTAAACACATCTATGCATACTTTTCCACAACAAAAGCTATATTAGCTCATTTGGAATACTGGAAATATTCCAATGTCACCTCACTTTGATATGAAAAACTAAAATGTAAAGTTTCTACAAAATGCTAGGAATCCCATTAGCTTAATGTACCATGGTTCAGAGTAGCCCAACATAGAAATGAGACTACATAAACCTTCAATTTCCCACTACAAGATCTCTACCATTTTTCTCCCAACTGCAATCTTCTTAGTGCTCCACTTTGAATAAACATAAATTGTGAATTTGCTGTACAGCTTATTTGGAAATTATGTCTCCAACACAAAACAAAATTACAAGCATGGCTCAATTTAATTTCTCTTGCTGACTGCTTACTTAAATTACTTCTGGTACTGAGAATGAGTCAGTGGTACTACAACTATATTAAAATACAAGATGAAATTGGATACTGTTTATTACATGAGCACTGTACCCCATGCTGCAGTAGGAAAGTAATATAACTAAACAGCAAACCATGGCCAGCCAAAAGTGAAAAAGCCATTGCATACAAGTGAAAATGTATATGTCTGCAAAACCAGGAAAATACAGACACCAGATGATCCAACTGACACAGGGGAAGTCTGTGCAATCAGCTGTGCCTACACGAGTCACAAAATAATAGAGAACTCAAAAGAAACACAAAATACTCTACTGTCTTCTTTAAAAGCAAGACTAGATAAATATAGGTTTGTTTAGCTGTACTAAGCTCCTGCATGACTAACTTGCTATTTTTACCTCTCTCCTCTCTGACTTTTTCCAGTAACAGCAGAAAAATCTCATTTCAACACTACAGCATTTGTTGCCATTCAGAAATCCCTCAATAATAAACGTGAGAGCTGTCATGAATGGAACTAACCCTTGACATTGAGTATATTAAAGAGTTCTCTGTACTTTTCATGCCCACATCCTTCCTAATATTTTTTTCCACCAAAACCTGTACTCCATACTTAAAAAATAAATATTGCTTTGAAATAGACACTGCTCATTCATATCTCAATTTTTAGCTTCCTCGAAGGAAAATTTTCTGAAGGAACAAGAGCTTTGGAGGCTTGTAGTATAATAACTAATGCCAGTATTCTTACTCTACTGCCCATCTGAGTAATCAAAAGAGTACTTACGAACCAGTTGTCCCACACTTACATTAGACTTGGTATTTAAAATTTGACTGAGTTTCCACTCAGTAACTCAGATAAACTAAATGTCTACTGACAAGACATACAAAAATACAAAAGGAAAAAGTAGGAAGGTGAAAGAAATTCCCAAGATAAAAGAATTAAGAAACTTACAAAAATCAATGAAACATGCATAAAATGGAAAGCTAAAAAGTAGATGTCCAAAAATATAAGCTTTAACTAATTTAAAGTGTCTGAAGAGACAAAGAGTATACAGCTTAGCTTAGTTTGGGTTGGCTCTAACAGTTTGTCTTAAAGACATCTTGGAGATGGAATGTAAGCAGAACTAAGTTAGCAAAGCTCAGAATCCTTTTATCAGCCTGCTGCATTTTAATTGAGTTAGCTGTTACAACAAGCCTTGAATCATTCTAGAAGCAGGAAATTCATAGATAGGACTGGAACCACTGCAAGAGACCATAGCTAAAAACAGGGTAAAAATAAATATTCTTTCTATTGTACTTGGTGTATTTTGTAGCCTTGGAACCAGTTACAGAAAATTATTCCTAGAAGTTCAGAAATCATTACAAGTAATTCTAATATTATCATGAATCAAGGAAATTATCAATGTGAAATTAACGTTCCAATCACTGTTAACTGTTTAGCAGCATATTTTATATTTTCAAATTAACTCTGTACCTTCATTTAAATCTTTCCTTCAAAGATTTCAAAGAAATCAAATTATTGTGATTTCTTTTTTTTTTTTTTTTTAACAGAAACCTCCTTCTGGTTAAGGTACCTTGCATTAAAATAAAACCAAGATTATAAAATCCCTGTAAAAAGCCTACTACAGATTTGTCTTTTCCTTCTCCAACAGGCATTTTATGAGAAATTCCACAATTGTTTGATCAAGTTCCAGTTTTATCAATATTAAGAGTTGAAGAAATTTTTCCCACTTTTCCCATTATAGGACATTCTGCTACAACTTGCTGTAGCTTTAGATTAGGGAACACATAAGGAAAACTAGGGAAATGCTTTATAAACACACAGTGGCTTATAAACAGGGACTTGAATACTACCAAAATGTTGACTAAAACAATGCACTTTTCCAAAAAGCTACAAAACCCCATGAAATCAGTATAAAGAATTTGTATGAACCTAGAATGAACATAACTGTGAGAGTATACAAAGTGATTAATTTCTTTTTTATAGATTTGTCAAATACTTCAGTCATATCAGATGGTTTTCAAGAGTCTCCTTAACTGCTGCTTAATCTATATCCTTTAGACAAAAAACTCCTAAGACATCTTTTTTATTTATTAGCATACAAAAATCATAACATTTTTCTACGGACATGAAATCTATTAGGAAAATCACTCTAAGGCAAAACTGTGCTCCAAAGTTATTTTTAGCTTTTGAGTTGTGTCCTATAATGCAAGGGCTATAATGCCTTAAAACTCATTACTTCATCTTCCTAAGTCTCTTTTCATCTTACAGAACAACAAGGACATGGATCCACTTATCTCATTCAGAAGGCTACAGGAGAGCCTCACATCAAAGCTCTTCCTGCAGCTCTAAATCATCTTTCTAGAATAAGCCTTCCTCCTGTTTCACCTATTTCACCACCCACACCACAGCTGACCTTTGAAACATAGGGTAACACGTGATATGGCTGACAACAGACTTCAAAGATCTTTTACAGGTCATGTTTTTCACTAGGAAAAAATCTTAAACTAATCTGCATATCTGCTCTTAGAAGGGAAAAAACTGTCAAATCAAGTGCAAAGAAATGTAATGTTAAAAAAGATAACCTTCTGTTGCAATCAAGGCTTTGGAAATCCAGCAGCTACAAAAGTCTGCAAATGTTGCATTCATCTTCTCCTTCCAGTTTACATTACTCCTCTTAGTACTTCACTCAGAGGACATGGCACACAATTTCTCACATCAGTAATCTATAGAATTAACTTGCTCCTACGTAGTAGGTACAAGTTGTTCGTTCATCCCATGGTGAATGCAATACTTATTCAATGAGTAAGGTACTTCAACTTGTATTTACTGCACAGTAAGAAAATACTCTCTCAGTTTCTCCACATTTTTAAATTAACAACACAGATAAAGATATATCCCAATAATCTACAAGGTTACTCTGTAAGAATATGTAAGACAACTACCAATAATTGCACTCAGCAACTCAATCCCCACTCCCTCAATCGTGTGTTTTACCTGAATTTAAGCTTTCCACTCTTAGAGGGAGACCAGATTGGGCCACAGAAACAAGTTTCAAAGCAATGTAAAATTGACTTCTTCCGAAATAGCCAAGTCTTGTTGCACCACAGAGCTCCATAATCTGAAATGAAACACAGTTACTTATAGAAAGAAATTTTAAACACAACAGCTATACAGATTTCATACATTTCAGAGGAGCACGCCATGTTTTCAAACATACTGAATCCCAGTCCACAATGATGACCTGTAATCTTATTGAAGGGCATTCCAGCTTTTGCCAGGTCACTGATAAGATACTAAGCACGACATATTACAAATCAGACTCTCAGAGTTAAATTATCCACACTCCCTTTTTATCTACTGAGCAGTCTCATCTCGACTGTAATGCTCCAAGTGAAACACTTGTTGGAAGTCAATGTAGATGGCATCACTGCTTCTCTTTCCTCAACCACAGTTCCAGACAATCTGGTGGTCAAATATTCTTGGTAATCCTAATTACTGTTTTCACCTTCATATGCCTAGAAATGGCTTCTAAACAGAATGGCTCCACAGTTCCTCAGGGACCAAACTACAGCTGACCACCATGCAGTTCCCCAAATAAATCTTCCTTTACATTCCTGAAGTTGACTGTAACGTCTTTCTCCAGTTATTGAGATGCAACCCTCCACAACTATTCAAAAAGAAAGATGGCTTGCAACAACATTAGCTAGCGCTTTCAAGATGCTCAGAAGGACCCCATCTAATCCCATGGATTTGATAGTTCTCTAGAGACCCTTCATCTTTTTGTAATATTACTAGTTTCTCTCCTTGAATCTCATTCCAGGCATGAAACTTTGCCTGTGACCATAGGGCAGAGACTTTCAGACTAATTTACATCCATGGGCATGAATTTCTGTCCTCACGCTTCCCACAAGCTCACTCCTCCCACATGAGCTCAGTCATGTTCCCTTGTTGGCAAACCTGGTCTCTTGTACATTTGCACATTTTTGAACTAACTGGCATGTATTACTACTGGACTTAGAAAAATCTGTCCTGAAAGGTTTTCCAGCTTTCAGAGGACACATTGTTCCAAGTGCAGAGGGGCCCTGCCTGCAGGCAAGTTCCAGATGAAGAAGTGAATTTTCACACAGCAATAACTGAGCCATCCAATGCGCAAAGCTGTTAGCCTGTGTGCTTCAGCACCACCAGATCAGTAAACAGACTTCAGTAACTCCATCCAATGAATCAGATGAGTTTATCAACTACAACTACACCAGATGCAGTTCAACAAAAAACTACTTAGTTATCTCCTTGCCATGCACCAGGATTCTGGAACATCATGAAAATAAGCTGCTGTAAAACCCATCCCAGAATGGTGCAGGAAGTTGACAAACTAAGTGTTTGTGTTCCAAAAAAGTTAGAAGATGTTTAGGGCTGTACATGCAGCTCAAATCCTGCTGGACAAAAATTTCTGCATTAAATCAGTTGTCTGATTCTGCATCCACTTCACATATTGTCCCACAGCTCCTGTTATATGCATTTTCCCACCATAATAATTCTGCAGTATGATGTCTGGAGAAAAGTCAGGGGATCACAGGGCATTTTCCAAAATCCACTGAATAAAAAAATAATTCAATACAGTTGAACACAACACACTAATTTCAACAGGTTGGTTGGACTACAGAAAGTTCCACCAGGAAAGAAGTGACAGTGCAAACTGACAGATGACAATTCCAATAAAAATTGAGGCATCAACATCTAAACCTTTACTCAACCTAATGCCAAAAATAATTATCCTGAGTTTAAATAAATAGTAGAGCTAAAGCAGTGGAGATTCAAGAGAAGCTAGGAATCAAAACCAGTGTGACATCAAAAGCAATTCTTTTTTTAAAGCGCTGTATGCTGGAAGACTGATGGAACATCCACATACTTGACTACAAGCAAAATAGAAAAAGTTTGTGGATTCAGTGGCCTAGCACCAACAGGTGGGTTTACTAGACTCTCATGAAGTCTTATGAAAAGAAGCAATGATAGAGGCATCTTGAGCTTATGAAATCATTAGGCAGTAATGGTTTTGTGCAATTTCAAAGTCACGGCTGAACTAAAAACTACCTTTTGTTGGAGCTTTTCAGTACTGCCAGGTAGGGAAAAGAAAGTTCCGTCAAAAACTGAATTAATAACTAAGCTACTGTGACAGGTAAGTATGAGAAAGGAAATGCAAGCATGGATGCAAAGTAAATATATATAAATACACCAGATATAAGTATCAAGAAGAGCAAAAAGCTAATGCTACAAAAAAACCCAAAACAAAAAATTACCCAGTCCTCCTCACCCACCCCCCTCAAAAAACTGAACAAGAGGTGTCAAATCCACTCATAGCTAGCTAAAGGAGTTCTCTGTTTCAAATACAGACTATAACCTAATTAGAAACATGCCTGAAGGTTGAGTAAAATCATTTGATGCAAGTATCTAGTGGAAACTCCTCTGCTTAGTGACACCATGCCCAAACATACTCAAAACAGAGTACCTGGAAACTCCCTGAAGCAGGAATGAAACATGAAACAGGTAATAAGCTATACTGAATGGGGGAATAATAATAAAAAATTATCAAATAACTGCTTCTCTGAGATTTAGGGCTTTCATCTGCTTAAGAAGAGAGAGGATAAGGAATTTCCCTAAACTCTTCAAGGAATGCAGAGCCATCTTCAAGACAAAATGCTTCACAATTGTTTTATCTCCTTAGATATGAAGAACCTGAGGTCACACTACTGCAATTTACTAGAGTAAGGCAAACAACTCAGTAAAGCTCCATAATTGTTGAAAGCCCTCAATAAAAAACACCAAAAAAAACTCCAAACAAACAAAAAATTCACAAAGCCACAACTCTGTGCAGTAGCTGTGAATTATTAAATTGCATGTTCAGTCATCATACCACAAATATGTAACAACAGCATCAGAAATACCAGGAGTTGGCAGACACCAGACATGGCTGGGAAGCAGTATATTATAAAAGGGCACTGTTTCAAGCAGATACCTTCTGGAGCCCTTATAGTTTTTAAATAAGAGGCCCTTGAACTTCAAGAGGTTTGTGAACCTTTACAAATTCCAGGTGAAGTGGAACAAATGATTTCTCTATCAAATGCAGTGAAACACACTTCCCAGAACTCATGAAATCTCTCTGGGAATATCTTCCAGAATATCACAGTCTCCTTGCCCTCAGGCTCTTCTACAAGGCAAATGAAGCTCATTATCTGTAAATATTATTCATGCAAAAGTAAAACAGTATTTAAACAGGGATGACATCAATGCTAAAACAATAAATGAAGCAACATGCATGCCACCTACACAGAAAAGATAAAAATATTTCATCTGCTTGGAGAGAGTTACTTAAGTACCTACTGTTCCGTACCAGAGGGTGGCAAGAGGCAAGACCTGAAGACAACTTTAGCAGGCTGGAAGCTAAAACACACATGCTGTGTGCTGATGGGAGGGGGAGTGCACAAACTTAGAGGAGGACTTTTTTTATCATCTCATCCAAACTAGGACGTTGTTGATTAAAAAAGAAGTCTTACACCAAGACTATAAACATGAAAATTGTTAAACACAAAGAAACCCTACACAGAATCACACAATAGTTGAACTTGCAAAGGTCCCCTGGAGATCATTTGCTCCATTCCCCCTGCTCAAAGCAGGCTCAGCAGGTTGCTTTGAACTGTGTCCAGTTGGGATTTTGAGTATATATATCCAAGCAGGGAAACTTGTACAACCTCTCTAGACAACCTCTTTGAGTGATCACCTTTACAGTAACGAAGTTCTCTCTTATGTTTAAATTTAACAAAGACCATGAACAATTTCGAGTAAACCATGCACCTGAAATAAAAAACAAGTTCTCACATTCATTATACATATTTGATACAAACTTCAGTTAAACCAAACCATATGAATATACTTGTACTTTAGAAAACAATTTTGAGTTTTACTGTGCATATTAACAATAACCTTCAAATGAAAAACAAGTATTACATTAAAAAAAAACTTGTTTACTTAAGATAAAAAATTAAATATAGTAACTTGCTTTTGTTAGTTAATACGAATAGTTAGTTTTGTTAGTTAATATGAATGTAACTGATTATGGACTGATTTTAATTCACAGTTTAAAATTTTAAAATGTATCATAACAATGTTATTTCTATATCTCATATGCAGTAGTTCATTAATGAGTTTCAAACTAAAAACGTATGACAGAATTTTTTGCAACTTAAAAGTTTATTGGAATACAACCTCAAAGTGGTTTCTGTCCTACAATGATGATGTCCTGAAGTCATGTACTCCACTCACCTCAGCTACAACAAAAATTAGCCACATCTCTAACGTAATTCAGGGATGTGTGATGTAAGTTGAAAAAGTTTTTCCTAATCATTGCTACTGTAGTGGAAAAAACTCCCTGATCATTCCTACACACAGAAGAACTATGAAAATCTCTTTCATTCATTTTTTCCTAGCTTGAATACATTTCTGTCCTCCCAATTTGTTATCTTCTAATCACATTTTGCAACTGCTGTTGGATCAATTCCTGTCACTTTATTTATCTAAATCTACCTCACTAATTGCTGACCACAGCCTGGCACAGTTTTCTAACTACAGTCTCCCACCTATTGTCAACTGGACAAAGCAATACTGATTAGTCTGCTAATATTAGTTAGAATTTTTAACTTATCTTCAAAGATATCCATTGACAGGTAGCTTCACAGATGCAACAGGTGTTGCACTGTGCAACAGGAACAAGACAGAGAACTGACAAAGATCCTTCTTTTGATAAGTTATTTTTAACCAAGTCAAGTCTCTGACCCAGTTTTTCAAAGGACTCCACAAAGCTTGGCACAAGGTGGGACACAAATAAAAAACAACTGTAGACAGATAAAAAACGAATGCAACTAAAAGAAACAGTCCAAGTATTGCTCTGAAGTCTATGTTTCAACACATTGCAAACATTTCAACAGTCTTACTCCTCTCCAAAGATCATTTGCAAAATGTATCTGTGAGGGATAATGAATATTGCTATATTTAATATTCAGTCAGTGTGAAGCAGAAAATGTTCATGTGCTGCTGAACAGCCAAGTGTAAAATTACCTCTAACATATACATTTATCTTATTAGGTACTCAGGCATTGTAGTAAATATAGTTAATCAGATGATACTAAGAATTCCAAGGCACAGAGTATATATTTAGGTTATTACTGTTCTCTGTTGCATAACAAATAGTAAGGTTTTACTGATTGTTCCATGAAGATACATTTCAGTCAATTCCACAAACCTGGCTTCAGAACACAGGCTTTGAAAGAAATAAAACCAATAGTGCTGGAGGACTTCCAAGACAACACACGTTCTCTGGCAGTCAACTATTTAGAGTCTCTTACTGTCTGAGCTTCTCCTAATACTTCTCTGCCCTTGATTTTCGCACTACACAGATCCACAGTGGAAGGAAGAAAAAGCTACTCATCTGCTTGGACAATCAATTCTCTGCAGATACTTAGAACTAAGATTTCCCATTCTACAGGTCATTTAAGGGTCAAACATACCTCTATTTCAGTTAAAGGAAATTTCAGAATTAATCACATCAGAAATAATTAGCTGTTCAAAAAATGACCTAGTACTTTAAGGCTCAGAGGAATTATTCTGCCCCTGTACTTTGGGATCTGTTTTACAAGCATACCCACTCCCTGAGTACAGGTCGTCAGATCTGGAGTCATGCTTTCACTTTGTTAACAGAAAAGTAGCAAAAACCACTGGAAATTTAAAACTCTGATTTATGATTGATAAATTCTTAACAAATGAATATGATGACACCACACAAAAACCTCATAGAACTTTTATTACTGGTGGTGCTTTTTGAAACAGTTATATTTGGGTAATTGCTGAACTTGACCCATTCCAAAAGTTGTCTGCAACACCTCTTGTTGTTCCTGGTAGCATGAAGATTCCCAGTGCATTAGGCCCATTTATTAAAGACACTTCCTAATGTAGTAGTAGCTTTTTTGATTTTTCCACTCAGAATCAAAATTTCTGGTCTTACTAACAGCTTCTGCAATTCTGTTACAATCTCTACACATGAATCTAACCTGCAGAGCCTCTTATGTAGAGCTCTATGGCTCTACAGAGGTCAGGAATTCCCTTCTGATTTGGTAGTACATGGCAACCACCACCCATCAATCCACAAAAATAAGGTAGATGCACCCTACATGCAACTACAAGACCTTGACTAAGAGAAGCCATTTTTCTAACTATCTAGAGAAATAGACTGCCCTACTTGACTACAACTCAGAGAAAATATTGTCATATACCCTCAAAAACAGGGAAGAATAAAGAATTCTACACCCTTCTGTTATGTTCAGTAGCACCAACAAAGGAAAATACAGATAGCCAGATGAACACGCACTTAGAGAGCAACTACCATCCTCCCAAGTAAAAAAAATCACACCTGGAAGACTTCAAGGCAGAGTTGCTATTTGTTTGTATTAAGACTTTCTCTATTGCTTTTTCTTTGGCAGAGTAGGTGCTCATGAGAAAGATACTTTACAGGCAGAAATGGTAATAATGCAGCCAGAAGAACTGGAAATTTTAAAAAAATCTGAAAGAGCAAAAGACAGCCTGGGGAACTACAAGAACCATTTCTTATTTTTGATGCCTAAAGAGAGGCTTGTTTAAAGTGAGATATTCCACATACCTGTGTTCTCTAACTATGTAATTTCACATTACTGCTTAACCTAAATAGCTCCTCCCTCCTGTGCTCTCAGCTGTAGTTCCCCATTCCTGAGCAATAACTGCTGCTTATCTGTCTGGGCACACAATGTGATTACTCCACTCAGTAAGCCAACAAAAAGTTACTGTGTTAGTTATTTTCTCTTTTATTAAACTGAATCTGTCTACTGTACAACCAACAAACACCTCAGCAGAGCTTCAGAAGTTATTTACTCACAGGCTTTATTTACAATAGAAAAAGTACAAGTTTTTGTGAAGAAACTGCAATGAATCTTATAGCATGTATCTGTCACTGGTCAACGTCAAAGAGCTGAAACTTGGATTTTAGGTTTGCAGTTTATATTTTTGACAAGCAAAGCCTGAAGCAGAAATGGCAA
This sequence comes from Lonchura striata, assembly GCF_050655825.1. NCBI lineage: Eukaryota > Metazoa > Chordata > Aves > Passeriformes > Estrildidae > Lonchura > Lonchura striata. The sequence goes on along the minus strand of NC_140705.1, from coordinate 62,784,648 downwards.
ACAAACCCCAGCTGGCACACACAGAATGACATTCTTCATCTGTAATCTTTTGAGGCACTTGGTCTTATTCTTGCAATAATTGAAAAGTCCAGCTGAATACTTATGAAGACTAACCAAGTTTGCCCTAACTTTATGTGTTGTTTGCTTCTTCTTATGGTTGAAGTTTATGTGAGTAAATAACTTCTGAAGCTCTACCAATCTTCAAAATGTAATTTATCTTCCTTAGCACAAACAAATGAATGGAATTACTTGCATATAATTATCAAGAAAGCATCTAGCTTCAGCAGGCACTGGAGACATTTCACAGATATTCTAATTGTGGGTACTCCTACCATGTAGCATTAAGTTGAATACTTTTCCCATAATACTAAAAGCTGAAGAAAGGAGCATTCATATAGACATCTTCATTTTTATATCTTCTATGTAACTGAAGCATTCCAGTGATTGATATTCTTTGCTAATAATTTTCTTTTTCAGTTTTAACATTTTCCCCACACATCACCTTCCATTATTATGCCAGAACACTACTAACAGAGAAAAATTCCAAATGAGCACAAGCTTCTGGTTCTTTTGCTAAATGTAAAACGAAGACTAAGGCATTCTCTGATCCCAGATTTAGTGGTCATACTGTGGCCTGAACAAATAGGACTGTCCTGATCTGTTCCTGTTATTCCTGAGCACATTCATTAAAGTTTACCTGAAGATACTGTGTCCATTACTTTACACTCCTTTCCCACACCAGTCCTTTTTTCTCCGAGTATCAATCTGAGCACTGTTAATTAGTTACTTAGCTTTGCACAGCTCTCCTTCTCCCACTGAGGCCAAGAAGCCTTAACGATGTGTCTACCAAAGTTTAAACAAACCTTGGTTAAAGTTCTAAAAACTGCACAATTACTATTAGTGGAGCTACACTTGAGACTCCACTGTTAACATTAAAAAATTTAAGACCTAAAGATGTTTCAAATTAGAAAAACCAAGTCATTCACACTATGGTAACAATAATGACAGTTTTCTACAAAATTCCCAACTACTAGACTGTAGCAGAAGTATGTCAGCATCTAATGCTAAATTTTATACAGTCCTGGTCATCCTTTTCTGGGATTAGTGAAGTTGAAAGATATAGTCAAAACTGAGCATACTCATTACTCTGTTAGGATAGTTCAGCAGCACTTTAGACATCAGAAGTCAATCATTCCAGAAATTCAGGTCAGACTGTCATCTTTTCCAAGTCTTTTAATCTCTCAAAACACAGTTCCTATACTTAGTCAGACATGCCTAAATTATGCTGTATTTTTTGTATAACAAGTATAGGAATAATTTAACTCTTCAGACACTAACCCCAGGTGGTTAGTGTCTGAAAAATAAGCAAGTCATGAACATGATCACCAACTTGGTATATTTATTTAGAAAGAATTACATTCTTGGCTTAAGAATATCCTTATGGTCAACAGAAATGCTGAAGAAAAGAGAATAAGAGGGAAATATACTCTTACATTAATCATTATTGGAACTCCAGTGAGAAATCTGATAGTCAACGTATTTCTCCCACACTCACTTTTGACTTCAAACTAATTTAAAAGAACAGCAGAACTCCAAACTGACATCTAGGAATTTTACACAAAGGACTAACCTAAAACAGCAAATATTTATGACTAAATAGGTAGGAAACTTGTCTGCAAGGACTAATATTTTGAGAGCTAGTAAATACAATTGAAAAGTCAGAGACTGCCAGCAAAGTCCTGTAATTTCACAGTATCTGCAAGTAACATTTACTGAAGATTAAGATGAAGGTATGTTTGCCATTTTTCAGAGTCAGTGAAGTACTTAAAGTTTATAACACAAAAGAACTGCTTTCACCGGTAAAAGATCGAATTTACAATCCATAATTTTGTACAGCCAACTTGATTCTAAGACAGCTACACTTGCCAAAGGCCCTGACATTTCCAATTCTAGAATTCTATCCAGTTATGTCAGAAAGGATATTAATCACCCCTCCTGTCATGTGTCTTTTAAAAAGAAAATAATAAACTGTTTTCAAACTAAGCTGAGCTGTGATACTTGAAATTATCTGAGTGCTGTGTTGGCACATGGACTTAAGGAATTATTTACTATGTAAGTGACTGTACAGTATGAATATCAATTTCAAAGGCTCAAAACCAATTACACCAATAAATCCACTAAAAATAAATATAAGTCTAGTAGACTTAATCTAAAGTCCTACAGTTTTGCCATAACTTCCTGTCTTTTGTTTCAAAAAACAATGACTGTTCTTTTCCTAAATGCTGCTGAGATATGAGACCACTCCAACTAATTAACTGTAAAAATAAATTAATTTTAAGCCCAGTATAGTCTCTGTGAAAGTAACATCACTTAAATAAACATTTTTACCAGAATTCTACAGAAACTCAAAGCATAATTCACAGGATAAACAGCAGATTAAAAGCCATTCCTGGCAATAACAAAGTACACCCTTGTGTATCCTATCAATATAGTGAATCAAAGCCAACCTACTGCTCAGCTAAAAGATGCTGAATATGCTATTACAGTGACATTTGAAGGGAAAAATAGGTGATTCACAAATCAGTTATTTTTAACTCAGATCCAAGCACTTACAACAGGTTTTTAACAACTCTTGTTTACTAAATGAGGACTGGGATACAGCCTAATATGTGCGTGCCACCATATTCTATATGAAAAGATATTAAGATGGAAAATTATATCTAAGTTAGGTAACATTATAATCGTAAGTCTACAGAGTCATCAATTTTATGGTGCTCAGGCTAAAAAAATACTACATATTACTAAGAAAATGGCTATAGTTGGAGGAATCTACACTGCAAGAGTACCTTGATAATGACCTGTTGTGAATATTGCCTCAGAAGAAATCAAAACTAATTTAAAATATTTTCTAAGTGATATTTTAATATAAGATTTAAAATAATAAACAAAATATATGAATTGGAGTAAATAAAGTGATTTTTTTTCATTTGGGCTTGTTACAGACTAGTTATTAGTCAGTATTAGAGAAGAAAGCTTTTTACACAGCATACATTTTTTAAAGATCTAAAAGTGCTATTATTTTAAATATACTCCAAATTCCTATGACTGAAAGGAAGACATGAAATTTGCTATGTATAAGGAATTGTGATTTCTCACCCCATCAGTTTGGGGAGAATAATAAATTCAGCAAATTAACCAGAATGAGTTTGAGTCTTCTGCATGTCTCTACCAAACAGGCAATCCTAGGCCCTGGCTCAACTTCCATTCAAAGCCGGCATTTAGTAGACTCTATTGATTTGACAAACGGGTAGTCTTTCTGTAGGAAGATTCACTGAAACAGTAACTGCAACAACACAATAATTGCAAACAAGCTGTTATTTTCTTAGATCCCTTTCTCTCTACAGCCATTTTCCAACAAAGAAGCCAACATTTTAAATCAAGAACCTGCAATTTCATTTTGTCATGTTCTGCCTATGGACTGTAATTATTTTATAATTGTGCTGCCTGTCAGCAAATAAGCTCTGGCATTTGAGAAAACCACCACTTCTGTTCCCTCTGTCTCCAAAAACCACCACCCCAAGAACAACAGAACACACCTGCATCTCAGAGTCTGGACTTCTCAATGAGGCAGCTGCATCATGGGGTATGCACTTTCTTACAACTTCTGATGTGAGGGTAGCAAACTGTGACAGGGACTTCAGGTAGACAACCAGAGTGTAATTTTGTCAATTAAAAAAGAAGAAAAACTAATCTGTCTGTAATGACTCCTTAAAAAACAAACAAAAAGCTTGAAAGTGGCTAACAAGAGCCAAAAACAGCTTCACACTAGATTTTTACTGGACTAATGGAAGATTACTGTAATTGAAGTAACTGGGCATAATTGTGTCATTCTTCTGTCAAAGACTTTCTAACACTAAATTAGAAGCTAGGTAACACTGCTGTACAATGCCAGCACTGAAGATGACAGTTCATTCATTTTAGAGAAGATACATGCCAATACTCACACATTTGTAGTTATATAGTAATGTTGTATTTTAAAGCAAGATGCTCTGACTCATTTATTTCAGATGAGTATCATATGCATCACTGACTTGCTTCTTGTCTGGTGAAGTTTCTGTGATTCATAATCAAGAGTACAAATTCAGAAAACATTCTATGATTAAGTCACCTAAGTAAGAATTCTACAAATCAAATGGAACAGCTACTACATTCGTTCAATACACAAGCAATGAGTTTCACAATGCATTTTTTCCACTAACTGTAGCTTTTACAAGCAATTTCTCCATCACTGCAGAGACACCAAAAACTGACCTTACTAGCGTATATACATGAGCGGTTTAGGTCAGATACGAAACATGCCATTGAAGCCAATTTCCCTGAGCATGCTCCTCCTTGCAGCCACTCCAGAACAGGCAACTACGTTTCTTTTGTATCAGGCACATAATGAATGCCAACTAACATCCAGTGCACAGGACCAGGCTGGAACTCCAGCAAAAGGAAGCTCCTGAAGTGCATAAATACGGTGGATGACAGCTCCTCAGGATCACTCATGTTGTGTCATGCTGCTTGCACATACAAACACCAAAGTACATGCAACTGAGACACAAGATGAGGCAAGTGAAAACTACAATTGACAAAACCTTCCAATTTTTTGGCTGAACAAGCTTCCTGAACCAGCTCACTGCCTGTTCAAAGTAAAGCGAGAGCCAGCTCCATCTTACACTGGTTTAAGCCAACAAACTCCATGCCAGGGTTTTGCTCTAGAACAAAGAAAGTTCTCTACTTCCCCTCTGTCAAAGAGTTTTCCTGCCTCCTTTCTTGTGCTAGAACTGGTATTCATTCAACCCCACTGTCACCTGATACAGAGGTATAACCAACAAAAAGCTGTGATTAATTTTCTGCCCACAACACCATTGGACAGGCATGAGTGTCTTTGCAAGAAGGAACACAAGGCTAAGGGAAGACAGGAGCCCCTTCTTCAGTGCCAACTCACCATTAGATTTTTGTCAGCTGCAATGTGAAACCACACACTGAGAGCGATCTGAAGACTCACAACTGTTGTGAAGTAGCTGGAGTTCTTACCCCAACACGTGTACTATTATTCTGTCCTTTATGCAAGTCTTGTACCTTAATGCTCATTTCAGGGATGTGCATAAAGAATAAATGTGGGTTACTAGAGACTGGTGTTCTGACATATGCATCTTTGGTATATTATTTTGTTCTGATAATAAAGCTGTCCTTTTGTAGATGTGTACAAAATAGACATTGAGCTTTTCTTTCCCAGGACACTGTAGTATGGTATACAACACCCGTAACTGTTTCAGTCTTCTATATGTTCATTTATCTCCACTGAACAGGGAGCTGACAGTGTCCCTCAGAGGGAGAAATGAAATTGATTAGGAACAATGAGACACACATATTAACTTTTGCTTCTGTGAGACAGATCTCTTACAAGGACATAACTCTTTGCAAAAGAGGCTGCACATCTATCCAGCCTTTACACAACCGATTTGCAAGTAAAACAAGTTATGAATCTAAAAATGCAAGTGTCAGACATTTTCATTTCCAATGGAATTAGTTCTGAACTATTCAAAGGTACCTACCAACCTGTAGTACTGAAAAGGAAAAACTAGGAAGTAGTTCCTTAGGACTACTTGCTCCCCGTGAGCTTGAAGAGCGACCATTTTACGCTATGTTTTGCACACCTACAAAAGTACTTAGCATTCATGTGACCAGTACTACACTTGCATTCCAGGATTATGTAAGGATTAAGTAACTGAATCAAGTTCATTTCCCCACAAGCATCAGGTGCTTCAAATGAACAGGTAAAAACATAGCACTCATATGGTCAAAAGAAAATTCCACCTCCTTCACAGGATTCATTTCTTAAGCTACTTCATCTTGAGGTTTAAGTTACATAGTCTCAGCTTTCAAAGCATCAAATGCAACTTCCCTTTGAAGAACCCCAATATATTTATGCCTGTGTTAACCTGGTGTAGAGCCATACCTTAAGAAGTATGCAAAATAACTACACAACTAAATTGTTTTCAAAGGACAAAGTACTTTACAGGTGACCAACTGCGACTGCACAAGATACTCATAATGGGTCAAACTGCTAAGGGCATTTCAACTTTCTTTGTACTATTTACAGTCTCATTCCTCAGGCAATCTAATATCTTGTTTGCCATTTTAACTGCAAGGTTCTCCTTGAGATCACTAGAGTGATAAGCCAGGTCTACTTCAGCTAATTTATTTAGGACCCATGGAATGATGCCCGAGTAGTCTCTCTTCTTCAGATGAAGTCTACTTTGCAGGAAAATATCTGACCTCCTATGCAAAAGACAAGGATATAACCTGTGGACACTTTTTTCAGGTCTTTCCAAGTTCTTTCACTAAATTCCTGCATAAAGTAAAATCTCTAGCACTAGCTTACTATACACTGATTCAGACAAGTTTTATGTAAAAGAAACTTCTAAACACAGCAAAGATGTAAACATTCACTTTCCCTGGGATGATTTTTCTGAAACTGGCTTGCTACAAACAAAAAGCAGCCATGGGTGGCCCTTGAGAAACCTTACTCATAATACTGAGCACGCAGACTCTCCTACCATTAAGTCCAGTATAGCAAGTCGTCAAATAAGAGATTACTGGTTTTACCAGGAAGAACCATTTCTTATTCAGCCTTCTTCCACCTCATTGTATCTTAAACTCATTTCAACTAACCAAGCTGGGAAGCCCAAAACACACCAACAGTAACCTTAGTCAGTAAGTGTTCTCCTGGCACTGAATTTCAGTATCTTGCAATTTATGTTTCTAGCAATAGTAAGTTTAATACTTCGTGCTGGTTATCTCACTAGGCTGAGGATGAAACTGCACAAAAGGCAGCATGGCTTTCTAAATACAGGTTTACCCACAGGAGCTTAAAAGACTACGCACACTTTAAAGCACTGAACAATGACAGAGGGAACTGCAGAAGCAGCAAATTATTACAAATAGCCATTCATAAGAATGGTTCACTGGGAATACGTTCCTCAAATGTGTACCTACGCACACCAAAGCAGACTTTCCCTTTCCTATGCAGGTAGCTCTGCAATACTGCTACACGTCTTAGACATAACCTGACCAAGGAAATGCTAAAACTGGGCACATACATACTGCAAGTATGGGCCCGTGTCAGTCTTAACACCACATTTTTTGTTAATAGAAACATTTGGCTGACTACAGGTAAGTTAATACCTTCCAGCAAGTGATGTCCAAAAAAGACTGCATGGCTTAGGTGAAGTGGACCAGTGTCAGTAGCTCCCAAGGACACAAAACCAAATTTCCTTCTATGCTGCCCTTCATCAGCAGATCATGGGGACAATCTCACTCATTCTCAGTTTTACACTCTACAGTTCTCACGCTATGGACGGCCTCTGTTGGCATGGAACATTTTCCTACCAGTTGCTGGAGGCTGCCAGCAGAGACACCACCAGCCCCTTCCCAGCCCTGCAGTTGGAGGTACATAAGGGGAGGGGAGGCTGGCACAGGGTGCACGGTGCACAACTCGCTGTGCCCCCTGCCCTCCCCTTGCAGCTGGAGGGGTTCAGGTGGCCGGTCAAACAGCTCCATCCTACTGTGTCCAGTCCTGGGCTCCTCGGTACAAGAATGACAAGGAGCTAACAGAGAGAGTCCAGCGGAGGGACACAAAGGTGATCAAGGTCTGGAGCTCTTTTATCCGGACAGACTGACAGAGCTAGGCCTGTTTAGTCTAGACAAGACTGAGAGAGGATCTCATTAGTGCATGTAAATATCTCAAAGGGGAGGGTGCCAGGCTCTTTCCAGTGGTGCCCAGCGACAGGATGAGGAGCAGTGGCCATAAACTAAATCACAGTAAGTTCCACCTGAGCACGAGGCAGAGCCTCCTCAGCCGATGCCGGCAGAGCCCTGACCAGGCTGCCCAGGGAGGTGGCGGAGTCTCTCTGGAGACACTCGAACCCCACCTGGGCGCGTTCCCTGTCACCTGCTCCAGGGGACCCTGCCTCGGCAGGGGTTGGACGAGAAGACCTCCACAGGTCCCTTCCAACCCCCAAGACTCGGTAATCCCCGAGTCCCCGCCGGCGGGACGACCCCCGCCCAAGGGCTGCGGGGCGGGCAGGGGGCGCGGGCCGGGCGGAGGGGAAGGGCAGGGCCGGGCCGGGGCCATCTCGACACGGCGGGGCGGTGGCCGGGCCCGCCGACCCCCGGGGGCCCCGCGGCGGCGGCCGTACCTTCATGACCACGTCGTTGGGCAGCTGCGCGGCGCGGAAGAGCTCCAGGACGCGCCCGTTGGACGCCGCCTTCTTGGTGCTCTCGGTGTCGCAGTAGGAGAAGAGGTCGCAGAAGTAGCGCTGCTCCGCCTCGCTCAGCGTCAGCCCCTCCATCTTCCAACGCCGCGGACCATCCGCATGCGGCGGCGGGGCCGGGGGAGGCGGCGGCGGTGGGGGGGGCACACACGGGACACACGCGCCGCCGGCGGCCGCGCGCGGGCGGCTGCTCGCACCTTCCCCCCGCCGCCTGCCCACGCGGCCGCGCGCCTGCGCGCCTCCCCCGCGCCTGCGCACGCCGCCGCCCGGAAAGTGAGGCGTGGGGAGCGCCCAGCGCCGCGGGCAGCCCGCCCCCTCCGCCCGGCGGCGGCGGCGGAAGCGCCGGGCCCAGGGGCGGGGCTAGCGGGGAGGAGGCTCAGCGGCGCTCGCCGCCGGCCCCGCCCCGCTGCGCGGTGCCGGCGCCATCTGCGGCGCTCTAGGGGCGAAGGGGCAGCGGCGTTGGCAGCGGCGTTAGCAGCAGCAGCAGTAGTAGTAGTAGTAGTAGTCGTAGACCGCGCACCCGGGCTCCACTGCGTGGCCCGGCCGTGCGGCGCAGCGCCCCCTGTGGGTGTGGCGGCGCGGGGCAGCCCCGCAGGGCGGAGCTCGGCCGGGCGCGGGCGCTCCGACGCGGTGCGGGTGTCTCGGTCTCCGGCCCGGCCGGGACTGCACGGGCCCCCGGCAAGCTGCACAATACATCTGGGGATGCTCAGCTGCGCGACTGTCCCGGCCGTCCTGGCTTAGTGAGTCGTGTGAGAGGCTGGGGCAGTGCCGAGCAGCTTCCCGGGCCTGCCTTCACAGAGTCACAGAAACAATTAGGTTGGAAAAGACTTGAGGTCATCGGTTGCAACCTATGACTGAACACCGCCATGTCAACCGGACCATGGCACTCAGAGCCACGTCCAGGTTTTCCTTACATACGTCCAGGGACAGTGATGCCACCAACTCCACAGGCGGTCCATTCCAATTTCTGGTCACTCTTTCTGTAAAGAAATTCATCCTCATGTCTATCCGGAACCTTTGCTGGTGCAGCTTGAAACAATGTCCTCTTGTCCTATCGCTGGTTGCCTGGGAAAAGAGACAACCCACATCTGCCTAAACCCTTGTTTCAGGAAGTTGAAGAGGGTGATAAGGTCTCCCCTGAGCCTTCTCCAGGCTAATTGCGCCCAGCTGCTCCTCATGCCCATCTCTGGACTTGCTCCAGCACCTCAATGTCTGTCCTGAATTGAAGGACCCAGAACTTGGACATAGGACTCAAAGTATAGCATCACCAGTGCTGAGTACAGGAGAATAATCACTTCTGCTGGGCTTGGGGCACTTGACATCATCCCCAGTGCAGGTTTTGCTGATAAAAGGGCAGCTTATTATGCCATATAGGCCCAGCTATAAGTGGTTGCCCTCCTCTGTATGCTTCCTCTTTCCACCAGCATTACAGTATTCATCAGCACCGCATAGCACACAACAAGTGGCTTGGATAATAGCTCCATACATTGGCCTTGCAAGGAAGAATAGGCAAGAGCTCACCTATCTCCACATCAAGAGCTCTTGCTCCATGTGCCTCTCTTGGATTTGTTTTCTGAGCTTCTGTGTATTTCCTTGGGTAGAATTGTAGAATGGTTTGGGTTGGAAGGTACATTAAAGATCATATAGTTCTACCTCTTCTGCTGTGAACATTCTCCACTAAACCAGGTTGCTCAAAACTCCATCCAACCTGGCCATGACCATTTCCATGGATGAGGCATCCACAACTTTTCTGGGCAATCTGTTCCAGTGCCTCACCAACCCCACAGTAAAGAATTTCTTGCTTATATCTTATTTAAACCTACTGTCTTTCAGCTTGAAGCCATTCCTCCTTGTCCTGTCACTATATGCCCTTGTAAATAGTAATTCTCCATCTTTCTTTTAGGCTTCTTACAGATACTGGAAGGATGAAATTAGGTCCCCCTGGTAGATCTATACTTTTCCTACAGTACACTAAAAAAATTGTCTCCAAGCTCCTTCGGCTTCTGGAGGGCATCTCACAAACGCCATGGTCTCCTGCCTGACCTTTTGACTAACTGGTCTGATTTAAATCCTGCTGAGTTGGCAGTCCCCTACTTCATATACTTCTGCCATTCTTAAGTTATGTTTATTTTCTTTTTCCACTTCACCTTCCTTCACAACTCTTCCAATGTTTCTCTTTCCAAATTGCTGCTGCTGAATGCTCTATTTCCCTTAAGCACCTCATCCTTTCTGCCTCTTAAGATAGCTACATTTTTTTACCTAGACATTTGTCTTTCTTAATATTTGAAATACACAGCTAAAGTTTTCTGCTAAGTTTCTGAAAATCACAGATACTTTAGTTTATAGTTAAAATAATAGACAAAGGTTCTTCCCAGAAATGTACCATTTTCAAACTTTTGCAACTCCAATGACACTAATGATGAAACCAAACAGATCAATCACATTCTAAGTTAAAATTCCTTGAAATAGCCTATATTAAAGAAATAACTTTTTAAAAATATTATATCTAATTATTATGATTTTATAGACTTAGATTAGGCCAATTTAGCATCATTGGTCACTTACTTGGAGTTATTGTCACATCAGTATCTCTGCAAGTACAATGGTTATGACCACCCTCCATGGCTAAACTGCATATTGTGATTCTATTAGTTACACAGAGGCATGTGTAGAATAGATTTTTTAATCACTTATCAGTAAGAGTTTGAGTTCCAAGTGCCTTTGCTTCTTACAGTGATTGTGGGCTAGTTCAGGCGTTGGAGTTTAAAACATTAATATATGCATATATTTTTACCTATAAGGATCCTAAAATACTTCTGTTGTCAAAATAATTCTGAAGTTTATTTGTAAGAGTAATTTGGACATATTATTTTGAGTGGGTAATCTGGATGTTTTATTGAGTTGCTATTTTATTATTTGCATCTTTGCAGCAAGAACCCTCTTTATTCATTAATGGAGATAATTTGGCTTGCATCAGTTTGTACAAGACACAAAGACTAATGCAAGGAGGAAGTTCCCCAGCATGGACTAGTCCCACATATCCAAGTGTCAAACAGTTCTGAAGTGCGTTCAATAACTGTACATTTCACTAAATCCATGATATGTCATGTGAAAATGTCACGTCATGTCTTACTGGAGAGATGAATGCTTTTCCCTGTGGTACATCATCTCTGAAGCTGTTCAGGTAGGTAGTTTGGGAATCAGTTTGTTGGGTCTCATTTCCAACTCCTGTACCATAAACTTACATACTTGCTTTGTGTAAGTTCAAAGACTGAGCAGAAATAATAGAAATGACATGATGTGTAGCAAATTAATTTCTACTTCCAAAGATCTACAGGTGAACGCAGCATCTTTACCTCAATGTTTTTATGTTTGACTATGGGATTGTCCTTCCCTCCCCTGATCAGCCTCTAAAAACCTCCAGCCCAAGGAGGGATTTTTTGTTCAGAACTTTACTGGTGTCCATCATGCCAGACTAAGCATCGAGATAAATAATTAAAACTTTTCAGTGGCTTTTCAATGGCAATTAATTTTGTTGGTCTGGAAAATATGCTGTTTGCCACAGGATGAATTGAGGAATATTTATGCATATTAGTAAGAAGTGAGTAACTTCTCTGTAATGGCACTTGCAAGTGCAACTGACACAAACAATTTAGATTTTAGGTCTTTTGGTTTGGGAAGATTTGTATCACAGCATTCTCCAGAGCTCATATTAGATACACGAAGAAGGTTTATGATGAAATACCCACCAAAACACATCATTAGTGATATATTTTTGATACAGTAGATTCAGCCTTCAGTACATGAAACACTTGATTCAAGTATCTTGATTTATGTGTTAAACAGGACAAGAAAAGGACCTTTTTGTCCTGGATTTTTAAGTATTGTACCTATTCTTGTCTTTTTAATGTACTTTCTTAGAATTCAGAGTTCTGAATAGCTAATAGTTAAACTATTCTCCATGTGGTGCCTAATTTTACTGTATTTTATTGTCTATGAAGAAACTGTTAGATTACATATATTGCTATCAAAGGATTCATCCATTAGAGAAAATCATCATTGTCACAGAAAGGCCAAGTCCAATGACCCAAGGGGATTGAAGTGCAAGGTTGTTTTACTGCCCATAACTCTTAGAATCAGACCTAAATTATACATCAAGAATACATTCTTCTTAGACAAGACATACTTTTACAATTTGATATTGACCAGAAGTATGTATGTTTATTAGTACTATTTTTTTAAGGGCAATACCACTTAAAACTGGTTTCATTGTCTTTTATCTGCTATGAACTTACTATTGGTTTCTGAAAACTAGCTGTTACACATGTTGAGACTAATTTCTAAAAGTTAATGCAACCCATAAACAGATGCAGGGTCTGGTGCTCATCAGGTGATGGGGGCGTGCCATGTCTACACTCTACGTGCTTTTGATGTTCTTATTACAGTTAGTGGGTCTCACGTGCCATCTGATTTGCACTGAAGTAAGATATATGCTCAGATTTTTTTTTAAATTAAAATGCCTTCAAATAACTTTCAGCCTTATAAAGTATGTATTCAGGTCCAGTTTCCATTTTGCATCTGGTTCTACAAGTTTAGAAAAATGGCCCTGAGGTTATTTGTCATTGCCTTTCTAAATTCTTCCGCATACATAATGCTGTGGAACAGGTTTTACAATCTCTGTCAATATACTCCCTTTACTTGCAGCTCATCAGGAGTTCTGGGAACTTGTTCTATCCTGATTCTTTAGTGTAAAGACAAATAAATTAGGTCTAGAAAGGAATGGGAGATGTTTAAAAATATTTCCAGTTTCAGACTTTAGAACTGGTTTGTTGTTACTGCCTGATTTTTTCTCAAAAAAGAAAATACCTTTGGACATAAGGTACTTTATTCCAGACAGAAGAAGATTTTAAGAACAGTGTTACCTATTACAAATGAAAGAAGTTCCTTTTCTGCTTTTCTAAAAGCATATGTGTTTTCTTTGTATAGAAGCAACATTTTAGTGAGAATATTGCCATTTTACAGACATTTTGCCCATACTTCTTAAAATTTCTGCATGTATGTTCTGTGTTACAGTTTACAACCTCTTTCCAACCTTACATTTTTGCAATTTTGAAAAACATCCGTTTTGTCAAGTGCTGTTTTTAGCTTCTATGAAATGGCATCCATATTTCAAAGAACCTACCAGTTCTACCAGTCCTGTTGGGATTGTTTCTCCATCAAAAGGGCAGCCTACATTTAAGACTCTGAGATTTTCCATGGTGAATGTGAAAATCCCACACAGAGCCAATCAGCAGACAGTAACAATAATGGGGGTTTAGTTCCTTTCCTTCTGTACAAGGAAAGCACCTTTGCAAGGAGCATTTGTCACAGGAACAGTGGATCTAAAGCAATGTGGTTACTCACCAAAGTGAGCATGCAGGCACATCCTAGAAGGGAAAATAATAACTTCTTTATCAGCAGCCTCCCTAGAATGTTGTGTCAGCACTGTCATATGCATGGGATCCTGGCTGAAACCATTTACTGTCTCTAAACATTCTTAGTTCAGAATGAATAGTGTCCTTTCCATTGTGTTCACTATTGCACAGTTTTCCCCAGTTTCTCCTTTAAACATTTAATTTGTATATGTCAAATACTGAATTATTTTCTCTTTTATCCGAATACTTCACCTGACTGAGTGAAAAGAAAAAGCAATCAAAATAAAGCATTTAAAGGAAAGGGTTTCAGTTAAAGCAGTCAAATGGAAGATACTAGAAAAGAGCAACTTTTACTCTTTATGATTTTGGCAAATTTCTACAGAAGATTTCATCTCTGCATGTCAAAAGGTGGTGAGCCTTCTGCCTTAACCTACCAGACCTACATGCGTTTGGTAGTTTTCAGAGAGGCATTCCTTTACAGAATATATTGAAGGCAGAGTGATTTTTTACTGTTTACCTGCCTGAGTAGCTGATTGAATACCACCTATCTATCTTTAAAACTATCTTTGTTTCTTCCAAAAGGAAAGAATGTCTCTTGCTTGCATGATACTATCAAATAAGTCTCTTATTGAAATGAAAACTCCTTATAGATCCTTGCAATATTTAACTTTAAATTCATCTGGTCTTGCTGCCATATTTATTTACAGTTTATTCATTACAATGTCTGCATCTTCTTTTATAAATATATTCTCTATACTTTTGTAGAGTCAGGAGGGATGAGATTAACTTTTCTTTGTACTTTTTGACACTAACATACATATTTATTAATAAAATTACTTATATATTGACAACAACTGCCTTGAAGTATTATAAGGCTATATTCAAATTACTTTTTAAAAATTACTTGGAATACCTTTGTAGTCCTTCAATAGCTTTTTTTCTTTTGAAGCTCTAGAGTTTTCATTATTGAAGTTCCAGCTAGTCTGAAAAAAGTCTTAACCTCCATTACCTTTATTTATTCAGCTTCCGGTCACCGTGAATTCTTGAGCCATTCTCATTGTTCTCCTACCTTTCACTCTTTGCTCTTGCTCCCTGAATGTGGAAGTGCAGCATAACTTGATGATGAAACAGGATGTTATCCCTTCTGGATGGGATTATTCCTCATTATTCCTTCCTGATTATTCCTCATTATTCCACTGAATAATGATTTCCATCTGTTAGGGTTGTTAATAGATACTTCAGGAAACTTCTGGCACATTACTGAATTTGTCAGAAATTGGTTACAAGGTGGGAAGAAGTGCTGAAAGCAAAATTTCACATCTCTACCATATTACACACATACTCAACCTTCCCTTCTTTTTATATTCCCTGCTTTTAGCTGTATATATAAATGCATCTATCCTTTTCCTTACATTTACATTGCTTACATTTTCATTTCTATCTTGCTATTTTTTACCTAAAGAATTTTCAGTTATAATCAATTATGCAAGATTTTTAAATTCCCTCTTTAACCTTTTGTTCTGCATATTTTTTCCTCACAGACAGAAATACAATCCTGTGCAATTTTGATAGTCATGGGGTTTGTATTCCAGCCTGTTCCTTGTGCTTTGGTACCTTCTCTATTCTGGAATAATGGGTTTGCTCTTTCACGGAGCAATTCTCCCTCTTGGTCAGAATCTGACTCAGCCTGTTCTTTTAGCTATTTTCCATTAATATCAGTTTCCCAAGGAATTGAATTAATCCTCTTTTTTTGTCCACAGTGATGTTCTTTGTATGTTAAGATAAATAAAATATAAAATCCCCTCTGTGTCTTATGTTTTTTAAAGATAGCTATAATCTAATTTATTTCTTAAATTCCTCTAGAGCAAAAACACCCCCATGTGCTTTCAAATATGCTTCACTTGTTAAAAACAACACTGTTGTGACATTTCTCTGATGTTTCAGTCAGGTATAGGAGGGATATTAAGATGCTGTGTGCTCCATCTGTGGTGGCTCTAGGAAGGAGTCTGATAATTAAAGGTCTTCCTCTCTATATATAGCTTCACTTTAATGTATTTTACAGACTCTCATATCTTCACACTTTCTAATTTTTATGCTATTTTTTTCTGTCCCTTGTCTTATGTTTTTCTCTTTTTCCCTTCTGAACAGCTTGACTTATTTTGAAGATCTATTTCCAACTGCATCTCTTTATCCACTTTTATTATGAGGGATTAGCAAGGGAAGCTGGGATCCATGCATGATCACAAGACAGGCAGTGGCCCCCTTTGCTGGCAGAAGCCCCATGCTGCGGCCCTAGCCCGGGCAGTGGACTGTGTGGTCTGCACCAGAGCCCACAGCCAGGGATACGCACAGCAGCAATGCAGAGGGATTGCAGCTCTGGCCAGGCCCTGCAACAGAGCCTGGAATGAAAGCAGCTTCCTGGGACAAGGTTGGCCCTGGCTGTGGCTGTCCTTCCAGCAGCTGACCCAGACCCCCACTGCCAAACCCCCATCTCCTTTGATCATTTACCTCACCTACACATCCCCGGCTCACCTGTATTCTTATAAAATCTAGGATAATTCTATCACATTGAGGAGCATAACTTGTACTTACCTCACTATACTTGACGGCAGAACTTGATTTCAAAATACAGTAGCATTTTCATTGTATGGCACAGAAACCGCTCACAGACCCCATTTTTTGAATTTGATAGTAAAATACATAAAATATACATAGAACTGAAACTTCTGTTTGCATTGAGGATCTCAAGATATCAGAGAAGAATGTAGTTTTCCTGTCAGTGTATAAATAATTTCTGAAGAAAAGCTATTACCATTGAAACTTGACTCAGTTAGCAAATGCTAATGACAGTCCTGTAATGTAAAATCAATAAAAGTTATTTGAACTAAATCCATGATTTGAGGAGAGTGGAAATACACTTAATTAACACACATTCAAGTCTTCTAAATAAATGCAAACTCTTTATTTTTGAAACATCATGTTCTGTTCCAGTCATTTTAGCGGGGCTATATTTGGTAGAATTTGGGCTAAGCCTACATAGTGCTACAACTTTCTGAGTTTAAGTGGAATCATTGCCAAGTGTTTTTTTTCTCTCTGTTCCTTTAGGGGGAAAAAAAGTTCAGATCTTACAGTTCTTTAAATTAATCATAAAATGAGTGTTTTATAAACTGGCAGGATGGAATGGCTATATGTGCATAAATACAGAGAGATGATTGCATCTTTTGCTATTCAAACATTTTTTCATTGAACTGTCAACTTGTGTGTGTTTTCTACCAAAGTAATTTTCCAGAATTTGTGTCTTAGAGAAGAGAGAATACTCTTGAGTGCATGAAGCACATATCTCTCTTATACTGGAATATGAAATAAAAGGTGAAGAAAAGCAACACTTTTCATCATTACTCTTCCATGTGCCTTTTCTTTTAGACTTAGAGCAGTTTTGACTCTCATATAGAAAAAAATTAAATCAGGAAGCTACTAGAATATGCAGTCACCTCTCTGACTGATGGGCTGTGTCCTAAATTCTTATCACTTCTGTGCTCCCCAGTAGATCAAAACCCAGTTGTAATAAAAAGCAGTGCTGATTCTTTGCAAGAACCTAAGCACTGTTGCTACCTGGCTAAAGTAGCAGCCTAGATCTTGTAGTCTGAACAGGAACAAAAAGGTTGCAGACTGTCTCAGCCTCCTTGTCCTCTTTTTGACCCATGGACTGATGTACTAGTTTTCTTCATGGTAAATACCTGGGTAGTGCTTCTTTTTATAGGTGTATTCCAAATGGCTGAGAGACAGTGAGGGCAAGCCTCAGGCAGGATCCCTGCAATCAATTTGTAGAGGATGTCATAGAGATAGGAGGAATAGCACTGGGGAGCAAAGCAGGGCTTGCCAGGAGCACGCAGTGGGCTCATGCTTGCTTCCCCACGTCTCCATCTACAGCTCATCTACAGAGTGAGAACAGAAATTTCTTGTTCCACTTCCCAGTCCATTTCAATAAGAGTTGCAGCCCTGGTAAAAAGCCTGGGACTAGGGTGGCCAAGAGTGCACCAAATGTGTTTTGCAATGATAGACTTGATGAACTTAGAGGTCTTTTTCAAACTAAATGCTTCTATGATTCTATAACTCAAAATCTTTCTCTTGTTTATATTTGATCATACTACTCTAGCCACTCAATTGACTGAAGACTTAGGAAAAAAAGCTGAGAATAGGAAACCTAAAAATAGTTTATTGAGATTTTTTTGTCAGATTATTTATTTGTGTAGTTTGATCTTATTAACTTGAAAAAAAGTGAACACTTTTAATGCAGAGCTATAATCTTTACATAAAACTCCCTCCCACAAAATCAGAAGCTACCTTTCACATACAACCTTTATATCAATAAGGGCTTTTCTGATATTGTCAATGTACTGGAAAAATATATATATATTATTAGATATCCAAATACACTAAATCAAGATGATGCACTCAAAGTGCAAACCACTGCTTTTTTGAATGAGGCATAGTGGAAAAGGATGCAGGAAACTCTAAGAACAATAGGTCTGGTCCCATTTTCCTCTTCTCTTTATATAGAGATTATGAAGGAAGTGAAATGGTTCTGTTTCCTCACATCTGACCCATGAGAAAAATAGCCTGTGCAGTCAGTTTTAACTTGGGAACACATACAAGCTCTATTTCCCAGTAATGAAATAAAGGATATGTATTCCTCAGAAAGGGAGTAAACAAAACAACGCCTTCATTTCTTCTGGTGTGAGACACTAATCTCAAGCCTTCTGCTTGCCTCTGTGATGGAAACATTTTGATCTGAAGTAACCAGTTAACCAACGTACCAAATCTTTATTGATGACTATTTGTTATATGCAAGTGGCTAATACTGAGCCTTTGTTAACACTGTTAACTAATTATTAACACTGATTTACTTTGCTTGGTCTGTGATACAATTGATTGTTTGAAGAAAAAAAACACTACCCCTCCAATTTGTTTCCTGCTAGCACTGTAATTACAGTTATTTCTGGATTTTAGAGCAGCAATAGGTACACAAATTCTGCAATCATCAGCCCCCTCCTCACCCATATAATTTCTGCCAAATTTGCAGATCAACAGAAGCCTACTTTCATGTCCTCTAATATTGTTTTATAAGATTCCATTAAATTTGAAATGGAGATTAACTGCTTACAATGGAGTAATATGCTGGTTCCAAATACACTACATAGTGATGATGCACTCAGTGGAAAACCTTTGCTTTTTTGAATGATGCATTTTGAAAAGAGGAGGCGGGAAACTGTAAGAACAAGTTGGTGCGAACTTACTTAAGGAAGGCTTGGACTCAGAGCAAGTGCGTTGAGAATTTTCTGTAACTGTTCACAGAGAAAACACTTGCCTGTGTGCAAGACAGCTTTTGTGCTTCTTTCAGTAAACATAAAGGAAGTGGGACCCATCTGTGTTATTTGTGTGACAGAACAAATAATATTGGCTTCAAAATATGACATCACAATACCTTCAGAAGCAAATATTATTCATGTATATGTAACACAATCACATAGGATAACTATAAACCAAAGGGATGGTCATATATTTTTCTTAATTGTGTTTTTAAATCTAAGCTTCTGCTATGTGTCAGAGATCCTTGGACATAATTTCCTCAAGGAAAAATACGAAAGGGTAAGACTTATCCCAGAAGCTTGGGATACTCAATTGCAATTCACTTTGCAAATGAGATATTCATAAAACTTAGGTGCTAGATGCAGAGGAAAATTGTCCCATTTGTAATCAAACCATGTGGCATAGATAAAAGTGCAAATTAATTTGATATTCTCACAGTTTAACCTTCTTCACCGTCACAGAAATCCTCCTAGGCTATTAGGTCAATATGCAACACCATTGCCAGCATTCCATGGGAAACTATGCTGGGAGTCTGATCGTTGTTCCCTCTTGCAGTTTCACACAGCAGGAAATCAAATTATTTAGGATCAAATGACTTGTGGCTGCAGTGCCAGTGAAATTAATAAAATTCGATGACATGTGAATTTGAACCTCATTTGGATTTCAGTGCTGGCATTGTATCTTGAAGCCAGAAAAGAATTCCTAAAAGGCAATTTGTATACAAGTGTTTCTGTTTGTGACTTAAAAATAGAATATAAATTCAGTGCAATTGCAAATATTATCAGATTCAAATGGTGTGATATGTGCCATAAGTACTGTTTTTCAGCTAAGAACCTGGAATGCAGATAAGCAAAATTACAGACAAAACTGATCCTTAAACTTGAATTAAGTGATCATTAACTGTCATGAATCCAGTGATAAAGAACATTTTCTTCCCTGTTTTTAGCCAACTGTAAACTTCTGTAAACCATGATTGCATGGTCAGCAGGTCTTGACATTTCCCCAATTAAAAAAAATTACTATGATGACTTCTGCCATGACACAATTTCATATGCTAAGTAAATGCATTCTGACAAATGCAAATCCACAGTTCCATTTCCATAAGATTTCCTCCAGGAAAAGATTTTATATACTTCTGCCATGACTCATGATAAATGCCTGAGCTTTAGGGAGGAAATTTATATGAAACCAAAAATTAAAGATATTACATCTACAACTATATTTGATATGAATGTGAATAGTAATTCCATATTAATGTAACTGTCATCTCTGTTGCCATTATTGGACATCTTTTATGGAAAGCCTGTATTTTTGGTTTTCTGAAAAACTCCCCAGAATATCGGTATGAGTATGTATATATGTAGAGGGAAAGGAGAAAGGGAGGTGATTTTTTTTTCATGATGCATACCAAACAAGAGGACAGAAGGTCTGAATGATTCAACTGCTCCCATGCTGTCTGGAGATCGGGACATGTGCTGCTGTTTTCTTGCCACATGGGATTTTTTGACACCAGGAGTATGAGAAAGTAGTCTTCATGTGGCTCTCTCTCAAATATTCAGCTCTTGTAACAATCTAAGAACACATTATATAAACAATCTAAAACACATTATATAAAATCAGCTATTTATACATTTTTTTTCTCTTTGTAAACTGTCTCCAAACACTGTTTGATGCACTGCTCTCTCAAAACATTCACGCACATCCACTTTCCTTCACATCCTTTTGTGCAGAAAAGCATCACCACCCAGCTAATTTTGACTTTGTGCCTGTTGAGAAAGGCTTTGGGGTCAATCTTACAGTTTTCAAGTAACTGCTCTCAGACACATGGTTTGCTGTATAACTAATGTTATGAACTTTGTCTTTTAGCTTGTATTGATACAGCATCTTTCTGTTATTTCACGCAGAGGTTTACTCTTGGCTTAGGGGTAGAGCAAGCAATTTCAGTGATTTACTTCAAGAATTTAAATACTCCTCTTTTTTATTCCACTGTAGTAAAGATTTACATGCTTAATTTAGGAAGCAGCAGCATTATATTGTTTAAGACACCTAGTGAATAATAAGAAGGCTGTGATGCACTGAGACCATTCCTGAAATAAGTCCTCTCTCCTGGACAGACATCAGTGAGCTTAAGTGAATCATTCCATCTACCTCAACTGAAGTGCTCATTCAAGAACCAACACTGCCAGCAGTCATTGTGTTTGTATTTGTAGTCTCTCTTGTTCTGAGGCTGGTCTGGCCTATTTCCTTCTACATTAAAAGAAATGTTTATGTTTTGCTAAGTTACTTTTTCAACTCACTGAGAAAGTAAAAAAAGAGAAAGTGTTGGGTTTTTTTTCCTATTGTTCTCTTTTGGTTTGGTCTTTTTTGGTCATTATATGAAAATTAAAGCTAAGAACCCATATAATTAATATTTTAAAATGTGACTCTACATGCAAATTTATGGAAAGTTTTCCAGAGCATCACTATGCTTTTCATTTGGCTAAATTACTTTCTCCCTTGAAACAATTGCTGAGTTAAGACAGAGAGAGTGGTCAAGGAAAACAGTGATTGGACCAAAAACTATGAAGATACTTTGGATATGGAGTGCTGTTTTCCTCATTGATTGGCTTGTCTCAAAAAATATGGCCATTCTTCTGACTGCCCCAATATCCATACTCTCTGAATATTACTTATTCCACTCAGCTTTGTATAACAGCCTTGACTTGAATTTTAATTTCTCATTGTACCCTGTCATGTTCTAGAAACAGATATCTTACATTTTCTGTGTGGTTACAAAGTCCACAGGAAAAAGGAATGCAGTAGATCCTCTACCACTTGAAATCTTTAAATCATATGAAGACTTTTAAGACCTATTTTAGCCTGGCCTGATGTGGCTTTTGAGTCATAACCCTACTGCACACCCGTGCAATGGGTGCAACGCCCATGGTGAGAAGTGACTCAGGGCAGGTCGATGGCACAGATACCTGATGGGGCTGGGCTAAGACAAGACATATCTGTACACTCCTGTTTGAATCACAGCACCACAGTTTCCATCCAGCTTTGGAGATAGTAAGGAGAATCTGGCACTTTGAACAGGTACAAGTTACTGGTGTTAAAGCGAGGGGACGAGACAACAGGCACATGCAGCAGAAATGAATGTCTCTAGTAAATCAACATGTCAAAAAAAAAAGTGTTGTAAAATGAAAGTAATTATGTAAGATTATGTAAGAAAGATGTTAAGATGATCTCATCTAGCAGTGAAATCTGCAATCATGGTGTCAGTTCTAATGGTTTTTGGCTGGAGAGGATCTCAACAGAAAATAATGTGTATGCACATGTGATGCTTATGCCTGCCTGCACATAAGCACATATAATACAACAAAAATTAAAAGTAACATTATTATACAAAAAAAGAACAGCATGGGTTATCAATATACACTAGTAAAGTGAGGCTGTCTAGTTAATATATGCTGGAAAACAATATAAATGGCCATTATCTAGCAAATGACATTATAACTTTCCCTTAAATTTTTCAGGCTTGGCCCTAATGGTATTACACACCTGTCTCTGGAGAAACCTGTAACAACAAATATGTTTACCATGTGTTTACTCTAACATTAAGTACTTTTATAAAGCTAATTTCTCATGGGTGAGAAGCTATTCAGAATCCTTTCAGAATCAATGAACAGCTGAAAGGTAGAAGGAGACAAAGAGGTAAAGCTGGTAGTCAACTGATAGTCATGACCAAGAGAGGTTACTAATTACTAGGGTGCTCTTAATACCATTTCTGTTTGGACCTTCTGTGCTGTTCAAAGCTGTCATTGAAGACATGGGAAAGGAGGTGAAGAAATTTGTGTGATCCTATTTTAAATTACACACTAAATACCTGATGGTACTGAAAAATGGAAAATAGTGTACGGGGAGAGTAATCCTAATTATCTGTAACAGAACAATTAATTACCACCACTTTGGAAATAGTTTTTGAAACCATTGTGCATAGCACTTAGATATTTTCAAAAAGTCAAGTAAAATGTTGGGAATTTTTATTATTGGGAGTGACAACAAAACAGAAAGCATTCTTACATCTTTTGTATATACTATAACTACATGCTGAATAATACTGACAGTTCTGCTACTTCAGCCCCAGAAAGTAACACAGAATTGTTTGAAAAATTATAAAGAGAAACAAGAAGGATCAGCAACATGGAGACACATTAATCTTATATGAGATTAAATTAGGGACTGTGGTGGAGGAAGGAGAAGATAGAATAATTACTTGCTCCAGTAAATGCCAGGAGCCAGGAGAAAACCCAATAGTTTTCATTGATTGCACTGTTTTCCAAATGCCTTCTCTTGGTCCCTGCTGGAGGCAAAATGTCCAGTTAAATTGATGGTTTGATCAGATGCACTATGTCTACTGTGTTGTTCTCAAGTGATGTTTTTTACATTGTGCATAATTCCTCTGTCTGGCTGCCTTCATGGGCATCTGGGGGGATAGTAAGAATGAAGTGACATGCCAAGGAAGGTCAAATCAGAATAGTCTGTTTTAAGGAAGAATCTCATGAGTTTTAGGGAGCACTCACACAGCTAAAATGCATAATGAATTATAAGTCTGATGATGACCTTCACCAGTTATATGAAATATGTATGAGCAATATTTCCATGTCTGTCCTGTGAGCTTGTGAAGGACAATTTTGCACTTCTTTCATTTTTAAGACAGCATCAATTTGTGGAAACAGAGTGATGGGAAATCACCATCTCCATAATTATCATGTTTCCTGCTCACTGCTGCTGCCCCTGTAATGACATAATCAGTCACTGAGTTCTGATGCTGCCCAGCTAATTTTTGTACTTTGGCAGTATCTGTTACCTTAATTGTCATGGTAACAGATGGTTTTGACTTCTTATTAACCTATTTTAACATTACATGACTAGGAAGGGCCATGAAAGAAATAATAACAAAAGTGTTTCAATAATCTCCTCATGCCTGGGGACAAATACTTAGGAATAACACTTCCTTTTCAAAAGACAGAATAAAAACAAATATATTAGGCTTACTCAAAAAAATATGTTAGAAGAAAATAAGATGAAGAAGTATGAAGTTTTCTGCATCTTTCTCAGATATATAGTTGATGTTTCATATAAATTAGGGTCTATGAGTCAAAACTGAAAAGAATTTTTAATACAGATTTCATTATCAGCATAATAATAATGCCTTTAGTCTGAAAGGCACAAACTATTACTTGATCAAACAAATTATCCATAATAAGAATCACATTGTGCAAAGGCCTACATTATTTGTGCAAATGTAATGAGTTTTTTGATGATTAAGAAATCTAGATTATGTGCAACTGAAAGCATGTAGTTAACAACAAAATCAAAAGGTTTTGTTCTTTATTCTATACTGCTAAATAACTGGAATCTTTGATGTATTTGGTAACATACTATCAGATTCACTTTTAAAAGCTTTATCTCAGATCTACCTCAAAAAGTACCCTTTTTTACTGTAGCATTTAGCATTTTGTCAGCCAACATAACAAAGACCTTAGAAAAGCAGTACACACATATAGCATTGTATGCACAGAGCATCAGTGCTCTTCAGATACTACATTCTCCTGGGAATTTTCAATATCTTTTGATTCAATTCAGATAGATTAAAATTTCATTTATTTTCTTAGCAACTTAGGAATGTAGCCCTTTTAATCTTGTTTTCCTTAATATCAAAGCTTTTTTTTTTTTTTTTTTCACGAAGAGTACCCCTTACTGATGCAAAATATCTTTATAGCATATTGAAACCAGAAAGCAGTATGGTTTGGGGGTTTTTTTTAACTACCAAAGATTCTGTAACTGATTGATAAATAGTGATTATTCAGTGGAAAAGTTAATCTTTTCATGAAAACACCATCCAAAATATCCCTTGCAAATCAATTTATCTAGCTGCAGGTTTGAGCCCTAGCAGAGCTTGCTGTAGTGGTTTGAGGTGCCATCACCTATTTATTCCTACTCACACCTGGGATGGGAGAATGTAATAGGGGACCAGCCCCCATGGGCACAGCTCACAGTCTGAGAAAGAATCTCAGCCTCACCTTCAGAAACTAGCACATGAAAACTGAATTGCAAGGGCTGGAAACAGTTTCTTTTGTCAACTGTGCTTTAGGGGCAGTCATGCCTGGTGAGGAGGTGGGAGAGACAGCTGGCAACGGCAATGCCTTCAGCCTCGGCAGTGAGAATTTTTGGGAGAGCCTTGGTACAAACCTTGACCCTGGGGGGCTGGCGGCAGCTTCATTGCTTTGTAGGAGGTAATGCAGCTCTCAGCTTAAATGCCTGACTCCTGGAGAGAGGATGTAAACGCTGCTATGAGGTGAAGAGACAAGAGTAGCAGTGAATGCCATGAAACAAGACAAAAAAATAAGTTGCATTCTTTCTGCAGGGTAGGGCGCAATGATATGTGTGCTGAATGGAAACACAGATACACTGCATCGCAATTTTATTGATGGTAAATGGTGTTAACTTAGCTCGTTCCATTTCTTTGGAAGGAGAACTAGTTTTCTAGGAGAAAATAAACGTGGGGAGCCTAAGGAATGTGGCATATCACCTGGGGAAGCCAGCAGAGATGGGGAATTCGGGGCATGGATGGAGAGTGATGGAAGCAAGACGGTAAATTATAGAAAGCTGACCCACAGGAAAACGAGCAGCTGCTGAAGGGCTGGCCTTGGAAAGTGTTTTACCTGGTGTGAAAAACGCCAATCACTTGGTTTTTAAAATTTTAAAAGTTTTAGTAATAATAAAATGGTTATAAAAATAATAATACGAGTAAAAAAGTTTAGAGTTAGGACAATTACAAGACAATAGAAAAAGCAAAGAATTACAGATGTCCGGATGTTCTTGGACACTAAGTCACGAAAAGCATAACTAGTGAACAAAGGAATCACCCTTAAAGCAATACACTTGTTGCATATTCATCTATCATATATGTTGTATGTCAACTGTTTCCTTTAATCCCCTGGAATCTTCCAGTCTGAGCGAGGCCTATAGAAATTAGCTTCTTCTGATAAGAAGCCATAAATTCCTCTCCTTTGGAAGATTTAGGTGTTCCTCGAAGTGAGTATCTCATTCCTAAAAAAAAAAAACAAAAACAGAATTCCCCCACATACATAGTCTCTATTTTAACATTAGGTTGTAACCTAAAACTACGTAAGATAATTAATATAGCATAACTTTCTAACATTACACCTATAATTTTCATTGTAACATTTGCGAAAAGCCAATCTTAAAATACGCAACTATCGCACCTAGCAAACTCAGTAACGCCCGTGCCGCGGGAAGAATTCACCCACGGCACGGCGCGGCACGGGGAGAGGGGTCCCGGCAGGGCAGCAGCACTCCGCTCCCGCAGCATCCCGGCCGGGCAGAGCCAAGATGGGCGGGAGCACCGCCCCGGGGCGGCGGGAGGCGGCGCGGCCCGGCGGGGCAGAGCCACCTCCGCCCGCCCCTCGCCGGGCCCGCCCGCCGCGGCCCCGCGGCTCCGCCGGCTCCGAGCGCCCACAGCAGCGGCAGCGGGTGAGTGCCGGCGGGCGGGAGCGGGTCGGGGACAGCCGTCCGTCCCTCCGTCCGACCGTCCGTCCCTCCGTCCGACCGTCCGACCATCCGTCCCTCCCTCCCTCCGCGCCGGGGCAGAGGCGCTGCCCGCGCCGCGGGTGCGGCTGCCGCTCGCCCGGGCGAGGCCGCTTCCCGGTGCTCCCTGCGCCGGCGGCGGCGGGAGCGGATCCCGCCGGGATGCGGGGAGGGAGCCGCGCTCTGCCTCGCAGCGCGGTGGGCGCCGGGGCCATCAGTGCCTGCGAGGGGACAGGTCGGCGCCGTGGGTGACAGATGCGTCCGCGCGGGTGTGTGCTCGCGGCGTTCGGCGCGTTCCTGCCATATAAGGAGAAGTTTAATTTCCATTCCACATACTGCCTTGCAACAGTGTATTGGCGTCAGGAGTACCAGAGTCTAATAGCTGGCGTGCACTTTTGATAGTCGGTGTGTTGAGCATCTACAGTATAAAACAAATATTTGAGTTTTGAAATGCCGAGCATCCCTACTCCTTGCTCAGCCATGCTCCTATGATCTCAAAAGTCTTGCCTAATAATGTAGAATTTAACATTTTTTGTTCTAAATAATGCTGTTTATATTGATGATGTACGTGTATGAAAATAATTAGGAATCAAAGTGAATTTAAAGAGCTGAACGTAAAAATGAGCCTTTAAAGTGAGAAGAACGTCTTTAAAGAGCAGATAATTATGCCGTTGTGATGACCAATATCAAAACTGGCGGTCTGACAAATAAAAGGAGTGTAAGCTTTCTAAGAGATGGGTCATATTTTCCTTGCTGACTTGATCTGTTTAGTGCAGAGTCCAACGAAATCCGGAAGTTTGTGGAGTTCACCTAAGGCAGTTGCAGCTGTGCAGCCCTGCTGCCCTGCCCTTTGCAGCGGTGGTCCCACGGCAGCACATCCAGTGTCAGTGTCACCTGTCGGTCTGCAGCTGATACCGTGCACTAGGGATGAACTTGTGGTTCACCTGGGGCTTTGCCCAGAACCCATGCTGATAATTAAGCTTGCTCAGTTTTGCATGTTAAGAAGAAAAAAATTTTTGCACGTTAATTTTGGATCTAAAAATCAGGCTGTGCTGCAAAGGATTTTTTTTCCTCTTGTGTAAATCATAAGGGGTCAGGAAGTGGAACTACATCACCTTTACCAATTTAATTCAATTAAAAAAAAAAAAAAAGGAGGGGAAGCTTTTCTCTTAGGAAGAGTTTGTGATACATTCAAATGTCTACTTTTTAACTCCACTTTCATACTAGTGCAGAAGTCCCAGTTTCTTGAAATACTCACTGAACCCTTTTTAGCTAGTGCTCAGCTCCAGAAGCTCTCAGTGGCTTTTGTTCCAGGCTGCATTGTTGGCACTCGTGGAAGCTGCATTTGATGCTTTGCTTTGTTTGTGATGCCCAGTTTCTTGTGCTTACCTCAGTGCCAGTTTTTGCTTAAGGGCTTCAGCATCTAAAGGTTTCATTGTGTTGGTGCTGTTTTGCACAGGATAGGCCATAAAACACCATTCAGGTGTCTGCAGTTGTCAACCTTGGGCGCTTTGCAGCCAGGTAGTGTTGTGTGTAACTGTAGTGCTGCCAAATGCTGTGCTACATATGGCTAAACTGTTGTAAGACATTGGTGCAAATTGCTGAAAAGAGGTGCCCCAGATAGGTTTGGCAGTGTAGTGAATTCTCAGGATCATTTTGAATGGCAAAAATGTTGATGGCCTTAGGTCACTTGCATAGTTTGGATCAGTTCTGCTTTCAGTAGCAGGTATGCAGGAGTTGCTGTCCTTTCAGACACCATGTGTGTCTGTAACCAGCAATACATGTCTGCAGTATCTTCCCAGCATATGTAGAAAGCTGTGGTGTGGTTTAAGAAACCAAACCTACCACATATCCCAGAGAGAAATTTAAAGGCAGATGTTCCATTTTAATTGAGGCCATCGATGGAAAGTTGCAAAGCCCCTGAAGACCTGTAATGTTAGTGAGTTGCTCTGATTCTGTGGCAGCTTAAGCTCATTCCTTAAAACAAACAACTCTCCTCTTCCTTGACCTTTCCACATCTGTTATATTTTGAGACTGGCTCATTGTATTTATGTATAGAACGTAACAAGATTGTAACTTCTGTTCTGTTCCCTTCAAATGCAGAGCTGCAGAGGCTCTTTGTTCAAGACTAAAATCCTAGATTATCCTGTAGACGTTCATCTCCAGGCTACTGGGATTTATGAAGTGTTGTGACATTCCTAAAGAACTGAGAATGTGCCAGAACAGTGCAAAGGATTTACAGGATTCCTTATAAATTTCTAATTTTTCTTTTCCTTTTAGATCACAATGAATGTGGAACATGAAATTAGCCTCTTAGTTGAGGAGATTCGGCGGCTGGGGACCAAAAGTAAGTATTGTAGTATCTCTGTATGGATGTGGTCACAGTAGAGATGCATGTATGTACATACATGCCACCATGCATGCATGTCATACAAATGTAGTCATGCTACATCAAACTAAGTACTTGGCAAATTCAAATAAGCAGGTAACCTGAAAATGTGCATATGTACTTCATTTTGGACTGTAAGGTACTGCCTGGGTTCCATCCTTTAAAGTAGTTCTGTTATAAATTTAAGCATTTAAGCTTCTGCAGCAGAGAGGATATAGGCCTGAAATTCTGCTCCCTGAATCCTGAATCAGCCACGAGAGTTACCTTTTCTTTAGGCTTTCAATACTTGCTACAGTCACCACAGAAGAAAGCTGCACCTTCTCCTTCCACCTCCTTGCTTGGTAACTTCTTTACTTCAGAATTCATGTGTTTCAATTCTGTTCATGATCTTATTATTTGGAAAAAATTGGTCCACATGACTAAAACTAATCCAGGAGTTATATATGTAGTTCCAACTTCCTTAAATTTGCTTAGAAGGTACTATTTTCTCTTAAGATTGTTTTTCATTGCTAAAACTCCTATTTCTTTCCAAATATTTATGCAGTTTGTGGATGTGCTACCTGCTCCTATATGTCAGTTCTGGTGCCATTTGTTCAGTTCCACTTGTTTTTCAAAACCTGAATGCATATGTACATCTTGCATTTTGTATGACTGTATCTGCCTTTTAGGAATAACATGCCTTTAACATATCTTTTTAAATTTTTGCTTTGTGTGAAAATTCACATTGCAGCCTTTTCAATGTGACCCATAAAGATTAATGAGTGAAAAAAATATTTTAATGTATGGTTTAGATATAGGTTGGAGGAGCAGGGTGTTGGATTTAATCCTTATAGGTCTCCCTCAGTTTGAGATATTCTAGGATTTTAATTATTTAAAACTAATTTCCTCCAAACACTGTGAAGAGGTTCAATAGCCTGTGCTTGTCATAGGTTTCAGATCATCAATAAAAGTAAACAGAGCAGATATATGGTCCTTGATACAAGTGTCTGGAAGGAAAGGCAAAGTTAGATTAGGCAGGAGTTCTGTCTACTGTTTGTCATCAGCATTCATAATATGATCCCAAACAAACTGGAAAACACAGTGGAGCTTGCTTTCAATGTTCTCTGTGTCACCTTATCTTCCCAGTAATCTCCTAACTTGAAGGAAATCTATATTATGTCTTTTATTTAGATGCTGATGGACAAGTGAGCGTGAAATTCGGTGTGCTGTTTGCTGATGAGAAGTGTGCCAACCTCTTTGAAGCCCTGGTGGGGACACTTAAGGCAGCCAAACGACGGAAGATTGTCACTTACCAAGGAGAGCTGCTTTTACAGGGTGTTCATGACAACGTGGATATCATGCTGCTGCAGGACTGAGGCAGTGCTTCAGCTATGTGTTCATGGAATTGCTTGAAACAGTTTGATCAATCAAACGATTGTTTGATTTGCCACATACTCTTAATAAGGCTGATCATTCCAAGGCATTTTGATGTATTTTCTATATCTTTATAGTCAAAAGAAAACTGTCCTTTTTTAGAAAACATTTCCTTTTGTAAGTCTTCCTAAAATAGTACTGTATGTGAGTAATGTAAAATATGCCAGATCTTTTTCTCTTTTTTTTTTTTGTCCTTTTTTTTTTTTTTTTTTTTTTTTTTTTAATCTCAGGTAATTCTCTCTCTGGTTGTTATTTTCAACATGTGAAGAAGACGACTGGTAATTTAATATTTACAAATGAAAATGTGCCATGAAAGTATAAAATAGAAGCACATACTTAAATTTGTGTTACTCTTACTGCTTTGGTTTCTCTTTTTATTTGCAATCTGAAATGAAAGCAAACTGAATTACTGCAAGGAGCATATTTAGGCAACTGTTCAGAAAGCACAACAGTGAGATAGAAATAATTTTGCAGCGTGATTCAGTAGAAGAATGACTGGCCTTTGGATGACCAGATTGTGCAGAAAAAGCCATGAATGTTAAATGTACCTCATTCATCTGTGGCACAGTCATATACTTTCATTTTCTTGTCCTCTAGACTTGTGAAGGAAGTAGGTGAAGGTTCCCTGAATGCTTTCATGCAGTGTTAACTCGAAGTTAGTACAGCAGCTTCAGGCTGTGATTCTTTTCCTCATACAAGTCCTACTTTCTCTAAATCTCTCCAGGCAGATTGTGGCAGAGGAGGGGAAGAAAAAAAGCCTTTTTGATTGTTTTCTAGCTTACTGCCAAGTCTTTTTATCAGGTAGAAGTGTACCCTCCAGCAGGGAGAAAGTGTTGCTGCATAAGGAAAGCAGCCATGGGTAAGCAAGCTACTTACTGCTCTGTGCTTACACTCCACAGCTGCAGTTCTTAAAGTTGCAGGATAGGTGAATTTCCCTTAGCAGCCTTTTACAAGTGCAAAATTTGAAAAATTTGTTTGAAAAGTGTTTCCTCATTTACAGATCCAGCAAATACACGCATTGTTATGGAATCTCTGCAAAGCTGCGTAGTTCCAGCTGCTGCCCATTTCGTCTTGTTTTGTTCTGCTTTGTGCAACAGGAAAACAACTTAGATCCTGTGTGCAAACAGATCTGGGCTGCCTCTGCTTGTGCTGGCCCCAGAATCTGGAGAGCAGGGAAGTGATACGCAGAGAAACTTGAGCTGTCTGGGTCCAAGCCAGCTGGAGTGTGGGAGCAGAGCAGGAGCTCAGCACAGCTTACTGGCTCCAGTGCTCTGCCACTCTGGTGCAGCTCTTCTGCTTCCAGATCTGAGCTGGCAAGTGCCTGCACCCTTGTGCTCCTCAAGTAGAAAGAAGGGGGACAGAGACCCATGCCTCCTGCCAGAGGGGTGAGACCAGACAGCTGTGAGTTGCCAGATAACTACAGCTGATTTTTCTTCTGCTTCTATTTTGCTGCAAGGGACTGGATTGTCTGGATTCACAGAATAGCCTGAGTATGCTGACAGATACCAAGTGCTTTTTGATTGTCTGAGATGCCAGTTTTGGTACAGAGGGTACCAACCTATCCCAGACAGGAAGTAGCTCTCTGTGCAAGCCCATGACAGCTCTTTAAACTCTGAAGGGTTCAGCCTTGAAAATTTAGTAAAAACCAAACCAGTAAACGTAAGGCTCAGTGCTGAGTTGGAGCCAAAACAGGACTATGGAGAGACCTTTATGTCTCTCTTACTTTAGATTTATTTTAACAATACTAATAAAAGTGTTCAGGGCTTCTGGGAACACCATGTAAAAAGAGACAGAGAAACTTGGAATTAAAATAAATCTGTAACAATCAGAGGAGAATGTGGCTTGTGTACTGCCAGAGGCAGTTGAGTTTCATTTTCTCTCTGATTCTGAAAGCAGGAGAGGAACAATAGGAACAAGGATGTATATCTAAGAATTTGCCTCCAGTGCAAAGTTTAATCCAGTATCTACTGGCTTCAGAATTGCGTGGGGTTTTCACTTCAGGTTATATACAAGCACTGTTGACTTTGTAATTTATTTTTTTCCACAGAGAAAATCAAATACTAACATTTCTTCCCATGCATGGGACAACGTATCTTTTAAGGAAACAATTTCCACAGCAAATGGCCTGGACATGAGACGTAGTTCCTGAAGCACTTGATACAATAATAGAAAGCTGGGGGAAGGAATTAGCTATTTCTATAACCAGTAGTACAATCAGCACTCCTCTGTGATGCGTTTGTGATCTTGCCAGCTATGGGTCTGAAGGAAGTTTGCAGGTCAGCCAGGAGCACCAGTCATTCCAAAACAGAAAGTAATTCTGACTGTGGGGAAGTAGGAAGAATCAGAGATTTTGGACAACAGCATAAGATGTATCAGTGGCTGTGACCTGCCTTGGATAATGCTGGCAAATCAGTGGAAGTGTAGCTAGGCTAATTCAGTCTTCGTAAGATCTGAGAGCATGGTGGAAACTTGAAGAGAGGTTGGATGAGCTCCAGGCAAAGCTAACCGATACAATCTAAGATGTCACCTGTGCATGTCTTCAGATGGGACTGTTAGAGTAGCTGATGGAGTGTGTGCACTCACACTCACTCTGCTGTTTCTGTACAAAGTCCAGTAACTGGAGATAAATGTGCTTTTCAAAGGAGTTTTAACTAAGCTGTGAAGCTGCTGAGGTGCAGGAATGTATAACCTCTTGTAGGGGGGTGGTGACATCTTAAACTTTGCAGCTATTTCTTCTGTGAGCATAGTTATTTTAATTTTGTTTGTTTGTTTTGCTAGGAGCATGAGCAAAGCAAGGATTGAAATATATGCAACACTATATTTTATGTGCCTCTCTAATTGGAATGAATTTTGAAAATTCATGTTGTGTTTTGCTTGTTTCACATGTTCCCTCCAAAGCTTTGCAGGAGATAGTATTTCTGCTCTGAGGGATTTCACTTGATGACAGCAATGTCACTTTTGCCATTCATTCCTGTGTAAATCTTTGCCACAAAAAACAAAAACAAAAAAACCCCAAAAAACAAAAAACAAAAACAAAAACAAACAAACAAACAAAAAAAAAAACCAACACTTGAAGGAAATAATAATAAGAAGAGAAGCAGGAAGTTTTTACATACTGAAAACTTATTATATTGCCACTGATATTTAGTGGTTTAATTTTAAATTAGTTGGATGTTTTATAAATAGGCTGAGATTCTCCTCTACTCTGGCAGCACAAAATATTAAGCATGTTTAAACAGTTTCAGAGCCTTTGCTAAGATGGCACCACATGATTGTCACAGGACTGTCCTTATGGCTCAATACCAAAACACTAAAGCTTAATGATATCTTTGTATATCTCCACCTACTATATAAAACAGTCCTAAAAGTTTGTTCCACAGTCTCCAGCATAAGTTATGTTCAGAATTACTTGAAAATCTTTTGTCTGATAACATGGTAGGAATCATGCTTTCAAGGACTTAAAAAAAATCTTGTGTTTCTTTTGGAAACTGGCGAAGTCAGTAATTTTGCAAAATTCATTCTGCCTTTTCTATCAGCAGCAAAAACCACAGCAGTTTAGATCTCCTAATGATTTGATTTTTAATGCAAGATATCTTCATCATTTTGATCTGAAATGGCATTCTCAAAGAAAGTCAAGAGCAAGTTGAAGAGTTGCTCCAGTGCAATGATTTCCAGGATTCTGTATAGTCAGTATTTCCAGGTAACTCTAGTTTAAAAATAAGTCAAATGGGTTATTTGAGGATAAGTGCTTGACAGTGTTTCTGGAAAGCAGTGTTTCTAACATCTAGTTACATAAACTGCTTAATGTGAAATTATTCTAATAAAGTTTTCCTGAGGGTGGTGGTTCAGTTTAGTTCTGCCACTCTGAGTACAGCTCTAGTCACAAATGCTTATTTAAGCAGCCCAAACCAGTCTGCTTGCACACATTTTGAGTAATACACCAGAAGCAGCATTATCTTCTGGTGTAGCCTAGATGTCATTGCAGATTATGCTTATCTCTGCCAGAGCACCTGAGTGACTCAAATACAGCCTGGTAACCTAGAGAGGGAGTCGTTCGACCTACAAATGCTCTGCTGAGTCTTGTCACATCAGATCCAGATTAAAACTCCTTTCAGAGAAATGCTTAGAGTCAGACCTGAGCATTTTCCAGTACAGCATTTTCACAAATATAGAGCATTATGTCCATGACCTTGTTCCATTTTGAAGTTTCTTCCTGCACAACCACTGAAAGCTGAATGACACTAAGGGTTTTGCTGCCACCTTGCCATGCTTAAAGCTCTTCTGCAGAGAGGACAATGGTAGGTACCATGTAATTGTATATGCATACTATGCATACTTATTGGTACAACAGGTACTCAAAATCTGACTACTTTTTTCCCAGTCGGGAAACATGCAGTAAAATGACAATTATATTTGAATACAGTGATCTGCATTTCCTGGTCTTTGCTAAGTCTGCTAAATCCCACAGAAAAACATATTAGTAAAATTGATAGTCTGTATCTTGCAGAATTAGGTCTTTTTCAAAGTTTTGGTAATAGAAGACATATGCCTACCAGGTCTTCATTAGTCAAGAGGCCTTGGTCCATCTCTGCAGCTGATGTTCTAAAAAGCTTCCTTTATAAAATTATATTTTGGAGCCCAGTATGATTTTCTTGGAAATCTGCTTTCAGTTTTCTTAGGAGAAAAAAACAAAGTCAACAGTTATTGAAGACACTCACCACAATTCATCAGGACTTCAGCACCCTGAAGCAGTTCACACAGAAGTTAAGATACAAACATAGAAATAACTGTGTTCCAGGTAACTTCAGTGGCATGGGAATATTTAAATTCAAGTATGTGACATCTTGCAAGGTAGTCTAATAGCTCCAAATCCACAGGCACCAAAGGTTTCACTGGAAAACTTTGCTGGGAACCTAAAATCATGCAAACCTTCCTATACCCGGAGAAACTGCCACCTTGTCTCCACTGAGCACCAATGTGACACAGGGTGACACATGACCACAAGGAATCAAGACACACATGTCTAAAGTCAACCAAGGATGTGTGCTGGGAAGCTGGGACACTGAGTAGTCCTTAGCTTTATACAAAAATGTCTGTAATTTTCTCCTTAAGCACCCACTCAGACAACATTCATTATCTTGAGGAATTGGTTCTGGCCTGAAGGGGGTGAGAGCATCAGCAGTGGGTGGGTGCAAGTTGCTGCCAGGCCCCTGCATGGCACATGGTGTGCCAAAAAATGTCAGCAGGTGAAGAAAAATTGCTGTGTGAATAGCTGTGCCTCAGGCTCCTTGGGAAGCTGGTCTGTGCTTCTGTGTCAAGCAACACTGAGGTTGAACAGTTTGCTCAGCACCAAGAGTGAGATTCCCTAACCTGTGTCTTCGTGTCTGGAAAACAAAGGCTCTCTGTGTGCTCACATTTGCATTGTGTTCCACTCAAGCATGTCCAGCCAGCTGGCCCCATAGCAGGAATCTGCTGTAGTGGGACTTCTCAGAGTTGTTTTCTTCTCTATGAACACTTTTGGCAGTTTATAAAGTCATAGAATGTTTCAAGTTGGAGGGCACCCATAAGTTTGTAGCACACATTTCTTGGTTCCCTTTCAGACACCTTGCATAGTGAGAAAAAGATCTCCCAGTCATGCCTGGGACCCCATTCATAGATGTGCACCCTAGTATGGGTCTTGATGGCTTTATTGACATTACTGAATACATCTTGTCTCAAAAGTATAAGAACACGAGGCACAGAGAATGAAGGGTTAAAGCATGGCAACACCACAGTCCCACTGCCTTTGCTAAGTTTAGGCCTGCACAGGACGTGCTTCCCCTACATTTTGAAAGCAGCCAAAGACAGCAGGGTTTGCATTTGGATGTAAAAGTCAAACCTTCCTCCCTGCGGTCTGCAGCCCGCGCGCCAGCAGGATGTTGTGGTGGGTGACAGCCAGGGGTGAAGCCCTTCTGCAGAAAAGAAAACAAAACCAGTTCATGTCAGCAGAAGCAAGAGGGAGTAAATGATACAAACACAGCTAACTAAATGATACTGCAAATTTTTGCTTTATGGCAATCCAGACTTCTCGTGATCGTGCAAGCACATATTTTAAATTTCTGTTTTGAACAAAAAAAGAAACATCACTAAAGCTGTCTAGAAAACTCCTGACTTGAGCTGTTCCTTGCAAGTCGAATGTGTTGCTATCAAGTCTCATGACAGTTTCCTTTAAATTTCAGAAACAAAACTAATCATTTTTGCATTGTTAGTTACAGACAATGTCAATAATCTTGGCCAGTTAATGATATCTTTAGGGTAAAATGCAGACAGTTGGCATTTTATCCATTTATAATAATTTTTTAAATGGCAGTGCCATCCCTTCTCTCCCTCTCTGCCTCTCCCACACACACTCAGCATTTTATGAGTCAGGCTGCAAGAATATCAAGAGGCTGATGCAAAAATTAGAATTTGGAAAGTTCTTTTTTAAAGAATACTTGAGGTACATTTTCTTTGCCTTCTTTACTTTTCTGGTCATATTTCCCAGCTGCTGTCTGCAGTACAAGAGTAATGTTTTCATTAAATCTAATATCTTGAGGGTATTGTATGGCTAAGGTGAAGCCACAAAAGAAATACATTTTCTTTGCATCAAATTTCTAAGAATGATTCTGTATCTTATAGAATCTTTATTTTTGCAAGCATCTAGAAGCCAGTGGGGCAGTTCATATGAGATCAAACCATGTATTAGGCTGTGAATATAGAAGCAAAGAAGCAATAAGTGTGAAAATCTTGAGTTTTATTACTGCACTCACTATCTAAGCACATTCCCATCCTCAGCACAGATCATGTGTGAGCCACCCATGCGTTACATCATTATCCTGTGGCTTCACAACCACAGTAGCTGGGGCTACCATACCACTAAACCAGATGGTACCAAGGCCACAGCTTGGACATAAAATCATACCCTAGACACATCTGTCTCATGAGAATGGTTTGTATTACCAGTTTAACCCATTACCATTACCATTTAAAAAAATCTACCTGGCATGAGCTGTGTTTCAGGTTTAAAGGTTCATTGGGTTAGTACAGCTGTGAAGGCTGCTGAGTGATCTGGTCACCTGGTTGCTGGAAGGCAGCAAGCCTGGGGGAGAAGCTCAGAGAAAATTTGAGAAAATCTGAGAAAATCTGAGGTTCTACTGGGTGCTCTGCCCAGGCTTGCCCATGGTTATGAGAAGACTCTGCTCCAGAGACACTGTTGTCTCCACCATGGATGCACCATGTAGTTCCTCCTCACCTGGAGGTCCACAGTGTGAGGGGTGAGCATGATACTTCCACCTCCCAGCCCTGAGATGTGCCTTTTGGGGTGACTATCCAAGACAGTGACTATCTCTGCCCTTGTTGGAGAAAATAAAGTGTGAGTTTGTGCCTCTATAACACCAGCAGTCCATTTTACAGGTACTTATTCTCTTTTGTTTTAGTATCTCTAGGGTATGCCCAAACAACATAACCGTACCTATTATAGTACAAAATATCTCCATCTTTGCATAATGGGTAGACAAAACAACCTTTTGCATTCTTAGCCCAAAGATCTCAGAAGATGTTCTCATTAAGGCATATGTTCACAGATCCTATCCCTATGACTTTTCTGGTAGCACCAGGGCTTTTTGGTGGAAAATCTCCAGAGTAAGTATTGTTCCTTTGAATTTGTCCAATTATGCACCACAAAGCCAGTCCTGACTGGAACATCGGTTTTACAGAAGTAATGGTGCAAATGATAGTATAATCTAGACTTTCATTTAGTTGCTTTCCAAATATTTTTCTTGTCAGACTTTTTATTTTCCACTATTACAGCAAAAAGATTTTTAAAAATCCATGTAAGACATTGTTTTGCACTGGGTTAGTGGTAAGGTGTGAGAGAGATGAAGAGAAATACAGTGCAGGGCTCTTTCTGGATTTCAGAAAGAATGGCTGACAACAAGTAGATTAATAAAATAGCCCTTTGAATAAGAAAATAAAGAGAGAAACATAGTATGTAATACTTAAGTCCCCACAGAATCAGACAGGCCCCATATGTATTTTCTCAGGGCAGAACCTTCTAAGGAAAGGTTCTTCCTTTATGATCCTTTAAGCTAGTAAATAATTTCCTTATAAAAAACCCAAGTCTTTTCCTGAAGGTTGATTTCATGAGAGCTTTTCACAGCACTTTCAGATGAGGCCAAGGCCAAACAGGATTATATAATTGCTGGTACCAAGGGCAAGCTGCCCACAGGCTCCTCTCTGAATAAGTTTGTCCCATGGTTGAGGCATCAATCTGTGCAGCACAGCTAAGGCTGAAGGCCATGGTGGATATGCAATGTGGCACAGCACAGCCTGGGACTGCTCAGGTTTGCTGTGAAGGGCAATTGATTCCTTGATGCACAACCTCCTCCTGGTTAGGATCACTACAGAGATGAATTCTAGTTGATTCCTTCTAACACTCCTCCTTGTCTCACTTCTGAAATGAACTCATATAATGTACCAGTGAAAATGCGAAGAAAAATTGGGGAAGTACATTCAGATGTTGTTTTCAAGTAGAGGAACTGGTCTTCATGAGAGCTTGAGTGTTTCATGTCTGGCATGAAAATTAAAAATTGTCCCAATGGGAATTTTGCCAAATACACATTTTCTATGATGTAAAAACTACATCGTATCACATAGAGTTAGGACATCAAAATTTACCTAATCCTGCTTGGTGTCATGTGCTGTTTCTGGGCCTTCCTCTTGCAAAATTTTGGTCTTTTCTGATTTCCAGAGCTGCCAGATACTCTAATATTGGCCCATTTTTTACTGACTCAGACTTTTCTCCACCCTGTCATGTCTAAACGGTCAATTCACCACCCATGGACCAGACTGAGGGAGCTGTGGTTACAGTCAGGGAGGAAGTGTGCAGCAGTGGCAGGGTTTCATTTTGTAATACTCACTTGCTTTATTCCAAAAGACATGCTCTTTCCTTTAGTGTCCTGCCTTTATTTTTCACAGAAATTTCATTTCCTACATGGTGGAACAAGTGAAGCAATGAGCCTCATTAATTCCCAAACTGGCTTCTTTTTCTTATCACTGTTCTCCCTGTATGACAAGATCCCTGTAGAAAAAAAAGAATAATATTTAATTATGGGTTATCATCAATTGTACATACACTAGAATTCAAATTAAGGCTCTATGGAAGATGCCTTTTATAATTCTAGAGTGTTTAATCTCGTTCTAAAGCGTATCATGGAAGTGTTGTATGATGAATCTATACACTCATTGATAAGCATTATCTCCATGTTGATAAGCATTTCTACATACAAATCCTTCACTAGGAAGATAGAAAACAGGTCTCACTCTGGATCTGTGTATGAGTTGTTGGTAGCACACTCTATTCCACCCCTTCACAAAGGCTTGTGCTCCATTATTTTGGCACGATACTGATGGGGCAAATGCAGATGGCCAAAGGACTCTAGCAATGTGAAAAATGCTTGTCATCCAAGCTTGAGTGGAGCTCCAGAGGAAGCAAGGCAGCGCCCATGTCACTGCTCCCTGCTCCAGACTTGCAAAGGCCTGCCACGAGGCACAGGTAGCAACTGAGCTCCTCCAGAAAAGGCCAGATATCTTTTGCAATAGCAAAAACGAATCAAGCTAAATATGTAGCTTCTCACAACTTGCACATAAAAGTTCAGTTTGCTCTCTCTTGTCATTCTGACTGTTCTAAGTCATGGCAACTAAGTCATGGCAAAAGGCAGGGAAATTTCTTCAGAAGAATGATTTTGGTGTGCTTAAAATTTGGTAAACTTAGAAAAGTGTTTTATTCCTTTTTTCCCTTTTCCAATGGCTTTTAGAAGCAAATGTAATCTTTAAACACATCCTGTCTGATCCTGTGTCATTAATGACATCTTACAGAGCATCACCAATCAACAGCTGTTTGTTCCTAAATCCTTTTTTAGGGATTTCCTTTCTTAGCATTTCATATTAGCACAGTACAAGATCTCAGAGAGCGTGAGACTTTTATAAATAATACATAAACTGGATGCAAAATTTGTTTCCCCTCCAGTCCTCAAGACTGCCTATGATCAAGGTTAGGGGATGAGATGGTAAAGATTATAGTTTTCCTACACTCTGGCTGATGTTGCTTATAGGAATGAAGCTGCTGTGCTCCCACTTTTTTCCACTTCCATTTTATGTAACTTACACAGTTTTGTAAGTGTTCTTGATCTTTCCATCTTTTTTTCCATCCTTATTACAGCTTCTTGTGGAAGGAAGAATGTTGTCTCTCCAGCTTCTTTTCCCTTGCAGAACAAAGCATTCCTCCATTGTGGCTTTGCATTTCACACAGATGGCAAAGTTACATACAATATTAGTAGATCAAAAAAGGTGTTTGAACTCAGTTTGCACAACAGCAGGTGATTACATCAAATGCAAACTGCTGTATGATTAAACCTAATATTTCTAAACATATGCTGAGATAGAAAGGGTAAGTTTTATTGGAAGTTTTCCAGGAGAAATAATTTGATTTTGCAGCTTATATTTTGATGTTTATTGAACATGTCTCAATCAGAGTTGTAAGATTGGGCTCAATATATTCAAAGTGGTTTGAATCTTTCAAGATCATGTCTTTTTTCCATTTCCAAACCCAATGGCTTCAAATCATCACATTCCACCACAGCTGAAGTGATTTATGTATCTTAGCAGTGCTGCAAACTGCAGTCTTCTATCCTGGAACTCTCTCCACAAAGTATTAATGTTCCCCAATGATTTCAAATCACTTCACACACTATAAAAAAGGCTAGGTGATTAACACTCTTAAAAACTCCTTATGCTTGGCAGAGATTTACATTTATATCCTAGGCATGTAGAAAACCAGGCTGATACTAACCAAAAGATGTACTATTTTGTACCTTTGAATGTAAAAGGTATTTCCTAAGCTCTTTTGCTCTGCTAGTCAGCTAAATGTGTCAGAGTCTGTAAAATTACACTCTGCCTCTCAACTTCAGCAAATTCTCATAAAAAAAGCTGAGAAAACTGGTGAGAATTTTTGGCATAGAATGCAAACTCTGCCACTATTAAATTATATTTCCCTAAGCTAAATACTGTTTATCACTACCCTTTCTTCTCCCCTTTTTTCCTCTATGACCTGTAGAGAATCTCCTTTTCACCATGGGATATTGTTTATGCAGACAAGGGGATGGCTCTGAGACCATACAAAGCAGATCCAAAGCTGCATTCAAGAATTAGAGTAAATCCACTGGTT
Organism: Lonchura striata; assembly: GCF_050655825.1. NCBI lineage: Eukaryota > Metazoa > Chordata > Aves > Passeriformes > Estrildidae > Lonchura > Lonchura striata. The sequence continues at coordinate 62,742,903 of NC_140705.1, read as the reverse complement.
TTCTCCCTCCTCCTCCCTTTCTATGATCTGGTAAAATGAGGAGACACAGAATAAGTGCATGTGAGGTGGGATCAGTGGGTGTTGATGTGTTGGCTAGAAGAAGATAGACCTTCCAGATTTTTTGCCAATGGATACAAAAGTATTTGCACAGGTGGAGTAAGAACAGTCCACTGTGGCAATTTTTTCTCTTTCTTTCTTTCTTTCTTTCTTTCTTTCTTTCTTTCTTTCTTTCTTTCTTTCTTTCTTTCTTTCTTTCTTTCTTTCTTTCTTTCTTTCTTCCTTTCTTTCTTCCTTTCTTTCTTCCTTTCTTTCCTTTCTTTCTTTCTTTCTTTCTTTCTTCCTTTCTTTCCTTTCTTTCTTTCTTTCTTTCTTTCTTTCTTTCTTTCTTTCTTTCTTTCTTTCTTTCTTTCTTTCTTTCTTTCTTTCTTTCTTTTCTTTCTTTCTTTCTTTCTTTCTTTCTTTCTTTCTTTCTTTCTTTCTTTCTTTCTTTCTCTTTCTTTCTTTCCTTCTTTCTTTCTTTCTTTCCTTCTTTCTTTCTTTCTTTCTTTCTTTCTTTCTTTCTTTCTTTCTTTCTTTCTTTCTTTCTTTCTTTCTTTCTTTCTTTCTTTCTTCCTTTCAATGCAGAACGAGTTATCCTTTCACTTTCTGGAAAGGAAAGGGCAAAGCTTATTGCCTTCCCCAACTAGCTTTGAGCACATACAAAATCTGTCAAAATCTGTCTCCTCTATTCTTGTGAACATAAATACAACCTTCACTCGTGCTGGTTCTGTCTTGGAGATGAACTCCTCCAGTTGGTTCAAATTATTTTATCTTCCTTATATTCATTTTGCTCTACCACACTTTTTGGTGTTAGCTCTTGCTACTAGCCCTCCTGAATGGAAATGTCAAAATCTGTGAGTTTGCCTTGTCTCATCAGACTGGGGCTAAATTCAGTTGTCAGCACATTGCTGCCACTATGGTCAAGTGCTATTCAAGGCTACAATGAAGGGCAGTATCAGCCACGTACAATATTTGTGGTGCAAAGTGCAAAGCTTCTTGATGAAAGAATTCCTTCCTGAGTATGTGGCTAGGTGATTTCAGGCTACCAACAACCCTGAGAGCAAACAAGCTGAACCACATAGTTCTTTTGCAGCACAGAGAATTACTGATTTGTTGGTAGGGAAAAATAAAACATCAGATCCCCCAGAGCACTAGGTTTGTCCAAGCAACTTATTTTATCTGCTGTGTTTGAAGGTTTAAAAAATTATTTCTTTATTTATTATATTGCCTTTCTTTGTCCTGTAGGGAAATGAAAATTCTGCAAATTGAACCATACCTGCATATGTATATCAAGACAGATAATCTCATGGTCCTACAAGCAGAGTCTGTAGGATGAATTGAGCTATAAAAACAGGAGCAAGAAGTTTGTGTTGGCTTGCCTTTGGAAAAAGTAGTCAACTATGGGATCTGTAAAGATCTCACCGTGATGCCTCTGAGATTAAGGAAAATCCAGGCTGTTGGTTTTATTTTTTAATGGGAAGCTTTTAATCTTCATATGTGTTTTGGATGCACACATAGGAAATTTGGAAAATTAAACAGAAATGAAACATTAGCTGGTCTTCAAAGCTCGTCACTGTTATTTTTTGTGCCTGCTATTGTGCCGCTATACAAGCAATACAGAACCCCCAAGAACTACTGCGTGGGGCTCCTCATTTCCTCTCAGCAAAGAACAAGTTACAAGTATCCAAAAGCTAGGAAGTGCAATCTGTTCCTCCCAGAGAGGGTCCAAGGGATACCATGGCAGGTGGGCTGCCACTTTCCCCTGTTCCAGAGGAGCTAGCTTGAGTTTAACTCCGATGAAGATCAGTTCTTTTGCCTGAGGGAAGCAGGATGAAAGCTAGTGCACTGGAGAGCTTGGATAGCTATTTCCTGGTCCTGGCACCAGCCACAGCTCTTTCTGTGACAGCTTGATGACTCGTTTTTCCTATATGCAAGATGAATGTTTCAGTATTTACTTACTTGGCAAAGAGAAATGATGATTAATTTGTCTTGGTTTTTGCAGTCTGATGCACAGAGTGTGATTAGTTGCAATGTGTGTACACATCACCCCCCAGCAGCATGAGCATGAACCTCAGCAGAAGCAGCTGCTTTTAACCATGCAGGGAGGTGCCTGCATTTTCCCTTCCTTGTTTCCACACAAAGGTGGTTGTTTGTTTTTTATGTGAAGGTTTAGTGCAGGTATGGGTGTTTTGAAATCCCATGGTTAACCATTCCCTAACTTCTGGGCTGGCCCTTTGCATGGTGATGAAGATCTAGTGAATGTCATCTGGCAGTCTTAAGGGGCCAATTGTATTACAGATTGCCCAGGAATATCATCTGCATCCTTCTATCAGGGCCATACCTCACATGAAGACAAATTTCAATCTAATTGTAAAAATATTCTTTGAGTACAATGAGAAATAATACAAGAAGTTTGTGATGACAACAATATAAATCAGCACAGCAGTCAATGGGATCACCCCACAGGCCACTCATCCATTTACTTCCATTAACTGGTGTTCATTCTGTGACTTCATTACTTTTCCCTGCTTTACTGCAAAGGATTTACAGGTCTGGACATTAAATCTATCTGACTTCTGTAACAGAGTAGTAAACAACACTGCAATCTAAATTTAAACTCAATACCTGAGAGACCTACTCTTTCAGATTAGAGATAAGGGAATTTAGGGAGAAAAAAAATGCTCAGCTCTTCCGAGACTCTTCATCTCTTCTCAGTGTTTCCAAAGACTAAATATCACCTTCACACTTTCTGCCCTTTTCATCATGTGCCTGGAGCTATACTCCATAAATTTCATATGGATTCACTAGAATTACTAGATCTTGTGGTTCCAACACCAGCTTTTCCTTTCTGTAATGCAGAGGCCTATATTACAAAAAAGAGAGAAGGACCCTAAATGATCTGCTCCCTTAGTCTTACTCAGAGATATCAAGGGATGATGGCAAATTAGAGAATAAAAAAGACATCTCCATTTCTTTTTCTAGTGTCTCCTTTCTGGTTGGTAGCAGATTTTTTTCTGCTGGAAATTACATATATACTACAATTTCATTATTATCATTTACAGTGATTTCATGCATGTTCCCTGGTGTGAAACTCGGCAATATCCAACACACTTCTCTTTTGGAGGTTGACAAAGACTTCTTACAGAAAGAAAGACCTTTCAGCCTGTGACAGGAATGGCAAAGGCTGTGCCAAGTAGAGATGCTGATGGCATTTTTGTACCACCTTCATGTTATTTATTACTTTTATCCATCCTCATCGTACCCAAGTCATCCCAAATACTTATTGTGGCAGAAGGGTACTGAATTGTTACCTAATGGAGTCTGCTCCTGAAAAATCACAAACCTCAGATGTTCAAAGTAGCAACCAGGCCCAGAGAAACTAACGCCTTCGTATTAAGTGTATGTTTCTGTGGCAAAGCAAGTACATTGGGCATCCTCTTATCTCCTCCTTTTTGAGTTTTCAGGTTGCCATGCAAGCTTTTTTTCAATTTTTCACTAAAATTATCTGCAGTGGCCTCTTTTAGCTTAATGCTGGTCCCAGCAGCGGGGGCTTTGAGAGAGGCATCAGTTTGCAACACCCACTGCTGGGATTGTGTCTCCATGCAAGCAGCCCAGGGGGGCCCAGGAGGGAGGGGGACAAGCCAAACATAAGCTACGGTGCGAGCAAGCAGGGAAGGTGGTGCTGGGAAAATCTCCTGGGATCTTGCTGTTCCAAGTGTTGGCGGGTGGCCATGCCAGACCCCCTTCTGAGAAGCTGTCTCCAGCTTGCTGGTTTTGCCTTGTTCAAGGAAGTAAAGTTTTGTACATTATTTGTAAACAAGTGGAGCTCTGTCAAAAACACCCACTTCTCTTATCATTACTTTTCTTACCAGAAAATTACTACAGAACCTTGAATTTTGGCTAGGCATGGAGGTTAAAATACAAAAAGAAGATAAATCCTAATTGAAACGCACAAGATCTGCTTGGTTCTCTTCAGGCGTCCTGCAAAACTAATTTTCTTTTCCTCCTTACCCCCTGCCTGAGGCACCCATTGTCTATAATTCAGGATTCAGTTGGGAAGGTAATTTCTCTTGGAAGCCATCCTTTCTTGTTATTTCTGATTTTTTTTTTCCCCTGGAACTTGACATTTGTGGGAAATACTAATGTTATCTGAGTTTGATATAATTTGGGTCAAAGCTGAAAATGAAAAAGAAAAAAAACATATTGTCCTTGAACTGGGAATATGACCTTTTCAGGCAACTTCATGTAACTAGAACACTTCTGAATTACTGTATATATTTTTGTGTAATTTCAGGATAGCATTCTGAGAAGTTCCTCTGTAAATGCATAATGCCATTGATTTTTTAGTGTAAGGCTTGATTTTAACTATGCATTTCAAGGAATTTTCCAAAGAACATCCATATAATGGTCCTTATTCTAAGGAATGTGAGATTTTAAACTTATGAGAGAGGATTATTTGCTCAACATCATACTATAAAGGTGTGTAATTGTTGGGAAGAGAAAGCAGAACTTCTGTAAGGAAAATCAATAATTCACAGAACATATGCAGCAGACCCTATCCCTATATCTCAGCATGAACTGATAGTTTAGTTGGCTATGTACACAATTTTGAGTCACTAATACAGAGCCTATTGGAATTAAAGCAATTTCAGAATTACCTCTCCCAAAGCTTGCAGTTCCATTTATTAATGAATTTTAGTTATGTTTAGATGTTTAGATGTTTACAGCATCCCATTTGTCTTATTCTGTTGGCATGTAAAAGAACAAAATTTATTATTCTTCAGACCTGAGTCTATATAAAGAATGACACCCTATTGGCATATAAAACTGGGAAAATATGAAATAACTAAGCTGCCTTTGGCAGCTACTGATTCAAGTTGGGTTAGTAGAAAGAGAAAGGTCAAAGTACTGGCAAATTCCTTCTCTCATCCAGAGGGAAGTGAGCAGAAACCTCAGAGGCAGATGTGGAATTCTGACTGATAATATAACAGACTGACCTGAGAATGTGGGGGAGGAAAATCCAATTGATTTAAGTAAAATGTAACAGACATAGCTATGAGTAGGTTTTGTCTTTATTTAATAATAATGAAAAATGTTTAAAAGTAAAGCAATTAGTTGAAAATTATTAATTTAAAGATAATTAGTTGGAAGAGATCTGTGAATGACATCATTAAGGCTAAGAAAATATTTCTGAGTTAAAAATAAAGAGTATTTTCTCTTTATTTTTACATTGCTTTCATACAATTGCAAATTATATCTCTTCCTTTGCTACAACACATCTTGTTCAAAGCCATTTTTAAAAGCCTCACAGTTAATGTTTTGGTGAACAATAGGACTTGAAACCATAACCAGAAATCCCTGAAAACCAAGAAGGTCTTGTTCACTTTTTAAATGGGAAATGATGGATTTCATGCTTCTGAAAGCAAATGACTGCATCCTCAGCCAAGACTTCAGAGGCCTCATGACATTTAGTACGCAATTTTTCTCTTCTTTCCTATGCCATCAGTTAATTATGAACCTCTCCTCTCCTCTCCTCTCCTCTCCTCTCCTCTCCTCTCCTCTCCTCTCCTCTCCTCTCCTCTCCTCTCCTCTCCTCTCCTCTCCTCTCCTCTCCTCTCCTCTCCTCTCCTCTCCTCTCCTCTCCTCTCCTCTCCTCTCCTCTCCTCTCCTCTCCTCTCCTCTCCTCTCCTCTCCTCTCCTCTCCTCTCCTCTCCTCTCCTCTCCTCTCCTCTCCTCTCCTCTCCTCTCCTCTCCTCTCCTCTCCTCTCCTCTCCTCATCCATGCAATAAAAACCCAGAATCTGCATAATCCTAAAACCTCTAAGCTGTCTGGTGCAGACCAGTTCCTGTGGTTACAAGCAGACCCAATGGAATGGGCTCCCTGTTGGCTCCAGGGTCTTTGTAGGGCTGAAATATACTGTGGGCTCCTTTTTGGCATCCATACATTTTTTTATCAGGCACTGGCTATAGCTGCTGCAGTTAGTCACAATTTAACCTATATGCTGGAACAAAGATTTTGGTGGATGCTGATAGCGGGGTGGGGGGGTGGGGGGGGGGGGGTGATTCACTACCTGGCATTATCTGACTGTACCAGTCAGCAACTCCCACGAGTCTGGGGGGAAAAAAGACCTAAAAGTTCACACAGAGCTATAAGCTATTCTGTGACAGTTTTAAAGCCTGTAACGTGTCTTTCCACAAAATACACTTACCCCTCACTATACTTAGGCATGTTCTCAGAATAATCATTCAGAATTAGCTCTTGAAATGAAATGAAAGTTGCAGCAGCAGCCTTAGCAGGGTTATTACCAGCAGGACCCAGACTGGGTGCATGCTGAGGGTAACAGCTGGTGCAGAGAAATGAATAGCCAGCCATTGTCCCTGCACCTGGCCAGTACCAGCTCCCACAGCCAGAGACGATAAACAGGGCAGCCACAGAGACGACTGGTGTATTTTTCTGGAGATAAATGAGTTAAATGGTAACTGCGGCAGAAGTGTATGATGTGTAGGAATTACGTATAAATGAGATGTGATGAACAAGATCTTCTACTTTCCCCCATCAACGAAAGTATTTTAGCTCTCTTGTCTTAGCAACAGAAAGACAATGGGGAGAGGGTCCTTTCACAAAATGGAAAAGAGGGGGATGGCCAGACCAGGAATGCAAATGAACCTTCCGGCACTCTGGATGAGTCTTTAATCCTCATTATTCTTTGCGGGTGCAGTGGAGATTTGGACTTTTGTTAGCTTTTGTTAGCTAAATGCAACCGAGGCACAACTTGTACAGGAGGCCCATCTGTTTATAAGGATGAAGATGGTGGGAGAACAGCAAGTGCTGAGCTCAGTCTGCCCTGCCTCTTGCAGAGGCAGGCATACACAACTGCTACAAACCTCAGTGATGTTTTCAGAGATGGAATGTGGAATAGCTGGCTGTTATCAACACAAAGGGCTTTGCCTGGTGACTGGGAAGGGACAGGTAAGCCTGCTGCACTGGCTGTGTTTAGGAGTCTGGAGGAAGAAACCTTGTCCTTGTGCTGCAGCTGCCCTGGTCCCATCACCAGGAAATAAGGTCTGGGTCAGTGGGACTGAGATTCAGCACAAGGAGAACATCATGCTCATGCTTTGCTTTGGAGTTAGGACCTTCACCTTTGATCATGAGTGCTCAAACTCCTTTGAGTTCAAGGGACTGCATACAGCACCACTTTCCCATATTTCATGCACAGCTCTGCATTGCTTTACAGCATCCCTACCACAGATATCCAAAACAATGTTCCCATTCAATTGAGTGGTAGCAATTAGTAATAACAGAACCCATCTCCTGAGATCTCATTATAAATCCCCAAACCTGTGCATTTACACATAATTAGTGATAGCAGGAGAGACTAATCCCCTGCCTGTTGCTCATCCCAGGGATGGCAAATGTTTCCCCACTGGATTTTTGGAAACTCAATTGAGTTTTTCAAAAGTAAACACCACAAAAGTGAAACAAAGACTTTCCCATCCCTTCTCCTTCAACAACTGTTGCTATATCACTTTCCTACAGTTTCAGAGAAAACTTGCCCATGCTGTCTTGGAGCCTTTGCACAAAATAGCATCTATTATTCAAAGAATGAGTAACAGCTGACACATTATATGCTGTGTTTCCTTTTCCTTTTCTTAAGAAATGGCAGGAAGAAATGCTAACTAGCAACTTCTTTGTAGTAAACACTCATGGAGAAATGGGAAAATTTCCAAGTTATGAATAATTTTGTGTTTTGCAGCTTCCCAAAAATCAGGTGTTTTTAACAGACACGTGATATTCCCATGGAAAATATGTGCCCTGCCTGTAATCTCAGCAATAATTATGTGAAATTGATATATTTTTCTTCAGCTTCATCACCTACCTACTTCTGAACAGCAGCAGTGAGGGTGAGAAATGCCACCAATTTTCTCTCAGTAGCTGCAAAAGCTATAAATTTGATGATCTGGAAGCAAACTCCCAAGACTTAAAAAATACTTGGGGCTCACAAGAGTCTGCATTCAGTCAGTTGTCACTAATTACTTCTGAGCTGAGAAGCTCACATTTCCCCTGACAAACTTCACTGGCCAACTGCAACGAACCTGTCTGCCACTATTCCACACTAGGGACAGAGAAAGATGCTTCAGGAAACCCAGATTTTATTGTCTTTGAAGTTGGAATGCTTCACATAATGCTACTTAGGAAAAATGGTAAGTGACTTCTAGGACCAAAACTACTTACTGAGACTGGGTTGAAGAACCAAAGTCACTTCATCTCTTGATTTTGGAGTTTGGGCCAAAGCCATTGAGGAAAGGGGAGCTGCAGCACACATACGTCCAGGCACTCAGCGAGGGCCTTCACTAACAGGGGATGGGAGGTGAAAGTGGCACCAGCAGAAATCACAGATGGGGGTGACAGAGTGAGAGGTTGAGGGACTCTTTTTCTCTTAAGAATGGGTACTTGTGAATGACAACTAACTGGAGCCCAGATGTGAGTTTTTAGTCATCTCAAGCAGCTGGGTGAGCAGCAATCTCTTATCTGGAGAGGTGACAATAATAGCTAGCAATAAATCAACCAAAGTACTCAATTTTATCTCCCACAAAGGACGTTTTACTTCTATTTCTTCTTCATGGGTAGTTCTACTTGATCAGCTTGAACCTGGACAAAAATGAACATTTGTTGTTCAATTCATTGTTTGGAGAACTGGAGAGGTCTGAGTTTGAGTTTTCACTATTTTAATCTAATTATTTATTTTTAAACTTATGCTTACATAAAAGCACCTAAAAAGAAAGTTTAGAATACAGGTTTTTTGTATTAAATATTTCTGAGAGGAAGATTACAAAATGATTGCTGTTAGCTCTCTCTCACACTTTTTGACAGTCATGGAGTGGAATATGTCTCTCTGTCAGCAATTGAAGTAGAATGGCACTATTTTATCTTCTCCCATTTCTTGTTGATTGACCCTGATTTTAAGTGTCTAGTCTGTATCTATTGAGAAAGTCTTGTTTGTTCCTATACCATCATGCTGATTAGGTGCAGTAATTTATTTCTGTTATTGATGTTCTCAGGCTCATTTTTTAACCTCAAAGGAGATTACACCAAGAATGAAATATTGGCCAGTACCTGTAAACCTAAAATACTTTGTTTTGGGGAATTTTTTTCTCTGTTGAAAACAGACCTTGTACATTTTCTCAGCCTCATGATTTTTTCTATGTGCAGCTCTTTTGACACCATGGACATGTCAATCAGGCCCCTATTTCACATCCACAGAGTTTTCACTGTTTTATTGGAACTTGAAGACTTGAAAAGCTTTTTCTTGGCAGTCTGATCCTCTGTTACAGCAGGCAAGCACATTTATGTGCCTGTAAAATAGTGGAAAGGTTCTTTTTCCTTTTTTTTTTTTTCCTTTGTAAACCTACAGTAGTAGGAGTAAAATTTGCTCTTGCTAGATTGAAGTCCTGCAATTAAGGTGGCTGGAATCAGGATTTGCCCAGACTTGTGGCCTCGGAAACTGGCCACAGTTTCGCCATTCCTCTGGTTTCTAGACAGAAATACAATTTAGAAGCTTCAAAACTGTGAACTAAGGTAGGCAGGACATTTAACTGTGGGAATGCAAGACACTGGAAAGCATATAATTTCAGAACATTTTCACCAACACAAGGAACTTTTTAAAAATATCTCTGAAATGCTGACATCTGCAGGCAAAGAATCTAGGCTATTTGACTCAAAACTTCTTGTGATAGCTGCTTCAAGAGTATTTGAAAATACAGATGCTAATTTTCTTGGGAAATGAAGGCCCTGGCTACAGGTACAAGATGATACAGAACGTATGTAATTTCTAAAAGAAAAATATTTGGGAACTGTTCCAGTCAAAGAGTTTGACCAGTTACTTCAGACAAAATTGTGACTTAAAAAATGGAGCACGTTCCTATCAGAGAGATCTCACTTATTTTGACCCATCCACTTTGATTTGATCTCTAGAGCCCAAACAGCTCAGGCATGTCACAGACCAGTAACATAACTGCTCAATTTCTTGCATGCATGTCTACTTCTTCCATAAGGAAGTCACGGATCCTCTCCAGGATCTGGATGAGAATGAAAAAAAGTTAATTTATGTGCAAGGAAAAGCTTGCCAAACTCAGAATAATGGCTCATCCTGGGAACTGGTATGATGTTCTTATGATAGGCTGCAGTTTTTTATTCCCAAATTGGATAAACTGGTAGGTATGTGAGCATACGGGCAGGTGACACCTACGAGCAGTGAGCTGCTGCTCGTCGGCCAGGAAAAGGCAAGTCACGAGTGCTGCTGTTTTGCAGCTGACGGGCAGCATGTCGAGTCCCTGCGTGCAGGAATCCCACGATAATTAGGTACCCATTTTCCGCAGTGCCTCCCACCGAGCCCGGACTCCTGGAGAAGATGAGGCTGCTGCCCCTCGACAACGCCTCTGTGGTGGCAGAGTGCTTCCAGCTCCGCCCCAGAGCAGCGCAGCACTTGAGTCTTCTGTAACTCACATCCAAAAGGTTCGCCCCCGCAGTCCGTCACCCACGGAGCCACCCCCATCAGGAACCACATGAGCTGGGAAATCCAAAGGCAGGGCTGTGCTGCTGTAAGGCTTTCTGCTCCCCATCCCCCACCCCCTAGGGACCGCATTGTTTTGGTTTCCTTCCATCTCCTTTTTATTCCTGCGCGTTCAGGTGACATTTTCCAAGTGTTTCCCGCTGTTGGGACGTTCACAGCGCCCGGGACGCCGCGGCGGGGGAGCGGCCTCCGGCGCACGGCCGGGGCCGGGGGGACGCTCGGAGACCGCCGTCCCCGCTCGCCCGTCACCCTGCCCCGGCTGCGGGGACACCGGCTGCAGCTCCGGCTCCCGGCGGCACAGCACGCCTGCCCCCGCCCGCGCCGGCGGGAGCGGGGCTTTCCCTCTCCCGATAAGCCCCTCCCGCCGCCCGCGCCTGGCTCGGCCCCGGCTCCCCTCGCAGCGCACGCCGCCTCCCGCTGCCGCCCGCGCCTGCTCCGGGAGGAAGAGGGGCGGCGGCAGCGGGCGGCCGGGAGGGACACGCCTTTCGCCCTCCCCGGCCCGGCCCCCCGGGCCCCACCGCCCACCGCGGGCGCGGCGCAGCGCAGCGCGGCCGCCGCCGCCCCGCCATGAGCCGGAGGTAGCGGCGGCCGCGCCTTCCGCAGCCGCCGCCGCCCGCCCGCCCCCGCCGCGGCGGCGGCCGGGCCCGCGATGCCGAACCAGAAGGGCGGCAAGGGCAAGAAGAACAAGCGCGCCAACAGCAGCGGCGACGAGCAGGAGAACGGGGCGGCGGCGGGCGGCGGAGCCGCGGCGGCGGCGGGCGGCGGTGCCGCGGGTGGCGGCGGAGCCGGAGCGGCGGCCGCGGGCGGCGGCGGCGGAGCGGGCGGCGGAGCGGGCGGCGCGGCGGCCGCGGGCGGCTCGGCGCCCGGAGACGTCAAGAGCGGTGAGCGGCGGCCCGGGCCCCGCGGCCTCCCGCGGTGGCGCAGGCGGCGGCGGGGCCGCGACGGGGCCCTCGGGGCGGAGGCGCGCCCGGAGAGGGCGGCTGTGCGGGCGGCTGCCCGGGGCGGCGGCGGGACTCGACTGGGCCCTGCGCGGCTGCTGCGCGGGATCTCCCCGAAACACCCGCGGGGCGGGGGCTGCGCGCCGGGTTCCCCGCCCGGTGACCTGCCGGAGGGCGGGGGCCGCCCGGCGGCGATGCTGAGAGCGGCGGGATCCCGCGGCTGCGGGCGGCCCGGGAGCAGAGCGCATCCCCGGCGGCCGGGAAGCGCATCGCTCCCGGGCAGCGGATTCGGTGCTCCGTTGAAAAATCCCCGCTTTATTCCGTCACGATTAAAAATGGAGTCCTGCTTTTCGGTCAGTTTTGTTTGCCGTCGTACAGCAGTTGGGTTTGTCAGGGCAACGTGCTCGCTTCGAATCAACCATTTTATGCTGCCTTTGGTCGGTGGGTTGGATTTTGGTTCCTAGCGGTTTTGGTAAGGTGGTGTATTGCAGAAACTTGAATTGCTATTCGTGTTTGTTTCGCTGCAAAAGGATGTGTCAGGTTAAAACTAAAGGCAGACAAAGATTTTATTACAGTTTTGCTAAGCTAAAAAAACCACCTCTTAGTTCGGCTGCTATGTTTGTAAACTGCGGTGCAGAGTCCCCGTTCTTCACTTTTTTTCCTCTCCCAAGTTCGATTTCAGCTTTTTACTCTCCATGCTTTTCTAAAGTGGGAGGGTGGCTACAACTGGTATTATGCTTTGTGACGGTAGTTTTGCCTACTGCTGTTAGAAAGGCACTTCCAAGTGTCTTTGGTTTTCAAGATGTCTGATTCCCATGTATTATTATTTAATGGAAACTTTTCCTTGGAAATACTATCAATTTATTACAAATCACTTTAGCTCACAAGTTCTTTGCCAGACTACTTTTGTAAGAGTATTACTCCAGAGAATCATGGAGAATGACTAGAATTTCCTTTTTGGGTTTGTTTGGGGTTTTTCCTTTACTATTTGCTTTAAGTGAGTGAACAAGGGGGAAAAAGGAGAGGTTAACAGGAGTTAGAAAATTGCTGGAGTATTTTTATCGTGGTTTCAATATGGTAATAGTATGTCCAACATCCACATTGCAGGTGGTGTCTTACACGTTGGCATTTCTTCGGATGGGGAGAAGGACTTTTTTGAATTTTTGTTTTGCTCAAGCACAAGTGGCAGCAGTGGTGCATCTCTGGTGTGGCTGTGTTGCCTGTGGATGATGTGGTGGTGTTCCATCTGCAGGTGCCGCACGAGGTGATGCCAGTGAATGCTGGTAGTGGTATGGCTCGCTACCCGGACTGGTTATCAGTCTTCTGCTGTAAGACTTTGTGTCCCACATGCTTGGCATAGCCTTCCCCTGTGCTGGCCAGCTTCCTCAGAAGTTGAGGTTGCCTTTCTGATATCTAACCTGAGGTGCTCCTTTATTCTCTCTCCCTGCTTCCATATCACTTCAGTGATCAGAAGCATCCATTGACTCTTTCACCAAATCCCTCACTTCCCTTTTCTTACCCCCCCCACCACAGAGGTGCAACCTTGGCTTCAACATTTGTTGAACTCTGACAGAGTCAGCATTTGTTGTACTCTGCCTGGTCAGCACACCTGATCTTTGCATTGACAGAATCATTGCATCGTCATACCTTTATAGTCAGGTAAAGGCTGGATGGGTAGGTGTGGTTACTAGCTTTTTTTTACTACCCATCAGATAGTCTTGAGCTATATGTTTCATAAATTGTATTCTCCCTGGTAAGTGCAAAGCTTTCAACACTTTTGGTTTAGGTTGTGCTGCAGAATTGGGAGTCTGGCTCATGTGCAGGGAAAAGATTATACAGTGGTAACAGATTCTCTCAAGTCTTCAAACCCAGTGAATCTGAAATGAAGCTTTGTACTGTAGCCACCGCCCTGGAGGCAACTAGCCCATTACTAGACTCCAGACATTTGTTAGAGGGTGTGCACTTGAGGGTTGCTTGCAGTTTATGGAGAATGTGGCCTGCTGCAATGAGTGGTAGGGTTAACAGAGTTCTGCTGTGCAGTCAAGGCTTGACTGTGGGAGACTATCTGGGTTGTGGATTAAGTCTGCTGGGAAGCTCATAGCTGTGCTGCTTGTGGACACTGCAGCTGCATGCTGTGACTCGTGCTGCCCAGGCTCACTGGTCCTGTGAGACTCTGGGCTCACTCTTCTCTTCTGCATTGTCGCCCTATGCTGCTGTAGTGTAATTTTTGTGTGCCAGTTGTCACTGCTCTCCTACTCCACCTGTACCCTGGGAATGCAGTGTATGATCATAATGACAAAATCTGCTTTCTTTCATTAATGTGGCAAGACAGAAGTATGCAGGGATGAAAGCAGTAGGTTTAACAGTTGAAAATGTCTGTGCAGACCTTGGCTTTGCATTGTGATGTCAGTATGACAGTCCCATTACACAGTCACATCAGGACCCTACTTTGCTCATGAAGAGACAGTGATTCAGATATAGGGCTTTTATAAGTCTTCACAGTTCGTTGTGTGGTCCATTTATCGTTTCTGCCCCTCATCCATGTGGCATAATGAAATAGAATTTTTTATTTCCTCTGGGCTTCCCTGTGCAGCACTGACTAGCTGTGCCATGTGATTAGGATCTGCCATTGCAGCATCCCTTTCTTGTTCACTTTTACATTTTGATAAATGTTTGCCTCAATTCCTGCATATTTTTTTCCTTTAAACTATCAGCCAGTTTTTGGCATGATGACTGAGAAACGTTTGCAGACTTTTCTCCTGCCCCAACAGTGCGTTTGTTTATGTTTTTTTTTTTTTTGGTGGTGTTTCAATTTTTTTGGTGGTTTTCAATTTTTGGTGTTCCGAGCTCAAACTATGCTTGAAGGGTTCTAGAGTCTCACAGGGGGAATCAGGAAAGCAGAGTGTATAACCACTGACCAGATGTGATGGCTTTTCTTACCTTGCACTCTCAATTTCTCAGCAGGTATTGGGATCATACCTACAAGGGGAATTCACATTCTCTAGCTATGTCCTCAGTTCCTATCTCTTCCATCAGACCATATGATAGTTTAATCTTTCTTGACCAAAGTGCATCCATTTTCTGTACTAAGTGATGCACAGGTCATGGAGAGGGGGTTATAGGGTGTGGGTGGACTGGTTTAACAGTATCACAGTGCACAGGGAAAGTGAGATGTGATGTCACAGAAAGTCTCATTTCTTAGATTACATGTCTTCAGAGTGATTGAATGATGTTTCTAAAAAAGATTTTAATTTTCTGATTTTCTAGCTGGTTTTCTGCATTACTTTTTATAAAATCTGAGCTGTCATTGTGTTAAATTATACCAGCAACTGCATGGGATTTTGCACTTACCCCACTGATGACAGTGTTCCTGATGGCAGTAGTTGGTTACCTTCATCTGCAGACATAAATGAGTGTAACACTTTGTGGATACTTTGCCCCATCATCAGAAGAGGAGAATCCACAGGGTTTACTTTCAGATCTGAGGCTTTGAGGAACAAACTCCTATTCTGTCTCTGCCTTGCAGAGGCTGGACACTTTCAGACTGTGCTCCAGCTGTTTATCCTTTTATCCTGTAAACATCTTGCTCTAGTCTTGACATAGAGCTGTTTCTGACCTTAATAGTCCTTATTCTGTCCATTTTCTTTGCCGTGTTTCCATTCTTCATCTCATTGTCCAGTAGAGCCAAATCCTCTTCTTTGGCTTGGTGATCTCTATCTTAACATCTTGCTGCTTCATCCCTCTGTCATTGTCACTCTGTTCTCTCCAGCACTGTTGCTGTGGGAAGACTTAGAGAAAAGAAAAAGCTGTCTCCTTAGCTGCGCTTTTTCCCATTAACACGTAATTCAGTAAAGCCAGCCAAATTAAACTAAAAATACAAATACCCCCACAGCATAACTGTCTCTAAATCACTGTCCTACAGTGTACTGGCCACCTGTTTTAAGATCTTTTTTTTTTCTCCCCTGCCATAGGTGAGCCCTTAAACTACACAAGTGTCAGGACTGGTGAGTTGCTTGGTTGGCAGGTGGAGCTGGTGGCAGTCTGATCTGTGTGCTTTTGAACACTTCGCCTGGGTTTCACAAATTTGTAAGACTGATTTACTTTCAAATAAAAATGCTAATGTAGGAAAAGTGTATGAAGGGGGAAATCAGTAAGCACAACAGTGACTAATGTGTTGAACGCTATGACTGGCCAACAATTATGATTTATTAAAAAATAAATTATTATATCCTGGATGTGGGATAGTTAAAGATGGACATAAAATTCATCAATGCAATGTTTAATTTAAAAATGTGTTTTCAGAGAATGAATTGTTGTAGTATTTAAGCCTGGATTAATATGTGCTGTCAAATGTTCCCTGCTGCATATAACATCCAGTTCCAGTTTGGCACTCCAGTGATGTTCAGTATTGGCACCTTCTGATTATTTAGCCTGAGGGAGTCCCACTGGTATCAGTGAGACCACTTGGAAAATTAAGTTTCTGTTCTGTTGCAGTGACTACAAAATTTAATACCTATTAATTTACTAACGGGAATTATAATACCATTGTGTTCTTCTAACTGCAGAAATCAATTGAATGCAAATTTCACTGTCTCTATCAATGCAAATCAGGTTCAAAAGGACTTTCATGTTAGTTTTAGGATTTGAAACCTATACAATTAGATGCTTTGGTAGCAAATGCAGTTCATGTTTTGCAAATCTTTGCAAATAGAATCATGTTCATGGTGTTATTGAGTAAAACAAATATTATCCTTTCATGCAAGCAAGTACACACCTATTTAAGTTTGGGTTTTTTAAGTTACTTGCTATCAAAATGGTTATCAGTGCCCTGACAGCATTCTGTGTTCCTGTGATTAGTTATTGCTCAAGTATAGTGCTTTCATGAGTAAGGTTTAAGCTTGATGTTTGCTCTGTTTCATACAAAGAAATACAGTTTTTGAACTCGTTGCTTTGCTTTTGTCTGTACTCATTCCATATCTTACAGTGATCTAACAAGTAGTGACAAAGTGATTTCTAGCCCTTGGAGACATTTGTAAGTTTTCTTTAGCCTTGCTTACAGCCTTGCATATTGAGACATTCTTTGGTATTAAAGTACTGTCATGGCTGGCAGAAGTCCATCCTTCTCTGCTTTTCTTCCTGCAGCATGTGTAAGGGAAAAAAAACAGAGGAAAACCTTGCATTCAGCTCAGAGTAAAATACTACAGCTAATCTTCAAGGTGTCTAAATTATAACAGGATTAGTAGAGCATGGGTTTTCTTTAAACTCTTTTGATAGAAATTAAAATAATTTCAAAGAAGCTTCTTGAAGCAGTAATCTAGTCACTGGAGTGGGTAATTCCATTTTGAAAGCTTGTGGGATTTCGAGTGGAGCACTGGCATTTCCTGGTAGACTTTAGTGACATTTATCTTGAGAGCATTCACTTCAACCTTTATGTCTTTCTGTCTGTCTCTCAGAGTCTATCAGTCCTCCTTCCTGGGCTTGAGAGGGATATTGCTGTTGTTCCTGTCTCCCAGGATGCCTGCTGGGAGAGAAGGCAACTTCTGTTGGAGCCTGGCTATTGAGTGTGCCTGGCACTCCGCATCTCCCCTTGTGTGCACTGCTCCCGTTATGGGAGCAGTGTCCAGCTGAGGTCTCTGTGCCACGCAGATGCCAGAGATGGTACATGACAGGGCTGAGACCCAGCCTGGCATTGTGAGGGAGATGTCTGTGGGAACTAACAGCTCCACATCAGGAGCTGCTGTCTTGAAGAGATGCTGGGCACTGCATCTTTTGTTTCCCACTGAGTTTCTACCAGCTTCTTTAGCCTTTAGCATGGGAAACAAAATACAGTTTGTCTCAGTGAAACTTGGGAAGGATAGACCAATGTCACAAATATCCCTATATTTGAAAATAAAAGAGGTGTTGGTACCACTTGATTCAACCTGCTTTCCTTTCTCTCTTGCCTTCTTGTGCTTTTGGACTGGGTGTGGTGGCTAGCTGGCTCTCGGTCTGGGCAAGTCCAGCCTGCAGTGTTTACATCTGTGCTTGGCATTAGGGCATCTACTGCATGCCACAGTTATCTCTATTTCCAGCATGACTTGGAGTTTGCTACTGAAAACTTGCTAATGCAGGTACAGTAGAATCTGCATTAGTTGTTATTAGAATGACTGTTTCTTGAAACACCAAGGTTAATTCTCTGTGGCAGTTAAGTTATTAAAACCTCTTGGAAGGCTAAAGTGAGAGGATTTAATGGTTATGGTGCTTTTCTATGGGGACAATTCATGTGCAGATTAAGCAACGGCCAGCGTTCAAAACACATTAAGGCCCATCAGTCTTGAGATAGTCATTAATCTCTGCATTCACCTTTATAGAGGTAATCGGAAAAATCCACATGATGCTGAGGAGTCTTCCTAGCTGGGGCATGATTGCTTATGGCACAGAGAACCAATTGTCTTCTGACCTGGTTAAACCAAATCAGAGTTCACATGGGAGTATTGGGAGTGCATAGTTGTCCTGGTACTGATACAGGTAGAGGCTTAGGTCTGTTCTCTGGGGATATTTCCAGTTGGATTCAGGTGTTACAGCACAAGCCAGGGCAAGATTTCTTCTATACAGAGAGGGTCTATACATCCCAAGCAAAAGTCAAAACTTTTGTTTGTGATTGTTTTCTGTATTTGGACAACACATATTAAATGGAAAGAAACTGGCTAAGTTGTCTAGATGATAATTGTACAGATGATGGTGATTTCTACAAGACCATATGAATTCTTGTGTTGGGTTTCAGCAGCGTAGGCAGTAGGTTCAGCTTGGAGCACAGATGGCTGTGTAAACAAGCTACAAAATTATTGTGCACATGTAAGTGCCTATTATCCTTAGCTTGTATAGTTTCAATCTTGATTTTCTGCCTTACTTTGAGGTGATGGTTGAGCTGGGAGTGGGTGGTTGAATGAGAGCTGCAGATAACAGTATCACATGCTGGTTGCTGATTTCATAAACAGGCATTAGCTCAGACTGTGCTGTTAGTTAGAATGTGTTAATGTGGCAGGTATGAGTTAAGCCTTCATGATCTCCATGGTGTTTTCCTGCTGCTGTGAAGTTGCTAGGTGTGTTTTTTTTAATTTATTTTTTTATTGTCAAGAGATTGGCTTGGAGGTCAGATGTGAAGTTAGCATAAGTGAAATGCATGGAGATGCTTCTAGTAGCTGTTGGGCCCTCTGGGAGTCTCATCACCTAAATTCTCAGCTGAACCAGGGTTTAGCAGCTCCAAAATCGGAAATCTTTTCTAGGGGAAGGTGAGCACTTCATGTTACTACTCACTTAATAGAATTAGTGACATCTTGCACATGGGGTAAAACATGAGGGAATGGGGCTGTTTATGACTTTGTTCTCCTTAAATCCCTTCTGAGTAGGTGTTGCCTGGAGCTGTGTGGTACTTGGGGGCAGGATTGAGCTCTGGATTGGCACCTATTGACAATGTCAATATGTAGATGCATGATAGATATAAAGCTATCAGCCAGACTGACTGCAGACAACTCCTCCTTGCAATGGCACTGGCTCTGTTGCTTACTGCTGGCCTTAGCTTCTTTTTCCAAGAGCATGAGAGACTCTTACAGCACAGAAAAAAGCCTGTGATAAGAGTGGCTTATCAGGTGCTGCTGTCCTAGTTTTTTCCTTTCCCTCCAGGAAGATTTTGTCTTGATCATTCGGCAAAGATTGCTTAAGAAGTTCTGAAGAGATATCGGTCATCATCAGTGAGTGTTACCAGTATAAGCCCCAAGCTGAGCTGTTTTGAAAGACTTCTCTTACTGTTTGTCAGCTGTTAGTTGTTGCTGCTGCACTGAAGATCCAAGCCTGCCTTTTGGATCAACTTGTGAAATTATTTTTCTTATTACATTCTTCTGCTGCTTTAAGGCTCTTAGGAAAGTGGCCAGTTATTTATTTGTTGCCATATTATTTGTACTATTTAAGCAGTTATGAGTATAACAATATCATTTTGTCACATCTTTGTAATCTCTGGAGTATTAGATTGTATTGCAAGGTTCAACAAAGCAAATATATCAGACACTTAATTCAAGTTTTCTCTTTCTGTCTGTTTTGTTGTAGGGTGGTGGTTTATTTTCTACAGCTGCATTACAGTATTGCTGCAGTAATATTGTATGACTTAAATTAAAAGAAAGCTATGATGATGGCAGGGGAAATTCAGAAGATTCATGCAGATGGTTGGTAGGGAGTGGCTTTCCCCAGGAGTGACTCAGCTCTGGTTCAGGCTGGCAGAGTGAACAATTCCTAGCTGTGTAAGGTTGTGAAGAGAGCAGTGTTCATGGGAAAGCAGGCTAGAGGTTAAAGTGCTTGCTTTGCAAGGTATCTGTCCCACAGGAGCCCTTCTGGCCTAGGTAATGTGCTGGCAACTAGTGTGTCCTTGGCATAGATAAAGAGATGCTAGAGTAACAGTAGACAGAGAGCAAGCCACAGTTAAGTGTCTTGCAGCTAATCTGGAGCCAAGACCTTTCCCTTTTTTTGGGGATAATATCTTTTTCTAGATCCCTAATAACCTACTGTTGCCTGACAGTTGTTTTAAGATGACAGCAGGGCCATCTCGTCCAGCCACCACCACACTTCCCTCTCCCTGTGCCCCTGGCCTCACATCTTTAACACCTCCCTTAAGTTTTACCAGAGATGGCAAATCTGTGCAGTGAGCTGCAACCTATGCCGACGAGTATGGGAAATAATTATCTGTTTCTGTCCACTGACTGAAAAACTCTGGTCCTTAACACAATGGATAATGTGGGAGCATAGCAGGGGAAGAGCGAATTTTGCTTTAGGCACCTGCATTGAGGACTTGGAACAAATGAGAGCAGTCACGAAACTGAAGCCCTGGAATCATTGCATTTGGCTTGCTGGGTGCGTCTCTGGTTTTATGATGGGTGTGTAAACAGAAGTAAACAACATTCTCCTTAATATACTTCACCAGAGGGGAGTTCCTCAGGCAGCTGTTGTTCTGCAGCTTTCATTTGGGTCATAAAATGGGAAGGATGGTCTTCATATACTGCCTTTGTTTTTTTATTAAAACGTACAACCAGTTTGTGTGAGATTTGTTTTGCTGAAAGAGGTATTTCTCAGATGTTCTGTTTCTGTTCCTATTCCTGGCTTTTATGGATGTTTATAAACCTCAACAGAAAAAAAATGACAAAAAGCCAGAAAAACCAATCCAGGTTCCTTGCAGTCTTCTGTCATATTCTCATTTTTGAAAGAAAAGTTAATTTTATGGTGACTCTGTCAAACATAAAACACAACCTTGTTTAAACAGTGAGCTATCTTTGCACAAATGTACGTGTGTTTGGAATGTCGTATGTTATTTCTGTTTTAGAAGACATTTATGTACTGCTCCTTCCAGCTATTTTCAAAATTGCTGTTCCAAACCACTACAGAGGAATATGAGAAAACATTTATTTTTTTTTATGTGGAAACATAATGTATTGAAAGAAGCAGCATGCGCTTGTAGTTGCAACTTGACAGCCTATGTTGAAGCTGTTCTGCTACACAAAACTGCACGCTGTCTTGTTTTGTTCTCTTAGGCTGTGAAACCCATCTTGAAACTGAGAGTTAAATAGAAATTCTTTTATCGTTATTTTGGCATTCTTTTGAAAGGAGCTGCTGGAAGATTAGATGTTGCTCTGATACTGTGTAATCTTTAATTTTCCCTGAAGTTCAGTTACATAGCTTTGGAAATCAGAAACTTGTTAAGCTGTTAGCTACTTGGAAGCAAATTATATTTAGGTGACAAACCAACTTGGGGCTATAGGTGTGGATGGGCAGTTTGGCCATGTAATTTCTATTTACTTCCCATCATAATCGCTCTTGACAGTAATCGTTAACACTGTCATCATAAAACATTAGGATAATGATTCGAGCTCTGACCTTTTGAAGAATATCTTAAAATTTATTTCTAATTATGGGAAGTACAAGGGCTGGATAACAAGAATCTTTTCAAGTATTGTAATACTGACAAAAATTATTTTCCTCATTTATAAAATGGTGATTAAATAACCCAGACCACTTTCAAGGGTGTGAATTGATGGGAAGAGCTCTTCACATTACCTAAAAAGAGGCTGCCATAGTGATCTGAATGCTGTCTCTTTTGCTTCTAAGGCATATTGGTTGCCATGAACTGGGAAAATTGCACAGAAATTGCTGTTTTCTGTTTCTCATTTATTCTTTACGGAGGAACATGTGGCATGGTTATGTTTGGCAGGAGTGATGGGTACAGAGAAGTCTGCAAGGGATGTTTGGTCCTGCACAGTCTGTTTTGTACAGATAATTTGAGATGTGTGGCAAAAGCAAATGTTGGCTTGAGGTTTTTGTATGCTTTTCAGGTAGTGGAATTTTCTGCTTTTTTAAATAGAGGAAAACTGCAGAAAGCAGTAGAACTTTCTGCTGAGATGGCTTAAATTAGCCATACTGGGCTTCTCAGTTTCTGTTGTGGAAATATTGCAGCAGTTTAATCAGGGCCTTCTTCAAAGCAGCAGACTTGATGAAAGCAAATCTGCATCAGTGAAAGCAGGTGCTTTGAGTCGCATGGCATAACCTGTGCTGTGGAGCATGGCCACATGGCAGAGAGACCTCTTAGTTTTCTGGAGTATTTCCTATGCAGCTACAGTGACAGCAGTGAAATGTCAGATGAGTCCTCAGAAGAGGTGAGTAGACACCAGCTTCTCCTCTTCACAATGTTTTCCAAAGTAGTTTCAGTGCCACCATTTAACAGTTTATTGGGGTCTTTTGCATGATGGAAGGCTTTTGTTAATTCTATGTCTTCTGGCTACTCTAGACCTGCTTTTGCTGTGGTGATTATGTGACCAGCCAATTCACACTGTAGATAGCAGATCAGATGAGGGAATGTGTGAAAACTTTGTAATCATCCAGTTAACTTAAATGTTGAAGAAGACATCACTGTCCAGAAGTTGCAGCTTTGCCTTTTCTTGCCTGTGGTTCTGCTGTGTGGGAATTTCCTCAGGTAATCTGGTGTCTGTAAATTCTTAAGGAGAAACTGGAGAAGATCTCATTTCACAGTATTTCCATTGACTGACTAGGAAAAGGGAAAAAAAAAAAAGTCTGTTGAAAGTCGCCTTTATTTTAGCCTCTAGACACTGAGTACATGATCATAATTAAGTAATTGCAGACTTATTTTCTGGAATACATGTGGTGATGGTTTTTGTATTGCAGTCACTTGTTTTATTAATTTAATTTTTTGTCCACATAGTGAAGAAGAGTCTGTAAACTTTTCAGGGAACTTGAGATCATAGGTTTTTGCATACAAACTCAAAAATGTGTTCAAAGGCTGATCAAGGAAACACTTTCCTTTTTTTAGTCAGTTAACTATGCAGGTATGGATGAACAAGTATAGTGTCTGTATGCAATTCTAGACTTGTCTGTGTAGTACTTTCTCAGCTGTCAGCTATAATTATACCTGTAACTGTTAGAACATTTACTCTCTGAAACACAGTGAGAGTGTAAGTGGATTTTTGGCATGTTCTTTTTTTTTGTTGCCTTCTTGTAATGGTGGAAAGGAATAGCTACCAAAATAGATGAATAAAGGAAATGCATAAATGAGAATTGTTCATATTGGTGCCTCTGGTACCTTGCCTAACATATGACTTCTGACAATTTGCCCTTCATGGGTTCAGTTTAACTGGCCTTTAATTACATAAGGATGCTATAATTGTGAACTATACTTTCAGACCTTAAATATGATGAAGGAAAGACTGACAATGAAGAAGAGCTTTTCAGAGATGCTTGCTGTGGTAGTGTCTTGAATTGAAGTCTGGGAGAATGGGGGGGAAAAAAACTCTCAACTGTTAAACTGACAGATTGTGTTTCAGAGCAGGTAAGTTATTACTCACTTCTGCTCTTGGCCAGCAACATTTGTAAATAATAGCAACATTATACTTAATAACACTCAATAAAAGAGTGGAGGAAAAATTAGTCACTGGTAGCCAATAAAATTGTTGCTTCTCAAAGACATCTCCAAACTTGTAAGTTCTTAGTGGGCTTTTCAAAGATGCAAGACAACCAAAACCAAAATATTTGTTGCATTATAGAAGGGATTTCCAGAGTGTATCCAGGAAAACCCTCTCATGTCTCTCCCCTGCTCTCTCAAATTTGGTAATTTGTTTTTAATGACTGAAAAGTCCATATTTTGAAATGAAATAGACTTTTTCATCTTTGAAGGAAAGCTTTTGGGAATGTGTTCTGCTTGCAATTTACAGGCCACTCCCTGAAGGAAAGGTATTGCAGAAGAACTATTATTGTAAGTGTGTCACTTCTGGCATTAGAAATCGAGACAGAGAAATTAAGTGAAGGATGTGGCATCTTCCAGGGGATGGCTCAGGAAAGTTTTTCTGTGCAATTTGTGCCTCTTTCTTTGGTATAAGTAAGTTTTAAGAACTTCGGTAATCTTGAATTTATTGAAGGTAGCTTTGAACATTCTGTTTGTTTATAGCCTTTTCCAAAAACTTGCTGGGAAAGGGACCACTAGCGCAGCAAAGATCTGTTGTTGTAGAGCATCTGATTTGTATATTAGTGCTGTAGGACAGGTGATGGATAGTGGGTCTCTTACTGAGAGTCGGGTCAAAGTACATCTAGGAGCATAAAACCTCTCATTCTACTGCAAGTTCTGCAGAGTTGTTTGTGCAAGCAGTGATAAAAATGGGATTAAAAACAATGCAACAGAGTGGTGGTTTTTTTTAACCTGCTTATCAGATGGAAATTTAAAGTCCAAAGGGGAAAAAACTTCAGTCATGGCAGTCTGTCTCCTTAAGACTCTGTGCACCTCTGCCGTAAGTCCTGGGGCTCTGGCTGAGACTTCAGGGGAACTTCAGGAAGCTGATTGCTGTGTTTTAGATAGGGTGAGACAGCACTTGACCATGGAAGACCTGGAAGAAGCCTGCTAGTATTTGAAAGCAGCCTAGAAAGGTTAAAAGGCAACCTGACAGCCCTGTTGGATCAGTGCTTTCTGATCAAGCAGAATAGTTAGGAAGACAGAAATACAGAGAAGAAATATTTGTATTACTAGAGTAAGCATCTGTGGTGGGGGTCAACCTGCTACAGCATCTAAAAAGTTCTTACAAAAACTGCAGCAGAAAATTTCCAATCTTGTTGAGCCTCCCAGCTGCAACAGAGCAGCCAGCAATGGGAGTCATATGGTAGTCTGTGGTACTTTGGTGAGAAACTGGAGAATGTCATTGGTTGGTAAATATAGAAAATTCTTTTGTAGAGTATTTTTTAATGTGGAAGCTGATATTGTTGCTGTGAGATAATTGAAGTAAACTATTCTTTGCTCAAGGATATAGCAAAGCTGCTATTGCATTTGGCTTTTTTTCACCTGTCTGTGCTGCAGAACTGTTTGGTTTCTCAAATTTAGCTATCCAGAAGGTCAGTGGTGGTGATAAAGTCTGTATTTGCCTAAGCAATGTTATGAAGGCCCGTCTTTCTGTACTAGGAATGTAAGCTCTTTGTCGTACTTTGCTCCCTCATTTTCTCCCTAGCTGTTGTCTCTTGCTCAGTCCACAAAAAAGAAATTTCTTTTCTCTCAGAAAAGATAAATTCCTGCCTCTCCCCATAATTGCAAAGCTGGGCTTACTTGCTTACTTACATGTATTGCGTATCTGTTTTTCAAGCAGACATCTCTGTGTGTTCTTCCCATGTTGCCTCTCCGGCTTCAAAGCAGCCCTCCAGAAACATTCACAATGCTTTCTCCTTCCTTCTTAACACCTTGCAACAGTATCCACAAATGCTTGAGGGCTAATGCTTCTGAGGTGCTTTGTATTTGAATATTAAACAGAGTGTAGTGTCATCTTGTTTCTTTATTTGTGTATTTCCTTTTCTCTTTTCACATGCTTATCTCTCTTTGGCAAGTACTGCTTTTTTGCACCGACCCAGAGCTGATGCTTGTGGCCCTTTAGTAATACAGGCTATTAGTAAGAGCTTGCATGTGTTTGTCACAATGTTTAAAGAAAGTACTGCAAAAAATGGGCTATTAAATTATTATTGTATCTGTTTTACTTTCTACAGAAGCCCCTTGTGCTACTCCACTGATCTGTAGCTTCGGGAGGCCGGTGGACCTGGAGAAGGATGACTACCAGAAGGTTATATGCAACAATGAGCATTGTCCCTACAGTACTTGGATGCACCTTCAGTGCTTCTACGAGTGGGAAAGCAGCATCCTTGTCCAGTTCAATTGCATTGGCAGAGCCAGGAGTTGGAACGAAAAGCAGTGTCGCCAAAACATGTGGACCAAGAAGGGATACGACCTGGCTTTTCGGTTTTGCTCCTGTCGGTGTGGGCAGGGTCATTTAAAGAAGGACACGGACTGGTACCAGGTGAAGCGAATGCAAGATGACAAGAAGAAGAAATCAGTGTTGGAGAAGAGTACGGGAAGGTCCATGACAGAATCTGCAGAGGAGGCCAAAAAAGGCAGGCCGGCTAATAAGCCGCAGAAAGGCTTGAGTAATGACCTGCAGCGAAGGCACTCTATGGACAGGCAGAACTCGCAGGAGAAGGGTGTCATGGGTGGCAGCTACGCTGTTCGCTCGCCCTGTGTCTCTCCTGGCCAGTCCCCACCCACTGGCTACTCTATCCTCGCCCCCACGCATTTCAGCGGCCCTCGTTCCTCGCGATACTTGGGAGAGTTTTTGAAGAATGCCATTCACCTGGAGCCCCATAAGAAGAACATGGCTGGTGGGGGCATGTTCAGGAATGCACATTTTGATTACGGGGCAGCTGGCTTGCAGGCACATAGATCAGGACACTTCGATACCCCAGTGCAGTTTCTGAGAAGGCTCGATCTATCCGAGTTGCTCACTCACATCCCCAGGCATAAATTGAATACTTTCCATGTGCGAATGGAAGACGATGCCCAGGTGGGCCAAGGGGAGGATCTTCGGAAGTTCATCCTTGCTGCTCTCAGTGCCAGCCACAGGAATGTTGTAAACTGTGCTCTGTGCCACAGGGCGCTGCCAGTGTTTGAACAGTTTCCGCTGGTGGATGGGACCCTGTTCCTTAGCCCGTCAAGACATGATGAGATTGAATATGATGTTCCCTGTCACCTTCAAGGTACAGGTTGTCTGTCAGTCATACTAGGTTTCATTAAATGATGGAACTGCCTTCTGTACCCTGTCCCTGCCATTACAGATTTTCATCCTGGTCGTGTATTTTTAAGCAGTTCTGTAAAGCTTGAAGTAATGTCCAAAATATTCACGTGGATCAGATTGAAACCCTTAGAATGCTGTACAGAAAGATGCCATATAGAAAGTTACATGCCTTGTGTTTGGGCTTACAACTAAACAAGTTCTGATCCGATTTCTAGGTAGACCATGAGAAGCTTTTCCAGCCAGTCTGTTCTGGAGCTTATGCATGCTCATGTATCTCTTGGGAATTTTGTTCCAAAATGCACATCAGCCTTTTAAAGAACCTTTTCTGCTGTGCTGCAGCCTGCATGGAAATTGTGTTTGTACCACTGATGAGGGTGATGTACCTCTCATCTGCTTTCAGACTAGAGTATCAGTTTTATTTTATAGCAAAGTATTATTTCTTAAATACAGAAAAGGCTGTAGTCTGGCCTGCATTAACACAGGCCTGGAGAGGTTGGATGTAGTAAGAGTCAGGTTTTAATATGGTGTGTTAAAGAGGCAGGGTAGCAGTGAAGGTTTTAGACTTATTTCCAAACTTGCAGGTGCTTGAACTGTGTCTTGATTATGTCCTACCTCTCAGATGAGTTGAGACCATAGCACGTGTTTCTTTTTTCCTTAGAGAGACAAATGGATGTGGGCCAGCATGAGCTTCAGCTGTTCCTGAAAGCTGTGGCCCAAATTTAAGTGATCAGGGTGGTACATGGCTGGATGTGCCTGTTCTGCAACCTGTTGGCAGTCAGCATGGCTAAAATAAGTCAGAGAATGTATTCCAAGTCTGGTGGCCAAAAGCATAGAATTATATGTTGGAAAGTGTGTTGGTAAGGGATTAACCAGAGGTATTTTAACATTAAAGTTTCTCACCTTTCAATAAAATACATTGTATACCATGCATGGTCATAATATGTGTTATGTAACATACCTTTGCTCAGTAAACTTTGTATTTTTTTTTTTTTTTCCTTAAATCACTATGCACTAAGTCACTAAAATGTATTCATGCTAACATTATTGTTTCTGTCTTGCCTAATGTACCTGAAGGGGAAAAAACAATTGGCAAATATACAAGCCAGAAAAGTTCCAGGATAAGCAGAATATACCTTTGTGAGATAGCTATGCTTACTTGCTTTGATGGGGAGTCACACAATATGCTTTGATTTTTTTCAGTATAAAAAGCTGCTTTAGTAATAATAGTGAAACTCATTGTTTGTTAACATTTGCCTCTACGAATGAAACTGTGAAACTATTTTTTTACCTTAATTATTTCTTAACTGTTGGATGGTATATCTGAAAAACTTGTTTAGACAAGTTGCTGTGAATAATTAATTGTTAAAATTTTTGCTTCCTTGTCCTGGGTAAGATGGTTTTTTTAACAGAAGTACTCTCTGAAGTGAAATTAAGCTGCTCAAGGTGCTATTCCAGGCTGTTATTTTCTTTTCGGTACAGAAAGTCATTTGTGTTACTTCAGGCATGTTTAAGATATTGCCTCATTTCCAATACAAAAAGTATTCTGAAAATTAAATGGTGGGGGAATGTAGTATTTTAAAGTGCCAAAAATGGTGCAGAACTTCAGATGGGGAAAGATATTTATTTTCCTGCTCGACACAACGGTTGTGCATGGAATTGTTTGAAGATTACCAATCTTGAGTGTTCACTTTAGGAACAGAGTTAATTATATATGTTATATGTATATTACATACATTTTAATTTCATCCCATCATGTTTTCTAGAGCTGAACATGCCAGTGTAGAATAACTAAATTTTTACCAGCTCACACTAGTAAGTGTGTTTTGTATGTATATTTTAAGAAGAATCTGTTTTTCTTGTTTTTCTAAAATAGTTGGCTTAAAAACCAAAACAAGTAAAAACACAGACTATTAATTTTGTGTCTGGTATAGACTAATCATAAATTACTAATATTTTGTTCCCATTTTTGTAGAAGAGTTACAAGATATGGGTATGTTGAATTACAGTTTGTGATGTGTTCAGTGCTTTGATGCTAAAGAGCATAAATTGCAATCCAAGGTGAACACATGTTGAGCACAGTCCTGTTTTGTTGCTGTTCTGTAATTTCACTACTGCTTAGCTCTGTCTTACATAGCAGTGCAAAATCTGGTATGTTATAGGATTAGTACTTGGTGTCAGGCCACTTCTAATAGCCAACAATTAAATTGAAAATCAATTTAGTCATACAAGTCAGGCATAATCTTGGTACCAGATCTTTATAATTTATGTTGAAATTTTGTTTTTTTGTGAAAGTCAGTCTCAGATTTTGCATTGGTTAGTTCAATTACATGTATGTAGTGAAAATATTTGATTTCCAAGTGTGAACCACTTGTTTTTTATGGACATAAATGTAACTCAGGTTTTGAAAGCATTGTGCATACAGAGCCTAAGGTGATGACAGAGCTCATTATATTGATAGTTCTGAATGGCATGTTAAAGTCTTTGTATGTGCTGTATATAATGTAAATATACTTGTTAATGAACAGTCAGAAGAAAGTACATGAAAAAATTTGCTCTTCTGACTGTTGCTTCTTTTCCATGGGGACTGTTAATTAGGTCGTTGGTTCCCTCTTTGCTGGAAGATACCAGCAACTTGTTAAATTAATCTGTACCAAGTTTGCTAATAAGATTCAGCACTTCTCCACTTCTTGTGTCAGGTGGGGTTGAAGCTAGGGCAATATTCTGGTTTTGGAAACACGGTGGCTGATTTTACAGCTTAACCTGGCATCACTTCTTGGAGGTTTAGCAACTCCTTTTATAAAATATTCTGACTTACCAGCAAATGATGTAAGGGAGAGTGGGCACGGTGATGACTAATTCCTGAGTGCTGCATAGCTTCAGTCAAGCCCTGTGTATTTCCTATAGAGAAGTACTTTTTACTTTATCATTCAGTCTTTATAGAGAAAAAAAAAAGTGATTTGTATCACTAAAGGTCAGATATCACATTGCAGAATATGTTTGTTTTAATCTTTTCTGCTGTTTAAGATGTGTCTTTTCTGTCCACAGGAAGGCTTATGCACCTCTATGCTGTTTGTGTAGACTGCTTAGAAGGGGTTCACAAAATTATCTGCATTAAGTGCAAGTCCCGATGGGATGGAAGCTGGCATCAGCTGGGCACTATGTATACCTACGATATTCTGGCAGCATCTCCCTGTTGTCAGGTTAGTACCATACATAAGTAAGACTCATAAGGTGAAATTCTAACTGATTAGATAAAGTCAAGTTGTGTATCTTTTCTCCCTTTGCGCCTTCCATCCTTCCTTTCAAGCCTGTAGCTATGAGTGCAATACAGGAGGGCTGACAGGTCTCTGTCCCTTAGTCTTCAGAGGTACAATGGCCTTTAGCTAGGCTAAAGTAATTGCAAGGGTCAGTGGTTAATACACTTACGTTTTTAAATAAAGCCCCCTTTAAATGCATTGGTAATTAAATCTGATGCTTTATCACTAGCATCACTAGTGTCAGGTATAGTTCCACATTTTGAGCAGACGTTTCATGTTTCCAGGGTTTTTTAGTTCATAAATTGTGTTTTATCATAATTGTAGCAAAAAAGTGCCAAGGGAACAGAAAGGTCCAAAATGTCTTTGTGCTTGGAGGTTACTCAGCTCTCCTTAATCTTTGTTGTGTTCATTAAACACTCGCCTAATCTGTGCCTTGAGAGAGGAAGATCCAAGGCCTGGGGCTACTCCATAGTGTGCCTGAGACAGCGGGTTGTTTGCATTCCAGAGAATTAACTGTCGTAATGGACAGAGCACTTCTGCTGTGCAGGTAGGGGTAGGCAGCTGTGAAAAAACATCTGCCTGGGAATGCCTCAGTGCTCCACTCCAGATGCTTGCTGGGACACACAGATGATGATAGTGGGTTAGGAGGGGAGCCTTGCAGAGATACACCCATTCAAACTGGGATCACTTCATGGTAATGTGCATACTTTAAAGCCATCTGGAATACTAGTTTGTCAGTATGCAAATGAACCATTTATTTTAAATTTAATATATTTACCAAAATGTGTTGCTCAAAAGAGAAATGATATTGCTGCTATTGGTTAAGGTGACATTGGTAGCAATTACAGCTACAGACTGATACATTACTTCCAAATTTAGTGTCTCTTGTAACTTTGAGGCTGTAACTTTCTTCTAAAAATAGGAACTTATAAAGGTAAGGAAAGCTCTGGTACTAACTTGCTACCTAAAAGTCAGCAGCTTCAAATCTGAATTGCTTCTCTTGAATGTACAAGAAGATATTTAAGAGCTCATTATACAAGAGCCTTAATTACATGATTAATGGACAGTGTGACAGTACATGGTATAACAGCTCGCTGTAAAAGCATTAGCTGCAGTGGCTGTGATTGCCAGATAATAAGCATTATTGTTTCACCATGATTGTTACAGATGGTTCTGTGTATACAGAAGAATGACATTTAAATATGGTATGTAATATAATTCCAATTTGCCTTTCTGGATTTATTTTGAATAATTTCATGCCTTACTTCAAAATACTTAATTCTACATCACAAATTTGCATGTAGAATAATAAACTGGAACCACTGTCAGATTACTAACTCTTAACTGATGAGCTGGACAGTAGTAAAGGAAAAAAATTTGGTTAAGAATTCCATAAAAATTAATAACCTAGTAGATTGTATTTCTTAAAATTTTTGCTTTTCAAGCAGAGCAGATAACAGTGAAGCTTTTGATTTTTTTCTTCTTGAGTCTGGTCTCAACAGGGATAGTACTTTCATAATTTCCTCCTCGCCTCATCCAGGAAAATCCCTTAAATCAAGATGGCCTAGACAATACTTTTTGTTCTTTTCAGTGGAGAGCTGAAGCTTTCATTAGTGTACTGTGCTGTGAGGTTAAACTATGGTGCAGCTCAGGCCCTCGCTGCTCATTTTTACTCTTTAACTTCTTTACAGTCTCAAATCCTTTCTGCTTCTCTTGATTATTCCAAAGGGCTTGCTGTGCTTTCATGCTGCCTGTTGCTTTCTTTGTATCAGATGGGCTGTGTTTCTCAGCTAGATTTCTTCTGAAGTCTCACTTTTTTTGCAAGAGCTGAATATTAATAGCTCTGTCCATCCTCACCTATGACCTTGAATTATTTCTCATATCCACCCAGTTAATGTTGCTTCTTTCTCAGTTGTAGCTTGTAGAATAGTTTGTGTATTGAAGTGATGTTTCGTTTGTATAACCTGATATGTATTATAAATGTTTAAATAGACTCTTAAAGTGACACAATACCATGTTGTACTGATAAAGTAGATCAAGTTATAAGTTTGTTAAACCAAAAGATTAAAATGCTGATGCATTTTGTAGACAGATGATGTTCAAATGTCAACCTAAATGGTTGAATTGCATGGCGCAAATATGAAATTTCTCTCTTTGCTTCTATTGAGACACCGCGTATTGTGCTGGGGGTTGAGGTATTGATTCAGAGATGAAGCAGCACAAAATAAACCTTGATATTCTCTACCTTCCATCAGTCAGAGCTGGGAGGTGACTCACTCCCCAGAATTTGGTGGTGGTCTTTAATCTGAAAGGCATGGTGTGTGCCTGCAAGTTCCCAGTCCAGGTGAGGAATGTCCTTACCAGCACATCCCATTACTGCCAGTTTCCTGACTGACCCCTTCTCCTGCTAGGGGGCACAGGGGACTGCCTCTGGCACCTTCTTTTCCAGAGGTGAGAAGCTAAGGGGAGTGTGGTTATTTCAAAAAGGTTTTTTTGTTTGTTTCTTTGTTTTTTACAGGCTCGACTGAACTGTAAGCACTGTGGGAAGCCAGTAATAGATGTGCGGATTGGCATGCAGTATTTCTCTGAATACAGCAACGTCCAGCAATGTCCTCACTGTGGAAATCTAGACTACCACTTTGTGAAGCCATTTTCTTCATTTAAAGTTTTGGAGGCTTATTGACGAAAGCTTTGCTTTAGTAATAGCTATTTTATGGGTATTTCAACTTTATTACATATCTTTTTATAGGATTCATTCTGTGATGAAATCTAATTTCTTTTCTAACTGAAAAAGCAGCTTCTTTGTCAGTGTACATATTAATATGTATATATACATGTTGTTAAAACCAGAATCCTCCTGACAAGATCTCTGTGAAGGTTGGAGGCAAGCCAATTTAATGGCCTTTCAATATATCCCGTGTGTGGGGTAAAGTTCAGCTAAAAAATCATTTGGGTTTATTTTTTGTATAGTTGTAATACAGTTTATAGGAAGGGTGTGGGGAGACATAAAGGACAGAGAAATATGTCCAGTTGGAAAATGGGTAATTGCATAGGGTTGTTCCTCCAGCTTGGTGGAAATGGGAAATCCTTGGAAAGAAATGTTTCTGTTGCTGTTGAATTCGTTCAGGCTTTTGCATTGGTTCCCAGGGGTGCAGGAGCTGGCCTTTTGTTGCCAGTCCCCTCGGCAGGCTTTCTTTCAGATTTCCCATGACCAGGGTAAACTGAGGTATCATGACAAGTGAATGTAAACGTGTGCCAGAAAATGCAATCTTGAATGAATTATTTCGGCATCGCGTCTTCCTGCTGTGTGTGTTTGATGTGCATTGCCCTCACTGACTTATAGTGCAGGCAGTAGTGCTGCTTCCAACAGGGCTGTCATGTGCCCAGCTGGGTCACCTGCTCATACCAAAACAAGCTGGAGATCTCAAAATGCTTTATTTAAAGGTATTTCTTCACAGACATTTTAGGGAAGGAGCTGTCTGAGCTGAACGGGGATGCGATTGTATGTGCCTGCTGGGACTGAGGCTTTACTGTCTGCTGCAGGCTGGTGTGGAAGGAGAACCATGAGGTGGGGTCTGGGCCCTCAGACCTGTATGAGCTTACAGGTACTGTGACACTGTTGAGGCAGGATGATATGAAAGGATTCCACATCAGAAGGTTTGAGAGTAAAACTGATTTATTTCAAATACATCTCTCTTTTATAGAGAGTATAGTCTCGACCCATTCTATTGGTCCTGAAGTAAAAACATCTCATACCATTGGTGTGCAGTGAATGACACAGTGGCAGAACTTATCTATAAACAATGTGAACAACAAGAGAGATAAAGAATTATTTACATTCTTTCTCAACTGTTTCCCAGACTTCTGCCTGGTTAGAAACCTTTGTTTTCTCTCTGACTGAACTGAGAATACCCACAGGTACTGAGTACAAAACTTGTCATCACTTTTTAAAACAATTAATTGCTGCATCTTCTCCTTTCAAAATTGTGTTCAGTCTAGGATCTAAAAACAAGGAGATGTTTTAAGAAAGCAAACTTAGCATATTTACTTTCTACATGCCTCTGTGCTGTACATAATAGACTGCATTAACCAGTGAATTTGTATCAGAGAGCTTGGCCCTGTAGACTCTGCAGTTGTTCTTTCTTGACTCCCATTTCGCCCTTCCTTAAATAAATTTTTCAAAATAGGTCATTAATCTTTTGCTTGGTTTCTCAGATCGGTTGAGATTTAAGGGACATTGTTTTTTTTGCTTTTCTCGGTAGTGTATTTATGAAGTGTTTGTCCACTGGAGAAGTGTGGGGTTTTTTTTCTGTTTACATGGTGGGATTATTTTTTGTTTCTTCTGAAGTCTTTTGTTTTTCCAAATTAGAATATTTTTAGAGTGTATCTGTTAAAATCATGGTCTTAAAAATGGCCCTGATAGTCTGCCATCCTGGGAAAGAAAACAAAAAAGTCAGAAGCCAAAATAGTGTTTTTTTCCTATGTTGGATTGAGAATTACACTTTCTACCGAATTAAGAAATTATCGTGCACATAAAACTCAAGTTGAATATCCATGTTTCTTTGTGTGTAAAAATGCTGAGTTCAGAGTTTTATTTCCTGGCTGTCTCCACTGCGGAATTAGCTCTTTTTAGCATTAGCTACCCTTCAGGTAATACCCAAGCTGCACAGAACGCTTCTGTTGGCACAGTTTGAGTGGCAATGTCCTTGGGTGCCACCCAGCTCATGCAGTCCAGTGCTGCTCTGAACAGCCATGGTGGCAGGCTGTGGTAGCCTTCACCACTGCTCTCCTTTGTGCAAGTTCCTGGGCTGGGTTTTGGGTCTGGAGCACGTTCTTGGGGTTTTGTGCAGTTGTCCTGTTGGCAACAGTTTTGGGAAAACCTGTTTCTTCTTCTTGGAGAATTACGAGAAAGACATTGAGAGACGTATAACACATCCTTTCATGGCTACTACAAAGTTACATGAAGCCCAGGTGCAGTGAGACCAGTTCTGCACCCACTGTCCCTAGGAGCAGGACCTGGCCTGGGCATACCTGGGCAGGAAGGAGATTTCTCACAGATAAACCCTGATTAGCTGTGCAGTGTAGACTTCCCTTGTGAAGAGCAATGGAATTATAATTTGGATTAACTCCTCCAGAAGGTTGAGCCCTGCAGCTTTGATGGTGTGTTGAGCAACCTGCTGGAGTTAGGGTGGCTAATGAGGTTGGAGTTGTGTTGCCTGGCAGTTCTGTGAGAACCAGACCACACAGAAAACAGTGGCTGTCGCAGCGACCTGAAATCACACAACAAAGACAAAGCTCCTGTAATTAAGCAATTAAAGAGAGCAATTAAAGCATACTTCTCTTACTGTAGGTTCAGTCTTCAGTGCCAGTCACACATTATGAGTCTGGAGTGTGAGCTCCCACACAGGATACATGGCATTGTGTGCCCACTTTTTTTGTACAGTGTTGGGAGGAGGTGTCACTGTACAGTGCACATGGTAGGGGAGAAGTGGGCTCTGGAGTTGTCCTAGGTACTTGTTCATTTGCTTCCCTTAGAGTAGCTTAATTTGCAGTTCTGCCCTTTAAGTTCTTGAATGCCTCTCAAGACAGTATGTGTGGCAATCAAAAATGAGTAGATGTGGAATAAAGGAAATATGGTCAGCTTTAAAGTAAGTATTTGAGAGATTGTGTAATACATCCAAGTCAAATCCAGGAATGGAACAGACTGAGAAAATGGGAAGGGAAAAGCACATTTAAAGTTGTAACACTGACAAGAAATTACATACGAATCTCTCTAAGAAAGCAGTTTAGTTTTTTGCCAGCTTTTCCTTTTAATTCTGCTGTTGAGTCTTACCTACTGCTTAAGGAATGCATATTTTCTTGTAAAACACATCTCTCAACTGGAGACTAGCAGCATACATAGCACTGTAAAAATGATCCTCAGTGGAAACCAGCTGAGCTACAGAAAGGTTCTTCTGAACTTTGCTTCAAAGTAAATGATCTCTAATTTGTAAAGACTTTCCCTGCTTCTTGTTGGTGCTAAAAGCTGCTCTTGAGTCACTGGAAAATGCATGATTTTCTCTAACATGCAGATTCCAGTCAAGCAGTCAGCCCTCACCTTTGACCAGGAGAATTTCCTGGGCTTTACTGAAGCAGATGTACAAATGCACCTTCTTTGGGACCTAATAGCTACTTTGGAGGTTAAACTAGACCACAGTTGCTCTGCTTCCTGTCTTGAGAAGCACTGGAAGTAGTCATGAGCTTACAAATACATCATAAAGGAAATTACTTCCCAAGCTAGGGAGCAGCTTGCTTTGTTTATTTGACTAGTTTATTCTTCATTACCTTTATTTTCTCTGATGCTATGTGTTCTTTTTAAGCTGGCCCATTGTCAGATTAAATTTGCCTGAAATATGTTTTATAAATGAGAATGTACTCCTCTGGATTTGGAGGTTCATTCTGCTCTTCTTAAGTGCACGATACTCCTTGTGATAGCAGTAGGAGTTGCATGTGCAAATGCTTTTCTTTCCAGTAGTTAACTTTCCTTTCCATAGGAGAGGCGTGCATTTAGGTAGACTTCATATTTTGGATGTGTAAAGCTGAATTCATTCATCACTAAGATGTCTACAAATAAATTTTGATAACCATAACTAACAAAATAGACATCTTTTACATGCTGATGTGTAATTTGACATCAACCAACGTGAACAGCCTGAAATTGTTGTTCTAATGCTGCAGTCATTAAAACTACAGTGTTGTGTAGCCAGACCACAGAATATCTTATAGTCTATTTACACTAACATCTCCAGTAATGAGCTGTGTATTCATAATGAGTTTAATTGGAAAAATACTGAATATTCCTACACGGGAGGCAGCTAGCCCGATATTTTTCTTTTTTCCTTTTTTTTCCTCCCTCCCATGTATTCCTCATTTTGCTGTACCAAGTAACCAAGGACAAACATGTTGTAAGGTCACTGGTGAGAAAACCCCTCAAAAATATACTTGTCCATAAAGGTTTCTTGTTGAGACATTCTTGGATTGCACTTTTGCAGATGGAAGAATATGTACATAGCAAATGAATGTTGATGAAATTAAAATAATTGGTTATGATATCATTTACATGTGTTGTTAAGGAATATTTTGTTGTGAGTTCTCTGTATTAAAAAGTAATAAATACCAGACAGCTGATGGTGTGGGTTCTTCTTTCCCTGTTTCTTACGCCTGCTCTTTATAGAATTACTCCAGTTGCTTTAAGTTTAAAGGGCACAGTAAAACCAGGTTTTTGGTGTCAATTACAGTGGAGCTTTGTGGTTGTCATTTTGAAGACTCTTGTACTACAGGGGTCATGGTGGGGTGTGTGATGTGTCACCTTGCCAGACTGAAGTCCTGTTGACTTTGTTGATGTCAGAAGTGCTCTTCCTGTAGCACAGTCAGTCCTGCAGGAGCAGTCTTAGGAATGCCGGTCTGCTGTGCCAGCTGCTGC
Organism: Lonchura striata; assembly: GCF_050655825.1. Classification (NCBI taxonomy): domain Eukaryota; kingdom Metazoa; phylum Chordata; class Aves; order Passeriformes; family Estrildidae; genus Lonchura; species Lonchura striata. Next base: position 62,705,512 of record NC_140705.1, on the reverse strand, counting down.
CTGTGGGGCTGAATGGAGAACAGAGTGCTGAATCCTTCACTTCTCGGTGGAGTCTGTTAATGGAAAAGTACCCTGTGATGCCTGTGAAATACCAGAAGAGCTTCTGGAGGGCAGAACACAACAGGGTAGCACCTAGGGCAGAAGGGTTTCCCGTGTTATGACAGAACACTTCATTGCTGAAACCTGGCTGCAAATCTTTGCTTCCTGTCTAAGGTTTTTCAGCAGTCTGACTAATCGTGAAATCTTCCATTTTGGCAAACCTTGCTCCATATGCTTATGGCATGATTTTTCAGCCTTTATGTATTACCACAGAGAAGTTCAGGAAGGATGCAAGTGATCAAGGCCATCTGAACATACAAAAGGTAAAGCAAATATTTCTGGGAAAGAAGGAGTGCCACAGTTCAGGAGGCATGGGGTGGGATTTGGAAAGACTCTTTAAGAGCCCACTGTAGCTGTGCGGGTTTAATTTTGGAAGCAGATACTGCGGCTGGTTTGAATAACCTTGAAACTGGCAACCTGTATGTTAATTGTGAAAAACCTTCTGGACAACTGCTGCTTAAAATACGAGTATCTGCTCATGAGATGGGAATGTAAATAGCTGCCATCAGCTGATTGCAAGTTTCTGCAGCAATTCCATATTGGTATTTTGCGGAAGGGTCTTAGGTCAGGGTTTAAGCCTTAAGCCAGTGTGAGAAAACTAAATGAGAACTAATGTTTTGTAGAGACTGTCCCCTTAGCATAATTACTGCAGTCTTTGGTACTGAGCACTAAACCGCAGAATTTCAGGTTTGATCTGTGTTACTGTGTTGCTAAAAGAAACAGAGTAATACTGTGAGAATGTAAAGGAAGGAAACAGTCACGGAAATAAAAATACTTTCAAGCCATTACATGATACAGTATGTAGTTAAAATAGGGGTGGCACAGGGAGATTGGGTTAGGAGCATGTCTGGGCTCATTTTCCTCTTGAAGGCATCCCTGATTGTGTCAGAGGAGGGGAGTGAACTATTCAGGCTGCATATGTGTGTGGGTGTGCGCACCTAAAAATACATGCCCAGGTTTCACACAGATACATTTGTATTTGATTTCTATTCTGACAGTATTCTGTGAAGCAATTTCTGTTCCTTCTGCACCTGGACATACAAAACAGAGCAGCTGCTGCTGCAGTGTTTTAGGTACAAGAATATTTTTTGGCCTTAAATATATTAGTCACTGAGCTTCCTGCATGTTTGCTTTTCATTCAGTAATGTCCAACCAAGATGAATGCGATGTGGAGAGAAGCTAAAGCAGCTGGTATAGCTCCTTAATCCACAGACCACCTGATCTGAAATTCACATGGGCTACTTGGCAGAGCCAAACCAGCTGTGGTGGCATCCAGGAAGGACTCTCAAGTCATGTTTCAAGAGGATACTGTCTCCTGCCTCGCGTGAAGAAAATACATTCCTTCTATACCTCCTGGGATGCTGTATATTGAAGAGTTTGCATTCAGCTCCATTATATAATGTAACCCTGGAGCTACTGCCTTTTGTTAAACATGCACTGTACTTGTTTTCTTGTGAGAAAAATGCATGTGCAGATCATCACATCCATCTTACTGTTTCTGTGTCCCATTTTCCTGGCTACATACTCATTTAATAGAGGGCTCTGGCTGAATCTTCAAAACAAATTCTCCCTGGTTATCCAGATAGAGTTACAGAATAACAAATCAATGCTGCCTTTGTGTGATGCCTGCATGACTCCTATTAATAGAAGAGTCATAACTCTGGAATGGAGTCTGTGGAGATAGAAGATAATCCAGCCATAATACCAAGAGACTTTAATGTATATTGCCAATTGCCAAATACTTCAGCCTTTTCCCCCTAATTTTCTTTTTTACTTTTTTCCAGTGCCTGAGCTTTTAAATGAGTGTGGCTCCAACTGAAGTAATACTTTGTGTTTGCAATGTGATTAATGTAGGCTCAGTTTAATTGTCTGAGACTTGTTCTGAGAAACATCCCTGCTAGCTGATTACTTTTATAATGTTTGCAAACATCCAAATCCCCACATGACAACCTGATCCTTTTGTATTTGTGTATTTAGGAAGCATCATTCTATTGGCACAAGACACAAATACTAGCTGAAGATGCTTGGTGTTTTCCATTTCCGTTTATTTTAAAACACCTGGAGGCAGACAGCACCTCTGAGGTCAGAAATGAGGGAGATTGAGAAACTGAATCAGAATCAATATTTTAATAATGAGGGGATATTTTCTTCAAAGCTTTGTTTAAGTGATTGCTATGGTTACAAGTCCTGTAACAAGGATATTCCAGTTATACAAATAATTGAATTTAGCCTGCCTTTAAGTCTGTTTTCTGCAAAGAATATATTGACCTTTGTGGAAGTCTTTCCTTGGCATTGGACAGCCTCTCCTTTTGGTGCAGTCATGGCTAGTTTGGCTGCCAGGTTAATGGCAAAAGGGGAATCAGGCTGCAGACCTCAACATACAGCTGGGTGGAACATGGAAACTGAATGGTTGGGAGCACAGTAACACACAAAGTGTAAGCCACTGCTTCAGGCAGTGCAGCAGCCAGGTTGGTTGAAGTAAAAAGTGCAGAGTAAGGGCCATTTCCAATTAGAAGTTTTACTGCAATTCTTCCTGTTGATTTTGTATTCAGTTCCTCACTTAAAAATTGTCAATGCTTCTGCCTTGTTGAATTTAACTTCCTCTGCCCCTGGCTGGAAGAGTCCCTGTTCCACTTCTTCACTTCTGCTGTCCCACCCATGCTGGAGTTGAAGGAATGCTCACAGCAGGGGTGCCATGGACCTGGCTTCTTGCAGACCCACTGACCTGGCTTGTGCACTTTAGTGCTTGCAGGTACAAGATGCACTGTGGAGAGTTGGAAGCCTTGGAGAGGACCAGCATGGATGTGGCTGAGCTGAATTGTTTTGCTTCTGTGTTCTGCTTCTGTCATCTCTGATGTGCTTTTGATCTTCTGAGAACCATTTATCTAAAAGGCTGTTTGGAAAAGCAAGACAAAAAGCAGCAAGCACTTAGCTGCCCCCGTTGCTATGTGTCAGTGATGTGAGACCTGTTACTCAGGGAACCTAAAGCATCATGAGCCTGCTCGAGTTCCCAGCACCACACAGATGTCTGGAGAGGGTCCTCGCTTCATCAGTCATGCACTGGGAGATTGGTGGGAGCATGCTGTCACTACCATGGTGTGTGTGACTGCTCAGTGCTCATGGAGAGGAGGCAGCTCAGCTCCACAGCAGGTAGAGCAGGATTGCCCACCCACCCTTTGCTCTGTGGGAAGATCCTAATACAAGTAGGTTTCAGCAGCTGCCTGTTTGCGGCTGGAAAAAGTGAGAAGTTAGCAGCTTGCAGCAGTCTAGGAAGCCAAGATGGGATTTTGGCAATGTAGTTGTCTTCTGTCTCCTTAAGTCTGTGAAAATGGGGTTGTGCCTGTTTATGCCAGATTTGTACCAGTGCTTTGGATAATTGATAGACACCAGAACTTCACAGTACAGGTATTGCTGAGAACAAGCACTGTACAAATTAGCCTAGTCATGTGTTTCACAGATCTCTCATTAGCAAAGAATTCTTAATAAGAATTATAATATTAATGGGGGTTTATCCACTAAATCCCTTTCACAGGAAGAAAATAATCAGAAATCTGACTCATATGGTTAGGTGAGGGCATTTGGCTGAAGGCATGAAAGAGGTGATAGGAGAATTAACACTGCAGTTCCTCTCTGGATTGTGTACAGCAGAGCAGGGCTGGAGGGAGAGACATTCTGACTCAACAAACTGGGGGAGAGGTGGAATTAGCACTTTGGTGAAGACTAAGAGAACTTCACTCAAGCTGTTTGATGACTCATTTAGTTTATTTGGAATATAAAATTTAGCTGCTGAGAAACCGTTGTCAAACACAGAGGGCTTTCTCTGGTTTCTGACTCGTCATTAAGGTCACTATTGCTGGTGGGAGTCACCACCCATAGCAGTGGTCACAGCCCAATGCAAGGACACCATGGGATGGGAGTTTGTGGGTTGCAGTCAGCTTTCACTGAGGACAGTGTCTGCACTCTGGCACTTGCCTCTGCAGTGTTGTCTTGGCCTCACTGGAGTTCTGTTATTCATGTAGGTTTTGATGTGCTTCATGTCTGGCCTCTGATGAAAATGTGCTGGCAGGGGAGGAGTGCTGGAGGGCCCAGCTCTGCTTTGCTTCTGGGTTGAGAGCAAGGCTGCCCTATTGTCCCATGACCACTCAGCTGCCACCTCTGCACAAACACACACCTACACTTAAAGCAGCTGGACTTTCTAGTTCAGATTGTTGCTGAATCCTGTCTTCCCTCTGTGCTCAGCTGCTGAGTAGTGGAAATGTAGTTTTGTGAGGTAAGCCAGAGAGAGTAAGCCAAGTTTTAAATTATGTGTGTACAATCTTCACAAAAAATGCTGTATAATTCTGAACTCTCATTTTCTTATTATTTTGATAATAAGGAGCCAAGGCAAAATACATGTTCATGTGGGAACTTACACTGGCTTGATGGTGTCAATTTGAAAATGCACAGGACCCAGAAATGTCTGCATTGTGCTTTTGGAAACCTGTAGTGTGGCAGTGAGGACCTCAGAATAAGTCTGACTTTCCTCTGCAGTACTGTTGCTCCCTCTGACTGCTGCAGTGGCACACTGCACACTGCAGCAGCCCAGGGGGAGATATTTCAGACAGGCTTTTTTGAGTCTTGGAGTCAGTAGTGCTAGGGCACAGACCATGTGAGAGCTTCATCATACTGACTTAACCTTGCCTCTCTCTTTTGGGACCAAGCTGATGCCTCAGAAGTCTTTGCAGTCACGTAGTTCATCAGCCATGACTGTTAGCCAAGTTGTTTCAGCAGTTTTTAAAATAAAAGTACATATCTAACAGACTTCAAAAGGGTTGTCACACATATATTATTCAGACTTTGGTGGTTGGAGAACCTCTGGGAGATGCCCTGTAGAGTCTCTTTCTGTTTAATATACTTAAAATTATCTGGATGCAGCAGTTGAATGTCCTGTTGGCAGGTGTGCTGATAGTACTCAACTGGGAGGTGCTGATGACTGTGGAGGGAGGAGAGGCCTTGCAGAGGGATCTAGATAGATTGGAGTACTAGGCAGTGATTCATGGGATGAAAATCAACAAATCCAAATGCTGGATTCTGCACCTGGGACAGAGTAACATCAGGTACAAGTATAAATGGGGAGAGTCTGGAGAACAGCTGTGCCAAGAGGGATCTGAGGGTGTTGGTGGGCAGCAGCTCAGTGTGGGTCAGCAGTGTGTGCCCAGATAGCCACGAGGGCAAAATGTGTCCTGGGGTGCATCAGACATGGCATCACCAGCCTCGCCTTGAGCACTGTGAGCAGTTCTGGGGCCCACAATCTAAGGAGGATGCGAGGGTCCTTAAGTGCATCCAGAAGAGGGCAACAAAGCTGGTGGAAGGGCTGGAAGGCATGTCCTGTGAGGAGTGGAGGAGGACTTTGGGCTTGTCTAGTTTGGAGAAAAAGAGGCTGAATTTTTGACCTTGTGGCTCTCTGTAGCTGCCTGAGGAGGCGACATGGAGAGGGAATGATAAATCCAATGATAAGACGCATGGGAATGGTTCAAAAATGCAACAGAGACTGGGTATTAGAAAGCATTTTTTTTAGCAAGAGGGTGGTCAAACACTGGAACAAGCTTCCTAGAGGAGTGCTTGATGGCACAAGAATGTCAGTATCCAAGAGGCATTTGGACGGTGCATTTAACAAAGGGCTTCAATTTTTGGTCATCCCTGAAGTGGTCAGGCAGTTAGGCTAGATGATAATTGTAGGTGCCTTCCAACTGAACTGTTCTGTTCTACTCTAGTCTAGAATGGCTTCTCAGTAATAAGCTGGTGTGACAAGACAAAATGTCTTTACAAGACAGACTTAAGCTTCTTAACCTTTAAGGATTAGAAAAGACTTCTGCTTGTTTTGCTTTCTCTGTTTGAACATAGCACAAGTGAGTGTGTTTTAACTAAGTTCTCGTGCTGCTGCATTTTTCTTCTTCTTGATCCTTGTAACATTTTGCTTGGCAAGCAGGAACAGTATGTGTGGAAAGTTCATACACCTGTGTAAATGTTATTGTTACCAATTACTGTTCTGCTGAGGACTCACAAAGTTTTGACAAAACCTCAGGAGAAAAACTCTATCAAGCACAGGAACCTGAGCCTATGAGAATTAGTGCTCAAGTAGCTGCTGCTGTGCCACTCATCCTGTGGGAGCTGCAGCTGCAGGGGGATGAGGATTTTGCATTCCCAATATACCTGGATGAACCCACCTGTTGGCCAACAGTTTTTTCTCTGCTCATCTGGCACAGCTGCCTACAAAGTCATCCCCTGAGCAAAGCCAATTCAAAATGATTTGGTTTTCTTGAGAATTTTTGTACAATCTAAAGATGCCCGAGGCATTTTCACCAGGTTGGCTTAGAAAATGATCACGTGAGCTGCCATGCTGGAAAAATAGGTGAGGTTTTCCACTCTGATGGAGTTCATGGTGAGGTACTGGGAAGACTGGTCGATGAATGAGAAGTGGTGTCTTCTTTATTTGGATAGCAGCAGTGTGAACAGGCAGGGAATGCACTGCTGCAGTTAAACATGTGCTTGGGTTCTCTTGCTATGAAATTAGAATGTCCTATGTCATCTCAAGGACTGGTTTTGTCCAGCCTGGAGAAGGATCAGAGGGAATCTTAAACTAATGATGGGAGGCTATAGAGAAGACAGTGATGCATAATGGCAAAGAGAGAGGTCAATGACATGGGCTGCACCAAGGAAGATTAGATAGAAAGAAAAAAAAATCACTGTGAAGAAAAATCAAATATCCAGAGACATGCAGTCTCTATCCTTGGAAATACTCAAAACTGACAGGACCTGAGCAACCTGATGTAGTTTCAAAATTGATCCTGCTTCCCTTAGGAAGGGGAGGTGATCTCTAAAGTTCCCTATCAATATAAGATATTACATGATCATAATTTTTTTAATGGCATCTTAAATTAGATGAGAGCAATTAGTCTTACTGAGGAGTAAATATTACTTGCACTCAATATAATTCACAACCACATTCACTACCCACATTTTACAAGCAGCAATATGAAGCAGAAAGGTCATTAATTTGTGTGAGACACAGGGTCTCAAGAGCAGAGATCATAGTGCAAAATTTTCAGGAGTTCCAGGTGTACCACCACCTGGTGTCTGCATTCTGTGTCTCCCCCTGCTATCCACTGGTACCTGTGGGATTCTCCAGGGTGCAGCAAGAAGCCCAGGTCCTCTCTGGAGTAGAAGGGCACCAAGCGGAGCAGCAATGCCCCTTTAGCTGTCGTGTTGCAAGGCTTATACCACTAAAGTGTCTTACTACAGCTCTGTGGGTCTGTAACAAAACACCTACATAATTCAGTATGTTACACTAATACATAATTAGGATGTCAGTATGGTATCTGTCAATTCACCAGTAACTGGCTTAAGCTGTGTTTCATTAAGAATCTTTATTGTTATGTGTGTAACAGAGACATAGAAATAAATAACAGCAAACAAACTAACGATGTGGAAGTCCTGGGTGGGTTGTCAGCTGCTGTTCTGCAGGCACAAGGTCACTGTGATCTTTTACAGAAAGAGAAGTTAAATCTTCTTTTGTCCTAGCTTTGTCTGGAATAGGGTTAATTTTTCTCCTAGTAGCTGATACAGTGCTGTGTTTTGGATTCAGTATGAAAATAATATTGATAATACACTGATGCTTTAGTTTTTGCTCTGCAGTTCTTATTCTAAGTCAAGGAATTCTCAGTTTTCCATGCTCTGTCAGTGAGCATGTGTACAAGAAGCCAGGAGAGACCATGGCCAGGGCAGCTGACATGAACTGTTCAAAGGATTATTTCACACCACGGAGTGAAATGTGCAGTATATGAACTGTGGGGAGTTGGCCAGGAGCTGCTGATTGCTGCTCAGGGACAGGCTTGGCATCAGTCAGTGGATGGTGAGCAACTGAATTTTTCATCACTCATCTTTCTTGGGTTTTATTCCTCTCTTACTCTTTATCTCCTGTTTCATCACAATAATAATAATAATAATAATAAAATAATAATAATAATAATAATAATAATAATAATAATAGTTGTTATTATATTTTAATCTAGCTCAGTTGTTAAATTGTTCTTATCTCATTCCATGGGTCTTACCTTTTTTGATTTTCCCCTCCATCCCACTGTGGGGATGAGGGTAGTGAAGGGGTGTTTACGTGGTATTTATTTGCCAGCTGGGGCTAAACCATGACACCTTTCTGAGGAGCCAGCTGAACATACCATGCTGTTGTGAACTATGCTTGTAAACTGCAGTTATTTTCATCTAAAGTGTTATGGGTGTATTTAATAATGCAGAGAATGCCAGGTGAGATAAATGGGTTGACCAAGGCAGATGAGAGATCTGCTGCTAAAACATCACTCATGGTGGCAGGTCCATCTCTTTCCAGCTCTGTGTCAAACTGCTTTTTCTGTCATCAAGACTTTTCTGAACAGACTCTCCAGCTGTGCAGAATAGCACCAGTTAAAGGTGTGGGTTTGTGCAATGGTCTGGCAGTCTAGCAATGGTCTAGAAGCACAAACTTAAAATCAAAACTATCTTCAGTTGATGTAATTCAAATCTGTGACCCTGGATTTCAGGAGGTAACACTGCATTACCAACCCACAGATAGAGGCTGCTTCTAGTAAAAATGTCATGGACTTCTTCACTGTTTCTCTTCTTTCTGTGACAAAAAAATGCCTCTTTTTTTTTTTTGACATTACATTCAGTCTCCAGTGTAACAGAAGCAGAGTCTTGTGTTCTGGGATGCTGTGGTCTATAAACTTTGATTTAATAACAAGAAAAAGAAAAGAAAAGAAAAGAGAAAAGAAAAGAAAAGAAAAAAGAAAAGAAAAGAAAAAAGAAAAGAAAAGAAAAGAAAGAAAAGAAAAGAAAAGAAAAGAAAAGAAAAGAAAAGAAAAGAAAAGAAAAAGAAACTCAGTATATGCATACTGCTGAGTCATTTTGCCAATTAGCCTCTACCACAACGACTGGGACCTGAGACATGATCCTTGAAGTTTGAGTGATCACCTTGCTGCTGGCACTTGACCTGTTCTCCTGTATGAGATCCCAGGGTGTCTGTATGGAAGTGTGAGAGCTTTCTTTGTGTGCAGAAGATGTAACACACAGTTCCAAAGGCTGCAGCTGGTCATTATCAATGTGCATTGGATATTGTGTCTTCCCTGTCTTTTGTGGGGGAGGTCAGACTGAGATTTAAAATACAACTTTCCAAATTCTGTATTTGGACCAGGAATTGTCTGTTAAAATAGTCAATGGAAAGGCTACCATTAACTCTGAGAACAGCATTGTACTCCAGAGTTAACATCCAAATGTGTGGATTCCTTTATGAGAAAAGGATGGGTGGAGTTCAATTAGCAGTTATGGTGACCATAATTGAGGTCATGTTTCCCTAGATACCATCAGAACAAAAACCCAACAGGATCACTGCAATGATCTGAGTTAAAATTAGCTCTTCTTGGTGATTGTGGTGGTGTATTTTTAACCTGAATTGTTTGAGTGACCCAATTCAAATGCAGCCATGCAGTAGCACACTAGTGAGGGCAGTGGGTGCAGCATCTGGGTGGGAGTGATGCCTTGAATGGGAGCACAGGGGACAAGATGTAACTAATTTCTGCCAGAGATGGCATTTTATTTTTATTTCTCTGGAAATTGGTGGGAAACACATGGAAAGAGATAGCATGATGACTAGCAGCACTCAGCGCTTGGGCCTTAAGGTTCTTTTCTGTGTAGGATTGGCTGTGACACTGGAGGTGTGTTCAGCTTGCAACTTTGTTTTTCAGAACCTGAAATAGCTGTCAGTGTGCAGGCTAAAGCTTTCTGGTGTCAGCCATAGGGAACCTGGACCACCTAACCTGAGAAAACAGACGTTCCAGAAACCAAATGAGTATCAGCAGATGCTGGTTTTAAAAAAGCTATTGCTTCTTAGTAAGGAAGAAATAGCTACCACCACCACCTCTCCTCACCCCTAAGTCTGTGCCTGATGGTAAGAGAGTAACTGTGTGAAGTAAAAGCGAGACTGAAGGAGGCAACCACAGAACACACCAGGACTGATGACACTGCTGGATTAAAATAATGATGATAACAATTAACACTGTGGAGGCAGGTCTCACTGCCACTTGCTGCCTCCAAATGAGTGTTGAAACCCACAGAAGTGTGGGCTTCTGTGCCTTGAGTGCAGAGGCAGCTGAGGAAGTGCAGCAGAGCTGTTGTGCAGACTGCCATCCCAAAGGCTTTTCACAAGGTTACTGTGCATAGTCCATTTTATATTGGGTACCAGTGGAAGAAGAGAACAAGGGAGGCCAGGAAATAATGTTGAAGAAGAATGAGAGAATCTAGGTTAGCACACAGAAATCTGTGATGGTGATTTAATCTTCCAGTCTGATGCAGTGGATAGTAAAGAGATGCTTGGTTAAATTTTACAGAGTTTCCACTTCTACTGAGGGTACTCCAGCTTTCCACAGCTCTACAGGACACGACATTACACACAAACCATCTCCATAGTTTGACTCCAAATACTCTATGCAGACTGGGATCAGCTAGAATTTTCCCTGCAATTCTCATTTCCTGTAAACATGTGAAGCCAAATCCTGAAACTAAAAGCTATGGAGGTCACTCTCCTGTGCTTTCAGCACTATATGTGTGCATACATACTGAAAATGAGGAGGAAACTGCTGGGATAAAATTCAGTTGGTACATGAGAAGAGAGGAGAAGCAACAAGTATGTGAGAGAAACTCATAGTAATAGGAGCTTCAAGTATGTGAGTGCAGTGTTAGAATTTCAAGGGCAAAAATGAGGAAGGTGGAATAGAGTGGGAGTAATTTTCCCAGAAGGCTGTGTATTTATTCATAAGGAATAATGCTGTAAGAATAAATCATAACTATGTAGGAAGCTTTATCTGTAGGATCCTTGTCTCTTTGCTTGCTGAAGTTCGAAGGTATGAGACATGAATTACATAATTAAAGATGTGACCATAATGATTATGTAAAATGGAAATAACCTAAAGTTGCAAGGCCATTATTAATGCATTAAATATTTGAATGTATAAGAAAACATCAACAACTGACCGCTATTTGAAGAAAACAAAAGGGTGTATTTAAAGAAAAAGAAGTCAGTTTCATGCAGGTGGTTACTAAAATGGCAACAGAATCAAACAAGATCAAGAATTAAAACCCCCAAAACATTAACAAGTATATAAATTGCATTAATTTTAAAAGTCACCCTGATAACAAACAAAACTTGTAACAGAAACTATATCTCTACCAACTTAAGTCAATGGAAACTAAAAGAAGTGTATCAGGTGAGTACAATTTTTTATCTTAGGAAACAGATTTGTTATAGATGAATGTTTTCACAGGAACATAACTGGCTTGGTTTTCAGAGATGGCCATTCACTTAGGGCTTTGAATCTGAATATTTGATGGAATTCATATTGCCTAATTTAAATACCTCACAATAGACATACTAAATTTAAATTAGTTGTCTTAGGCTGGCTCTAGCATCTGAAGAGAAAGATCATCTTCGGAGAGAAAGTAATTCCTTCTGACTTGGATACCAGTCTTATCATGGGATAACTTATCCTCAAAAGATGCTTTTCCTTCTCCACTGCTTATAAAAGGAGCTTAAGATAACTAAGACTCAAGTTATCTACTTTTGCATGATTAAAGACATGAGATAAATCCTGTAGGTCTTGTTATCTAATGTAAGGCATTCACAATTGAAAACTGTAGTCATGATAGCTACAGGCCCTATCCAAACACACTTTTGCAGTTCATGCTCCGTATACTCCAAGGGTTAGCTCTGTAACCAAGCAGTTCACAGACATATTTAACCAGGGTATGGACCGTCTTGGCAGCAAGCAAAGATTCAAACCCCAATTTTGGAGGGTGGCTTGCTGGAAAGACTTTGTGGCCACTGTTTCCCACAGTGTGTCAAAGATTACATCTTTTCTCTTGGTTCACCTGGATTTCAACTTTGGCTTGAATGAGTTGCTTTGTCTTTGGGGTCTTCTTGGGATTTGTCTATAAACATGGGTTTCTTTGATTGTAAGATTTCCCTTTCTAACCTCTAAACATCTTGGTAAATTGCCCTTTTCAAATTCTTAAGCTATCCAGATAAGACTCTGAAAGGCCTGGATGGAATTCAGAGGAAAGAAATGAGAAACAGGGAATGTCCCCCAGGATTATTTTAACCTTCTTTCAAAAAGCTTGCTTACTCTCCTTGCTTGAGACTGTGGAGCTGTCTGGGTAGGTATCCTCTCTTTCCTCCTTCCTTCGTCATCTCTGTTTTTGGCACCAGAATAAACCAGTTTCTGACAAGGTGGCTACATTATTAAGCAACAGCTGTTGGCAGGCAGATGGGAAAAGCCAGTTAGACAAGAAAGGGGATGGGAATCTAGCCAGCTCCTGGAGGTGTCGTGAAAGGGATTCCTGCTTTCCTGGTTCCTCTTTGCTTCTGGCTTATTGACTTGTGCTCTGCTTCCAGAATGGGGTGACAGGTGAGTCCTCAATCTTCTCCTGGGAGCATTAGCACATGCAGCAGTTCCAGGAGGAAGCTGTGGTTCATGTGGCTGTTACTGGGAAGGACAGCACTGTCCAGAATCGTGATCTCAGAATTATTCTCCTGTATTCTTCTTGAATACATCCTGGTATTTTCCACTCTGTTTTATTCTCCTTGCCTAGAAACTGGGATCTGCAACCAACTTCTGAACTTCTAACCTAGTTTGTGAGATGGAAAGAGGCATGATCCCCATTGTCGGCCTTGTGATTCCGCATAGTATGATAATGTAGCAGTTTTCTGTTGGATGTAGAAAGAGAGTCGTGCCCCCTACCTTGGGAATTGCCATCAATTTGGAAATTTCTGCTGTTTTCAGTTATTTTATGTGAATCTAGATAAGATCTTTTCCCTTTCCCTGTAGTTCTGTTGAAAACAAAACCTATTCTAGAACACAGAGCAGAAAACACCAATGGAAGATAAGGCTGAAAGCTTGTGGGTGTTTAGGTTACAGTGCTGAGTGGTCATTTCCTTGCCCAAAAATTCACCTCTGGTTGTAGCACCACTCCTTGGATATGGCTGACCACATTTATGGTTTCACTATTTCACTTTGTAATTACAGATTCCTTTCACCTCATTTATTAAAATCACTGCGTGTCCAAGTTGGCCACCTTTTATGCCATGTCAAAATAAATAGATATAATTAATTATGAGTCTTTAAATATATGCATGAGAACTGCATTGATTTTTGAGACATGGAAGTGCAACACTAAAATTATTTTCCTGAATGAGATGACTCATTATGCCTGGGAAAAAAAAGGTCCTGTGATTTCATTGTATTTCCATGTCATTAAGAAAATATTATACTTCAAGCACATGAAGGACTGCAAAATTTGCAGATGAAGGACTGCAAAATTTGCAGACCCATTATTACTGGATAGTGGAAGCAAAGAGAAGTGCATTTCATTTGCATACAAATACATGAGTGTGTTTTAGGAATAGATTTTTGTTTCTTAAAAAAAGGTATCTATTTAGAGGACAAAGCAGAGCTCTGTTTGCATAAGACAAGCCTGGACATATGGTGTCTTCAATCCACTGCTTCCATGTCTGTATCCCCTGTTTGCTCCACAGACTGACCCTGGACAGATCTATCTGCTGGGTCATCTGCACATTTTGCAGCTTTTGGTGGACACTGAATGGGTACTGGCATATTCCCAAGGGACATGGGTGTGTTTTGAGTGAGGGTTGGCACATTTTCGGGGGTTGCTGGCATGCTTTCAGTGGGTATTGGCATATTCCCAGTGGGTACAAGCACACTCTCGGGAGTCATTGGCACACTTTCTGTGGGTGTTGGCACCCTGTCTGGAACTGAGGGCATGCTTTTGGTGGGCTTTGACACATTGTCTGTGGGTGCTGTCATACTTTCAGTGGGTGCTGGTGTGTGTTCAGTGGGTGTTGGTGTGCTTGTGCTGGGCTGCTCACAGTTGTTCCTAGCCTCTGAATGTGGAATGAGAGGAGCAAGAGCTTCTGGCACCAGGACGGCATTACATGTTTGAGTGTCACAGGTCTCTGGATTGCTGCTGTTGCTTGGGAGGGACTCCTCTCCCTTGTGGGACACCCTGAAAGCTTCAGCCAGCTGCTTCAGCATCCTCTTGTCACTCTCATGCAGCTCAATGCTTGCCTGCTCAGAGGGGGAAGGGGTTGTTTTAGTATCATGTTCTTCATCGTCTTCTTCTTCTTCTTCTAAGATACCATTTCCATTCACCTCTTCTGGGAACTGTGCTTGCTTGATTTTTTTGTACAATTCATTTCTCTCTTCCTGCAGAGCACGGCAGAGGTTCTCTAGTCGCTGGATTTTCAGCACGAAGCACTCATACTCCTTGGACCTCATGGCTTTCTGTAGTCAAAGACATCAGGCAAAGGTACAGGCTCAGTTTGGGTGCATGCAATTCATTGGTGGAACTGGCAATTAGGAAATTATTTGAGCAGCCTTCAGAGGATGCTGCCGAGTGGCTGCCTTTCACCAACTGCTCTTCAATAACTATGGTGTTTTGGACCAAAATTTCAAGAGGAAATTCATCCCTGTAACTACAATGTATTAACATTCTGGATACACATTCAGATCAATTTCACTCAAATATATTTGCAGGAATACCTGCTGATGATCTGGAGAGATAATAAAAGCATAGTGGATGTCCATACACATAAGCAACCAAAAGCCTGCTTAGACTTTTGGTTGGTGTGGGTGTGAATTTGGAGGCAAACAAGCTGCCTTTTTTTTGTTTGTTTGTTTATCTTGCTTCTGGGCTCTGTAAGAGCATCCTGAATTGGAACATTTTCTACATCCAATGAGGAAACAAGAGATACAGAAATCCATTAAAATAGAAATAGCAATAGCACAAAGCTACAAAGCTAACCAGAAAGATCTGGTCCAAGTTCAGGTTATATTTGGGCTGAAACTTCAGGCAGCCTCTTATCTTATTTGAATGAGTTCCAATGTGCTTATGAACTTCCTTTGCAATGCCCCTGGGACAGCACATTTAAAAGCATGGTGAGACACAGTACTTGCTTTTGACTCCTAGAGTCTGACTACACAGGAAGTTAATGAAAGGCATGATTTTAAAGTTCATTAGCTAGAACACATTAATTTCCTGGGTGGATGCTCTTATGCAGAAAGTAGCATGAAGTGAACTAATGCCAATTTGCTTGTATGAGAGAGCATTGAGAATCACCCATTTTTAGCGTACTTAAAATTCAGAGTTACATAATTCAGTTTCTCATGGATGTAGTGGATGTAGCCTGCACAATCTAAAAGCAGTTGGGATTGTCTTTTTCTCTAAAGACATCCAATTATCAAGATAGCTTGAAAGAAAGACTCTTAGATTCAAGAAGAAATTTTTCACTGACTTCTGGGATTATCTCATCTCCTAGTTAAAGCTTTACGTGGGGAAAAGGATGCATCTTGAGATGGAAAGACTGCTCACCTCTTCAATCATATCCAGTAATGCTCTGTTACAGTTCTCAAACCTGGATTTCCATGTAGCAGTATCCTTTTCTAACTTCTTCATTTTCTTTGTCATCTATAGAATCAGGAAAAAAAGCTGAATCACAACAGAAATTCCTGAATGCTGAAGATGAAATTAGGACAGCCCCTTTATTCAAGTCTTTGGCTCTACTTAGAGCTCTTCTACCAGCGGCTGTAGTGTCTGTGCTAAGAAATAATTTATGTTAAGGGATGGATTTCATATGAAGTAGCTGCTATATCACTTTCTAGTCTGTAGTCCCAAAAGTAGGACCAGCTGATTATAGCCAACTTCCAGCAGACAAACTACCACAAAAACAAAAGGCAAAGAATTTGGTGGAATCTGTTTGTGTCTTTACCAGACTGCAGTGTTAGACTCTAGAAAGTTAAAGACGGGCTCTTCTGAGGCCTTAAGGCCAGGGAAATTCCCCCTGGGCTAGTCACCCCTCTATACTACTTCCAGAACACACCACCAGCACCATTTTTCCTGTTTGTTTCCTGAATTCTATGGGCAGAACTCTCTGTGAAGAATTATTAGGTGTTTCCTGGATCAGGGCATGAGGATTTTGAGCCTTGGTGGCAGAGCAGAACATTTTTTATTATGAAAGCAGGTACAATATGTAGATGTGTTTGGTTTTTAACTCCCATTAATTATGGGAAGGAAACAGTCTCTTGGACTGTTTCCACATGGTGTAAAGGGGTTGGTGGGCTTCAGATCTGCCTACACACTCTAGTGGAAATATGTGTAGCCTATAACAAACTCTCTGTACCAGTGTCAGTCACCCAGAAGGTTCTGGGCACTCCTGAGAACATGGTCTGATACACGTGGCTTCAGGCTCCCCCTCTGGTATGTATTAGGGATCTGTATCCAACCACCACATTATATTTTAGGTAAAATATTTATTCTTCCTGGCATTTTCAGTTTTAGCTGAAATGGAGAGCTTTCTACTCTCCTTTCTGCTGTTCAGCTTGCAAAGCTGAAATCTAACCTGCTGTCAGTTGTGGCTGAGTGTGTCCTAAATCTTATCTGTATGTTGATGAAATTATTCTTCAAAATGTGCAGAGATGGTCTCATCTCAGGTAGAATTATTAGAGTGAGAAATATCAAAATCTAAAAGGAAAGTATCAATTACAGAGTTCAGGCATGAGCTCCTACTCACTTTTTCCATCTCCTGTTTGAATGTGGCAAACACTTCATTGCTTTTGGCCAATGTTTTCTGAAATTCTTCAAATCTTTCAGAGTAGAGAGTGATCTGTATTAACAGAGAAGAATAAAAAAAAAAAAAACAAAAAAAACTCAGTAATTTCAGAACATCCAGGATGGTGAACTTCTACTTTGGTAGAAGATAATAAAATAAGTATTATGTTTGGACATGGAAATTAGTTTCAGAAATTCTTAGCAACTTTTTATGGTTGCAAACTATTATGATTCCTCCATTGCAGAAAGATAAACTGAGTAAGAATAGAAAGAGCCAGACAAGTGATTTTAAAAAGACCTGGGAGTTAAGGATGCCTTACTCTCCTGAAAGTTGCAGCTGTGGTATCCCTATGCAGGGTGTCCTGAAGAAAAGTAATTCTGTAGATGTCAAGACTTCTGAAAACATTTTCCTTGCTTTGATCCCTGGCCCATCTCCATGGGCAAGGACTAACCTGAACTGGTCCAACCACTGATGCTGTGCAGGACCATTCAGTGTGATTAACTCAAGATGAGAGCCAGTGTGAGTAGAGCTGTGCCTGAGCTTTAAGCCTTGCTTCACCATGCAGATGTCACCAAACCCCAGCTTTAACCTGGGGGTTTCAGCCCTGGAAGAGGAGGTCAATACTGCATAGCTGCCTGGTTGTTCACCTGCTTTGTGGATTTCTCAGAGTACTCTTCCAGCCAGGCTAGGACCTGGGTGCTACTCTGGCTAGGATGCTTTTGGTGTCCAAGTGAACTGGGGGAGAGGCATCCC
The DNA here is from genome assembly GCF_050655825.1 of Lonchura striata. Lineage (NCBI taxonomy): Eukaryota > Metazoa > Chordata > Aves > Passeriformes > Estrildidae > Lonchura > Lonchura striata. Next base: position 62,687,955 of record NC_140705.1, on the reverse strand, counting down.
CACATCATGCTGCAGTCATGGTTTCCCTTCTTCCATCTTTCCACCTGGTGGCTCAGGCTGTGGCCAGGAGCTGCACAGGCAGTGCTTGATGTGCTTCACTGGACGTCCCAGTTAAAGAGGAGTGTCACTGCTCACTTTCTATATTACCTGGTGTGTAAACAAAGCCCACCCTTTACTTTCACACTGCTGTGATTCTGCACTGGATTCATTCAGAATGCATCCCTGTACCACAGCTTGAGCAAGCTGAGAGGGCACCTTGTCAGCTCTGTTTTGGACTGCAGCTGTAGGCAAGGCCAGCAAAGACAGAGCAAGCCATCCCCAGCCAGCCTCTTCTGCCAGTTTCACTTCACTCTGTGAAGCAGAGCAGAAGAAAGTTCTGTTGCAATGTCCCAAATTTCAGACTACCAGGGCTCCATATTTTGCTATCAGTTTATACCTGGCAGCCATGTGAAAGTCTATCTGTGGTTGTATTTTGTCATTATTACAATTTTTTTGGTATGTAAAATCATCAGGTGGTTTTGGGGGAGCAAATGTTCTAAAGATCCGAGGTTAGTTTTTCTTTAAGATTTTCTTGTTTTGGGCTTTTCCTGCGTGGTTTGGTTTTTGTTGTTGTTGTTGTTGTTGTTGTTTTGTTTGGTTGTTTTATTCTGTTTGTTTATTTGTTTGCTTGTTGGGTTTTTTCTCTTTGAAAAAGAAGACCAGCTCCAGCTTGTTCTGTTCCTTCTGGTGCCAGAACATCCCCAGCAGTGTTTAGGTCATCAGACATTTCATCTGTCCAGCCTGGCAGCTGTTAGGAAAAGTGATAGTGTCACATGTGGTGGCTGAAGCAGGGTGGCTGCAGAGCACTAGGAGGGTCAAGAGCAGCCTGCAGTATTCCAGGCGTGGAATACTGAGTGGAAACTGGCTGCCCTCTCTTTCCACACCAGCAGGGAGCTGGATAAAGGATTACCTAGGAGCTTTTCTTTAGTGTTGTTCCAGCCAACTCACTCCCTCCCTTGATACTACTGTGAAGTTACTGAGGAAAAGAAGATTTAGAAAATGTTGCTAATAGTGGGGTGGGTTTCATTCTGATTTTGAAATCAAGTACAGTTATTTTATGTATCATGCTTGTTCAAGCTAGCTGTTATGTGCCCCTTGCCACAGCCACAAATGCAGGGTTCCAGCCAGGTATAACCTGGGCTGTAAGGGCCTCAGAGGCCGAGAGAAGGGTACACACTGCAGCCCTTCCCCACAGAGCTGGGTGAAAACTCAGGACATTAACTTGTTCCAAGCACTCAGTGGTGGCAGTATCAGAGCTGGCTGACATGAAGCTTGCATGTTTGTATTTATACAAGACCGTAGCCAGAGCTGTGGCTAGGCACAAACAAAAATGCAGAGGGATTTGTTTTAGCAGCCCAAGTTCCACAGCCTAGGTGGGCCACTGATACCAGGTGTAGCAGTGGAACATTGACATTTGGAAGAGATATCTCAGCTCTAAGGAGAAATGTCAGAGTTTCCCAAAGCCAGATGATGGAGCAAGCATGGGAGTCAGAGAACTGAGGCTCCTAGCCCAGATCTGTTTTAAAAAAGCTCACCTCAATTCTGTCTCAGCTTTACCTTCCAATATTTGCAAATTGTTTAATTAGGTCAAAAACATTTCATGTTTGAACAGGGCAAGCTCTGACCTCAGCTGGGGCTCTAAACAGCACCACAACACTAAGAATAGCTTCTGCAATTTAAACTGAATAATAAATTAATGTTTTCCGAGTGGCTGGGAACAGGCTCTGGGAGATGTCACTCACTGGGAGCATGCCCTAGTGCCCCAAGATCAGGAGATGAGGACTGCCTTGCTGCATCCAGCAGGACTGTATGAGGATGGAGAGCACAGGCAGCACTGCTGTGAGTACAAGTGGGGGAAGTGGGGGCTCTTCAGCACTGCCATGCTGAGAGGGTGCTATGATGGAGACACCCCCTTGGCCTTGTTATGTTCTTCTTTGTTGCCATGGTTTAGTGGTTGCCCTGTGCTGGCTACCAAACATTAGAAGTCTTGGCTGGCTTCTATCTTTTTATTTGGTTTCAATGCATGGAGCTAAAATAGTTTGCCTAAGCATCATGCTTAGGCATGGGGAGAGTGTGCAGCATCCTGGGAAGCACCACCACAGTTTGGGTGTACCTCCTCAGCTGGTGCCAGATCCCTGTTACCATTTGGAGTGCCGGATTCGACTGTCTCTGACACATTGTGCCATCCAGAGACTGGCTGGCATGAACATGATGTCCCCAGTTCCTTCCAGCTCAAGGAAGAAGTGTGTGTTTATCATCACCTCTGAAACAGAGTGATATCTCATTGTGAAGGTTATACTATGGCTTCTCCCTATCTCACTGACCTAACATCTTATAAATTTCTGTGCAGCTGTTCCTCTGTTAATTATAGAATGACTTGTGTTAGAAGAGACCCAAAAGACCCTCCTTGCCGTGGGCAGGGACACCTTCCACTAGACCAGGTTGCTCAAAGTCCCATCCAACCTGTCCTGGAACACTTCCAGGGATGGGGCATAATATCTATTTATTGCTTTGTGTTGTTTGTATCAAGGAGCTCTTTATGCTCTTTATTCTGTTCTGCACTTGCACAACACCTTACATTACAGCATCTGGTTCATGAGGGAAGTCCTTTGGTGCTACCATACTGGAAATAATAAAAAGTTTTTAAAATAATATTAATAATGTTATTATTCCCAGTAATTCCAAATGAAGGCTGATATGTGAGTGACAGAGCTCTCACACTTGAGCAACACACTTAACTGCATGTTTCATTTCAGGAAATGAATAACCTAATTTTTGTCTGCACAAGTCTGCAAGAGGCACATGTATTCTCAATGCCTTTACAGACTTGACTGGTGTTTTCTAAAAACACCTTTTCTGTTTCAAATGTTCTAGTTTTTATCAGTACCTCCCTCCAGCTTCATTGAACTGGCTACAGAGGTCTGCCTGCATAATATTTTTTTCTTCTGGTTGAACATAAAAGTTTAATTAAAACCACTCTGAGAAAATTGGGAGCAGGCTTGCAGTCAGGACAGACTCAGTTGGAGGTCTTTGAGGCTCTATTGCAGAACCTGTCAAACTATTGTCAGCAGCAGTTTATATGATATTCTTCGGTGTGCCACTGGCTTATCTCAGCCTCTGAAAAAGCACATGAAAAACAAAACCCCTCTTAGCATGCTTCCATGTTATCAGTTTAATACTGAAATTTCTTGACGGCTCAACAGGTAGCAGTTAGACCATCTGCAAGAAAAAAGCTGGGACAATTTGCCTGTATGATTAACTATGAACAAGAGCTAGAAGGGTGCTTCCTGATGGCTGAGGAGATTGGCAGCTGCAAGAGGGGCTGACAGACTGGCACCACCACCCTCAGGGTTCTGCTTGGGGAGACTCTTTCTCACAGACAGGTCATAATTGTGAATCTACAGAATTGTTTCTTACATTTAGAAAAATCTACTGATACTCTCTCTTATTGATGTCATCTAGTGTTCTCACTCATTGATTCAAGGTCTCACTTGACTATTAAAAGGGATTATTGCATTGCTCCCAAAGGGTAGTATATTCTGCCTATGTCTTGGTTTTACTGCCTTTCACTTCAGCTTGACTCCTGGTGTAATTTTGGCAAGTAATTTTATTTTATTGGAAGTTTCAAATTACACTTAAGCACTGAAATCCTAGAGACCCCTCTCTATAAGCCCTTAGTAGACAGAATTCCTGTCAAAGTTAATGGAAATGCTGCCTTTGCACCCCAGTTCAGAAAAGCATATGGGCACAGCAGGTCCAGTTTGGTAAACTTGTTTCCTGATAATTATGTACTCCAGTGCTATGCTGTATAAGAAACCTGCCTGACAGATAGTTACGGTGAATAATCAAGGTACACACGTTGTTCTGTCGTTGAGCACTGTAAACACTCATAAATCAGCACTTTAGAATGATTAGGGTCAGAAGGGACCTTTAAGATCACATAGCCCAATCCTTCTGCTTAAGTGGGGACTCTTCCCACTGACCAGGTTGCTTCAAACCCCATCCATCCAGTCTTGAACACTACCAGGGATGGGGCATCCACAACTTCTCTGGGCAACTTTTTCCAGTGTCTCACCATCCTCACAACAAAACATTACTTCCTTATATGTAAAAGAAGTCTCTCCTCTTTCACTTTAAAACTTTTACCCTTTGTCCTACCACATGCCCTGGCAAAAAAATCTCTCTCCATCTGCACAAACCTCTTTTAAATAAGAACAATTTGCAAAAAGGGCCTCCTCCTCTCTTCTTTAGACTAAACACCCCACATGATTTGCAGTATGGGCATTAGCTTACAGTTGGCTTGAAAATAGACTGTTTCCTTTGCAATAGTCTATGGGATGTAGAATGAGGCTAGAAGGAATACACAGAAAGTAGTTTGGATACTTTACCTGGGATGTGCCTCACAGGTTAAAAACTGGCAAACAAACACCATGCAATCACCTCTCCTACGTCACCTGTGCCTGTAGGACAGTCTCTTGCTCCTTTAACATTTTGGCCTGGAGCTTCCATTCTGCGGCTTGGTTCAGGAGCTGTATTTTGGGCAACAGATAGAAAATTGTTAGGTCCCTAGATTATCAGGTGGAAATCCTCATCCTCCAGCTACTGATGTTACTGTGATAAGGAGTGATCTAACTTTCAGTTGAATATAGTTAGAGCAGTTAGGTAAGGCAGACTGTTTAGTGTTATCCTGAGACATGGAGCAGGCTATTTGCTTTCCAAAGGCATATTTGAATAGGAGTTCAAAACCTACTTGGAATTAAGTGGGCTATAAAATATATGGTATTTAACCACATCTTCAGCAGACTTCTAGAGAATGGTTATGATACTTTCTGGCACATTCATTTCAGCACAGTTCCAGCCAAATTCCTGTTCTTCAATGAATGACAAACTTCCTTTTGCATTAATGACCATGAGTTAACATGTGGGTATGATCACAGTCAAAAAATCTGAGTTTTCAGAAAGCCAGTGCATAGTAAATGTCATATATTTGCTGCTGTCTGTTATTTTTGGGCTCTGTTTGCAACGACAAGTGGAGAATTACAGCTCAGGGTGATAAATGTCTCAGGTTAAGCAAGCAGCCCAAGAGGAGCTTGACTGCAGTTTCTTTCCTGGCTTCTCCTGGGAAGGTGTGCTTCCCTACTCCATGGTGTTTGGCAAAATCACATTCTGATGTGCAGGCTACAGATAAAACAGGCAGACTGCAGATAAAACAGAAGGAGGATTGGTCAAGGCTGAACAGACTGTAGGAATTAGGTTTGCAGAGACCTTTCCTGGCTACAGTTCTGAGTCAGCACTTCCAAAGTACACAGTAATATTTTAGCTATTGGTTTAATCTGAAAGCAGGAAACATTTACCAGAGTGTTAAAGAAATGTCCCTGTCATCTACCAAGCATTTATAAAGTGTTTTATTAGTCAAGCCAAATATATTTTAGAAAAAGAATGCTAATGATGGCTTGAGAAATGAGACATAAAGAAGTTGTTTTACCACAGGATTTTTCTCTGTTGGATTAAATTGAACTTAAATTGTACTGTAAATTGTATTTAGAATAGCACAGCTGGGCTCTGAAAATACATTGATAATTAAAAGGACTGTGTACGTCAGTGGATCTTATACTGGAAGTGAAAGGTAAGTAGAAGCACATGCAGAAAATTTATTTAATCCCCAGTAAAAAAATTTATTCTAACCATTTTATTGGAAATAACACATGTAAACTATGCAAATACCACCTGGTAAAAAAGCTGAGGATGAACCCTAAAATGCTGACGGTCTCCAGCTGTTTGTGGCACAGTGACTATCTGAATTAGATTAGCTGCATAAACATGTATATATTAGCTCTAGAAAAATATTTCTTCCATCAATTTGGCCCTTTGATTTGGACCTGCTGAATTTATACCATCTAAATTTTCCTAGACTAGAAAGTTTTGCAGCTCAATTATGAAAAAATGATGTGTTGTACTTGTATTATACCTGCTTCTTAATATTTATTTTGAGAATTTAATTTAATGTTTGATTCCATGGAGATAAATCAAGTTTTTTAATTCAGATCTTGTTGATTGAAATTTCAAAAAGGATATGCCATGGCCAGTAATAAGAATTGGTACGGGTTAAATGAGCATTGATTTGTGCATTTATTTTCCCAGAAAAGGGTACGCTTTACATGTACCAAAAAAAAACAAAAAAACCCAAACTATTTTTTAAAAGTTTGCATGAAATCTGGATTTTTAGGTTTCACCTTTCTTTGATATCTACTTTTTTAGAGTGTCTTTTAGAATTTATAAGGCTTGAATGATTTAATGAAAAGTGCTTTGAAAGCCTTCAGAGCTACCCAGTCCCTAGGCCAGTCATTACTTCTAAGAACTGGACTTTTATCTGAATTGCTTTAATCTCAGCTAGGGTTACCTCCATACCCAGTGTGACTGGAATAATGAAAAGGTCCCACCTCTTGCACCATGTCTTTGGACACAGCACAACAGATGGACAGAGAAGACAAAGAAAAGTTGCTTCTTTTGCCTCTTAATGAAATCCCTCTCTCTTATTGACCTGCATAACTTCTGCAGTCAGCAAAAATCCAAGTGTTAATAAACCCTGCTGTAATGGAAGCAAGCCACAGAGAGGCTTGCTCAAATTAGCACACGTTCTTATGCAGCCTGAGGTCATCTCCAAACACCAAGCTGGGAGAAAATGAATCAGAACTGATACATTTATTAATAGACTATGAAGTGGTAACAAGGAGGCTGAAGTATCCAGAAATGAATAAATATTGCATGTGGTGTTTACAGAGCAGCACTTTAGTGAAGGGTGGTGATGCCACACTCTATTATTAGAGCTATGATAGCTGCTGGAGGCTCAGACAGTCACAGGGGCTGGCTTAGTGAAAATTAAGCTTCTCTTTTTGCTGTCAGACTCTGTAAATTCCAATGATGTAGTGCTGACCAGTTGTTGGATGGTGATAAAATTGCATCCTTAGGTAAAGTTTTCCCTTTGTGGAAACCACATATTAGGAACCACTGCTGCTTCAATAGGGAATTGCATTATTTGATGTATGTGTAGAATGAATTGTGCAAGGAATGAGATGACCTCCTTTTGAAGTGTACAGGTTCTGCAAGAGGGAACGTCTCTCACTGTCTGAGGTAAAGAAGTTTTGCACAGGGGTGAAGATTCCTGCATGGAAGAAGTGCATGGGAAGGCATCAAAGTGAGCCTTCAAAGAGTAATCAAATAGATAAAAGCATACAATAATTTTCATTTAAGAACACTTGCAAAATCCTGCAGCAAAGATCATGCACAGGGATGACAAAATCCTATGGATAGAAAGGTTCTGAAAGCTGTTCTAACTTTGCACATTACTGAGCTGGAGAGATTTAGGGCCAAGTGAGAGAACTCCATCAAAAGCACGTTGATTTCATACACACATGTGTATACATTACTCCCGCAGACACTAGCACAATAGCTGGGTGGGTGGGACTAAGAGCACATCAATAGGAGGGAGGTGGGAGCCAAGTGTAGGCCAGCTCTCTGGGTGCTGGGCTACCTGTGATGAATCGTGACATGCCTAATTATGCCTTGACTCATTGCATGGCTTTTGGCCTTAATTTCTGCAGCTAAATCTACGTTGCTTGGAGGTGATGTTAGCCATACATCACCAGCCTACCTCAAGGATAGGATTTTTAAGCATTTATTTGGATGATGGGAAAAATATTCTTTGTACACTGTGCATACCATTATACACCCATTGTGTAAAGGTTTTGTAGCTTGTTTTCAAATCTGTTATTTCTTACACACAGCAAAGTCCAAAAGAAAATCTTCCTCTCCCAGTTGTAGACAGTGATTACTTTCAGTGCTTTAAAAGAAATGAAAACACCAAATTTGTGCTTACCAGTTCTGGATAATACATACAAAGAAGTTTTGGCTAAAGCAGGGACAGTCACAGATGACAAGCAGCACCAAAATTCATGTTCTGAGAGATGCAGCATGAAAGATCATTGACACAAGGCTGTATATGCCAGTTTTCCACAGAGCCAATGCCTGGTCTTTTATATCTCCTGTTCTGAGTTTTTCTTTCCCTCCTCAGTATTTGAAATCTGGTACTCATTAGCAGAACTCCCAGTGACATCAGTAAAGTAAGCCCATATTTTCTTTGCCACTGTAAGTTATTTCTTAGACATCTGGAGATTTCTGGAGTTTAAATCTGCCAAGAATCAATGGTCATGAATGAAATTTTGGGGTTTGGCTTTATGTAGGTTTCAGAGTGAAGGAGAATAAGTCAGCTGGACTACAAATTGTCATGCAGTGATATGCAGATTTGCACAGAGAAGCCCCACCTCGTTTTCACCCTCACTCTTTAGCAAGAAGTAAAGCTGAGCAGGAGTAGGTGTTCCAGCTGCAAGGTAAGTGCAGAGAAAGAGGATAAATGCTCTTATGGGTTGGTTTTGGTAAGAGATGTATGCTGTGTTTTCCCTGTGCTCTAATGGCAAGTCTTAGAGCCCCATATTTTCATCTATTTTGAGTATTTTAAGATCCCTGTTAGTGCCATGCTTGTCCTAATATATCTGTTTCCAGACATGGGGAAGGGATAAATGTCCTCTCTTTGTAGAAATCTCTCATGCTGCTCCTGGGTTAGCTGGAGGACTGGTGAAAACTAAAGCTTTCTTCCGGCTAATGAGAGCCTGTCACTCCCTCTGAGAGCTGCTGCCTCCACTGAGAAGAGGGATCACGCGCCTGCGTTGAACTCCGATCCTTTGTAAATGTGAAGATTGCTGTGAAAATACCAGGCAGTCTGAGAAAATTAATTTTAGTCTGATTGAGTCACAAAATGTGTGAGACTACAGATGGAGGAGTGCCCTCCTTCCATCCCAGCTGTGCCTGCAGAGGACATCCCTCCTGCTTTTCCCTGTCCCCCTGCTAGAGATGTCCCCACCTCCAGAAAGGGAGGAAGAGCAGACAAAGCTGCTAAATGGATCCAGACCCTGCCTGCCTGAAAGAGGCACTGGCAAACCAGTGCAGGGAGGGAAACAGTGAAGGGGAGGCTTTGTAAGAGCAAGTGGCAAAAGTGCATCCACGGCAGGATGCCTGGGGAGCCTTGGAACCTGGGGGAATAGCAGCCTTCAGCCATTTCACTTCAATCCCATATTCTTGGTCTCCTCTCTGATGGTTTAGATGTGTGCATTCATTGTGTGGGGAGATGGAGTATCAAGTACCAGAGACAACAGAAAACCAAAGGCACCACCTGACCCAATATCACGATGCAACAACTGCACAGTAACAGTGAGTTAGCTGAAGCAGTGGGCTCTAACCCACTGCTCTGCAGCATGCCTTTAAAACTGTAAATGCCAAAGAAAGCAGCCCTTCAGAGGCTGTTCCTTTGCACTGAGCCCTAATGGTAGCTACAAAAACTTCTCAGCTACTGTACCCCAGATTGGACCTGAATATGTTAGTGAAATAGCATGCAGAGCTTGTTTTTGCCTAAAGCTAAATAAAAGACAGACACATTAGAAGGATAGGTACATACATATTCCTTCTCTTTCTGGTGTCGCTCCTCGGCTTCCTTCATCATTTCCTGAGACTGTTCCAACTTGGCATCCACCAGTTTCTGTTGAAGTTCTCTATGCTTAAATATTTTGTCAAGGTGCTGTAAAAAAATAAATTTTGCTGAATGTGCAGGTTTAATTATCTACATAGACCTTCATGCTTGTACATGTACAGCTATTTACTGGAACACTTAAAAGACAAAATCATTGCAAAACAAGAAGACACTCAACCTACTGCAATTACTTAAAAGTTACAGCACTGATAAGAATAAATTGTGTCAGAATTACCATGGGAAGGGAAACTGGTGTACATTACCAATTTTGATTTATTGTAAGAAAAAGAAAAAGCCTTAGCATCTTTGCCAGTTCTATGGTCTATACATACAGTCATCAGTACAATCTAGTATGACTGAAGATCAAAAAATTGCTCATCGATGATAAATATGCTGGGGAACACACTTTTTTTTTAGCTGTTAAATGGCCATTGCATCTGAGTCAGAATGTGGATGATGGTGTAGACACATTGCATCTGCAGTATTTGGGAGCATGCACAGCTCATTACATCCTCTGCCATAAATACATGACCAGCACATCCCCTTTGTTCTGGACACACCTGCATAATGGAGGGCCTGGGTGACAGGACATGAGTGGGGATCTGGAGATAAGACCAAAGAAACCAGAAGCCTCCTCTAGCTTGTAAAATGTCTGTCTTCATGGTGACTTTCAGGAGATAAATATTGCTGATAGCCTTCTTGCCTCTTAATTAATTTAGATAAAATTCATAGGAGCAATTATTCTGCATGTGTCCTTCTGGTTTACTTTTTCTTCTCATAGACACCACAAGACAAGAGTATACATTTCCTTCATTCAGTATAGGAATTCATACATGATTCAACAGATTTGGAGAAGCAGGTATTGTATCCGTCATTCCAGAGTGTAAAGACAGATAACTTATGTTTTATTCAGTATGATAATATTGTCTGATTGCACTGAGGCTCACAGTAAATGTACTTAGAAACTATAAAAAGACCCATTGTGATATTTGTTGATATTTAAAATAAAATTTTTAAAAATGGTAGTTTGGGATTTTACTGGGGGATTTTTTTCTGGTGTCAAAATTAAAAAAAAAAAAAAGAAAGAATCTATTTCAATTCAAAGGGTCTCCTTTATCTGTCATCCTAAATTTATGCTTTGGGAAAGAGTCAAATAGTTTACATCAGAGCCCTTCTCAGCAACTTGCTTCTGGAGGCAACAAAATATATTGGTTGTCACCTGCAGAACAGGCTGTCTAAAGGAAAGGGAGCTGGGATATACTCAATGGGAGCTTAGTGGGAAGGAGGAAAGGGATGCTGGGGGAGGTCCCCAGGGATTTGGGAGAGCTGTAACAGGTTGGGGCAGCTCAGCACACAGCTGGCACGTCTGGCTGCTTGGGTGCCTCAGCGCCTTCCCCCATAGCGGCAAGGCTACCCTGGCTGCCGCAGGCAGAGACCGGAGGGCTTTCTGCAGGCACAGTGCTGCTCAGAGGGAAAAGTATGGTGGGCTCTACCCTGTGAGACAGCCGAGTGATGGGCAGGCTGCTGGCAGTGCTTCCTGCTTCCCCTGGGACAGCCGGTGTGCTGCCCGCCCCAGCCGCAGCCAGGGCACCGCTCACCTCTTCCCGCAGCTCGTACTGGTCAATGATGCTCTTCAGCTTCTCCGCCAGCTCCGTGTTCTCCTGGCAGAGCTTCATGTTCCTCTCGCTTTGCTGCTCGATCTGAGCCTGGATTTCACTCAGTGTGCTCTGGAAGTGATTAGTTATTTCTTTTCTCTTCTCATCTTCCTCCCGTGCCCGCTGGATTGTTTCCTCCTGTTGTTAAATGGGAGAGAACACAGTAAGTGAGAGGCATAATAAGCAGTTCCTGAAAAATACTGTTTCAGAGTAGCATAAGGCTTCCCTTTGAAGAATTATACGTATTTGCCTTCCTCTTTGGAGATTTTCTTGCTTTCATCTGCTCCAGCATTAGGCATGATTCTAAATTTACAGAGCAAATTACACAGTGGCCCGAAGAAATTAGGGAACTAAGAATTTGCATTTATAAAGATGGATGTAGAACAGAGCTTTAGGTCAAAGCAAGCCTGAAGGAGAGGACATACATCCATATCTTGATTCATGATACTGCATCACAGCTTTTTTTTTTTTTTTTTTGAAAAAGGTATTTAGTGGAAACAGTCAAAATCTCTTTTAATCAAAATTTTCTTTGACTGAATTAAAAAAAAAATCACCTTTTACAATGCCTTGTTTTTAAAAAGGAATCTCAAATTCATGGCCTTTGGGATTCAAATTTTTAAGAGAAATCCATCATTTGCTGAAGAATTCCTTCCAATTCTTCAATTTTCCTTCCCTAACTTTTTAGCTGACATGAGCATTTGCACTAATTTACTAGTTAGTGAATTCAAGGAAAGCTTTAAAGTTGTTTCCCACAGAATCAAAGCAGATATTCAGATTTAATTTTTTCCCTATTGTTGAAGTTCTATTTTAGATTTGTTCATACAAAAGACAATGCAGAAAGAACCTGGATTCACTGCTTTGGATCCAGTAATGCAGAAAATTTTTATTCCTTCGTTTTCTTCCGGGGCAGTGTGCCCTTCTGGGGAATGTAATCCTGATATAGAATTGCTAGACCATATCTGCTGTAGCTACAAATCAGGCCAGGACCGTGTTAAAAATTCACTCTACAGCATGCAAACTGCATACTCTAATAAGGTTTCAACTAGCATAGTAATTTGCATTAAAATCTCTGCTAACACTGCATATGGATATTTTCTATAAATATATTTGAATAAAGCCTTAGCTGACTCTAATAAGGTATAATTTGTATCATGAATGTGACATAGCAGGTGTTGATTCAGGCCCTGCTCATAAAGTAAGGTGAATACCAAATGACCCAATTTCTGCTTAGCATGCACAACACGAGCCTGATCTAGGACAGCTGCTGTTCAAGGGAGGGCGTGTTTGTCCTTTTGCTGTCTGGGGAGTGATAGGGAGGCCAACACCTTGGATGATGGGAGGAAGGCAATGGAGCCATTAATAATACCCTAGTGCACAGAAATTAATAATACCCTGGTGGACAGAGCCCTGCTGTGCTCTGCAGTTCACACAAGAACCTGTGTGTGTATTCATAAGGAGTAATACAAAGTGTGAACCCAGAAGGACTCTCTCTCCTAATAGGAAGGAAAAATTTAATGTGGAACTGTGCAAATGACTTGGGAGTTGGGTCCTGGTTCAGTACCTGGCTTGGAAATTAGACACACAAAATTTGCAGAAAGATGAAAGAGAAGGTCTTCAAATTTTTTTTTCTCAGTTGATGAGAATGATTTTGAAACATTTTGCTTGACCAGCAATTGAGTTATTTGTAGATATTTTTTGTTTAAATCATTTTAGCAGAAGAATGATCTTCCAAAGTAGAGTTAAAAATGCTGCTCAGAAGATGTTCTAAATCTATTGCTTTACCATTCCCAAAAGGAAACATTTAATTTTCTTTTGAAAGGGTGTGTTTACAAACAATGTTATTATTTTTATTTTTATTTGAAACTTTTTCCAAATTTGACCTGAATTCCTAGGTAGTTTTGATTAAGTCAGAATTCCATTTTATCTCTAATACACTGTTTAAAAAAAACTCCTCATGCCCCTCCATTACATAGGTACAGCCCTGAGCAGGCAGAAGAGCGCAGGTGCTTCACTTCCAGAAGTCAGAGTGAGAAATTGAGCTTGCATGTCTGAAGTCCTCTTTCTATGGCTTCAAAACATCCTTCCTCAAAAACATTTCATTGTTATAACGCAGGTAGCCTTATAACACATCACTACCATGATTTAAAGCTCTCCAGAGTAATAAGTCCGTATGAATATAAACCAAATAAAGTGGATTGTGCATGTCACACCAAACAGTTCTGTTACAAGGTGAAACGAGACATCCTGAGACTACCAATCACGCAAATGTAAAAAACCCAACCCTCTGCATACGTGTTACTCAGAAGATCTTATTTCCTGTTCTTCTGAGGTAGAAAAATGATACAATACAGAGCACAGAGACAATATAGAGATTAATGGTAAAGACACTGAACCAGCAAGCATTTATTTGCAGGATGCAGGATTTCTCTGTTCTGCTTTGGAGAAATATATACTTGAGAAGGATATTTGCTTGGGGATGAGGGCTGGTGTGTGTCCTGGGGAGCTCCTCAGAGGCCCTCATTTGTTAAGTCCTTGAGATCTCAGTCACAGATTAATGGTGGATAGGGGTAAAGGGAACTGGCTGAGCAGTAGAACAGTATGGCTACAGCACTGAGCAAAGACCATCCATAAACTAACTAAAGATAACAAAAGAGAACTATTGTTCTCTTTTCTCTGCCCTTTTCTGAACCTTTGCACTCCATGTTTACCCTTTCAAACATATGTTCTTGTCCTAGTGTAATACTGCTTTTGCTCTTATGTTTTGCTGCCAAGAGTGTAAGAATGCATTGAGTAAAGCCTTGTTAAAATTAATACAGGATACTTTGCAGTTTGGGATTTAGTGCAGGAATATGAGATCATTTGCAAACAGAAGAGTGTGATTGATGCTGAATTGTTCTTGTGCCTCTCTGGGGCAGTTCCAGAAGACTATTGGTCTGCTGAAACCGTATCAGCCAAGATGATATGACTGAGAAATCCTCTTTTCACTGAACTGAGCTCTTCATTCCCAGGCACAGTCTGAGCCAATTTGGAGCTGAGCCCATAACTGAAGCTGTTGACTTTTGTGACATTTGTATGAAAGTCATTGCTTAATGCCTGGTGGCAGGAAGGACAAGGGACCCGAGCTGTTCTTGTCACTACAAGATGCTAAGTAGCTACCAAACTGCCAGATAATTGGCAGAACATGGACTCCGTGCAGAGAAATGAGTTGCTTTTGCTCTTAGCAGAGCTGCTCTCTATTGCAGTGGGAGCACATTCTGCTATTTTGCAAACCTTTATTCTGCTTTTCTTGGAGGGAGAATTAAACATCTACATAACTGCAAGGAAATAATCAGAAAAGCTGGACTGTATGTAAGTGAGAATTTGAGGCTGGTATCCACTACTAACCAGAAATTTTTCTTCTATGTGGATTTTCAATGCATCTCTGCATTGCATATTCATCACCACTTGGCTACACGGATCTGCAGTTAATGGGAATTCCACACACCAGATGAGTGAAGATGACATTTACATTACATGATGTGCATATAATGTACCACATGGTAAGTCAGAGGGGGTTTCTGATCTGGGCAGGTCAGCTTTCTCCTTTGCTATTGAAATGACACAAACTACTAGATTCTATTTTCCACATTTTGAAACATAATCTAACTGCTAATCGCAAGCACTAAAATTTATGAATCTTTGTCCTGCTAAAACAACAACAAAAAATATTTAAGCATAAGATTTTAAAAATACCATTTGATGGATTTTCTGATTTTGTGCCCTCTCAGTACAGTCATAAGTGAAAGAAAAATGCACTCATTTAAATAAATAGAACATGAATTTCTGAACATTCACAGATTTCCAGGAGCATAAAGCATAAAGGCAAATATTCCAAGAACTGTACTAAAATTCTTAGAGAGACAAAACTGGATAAAGATAATTAATGCCTTTATTACTTTATTTCTCATGCATTCTGTAAGTGTATTTTATCTTAATGTCTTTACTTGATTTTGGGTTTTTTTTGCATACTGATTGCATGGGAATCAGAGGAAAGATAGTATTCTGGGTTTCTTAAAAGGTCTCCAAATTCTCAGAAAGAAATTATGAAAATTTGAACACTTCTTCCTAATACCAGATCATCCTGGGTATCTTCCCTGGCTCACCCGGCAAAGATACATGATAAAAATAAGAACTGACCCTGAAATATATAGGTTTATTTAAAGAACGTATTCACAAAGTAAAGCAGTCCAACGGGTAAAAAGATGTTGAAAAGGGACTTTCCTAGTTGTAAAGACAAAATATGTAAGGAAGTATTTATATACAACGAGAATGGAAAAATCATGCTCTCTAGTAGGAAGATTAATAAGCATAAAGTAGCTGGGAAACTGTAAGAGGAATTCAACAAAATTTGTTCCAAATATCTTTTCCAAATATAATTAGTTTTTCTAAATGCTCCAGTCTTCACTGATTTGTTCCACCAATATGATTTGCTTAGGAGTATCAGTTAAAGCTATGCAAAGCACTGTACACTGTATCCTTAATTCACTTTAAAACTGGCTTGTATTTCTTTTGAAAGATTTTACCCACACATGGCCTGGTAAATCACTATGGATCAATATTGAGGAATAGCTAGGTCTAATACAAATGACAGGCACAAATTTAATTTTCACTACCAGTTCTGCATGACTATAACTGAGCACAGAGAGATTTACTTCTAGCTTCTCTATGTGTTAAACTGCTTTTATCTTTCTATTAGGGCACAGTTTGAGTGAACATGTGACTATTCTCTCTCCTAGCTGTATTCTTACCAGCACACAGTAAAAGACAGAGCAAGACCCTGAAGGCCCACTCCTGAGCTAGTGGAAATGAATGAAAATGCATTACCAGTAATAGAGGTTATAGCAGGTGGAATTCTTGCTGCTGACAATTCCTATGTGTAATTCTCTACATAACTATATCCCCATAAAGAAAAGGCTTGAACAGATCAAAGCAGAGGCCTTTTGTATACTAATACCAACACCATAACTAACACGTACTCAGGAAAAAAGGATGATCACAACAGAAATATTCTTCTTGAACATACATTTTTCAAGGAGTATAATCATATTATAAATTTCACATTTAAATGGTGTGATGTACCAAGCAATTGGCAGACATGGTGTATGTATCCCAGCATTTTGACACTCCTGAAAATTTTCTCTTTTAACTGAGTCTCATAATGAAAACAACTTCCACAAATAATGTTACCATTCTTCCTGTCTTGACATTTGGTGTCTTTAGGCAAATGTCCTGATTGACCGACCCTCATGAATCAATTGAAAAAGTCCAAGTGCTCGAATTACATGAAAACACCCACCAGCCTCCTGTAAGTCCACTGGAGCAAAGCTGGTGTTCCTGTGCTTCTGTCCATGCACGTGCATTTGCATCTGCACTTTGAGGGACGTGATCTGTTAGCCCCACTGCTCTCCTCTGCACGGAGCTCCCGAATAATGCAAGTAGGGCTTAGAGCTAGTGTGGGCAAACCCAATGTCCCAAAGAGCTGGGATATTTCCAAATGAGAAACAAAGGGGTCTTGGTGTAAATGGACCTCAAGATTAGAGCATATATATAATTATTACATATTGCATGTGCAGATGCAGAAGTCCCTTTGATTTGGTACTAGAGGGAGATGGCAAGGTGTCAGCATCATCTTTTCCCTCACTGCTGGGTGCTGTGATAAGGCTCCCACTCACCTTGAGGTTCTTGTTGTGCCTCTGGAGCTCTCGGCACAGGCTCTCAAGCTTGCTGCGAGCGAGGATGGCTCGGCTGTGCTCACTCTGCAGCTGGTCCTTCTCCTTGGTGATCTGAGCCTGTCTCTTCTGTAGATACTTCAGCTTTTTCTGCTCAGCACGATGTTCTTCAAGCTGGGCAAAACAGGGATTAAAACAGGGAAGCATTGATTAAAATGAAACAAAGAGGGATAGAAAAGAAAATAAAGTGAGCACTTTTGGTTTGGGGAAATTCTTCACACTTTTTTATCTTCTTATAAAATATTTTATATTTACCAGCACTAATGTGATAGGAGAGAGGAACCTGGAGATTCCCAAGCCTGCTTGCTGCAACAGTCCAAAGTGTGCTATAGTGTGGGCAGGTAAATATAATTTTTAACATTCTTGTCACGCCATTTTAGCTCTTCCTTTTTTGGTTTGAATTTCTTTGAAGGATATCTGTGAGGTTTTTATTTTTTTTCAACAGTTGGAACTAGAGCAGTCAGTAGTGCTTTATGTGGTGAGATTTCTTGAGATCATGAGGTGATACAGCAGTTGCTCATTCTATTTTATTTTTCAGTTACCAGGAAAAAGAAGCAGTTTCCTAAATATCCAGGAACCTGCTGGATAAAACAACAGAAGAGGTGCTGGAAATGAGGAATGCTGTTCATGGGGGGACTTTGTTACTGATGGAGGAGAATTCTCTTTGAGTAGAGTTTACCAAAATGACACCAAATGCGGCACCTCCTCTTGCCAGTCTCCTCTGATTCATAGGAGACCATGTGAGAGCATCTCTCAGTTGTGTTTCTGAAGGTTCTGTCATCAGTGAGGCTGGGACATGGTGCATCAGACCTTTTTTGGGCTCTTTGTCTCCATATAATTCATGGAGGTAACACAGACAGTCCTGATGTTCCCCTGGGAGCCTGATGTTCTGTGGGTGCATGACTACTGCCTTCCCTAGGAGGCTGGTAGGGAGGGGGGTGTATTTGGAGGGGGAAAAGAGGACCAGCAACATAATTACTATTAGCACAGTCTGGTTATTTTTTTTGATGCATGTCTATCACTGGATATTTGGAAAAAAATTTCTGTACTGTAAATTAATACCCTAACAGTGAGGTCAAAGAAGTCTTTCACCTCCTCACTGTATCACAGATGTGCATACATTGCAAGGTATTTCTGAAGTCAAAATATTTTCTGATTGAAAAACAGTAGCACGTGAATTTAAATATATACGAACCTTAATAATAAGTTGCTGTTAGGACTACGTTATCTAATAATATGGTACCACATGTACTAATTAACCCCAGTATGACTGGGAAAGTCTGTGACCACTGGGGAATGATGTGCAGCTCAAACAAGATAGTCAACAGCATCATATTTTACACTTTCATCTGTTTTATGCAGATATTCAGTAATTTATGCTTACAGTAGAGAGATCTATGTATTATTGATCAAATCACAGCTAAGTGTACCACAAAACAATGCTCTCACCAGCTTGGAGTATATTTACGGTTTATGTCCAACTTTTAACATGTGTATTGTCTATTTTTGCTCCTGTGGATCACAATATGGGCTTTTGCATCTAATCAAGCTGCACTAGCTGAAATAATCTTTCTAGTATTGTAGGAAAAGAAATTTATTTTCTGTAATTAATGATTACAGAATTAATGAATAATGTAAAATGATATTTTTCCTTCATAAGTTTGTTTTTGTCCCCTTCCCCTTTCTGCTGAAAAACATAAAAAGTGTTCTTTTTGCTTCACATTTGGCATGCACAGCCTGTGCTCAGTGGATAATGATTTATCCAAATTTCATGATTCACTCAAACTGTGCTTGAGATAGGGGGCTTAGAATAAAGTTGGTCTTAATCATGATATAAGAAGTCTTCCATTCATTTTTTTGCTTTTCCATTGCTTTTTCCATTAATATTACTTGCATCGGAAACTTATACCTCAAAGTTCTCAGAAATTTCTAAGACACGGTCTTACTTTTGCAATGAAAAAGGCACTGGTAAATAGAAATGCCAAAAGCATCCCCAGTGATAAATTTTTAAGAGTAATTAATTAAATAGAAGCTAAAATTAACTGCAAATAAAGCAGTTTTGATTTTTGAAAACTGTCCTAGAGAAATAAACAGTCAATTTAGGAAAGAAAAGTTTTATCTTGATCCCACTGTAGACAATGTCAGAGCTTGTCTTTATTTTTTAGCATATTGTTCTTGCACCCAGCACTTGTGAGACTCACAGGACCTCTGAAAATAATTCAGTCATAAACAATTCTGCAACAGCTGTTTGTAAGCAAAAGCTGTTGTACACCACAGTCTGCTTTACTAACCCAACACACTGGGTTTAGTGAATGAGATGTTCTCTGTTGGCGAGTAGCGTGGCAGACTCGTGCCCAAATTCCCCTCCCACTTCCCCATCCCCTCTGGTGTGGCTTCTACCTTCACAAGCCCATGCTCTGGCCTGCTGTGTACCCACAGTTGTACAGACTGTGCCAGGGCATGGGCTGGCAGGGCAATAACCTTGCTGGGTGGCCTCTTCAGCTACAGCCAGCCCCAGCACTACTTGAAGTGGGGGAAGCACTGCCAAGCACCCAGCTCCATCACACGGCTACACCTTCCCCTGAGCTGTGCTGCAGCAAGTGTTTGTGTCACCACACGGCTCACCAGACCAGGGAGCTGATCTGGCTGGAAAACAACTCAGCAAAAGCAAGACATGATCCGGAGTGTGTGGGAGGGGATGGACAGGAGGGAGCAGGGAGAGCGGTCACAGCTACAGCCAACTGCTGACAAGCCATTAATCACCATACGCCCCTCAGCCGCTTCGAGTGAGCAGGGTAAGGCTGTCTCCAACAAGGTTTTTGTTGTATTTAAGGATTGATTTATTTCAGTGACATTGCACAGTATGTCAGAAACAAGTGCTCAGTACTTTTGTTTCAGCACCTTTCTCCTGCATGGGCTACTGGCAATACAGCCCCTGTCTTATACAGTGCTGCAATGCCATCTGAATGCAGTAGAGAGTATGTTATAGAGGAAGAAGACCTATTTCAGTTAATCCATGAGCATGAAGTCCCTCTAAGCATGAGATAAACTATGAACAGCCTGAACCCAATTTATGAAATCAGATGAATTTACATGAAAAATGGAAAGCAAAATTTCGCTTCACATTATGATGAGACATGGACACATCTGTGCATAAAACCAATTAAAAAGTCAATGTTCTGCTTTGCACATTTTTCAGCACTCCAGAAAGTGTAAAATGCTGTCATTTGTAAGATTTCCACAGCTTACGGTCATACAGTCCTTTGACTACAAAGGAAAATATCCCTTCATCTGAAAATAACCCATCTTAAGTGTGGAAAGGACAGTCAGGTAGGTGGCATTGTTATAGGAGTGACATTATGGTGGCAGGGGCTTTGACTCTTCATTGTGCTGTGGATTCTCTTATGATTAGTCTCACTTGTCTATTTTCTGCTTCCTAATACAGGAAGTTTTATACTAAATCCTAATAATACTAAGTATTATTTTCATTTTGATTAAATCATCAATGTATAAGTTAAAACAATACCCACAACAAGAACATGCAAAACTGCTGCTGGAGGTAAAGGCAGGAGTCTAGACACCAGTCTCCACTATGGGTCAGTCTGGTAGATTTGCCTTTAAGTACAAATATTCTGCCTCATCATCTTTCTGGCCCTAATCTTATTTTCCACTCTTTTTACTTTTTTTTCTCTTTTTTACCCATAATTATCTGACCCATAATTATATGACAACTGTATTAGGATTCACTTATCAGGACAGACACTAATGGTATGTGAGGTTTGACCATGCTGCATGTCATGTACTTTTTATACCTTTTTGTGCAGGCAGTTTGTACAGAAAAGAGCCAGCATTGTACTCACCAGCTCAGCATACTTCTTAAACAACAGGTCCAGCTTCTCTTCTGGAGTATTCAGCTTATTCAAATTTTGCATCAGTAGGGTGGCTTCTTTTCCTTAGAAAAAGAGGAAGCAGAGATTTGATGCTAGAGGTAGTTTGTAGTTGATGTACTGTTACGAAATTGATTGTTTGATGCATGGATCTGTAAAAACACAGGGTGAAATGAGGTATTTTGGAAGAAATGGAATAATTTTTGCTACAAATTTCTGAGATTTTCTTTGAAAACAAACATGCTAGAACTTTTCTCCATTTCAGACCTCAGTAATGTGCTTTTTTCTAACAAAAGCATTGTCTGTGAAATGCTTTTGTCCTGTGAAATCTGATTTTCATTCAATGTTTTTGCAATATGATTAGGTCAGACACATGGCACATTTGACTGAACTAGGACAGAAAGGGCCTGGACCCCAAAGGCTCAGGAACAGCTCTCTTTTCAAGTGAAAGTGGATCAAGTCTGGTGTATTTATCTCCTTTGCTGACCAACCCTCACAAGACATCAGGAATATTAAGTCAGATATAAAGACTATGGCGTGGCAGTAAACAATCAGAGAGTGGTAGGTGCTGCCAGCCAGGTCTGGGCTACGTGATACTCGTGTAAATCAGTTCCCTGGCTTGGTGGAGAAAGCCTGTATTCCAGAGGGAGTCTAATAACTCCCTGGGAGTGCAAAGCTAAATCACTGCACAGCCATTTAGGTATTGCTTCTCCTCTGATACCTCTTGGTTTTCATTTCAGCCCCAGGTATGAGCTGGAGCTTGAACAGTGCTTGTTCATCAAATACAAAGTATCCCTGACAACCCTGGAGTTAAGGTTTCCTGTGGTCCCAGGGGCTTGGACATGCTTTTCCAAATGCTCCTCTTTCCTGAGACTGTGAGATAAAATTTGCTTTCTGCTTTGGGCTGGATATTTTCTACTTCTATTCTAGTGCAGTTCAGGAGAACTGTCTCTGGAGAAAATCCTTTATTTCACAGGAAATTCTCTTTACAGCATCAGCATAAATAAGTGGAAATGAGCTAAAATAAAATCCTGGTGTGAACTGTTACAAGGGCAGATGGAGAACTGTGTGTTGGTAGGGTTTTCACTGAACTACTGAGGTAGCAGTAACAGCACCAAAGCCAAGGCAGTAAAAATTGAGGAATTTTTTTCTGGACATTCAAATAAATTTTGAGGAAAAAAATGCATGCTGTGTCTTATGCTTAGTCCATTGTCTGTAAGAATGTCCTGTAATGATTCATTTACAGGCTTAGTCTGCATTTGGGTTTGGGTTGTCTTGCAAAGGACAGGCTCGAAGATTGGCTGGAGTTAAATGTAGGAATAATTTACATCTATATTAGATTGGCATGTAACTACACTGCTCTCTAGTGGCTTCCCAGCAGAAAGTACATGTATTCAAAAACTTGCTGAGACTTCTTTCTAGCTCAGCTCACAGCCCTACCAGGGCTGAAGTGTTAGAGAACAAATGCATTGGCTTATTTCATATATATTATATGGTGAGTCCAGGGGTTTACTAAATGAAAAATAAACTGGTCATAACAGTAAATTTATTCTGCAGGTCCCCATGCCAAACAGTAGCACCCTTATTGCTGTTGTGACCAGTGAGTAGTCATATCTGAGCAGACAGGAGAAGAAAACATCCACTAAGGTAGGCTAGGTTTTCCTTCTAAGTGACTTTGTGCAGTGTGTCATTGGGCTGACAGCTTTGGCTAGCCAATGTGGGTGGCCTACTAGTACATCAGTGTTGTGTGATACAAATTTTTTTTTTTAATAACTAATATCTGATGTAGCCTACATGTTGGGTAGTGCCAAAAATAATTATCAGTTATAGAAAAGTTGTAATGGTCACTGTAATTTTCAGTGGTAGCTGGAAGTCTCTATCATCCATACCATGAACTTAACATGGTAAAGAGCAAGGACCAGGGAATTCTCACTTGTGTTTGCAGAAGGGCTGTGTGAGTATGTAAATACTTACCCAGTCCCTTCAGGATTTTCTTCTCCAGCTTCTGCTCCTTGTTGCCACTGGGCTCCTTTGCTTTGGAAGCATCCCCAG
This sequence comes from Lonchura striata, assembly GCF_050655825.1. Lineage (NCBI taxonomy): Eukaryota > Metazoa > Chordata > Aves > Passeriformes > Estrildidae > Lonchura > Lonchura striata. Next base: position 62,664,974 of record NC_140705.1, on the reverse strand, counting down.
GAGCCAGCTTCTCTTTCTCACTCTCTTCATTTCCATCTTCGTACTCTGCATCCTCCAAGCTGCTTGGCTCTCCCTTCTCAGGCTTGTCAGTTCCTGCATCAGTGCTTTCCTTCTCCATCAGGCTTGTGGCAGACCCGTAGGTTTTAATGATGTCCTCCAGCTGCCGGCTCAGCTCCTCTGAGATGTCACACACAGCTGCTTCAGGCCAGGTACCTGGCTGCACCATGGGGACTGCTGCAGAGGGTGCCAGGCCAGGGGAAGGTTTGTCCCCACTCTGCCCCTGGATGTCCTGCCCAGGTGAGGTAGAAGACTGGTCATTCTCCATGCTTAGCGCAGCCTCTGACAGAAAAACAAATGGAGAGTTAATTTAAAGGCATAGAACTAACCATATAACGAATTTGCCATCAAGCTGTTCCCAAAGCTTGGCCAGCATGTGAGTGATTTTGTGTGAAATTTGGGATGGCAGCTTATCCATTAGTTCTGGCTTGACAAATATGTCACACTTAGATAAATAACCAAGGTGATTTGCCTGCAAAGAGAAAGGCAAATTATATAATTTTCAAGAGAAAAGCCTACCCAAATCTAACACTTCAAAAAGGAAAACCTCTTATTCCCACTGCCAGAAATGACACATGAAATGACACCCCAGTCACTTATACCATTTTTCTTCTTGAATAAAATATTTGCCAAATGTTTACTTTTCTTGATCTGTTTACCTGCAACACTGTCTTCTGATATGGGCAGCTTCATTTCAGAGCTGCATTAGTTTCATTTCCTGTTTCTCTCCTGTTGACACATCTTAAGTCAATAATCACAAAAAATATTTTAAATTAAACTGGTGCACTGAAAATTGCACTGTGCCCTCGAAAAGCCCAGCATGGTGCTTCATCTACAAGTGACGTGGTTTGGTACTGTCACAATAACAGCAAAGAATAAGATTAACAGCTATAAACCACCCTTCTTGTACTTGCTGCATGCTGCTGACAGCTTCTTTGACAAAGTACAAACTACAGAATAAATCACAATGAAATAAAACCAACCACACATAACATAGTTTGATTGTCCATGGTGTTCTGTGGGCTAAATTTCAGCTAATTTATTCCCAGTTTGCAAAGGGAAGCTTTTGTTTTCTCAGGTTTTTGAGCAGCTGCACTCAGCCAGGCAAATACAGAGCCCCCAACATATCAGTGTTCCTGCTCTGGCTTACCCAGGACCTGGTAATGAGGTTGCCAGCAAGGGCATCCTGGGCACCAGGAAAGCTCAGAGTAGTGAAGGCCCCTTCCCTCTCAGAGGGAGAGGCTGCTGGCACATCTGTGTTGCCCTCATGAAGTAGTGCAGAGGTGTGGGGTGCAGAGATGGACCTTGATCTGCAGCTAACCCCCACTACTGCTTGACTGCAGACTCTTTCAGCCATGAGTCCTTTCTCTTGCTGTTCCAGACTGATTTTTGTTCCTTTCCTTAATAACATGATTTACAATGGTGACAGTGGGGAAGAGGGGCAAAACTTACTTGATTGGTTCTTTCCAGCATCTGAAGCAGTTGCTTTCTTATTTTTTAAAAGATTTTGAAAACATGGAGCTAACTGGGAAGCATTTTGTTCCCTGTTCAAACAGGCTGTAACATATGTTTTCTATAGTGTCTAAATTTCTACAGCTTTCAAAACAGTAAACATGACCAAAGGCATTATATGATAAAGATATGTCATTTACTGTAATAAATGACTCAGTGTTTTTAAATTCTCCCCAGTCAAAGTGATATTTAGAAGTGTAGCGATGGCCATCACTAAGGCAACATTTTTGAAGATCTGATTTTCTAGCTATATAACCAGGCTTGAAGATAAGATAGTCAAATGAATGATCATCTCTCAAGCAAATAATTGAAAGCTTTGAGTTGGTTCAGGAAGCGCTTGAAAACTGTTAGCTATAAATCCATGCCCCTGCAGTCCACCCATAGATACAACTTGCCAGCAGAAATGGCTCAGGAATGCATCTGGACCTGGTCTTGCAGACCTGTCATACAATCTTGTCCCATTCTTTCCTCACTCCTTGTGGCATAGTCATTATATCACTGCAAAATCATTGTAAAATTATAGCAATCTGATTTGATATCATATTGAGTTTAATCTGATTTGAAAAATTAGATAGCATATGTGCAATTTAAGTAAATAATTCCAGATAGCACAAATGTTAGCCTCCTGTTTGTGATCTGTTTGAACTAGAGGTAATTGACTGCCAACTAATTCAAAGTCAGTAAGAATATTGTAAAGGCTAAGCTAGACACTCCACAAAATATGTGTTTATCTCTGACATGTTCAGGCTAGTGTTTACTCTTGCAATCATTAATTTGAGATAATTGGCAGCTGGCAATCTATCAGGTAGGAAACCCAGGACTACCAGCTCTTGTTTAGGCAGAATAAAACTTTCAGAAAGTATATCCCCATTCAAAATACCTATTTTTGTAATATGTTCATCATAGAGCAGGACTGCAAAATGATCCATTTCCAAATATTAATTTATTTTCTATCTTCCCCTCTTTGTAAGAAAGTACAAGCTGATGTTCTCTCTGTACCCGACTCTCTCCCTTGGCTGCCTCCCAACTTCATCACTCATGTGGTAGCACTCTCTGTCTAAAGGTTTCCTCTTATATGAATCACAAAGCATGTCTCCAAATACTGTAGGCTTTAAATCAACTGTGGCATTATGTGTCTCTGTAACAAGGGAAAAACATGGGTGAATGAAAGAGAAACTGGATGATTAGAATCAAGGACACAAATGTTTACAAGCTGGCCTTGCAGGAAATCTTCCCTAACATACATTCCTGGCTAGAAAGGGATTAGTTATAATCAGTCTGAAGCCATGGCAATTCACATCTGCTGAGTTTCCACCCACCAGCTCAGAATGGTGAGCAGGCAGGAACCCCAGAAATACACAGCAATAAACTTCTAACCCAAAGGAGCCAACCTGCTGGGTCATATTAGCAGTTATATTTACACACACAAATAAATATCCTAATGTTTTATTTTGTTCTTCCTCAGGCTAAACCAGAGTTCTGATAACTGCTTTCCAGCACAAACACAATGCCTGTGAAGACTTGTATACTTTGTTTTGCACAACAGCTTCAACAGCGCTGCAATTTATGTTGAGGGAGTCACAGCATCTGAGAGTTGCCTACTGACAGCCTTTGATGCTGGGAGTTTTTACTGCAGTTGGCCCCAGCTGTCCCTTGTACTCCAGCCTGCTTAACCTTGATGTACACAAGGAATTCTCCCTTATCAGGCCATAAAAGACTTTTGGTGCCAATTTCAGCAAGACCCAAAGTATTTATATTATACTCTATCTTAAACACAGTAATGCCTAAAAATTAGGTGACTGAGTCCAGAAGAGGAATTCCTTGGTTTTTCAGACTTGCCCAATTTTAGACTGGCCACTTCTTCAGTTTTGCAACTCCTACTAGCATTACTGTTGCCTCCAGGCACCTGAACTTCTAACACAGCCTTACTCTGTTTTATGGTAAGGGGGAGGACTGGTCAGTCTGACTGAGTCTGAGCATTGCATCGTTTACTTTTTACTCTTTTTGTCCTGCATTCCCAAATCCTGGACCTGTTCCACAACTGTGAGATCAGCACCTTTCTTGGCCCTGGTGTTTTGGATGGAAACTTGACACTTGTGGTTGCTGCCTACAAATAGTAGCTGTGGTCCTCCTCTCCTTCAGTGGGGAACACCCCCAAGAGCCAGAGGGTGCTGCTGCCTCCCCACTGTGAGAAAGACTCTACTCCATTCTCCTTCCTCCATTAAGAACTTGGGATAACTCAGGACAGAAATGGAACTCTCAGCATAGCTGAGCACACAGCATGGCCACAGCTGCACCCAGAGACAAAAGGTGTGTGCCTCAGATCAGTCTGGTTACATGATGAGTTTGTTTGTCTGCAACTATATCCCTCAATATTTCACATTTACAGCACAATTTGCCTTCACTGTGCTTTGAAAATAGTCAGTATTTCCAAAGTAAAAGGTCAGTAGGCAAGGGCCAATGACTGATTTAGCAGAGCTGCAATAGCCATCCCACTGCTGCTGGGAAAACTGCTCCTGTGCTGGGGTGTGCCGGTCCACCTCTCACACTGCTGGAAGCTGGCTCTGCTGCCCAGGCACCCTCCTGGCATGATCAAAACACAATTTTCTTAGCTTGTCTTTGAAGACTGCCACAGAGTTTTGTTTAGCTTTTATAAACAGTGTGCTTCCCCTTCTTTGTCATGGGATTTGCTTCCTGATTTCTTTCTTGCAGCTTGAACTTCTAGAGGGTTTACAGACTAGTCTATATTTAGCTTTTGCATCCCCATGCATTCAGCAGAAGGACACATGGCACCTGCTCTGAAGCCAGGAGCTATTTTAAGCTCTTCTAAAATGAGTGATGGTATTTAGCACTTTATGCTCAAAGTTCACATACACACAAATTTCTCTAAACCAAAGCTTTACATATATTTGCACTAGCCAACACATGCTGATAAAATCTGATTTTTTATCTTCATATAACACCAGATTGGTCTGCAGTGACACCTCAAAGGAGCAAACATTAAACTCTGGAATTGCCCCTGCTACTGTAGCTCCAATCGTCCTTCAGAAAAGTACAAGAACCTTCTTACAGTCTAGATAGACACTGCCCTGTGTGTTACTTTAGAAAGCAGAGATAAAACCAACTGTATCAGCTACCCACTGCATTTGAAGAGCTTTATGATTTATGTGCAATTTTCTAGTACAAAACTGAACAAAAGTTTGGAAGTTTTGTGGCAGTTTGGCTCAGAACCACACTTGGAGGCTTTTTGAAGCTTCCTGCCTCACCTCTCATGTGGCACCTGAATCTTGACCATTGGTCTGTTGTAACAGATCATGCATGGCCCCTAGTCTCAATTCAACACAAGTGCTACCAAAGTAATCTTAAATTTCTCTGATCACTCTTAAGACAAGAATTTCTTACTTTCACCAACAACTTGGATACCTTCCTGTTTTCCTCAGATGTCACATGGTGCCCTGGCTTTCCTAGGGCTGTTCCTAGAAAATGCAGATTGACGCTCCCAAAGGGAAGTGCTTACATTAAAGCCCTTGTGCCATGTCACCAAGCAGTGACAGCAAGGAAGGCATTCATCAGACTTACCGGAGCAAAGAGAAGATCTAAGCAGAGGAAAAAAGTCGGGCAGAAAGCTCAGACAAGGGCACGCCAGCAACAGGCTCTATAATCCTGCCACTGAGGAAAGAATGACGGGAAGACCAAGTGAGGAGGGAAGGACAGAATGACACAGGAGGAGCAAAGAGTGCAGGGACTGAGTGTGCACTGTGCAGGGACCGTCTCTGATAGGCGCAGGGGAAGCTGCCTGCTGGCTGGCAGCATGAGCCAACTATGTTGGCTATTCCCTGCTCTGACAGAGATAGCATGAGAGATTAGAGACTTGGACCCTCAGAAAGAGAAAATAAAGAAATGATACTTACACAGCTGCTCCCCTTCAAATTTAAGTCTTAATCCCTCAATGACTTGAGGGGTTGTGCTGTGTGAAATTTGTCTGTATTGACAATAGATTGGTCAAACTTGGTTGAATTTTTCAGTGTCTACCACAAAGACTGGGATGGATTTCCATAATGTGAACTCCCAGCTGTTACTGCCCTTTGCAGTCTTGGATTTGGGCAGGATTTGTTAAAAACAAACTGATTCCTAATCAAAGACTCACTGTCTGGAAGAGACCACAGGACATCTTTAGTTTAAGCTCTTGCTTGAGGGAAGCTCAGCTGTGATCTCAGATTGGGTCTCTGAGGGCTTTAAATTAGTCTTTAAAACCTTTGTGGATGGAGACTCCATGATCCATGATCATGGGAAGCCTCTTATCTGGCTTGACTGTCATGGCACTGAAAAAGTTTCTCCTTCTGCCTAGCCTTAACTTCTCTTGTTCCTGCTTGTGCCTATTGCCTCTTGTCTTCCTGCTTTACACTCCTATAAAGACCCTATCTCTATGTTCTTCATAATCTCCTCCAAAGCTGTCCCTTTTCCAGGCTGAATATCCAGCCTCTCCTCACAGGACAAGTGCTCCAGTGCCAGCAACCATGGTGGTCCTCTGTTGACCAACTTTTCCATTAATGCAGTGATGTTAAAAGAGGTGAGTGGTGTAGCTGCCCCCGATCCCAGCAGCTCCCAAACAAAAATTGCAGCCAAGCAAACCTTCTGACCTACTTTCTGTATGTGACCATGCTGGCTCATGTTGGCCCAAAGTTGTTGATACAAACGTGCAGAGTGCTCTCCAGGGACCTCAGCTGCATGCTGCTTACGCGGCAACCAGAATTTCACTCTTCTGTGACCCACAAGCCACTCAAGCAGCATCTTGAGACTCCGTATCACCTAAGCACCATCTGCTACCCACTCCCTAGAAGGAGATGTAGGTCAGTTTAATGCACAGATATGCAAACAGTGGAGAAACGATAGGCTGGTACTGGAAGTGGGAGCCAGGGCTATGAGAAGAAGGACAGGACTTGGTCTCCAGTGAAAAACAAAGAGGCTCAGAACAAAGGGTGGCAAAATAAATGTATACTATAATGGTTTGAAGTAAGCTTCAGACTAATCCATGACAACAGAAGAACCAGAAATGCTTTGTGCCTGATTTACAAGGGATGCCAGAGAAAGAAGTACTGGGCAGCTCAATATCAAGAAGTACCAGTTCAGAAATAGTCTGTATGTTAGCAGCATCTCAGACTTTTACTGGAGAGGACTAAAGGTCTTGCTATATTTGTGGAGATGGTGGGGCAAAAAGGTCACGCTTGAGGTGGTTTCTCATTAGTCTTATTTCTCTACTTGGAAAAGGTAGCTCCTATAATTTGGGGATGCATGGGCATTATGGCTTCAGGGAAAATCTGTTCTTCCAATTTTCTTCAGACACTAATGGTGTCTTGATAGTATTCCTAAGGAAGTCACTGATTTAGGGGTAATGAAAAGCAGTGAGCTTGCAAGGTCTGGGGCTTCTGTAGAAAATCTTTTGGAGAGGGTTGGAAACTGGCTGGATGTGTTTTGAGAGAAGATAAAACTCTGGCGATGTTTGTGATAGGGCAGTGTGAGAGATCAGAATACCAGTGAAGATAAGAGTGTTTGTATGGGCTCTTTGTGCTCCTCCTGATTTGACTGAAAAATTCTCCTGTTCCAGCCCCTGTTCACTTTTGAAATAAAATCAGCTCTGAGATCAAAATGCACAACTGAGCTACCAAGGAGCTAAGTAACAGCTGAGCTGCAGAAACTTACTCTGGCATATTTTCACTCCTTGGCAAACACAAGGAAAGACGGGTTCAGCTTTGCTCTCTTTCACTGGGGTTAAAGCTATTATGTGTCAGCTTGTTTCTGCAACAGCCTCCCTTCATGTATGGGAGCCCTTATCACAGCTCAAATGAAATGATGGGATTCACTGGGCACTGGGATCTTGGTCATGTCCCTGAGACATCAGAGTGCACTGATGATGGGAAATTTGTTGGGGTCATCATTATAACAACCAGCTACAAGTAGTACAAAGCCATGTATTCTGAGTTGTTCCTAAATATGCAAGTAAATAAAGCAGTCTGTGGTAGAGTCGGGAAATAGAAAAGCACAGATAAAATCAGTATTACTAAATTTGTGGGGAGTATGTGGGTGTAGCTTCAGAAGATTAAAAGAGATCTGCTGGATTTTGGGCTGTGAATTGAAATAACTGTCTTTGGAATGGAAAGGGAAACTCAGAAGAAATTTAGATGAGTGTGTTGAAACTGCCATTCAGGCAATTTACATGCTGAGGACAACCAACTGACTGGCACTTAGACTCTGCATGCTGGGATGGTTACATCTGGCAAGCTCAGGAGAGAGTGGACTGAAAGTGCTTTCTGTGAAGCCTGCACTATGTCTGAGGTTTTAGTGTTTGCAATGTTTTAGGCATTTCATGTCCCTGTTTTGGGGAAGAGAAAGAAATCATTCCCTAATACATGTGAAAGAGGAGAAATGTATCTTCCTCACATTAAAGCTAGATGACTCCTTGAGAATTTGCAGGAACAAAACCAAGTTTATTTTACAGGTGTGTTCAGTTATGAGCTGGATTGCATATCAATAACCCTATGCTCTCTTTGTTGGCAAAGAGAGTGGCATTTCCATGGAGGCCATAGGGAATATCACAAGAAAACTGTCTATTTCTGGATTAAACATAATCATCATCAGCATAAATCTGTTGAAGGATAGATTTCCCAAGGGAGGAAAAAATTTTCTACCTGTATTTGTCATTTGCTCTATATAATATTGAATGTGTTCAGCCTTACCAAATGGAAGGACAGGCTCATCATTAAGTCAATGCTATTGAAGCTTTTTGATTTCCTTCCTATCTTCCTCTGACATATCTCTTCTCTTCTTTGCCTAGGCCATTTTCCACAGCTGCAACATTCAGCTCTCATCTTTTCCTTCCTCTCCCCATTCCCTCCAGCACTAATGTTGCTTTTGGGAGTTGTGTGTGTTTTTTCTGTGTCCCATGGGATAGTTTAGGTGAAAGACTGATGGTTCATGTTTAGAGTCTCTCTCTCAAATGCTCAAGGGCTTTAAAAAATGCCAACACTGAAGGCAATACTCTATTGGATAAAACCACTTGAAAAAGTTTTGAGGGTTTCTTTTTCACCACAAGCAATGGCAAGCCTTAGCTGTTCTTCCACCTAAATGAACACTTAGTTTCTGCAGAAGCCCTAATCTCCCCTGGGAGCCAGTCTTTTGGCAGAAGGCAAAGAGGCTGAAGAGGTTCTTCTGCCTTCTGCACTGGCAAGGAAAGGGCTGTCTGCACCCCTCTGCAACTTGTAGCTGCTCTGCTCCATGACCCTGCTAGCCAGCAGCAGAAGGAAATTTGGAGACTAGCATTCCCAGTCCTGTCACACACAGGGATGCAGATGTCAGTGGACTAACATGGTCTGCTACTTCAGTGCCAGTTCTGTATCAGTGAGAGTATAATTTTTTTTATTCTTGCGCAGGAACTTCTCTAAGAATCTGAATAAGTTTCTCATGGCTTTCCTCCTGAACAGTTTTTGGTTTATTTTGTGACAGATACGCGTTTTTCAAATTACAGTGTTCAGGGACAGAACCACTTGCTGTAATATCACTATTTCAGTCAATTATAACTATAAACATAATTAGAAGGCCAAACACATCCTGGACTGCATCAAAAGCAGCATGGCCAGCAGGTCAAGGAAGGTGATTCTCTTCCTCTATTCTGCCCTTGTGAGACCTCACCAGCTCAGCACAAATAAGGTGTGGACCTGTTGGAGCAAGGCCAGAGCAGGGCCACAAAAATGTAGGAGGACTTCTCCTATGAAACAACCCCCTCCTGGGCTTGTTCAGCTTGAAGAAGTGAAGATCTGGGGAAATCTTTTAGCAACCTTCCAGTACTTAAAGGGAGCTTATAAATGAGAAAGAGTGACTTTTTACATGGACAGATAGTGATAGGACAAGGGGAAATTGCTTTTAACTGAGCGATGGGAGATTTAGATAAGATATGAGGAAGAAATTCTTTACTGTGAGGCTGGTGAGGCATTGGAACAGGTTGCCCAGAGAAATTGTAAATGCCTCATTCCTGGAAGGGTTCAAGGCCAGTCTGGATGGGGTTTTCAGCAACCTAGTGTAGTGGAAGGTGTCCCTGCCTGTGCCAGGGAGGTGGAACTAGATGGTCCCTTCCAAACTGAACCATTCTATAATTCTGTGATTCTATGAAATAGCATTGATCTGTTCTGTTTAAATATCACCATAATATACTTATATCATTGCATAATAACATAATATACTTATAACATGATAATATACAGTAACAAGCATGTATACAAAATATATAATGAAAGTATAGTGTTGATGAAGAATTTAGAAATGCCTATAAACATAAAATATAATTTGAATTTAGAAAGAGCCCTCATAATGGATCTTGAGACACAGAAGCACAGCAACATGTGAAGAGTGATCTAGAAGTCAGAAAGCTGCTGAGTTTGGCAGTGTTTCTCTGCCATTGCCACCTACAATTAAACCAGTATAAGGAGCCTCCTATGATTTTCCAATGAAAAGTTTGTCAAGACCAATCTCCACTGGGTTTAATTTACTTGGATAGAAACGTTGTAAACACCAGGACCAATAGGTTATTTTCCATGGTGGTCTCTTGGGAATAATTTCTCTTCTGTTTAGTCCTGTGTTAATGTGAAAAAAAAAGGAGGGGAGGGGGAATAATATATTTGCATTCCACACTGTATCAATTTTCTACAGATTTCCTAGCTCCACATCAATCACAAAAAGGTTGGAAGGTTGTGATTTGCCTTCTAATAAGATTTTATGGCCTGAAGAGTTTGTCATATACCTAATGTATGCCACATTTTTTCTTCCAGAGCTCAAAGATCCTGGCTACCAATGGCACTTAATAGCGCAGCCAAATTAACTGACACAGAAAACCCCAATAGGCAACAGACTCAACTATTTTAAGCAAATAATTTAATTCTTAATCTATATCACTAAGAATATAATTTCTGCAGTGTAGCAAGGAAACCACTCTAAGAATCTGGAGGGAATCCCCATGGTCTGCTACTGAACAGTTTTTGATTTATTCTTGGAAAGATTCAAGTCTTTTGAAACTTTAAGAGCTAGCAAAATCAATTATCAGGGTTTCAATTTTCTCCGGGCAATTTCCACCGTTTCAGCTTGCCCAAGAGACAGACTCTACATAAATACATTATGCTGTGTGCTACTTGGAGAATTTGGCAGAGTCGAGGATAGCTCCACTTGAAAAATCACACAAAAGGTAAAGAAAACCCTCAGGTGAGGCATATGGTGACACCTGAATGCATATCAGCAGTTTGAAAATAACTCTTCTCCATATATAAAGGGAAAGAGCAGTATTAGCTGTTTCTAGTTATTCTGGTACTGCAGTGAAGTTACTGCTGATTTACATCATTATAAGTGAGCACAAATCTAGCATGAAGCTTCAAAAAGGTATGAATCCTGAAACAATCTATTTTTGTCATGTAATTTCATTTTAAAATGATACTCCTCCAGCTTGAAATCATCTTCTATCAACACACGATGGGAACAGAATTGGGCCAAGTCAACCATCAACCCCAGACATTTTCTGAACCTGCCAGGGGAAATTTCTGGGCCCAATTCAGATGTGATCATGCTGTAAATCACATATCAAATGTAATTGGGAAGTCTTTTAAATGCCAGTGGTATGTCAGTCAAGGGTGAGTTATAGAAAAGAAATTATCTATTCTGGCATGATAATGCAGACTGAATTATTTTGTAAAAGGTAGTTGTCTTTGTCTTCTCCTCCCTTTTCTAAATCCTTCCATTTGCTAGTAATGTTCACTTGCATCAGTTTCATTATCAATATGTATCATTTATTTTAGATTGCTGCTAGAACTGGCTTATAAAAATTAGAAATGGAAAAGACTCATTAAAGGCTCAGTCCTGCAGCTGCTTCGCGTGTGGAGCTGTCATTGATTTCCCAAGCAGCACCTGCTTGTGAGCAGCAGAGAGAATAAAGCAAATTAGAAATTGAAGGCTTGAATCTCTCAGCTGTGTGAGCTGTACATGGGCAGGAAAGCATCTCATAACTGGAGCCAAGCATTTTTCTCTGGAAAGGTCCAAATTCTGCTGATAATCATAAGGAATCTGAGGGGGGCAGGGAGCTGAACAACACTGAGGTTATGACCAACCTATCTAGGAATATTGGAGGAAAGATAAGGGTCTGACACAATGAAAATTACACAGATTGAGATAAATGACACTTGGAAATCAGGGGAACATTTGTGGTGAAAGATGAAGAAAGAAGCAGGAAAATAAGAGATAGTGATGGTGAAAGAAGTCCTAATGATGATCTTATTTTATAGGATAATGACAGGGTGGACAATGAACTGTTAGTTGAGAAGGAATGATCCTGTGATCAGCAGAACTGGCAGCACTACTCTGTGATGTCTAAAGCTGCTACTGATGTAAACACCAATGCCCTATTTTAAGGCATGCATGGAAGGAGAATCACTACATGGAGAACGCAAAAGGATGCAAGAGGTATATTGGCACTGGCAGATCAGAAAAGTGAAATGGTGTCGGCTAGATTTTTTATAAGGGTTTCCTAGCTATGCAGAAGCACCTTATTAAACATAACATTTGTGGGACCAAATTAATAAAGAAGAAAAGAGAACCCAAGAGATGAAAAGATGAATAAAGAAAAGTTCAGGTGAAAGTGAGCTTCATATTTTACAAAGCTGAAAGACAAATACAAGATGTGGCACCAATGTTCCCAACTTGTTATAATATAGTAAATCTTCATTCTCTGTACATAAAAAGCCTATGCAAGTAATATTTATTGGGAAAGGCAATTTGGTCTCTAATTTAGAGCCTGGACTTGAATAGGAGTATACAGACAGATACATACATAATATTTAGCCTTAGGTATCTTCAGATGTGTCTCCAAAAGTCTATTACTATGGATTTAAAGAGTGTTTTTCCTCTAACAGCAATCTAAAGGAGAAAATGCTTTTCAATAGCCTCAGAGCAGTTATGTAATTTGAGACTCTCAAACTATTTGTAGTATGGGGAATTGCTGAACTAAGGGAAGAAAATTAACTATTTAGCCCCCCACTTGGAATCAGAGAGAACAATACTAGTTCGCCTGGAAACTCATCATCAGGCAATCTGTAATATTGTCTGTGCTTCTATAGCATTGCAAGATATATCACTAATTACTGTTTGCTTCTGTGGCTTCCAGTGTTATCCAGTTGTGCAGTAGCTGCTTGCATGCAAGATTGTAATATAACCTATTAAGTAACTTCAACATCAAGCAGCAGTGAACTGCAAAAGGCACATTGTACTCATTATTTGAAAGGGTAAACCGAGACATAAAGTGTTACATGTTAATGCACAATAAATAAGGACTTACTGAAGGTCATGCAGATAGGAACAAGATGTGCTCTGATTCTTTTCTACTTTAATTATGGCATGCTTGCTTAATACAGGAGGACCAGAGTTGCATACTTAGAACGAAAGGGAAGTCCACCTCACAAAAATGTTCTGTGTCTTTGTGTGCTTTGTGTGCCCTCACTTTCTGCAAAGAGTTTACATAGGTTGAAAATCTAATGTGACCTGTCCAGTCAGCTTGAGCAAAGATGGTCTAAAACCCACACTGCTTTTAACAAAGGAGGGCTAAGTTAAGTAAATATAGGACTGTGGGGCCTACATGTTAACCAATCTAATGTATTCCTGTACAAAGGAATTGTAGTCCACATGACCAGGGAAATGTGTAACTCTGATCTTCATTAAATTAAAAAAAAAAAAAAGTGTGAGATCTCTGAGAAATTTCAGAGGTTGTGACTATGACAACCCACACAGGAGAGTGAAAATAAAATCATAGGATTGTAATATCATTATTCTAATAACTACTAAATATTACCTTTTCTCAGTGTGTTTTCCTTCTCTACCCCCCCATCATTTGAACTCTCATCTATCTTCCCTGTCTTGTAATATAGACAGTAAGTCACCCAGAGCCACCATTCTGTTACATGATTGTGCTTTCCTGGTGCAGTAGTCTCCTACTGTCTGGTTGCACCTCCAGACTTCTCAGTGTTGGCTTCTCTGCCATAATCTTTTCTCTCTAGGAGATCAGCTAGCAGAGCAGGCAAGAATAGTCACAATTCATAAGACTGTGGACTGTTTTACCAACCACAAAATGGAAAAAATAAAACCACCCAGTATTTAGTCCTACCCTTTCTCAGTTATTTGCCAGTCACAAAGAGGAAAAGCTTTTGGAGGGTGCCCCAGTCAGAAAGGCCCCCAGAAACCTCCTACCTGCCAGCCAACAGTGAGTAAGGAGAAAATACAGTTCTTTTGAGTCTGGTTATTGAGTCTGTATTCTCTTTTCTTCTATGTCACCAACTAGGGTTTGACTAGCTGGGTCCTTGTGATGCACTATCAATTTCAAAGTCCTGTTCCATGACCTAGTTCCTTTGTACACCATCAGATGTCAAGGACACCCACAGGTCACCAATCTTCCATGTAACCTTCATCAACAAAGTGGAATAAGAAAGTCATGCAGCATTTCAGCATGATCACCCACCTCAGGCAATAAACACTGAGGAGTCATGAATCCAGTAACTTGGCACAAGCAGGCATAAGCTGGCAATTTGCCTTTCTAAAGGAAAGTTCAAAATCTCCCTGATAACAATGGATGCTTTACTGGCAGTGTGAATTGGTTTGGATGTTAAATACTATATACACCTATGTCTTTACTTTTTTAGCAGAACAAGCAGAAAACAAAAGTGTCTATATCCCATAGATGTGGTGTACATGAAAGTGATTCATGAATGTATTTAAGCTTCCTTAAAAAGAAACATGCAATTTCCTCACAGTGAAAGAGGCTGACCAAAGCCACTGACAAGCACTTTGGAGCTGCTCATTTTTGTGGAGGAGGAAAAAAATTTAGGAAAATGTTAGTCAATCATATTTTCATCTACTTTCCTTTTCTTCTCAGTAGTTAAAGACCACCTGCTACCAGGGTGATATAAAACCCTCAAAACTAAGGAAGAAGACATTTTCAAGTTATTTCATTTTAGGCTGAGGAAAAAAGGTAATCAAGAAAGTCACAGTAGTTATCAGAATTATTTTAACAGTAATAAACCCCAGTAAGTTAATGTCAGAGCAAAATACGGATCAGAACCGTACTCTTACCCATTCTTGACCCAAACAACACTTTAAGATTGTACTCAAATATGTGACACTATATTTGAATTATATTAATGAGAACATCATATAGACTCTCAGCTATCATAGTGATTTTGAATTCTGATGTACTTCAATTTGAAATGACCACTGTTACACAAGGTGTTGGAGTTAGAGAGAATGGTTCATGTCTGCATCTGCAGTGCTGTGCTCATGCAACACATTAACTTGATCCAGCAGTGTCTCCAGCAACACCACTCCAGACTCCACTCCACGAAGGACGTAAAAAACCCAAGACTAATTTACACCACTATGGTGTAAATATAGATACATAAATATATATATGCATAAAATAACTAAGCAACATATAGTCCTCCTAAAATGAATAATGTGTTCTGAGCACTTTTAGGCCCACTGATTCAGGTAGGGTGACTTCAGGGGAGCTGAAGTAACTGCATTAGACCCAGACTATGCTGTGTGGTTTTGGCTGAAGTAACTGCATTAGACTCAGACTATGCTGTGTGGTTTTGGCTGAAATAACTGCATTAGATTCAGACTATGCTGTGTGGTTTTGGCCTGCTCTCCAAAAAGGATTCCAAGGCTATGGGTATACTGGATAAGCCAGTCCATCAGTCCATCAGTCAGGTCTTGATTTTTGACTTGGACTTCACTGACCAAGCAGTTACCTAGGTCAGAATTGGACTCAAAGATCACAGATCTAGATTTTGGTTATAAAGCATATCTGGAAAAAAAAAAAATCACAGGTGAATAATGAAGTTGTCTTGTTAATTTTTACAATTCAAGACCACTGCCTTTTGAAAGCTAAACCCCCCAAAAAACCAAAAACCCAAAACCAAAACCAACTACAAACAAAAAACCCCCCCAAAAAAAAACCAACCAAACAAACAAAACAAACAAACAAACAAACAAAAAAAACCCAAAAAAACCCCCAAAAAACCCCACCAAAAAAAAACCCACAAAAAACTAATAGGAATAGAATGTAATTCCTGAACTTTGCCTTATCTACAATCACAGTTATGAGAATGCCATTCAGGGCAAAGCTGTTATGTACAGTAAGAGCTGGAGAGATCTGAAAGGAAGGCAAGGAAGAAAAGTAGTCTCCATTCCTTCCTCAGGCCAAAATACTGAGAGCTCAGCTCTGGAATGTAGAAGTGCTCTGCTTCACTGATTCCTGTGGAGCCAATCTTGCCCTTTAAACACAGACCTTGGTAACAGAGCTTGGGGGAAAACAATACAGTCCTCTAATAAAGGACTTCATTGCCTGCAATATTTATGTGTTAAACCATGTCAAAAAGACCCCTGGACTAAGAGGTTTGGGCTAAAGGAATCAGCCTAGTAGAGTCGCTGTGTGTATTAATCTAATTTTTGTGAAAGCATTGTGGAATTGCCAAGAAGCAAGTTCTTGCATTAGGTAAGGGCTCTACTCCATACATCCGTCACTACCCATTCTGACTATATTCATCCAGTTAAAATGTATACCATGAATCAAATTAAAAGGCTGCTCTTTAAAATACGCTAATCAATAAGAAAGGCAGGGCTTCAGCTACACCTAGCTACAAGCTCCCAGTACTGCAGCCTCTCCTCAGCACTCTGACAGCGAGCCTTTATCTGTCGTGGCAAATGTCAACTGCTCTGGTTCAATACAGAAACTGTGAATGGAAACGAAGTACCTCCAAGTAAGTATCAACAAGTTAAATAACTCCTTGTAAAAATCTGTCTGATTATCTGTGATTTGGCATCTTTCACGTAAAGTGCTTAATTAAAACGGTCAGGCGAGGCCTCAAAAAGCGACAGCTCAGACGGAGACCAAGGAGAGAGCCGATGGGATGACGGGCTGCCCTGCAGCGCGTCCCTCTCTGCGGGGCCAGGGGCGGGGCAACATGCCTGTCAGAGATTGCTCTTTTCCTTATTGGGCAAAGTCACAAGGTGACTTGTAACAGGCCAGCTGTCACCATCCCCATCCCCCTAAAATCCCAGGGCACTGCTGCAGTAATGCACCGCACTGGCTGACCGTGCATCCCAAAGCAAACACGCTGCGGCTCCAAATACTTTTAATGGTTACATTTGCCCTGATTAAACCTGAGTGAGGACATAAGGAAGCACAAGGCCTGTGGTGCTTCATGGCCACTGAAAGAGTCCCACCAGACAAAGGTGGGATAGTGTATTACATGGGATTTAAGAAGAGAGAAGGTGGTTTTCAGAAGCATGCTGAGCACAGGCTTCAAGCCCATGCTTTGACTACAACAGTTTCCAGTGTGACAACTGATGGAAATGTGACAACTGATTAGGAATAGTACTGTTCCCTACTCACAGTCCAGGAGCAGGGATGTGCCTCTGGTGTCCACCCTCAAGAGCAGAGAAGCTGATGCTCAAAACTGCAGGCTTCATTGGCTCCATCCAGCAGCAGCCTTGCTCACTTAAATTCACCTAAGAAAATTCAGGTTTTTCTTGTAAATAATGGTCCATGAAGAAGGTCAACACCTCATGTTTTCTCAAACTCTCCACTTTTCTAGCATACAGGGTTGAGCCCTGTATGATGAGCAAAACCAACCGGTCCCGACCACTCCACTGATAGCCACCTGTTCATAGCATGTGCTTAAGGCTTTACTGGTCTTCAGACCTTTCCCCTAAAACTTTCTCTGTGATGGTCACTATTTTTTTTTTTTTTTTTGCCTGCTACTTAAGAAGACATTGTCTTCATCTCCATATCGGTATTTGAACATTGCCCTTCACCTCCTTATTAGATCACACATTACCTTTAGTGCAGCCTGCTGATAAGCAACCCAAAATGTAACTGTATAACCCTTATAATCCTATAAGGAACCTAAAATATAACTATTTAGTTTCTGTACAAAGCAGATGCGTGCAGAAGCTTGGTGTCTTTCCCCATTATTGGGAAATCCTAGGAATTCATTTCTGCCTTCAAATACATACTCTACTTCATATAAAGTTGATGGAGGGCATATAACTGTATGAGGTTTGTAGACAGAGATAATATCACTTATTAGACCAAATAATGTAACTTGAAGTAAATAGAAAAGATTTTGAGTATTAAGCCTTAAAATACGTATCCTGGCTGAGAGAGAGAGTGAAATCTGAAATACTCTGTGTTACTTGTGTTTGAATTACAGCAGATAAGACATTTTATATACTTTCAGAAATATCCCCATCTCCTGCACAGTGCACTAGTGCTAGCAAAGCAGCCTTCAGCAGAAAACTCACAGGGCAGTTCTTAGGAGGCTCTTGGTCAAAACTGCCTTCAGCATCTTATTGCAATGAGCATCTGCTCAATAATTAGTTTTTGAGCTTAAGAAATGCTTTGTACTGACTGGTACTAATAACTTCAGCCACAGTGTTAGAAACTTGACAATCCTGAAAGTTTCTTTTCTTTTACTGCTCATAAAATAGGCAATATGTTGCCAAATGAACACTCCAATGGAGAGAGATAAAAAAATGGCCCAGTGAAAGAAAAAGGTGTGAAAAGTGGTTAGCGTTTCACAAAGCCCAATAAGGTGGAAAATATTTTGCTTGGTTTTGATATGGTAAAAAAGTCTTCCAAAATCTGTTTTGGGCCTGTGATCAAATTGGCCCTCTGTAATTTTTTAAGAGGGGGAAAGGCACAGCAGATGGAGAGGGACTGAACCAACTCTATTAAAAACCTGGTGTTGCAATTTTTTTTTTAAATGAGGCAAAGAGAATAACAGAGAACCTAGCATAACAGCAGCTCATCTGTTCAGTCACTTGATGTATCTCTTTATTGTTGCAGTTACTGAGACTCAGCTTTATCTTGTGCGTGAGCACAATAGTGACACCATATTGAAATGTGTAAATATATTTTCATAAACTATGTAAAACACCTCCTCTTTACTGACAAAATGATGCACTTAGAATACATGAAATCCTGAAAAAATGCTGCTGCCTTGGGTTCCAAATTCCTCTGATTCCTCATCTGAGTTTTATTGCACGTGCACTTTTATCTGACAAATATATCTGCCAGACTATTTAAAAAATACTTTGTCTTATCATTTAAACAGCTCCTGTCAATGTTACCTAGTCCTTGTTCACACTGCTATCCCTATGAGTGATGATACAGAAATAGATCTCGTTAAGGTCGGTGTTTGTAGCCCAGATCCATAGCATTGGCATTTCTTATTCCTGTCTGCAGTAAACCCAAAGTATTTTTCAAGAAATGAAAGCTTCAAAAAGGACAGCTGTAGGGTCAGGGACAAGAACTGATTTTTCTGACTTCATTTCCCTCCGCTTAGTGCTTGTGACCCATGATTTTTCTGGGGTTTTTGATACAAGGGTTTATTGTCCCCTTGGGTACCAGCTCACACGTTAAGCCCTGGTGTGCCACAGAGTCAGGAGGAAACAGAGGCAGAGGGCAGGAGGAAGAGGGCAGGAACAAGGTCGGAATAGGATGACTCCTATAGCCAGATGTTGATGCAGAAGTCACCTATGCCCTGATGAACTAATTCTATGGGACTTCACAGACACAAGCCTTTGGCTGAACACCAGTGATATCCACAGGGCTTTGTATCCAACTGAGTGCGGAAAACATCTCCCTGGGGAAAAAGTAAAAAAAAAAAAAAAAGAAGAGTGACTAAAAAATGAAACAAATGAAAGGAACTCCGCAAATCCAGATGTTGGAATTTTCCAATTCCCCTAGCAAGACAAGATAAGCAGGGAATAATCCTTGTTTATATAACTTTTCTTTTTTACTTTTAATTTTTTTTTTTTAATAAAACCTGAGACCAACAGGCATGTTTTCACCAGTTTGTGCGCTTCTTTTCCAAATCCGCGCCGAGAAATTTCGCTAGGGCCCGCACCCCCCTCGGGCCGGGTGCTGGGGAGGGTCGCCCGTCGGCGGGCGCGGCTCCCCCAGCACGGCTCTCCAGGGGTGCCTCGGGCAGGGCAGTGACGAGCACTCGGCCTGGTGAGCCGTGCCCTGCTGTGCCCGGCACGCCTCGCTGCGGGCCCCGGCCCCGCGGCCCCGGCGAGCGCGGAGGGTCCCGGCTCGGGCGGCGCTCGGCCCTCAGCGGGCGCGGCGCTGCGCGCGGCCGCCGCCGGGGGGCGCGCGGGGGCCGCGGCCGCCCCGCGCAGGTGGCTGAGGGGCCGGGCCGGCGGGCAGCGCCCGAGCCTTCGGTACGCGGGCGGCCGCGCCTCCTGCGCCCGCCCGGGAGCCCCGCACTCCCGGGAACGAGGACGGGGACGGCGTCAGTCTGTGCCGTATTTCCCACCGCTGCGTGGCGGGCCGGCTTAGGGCTGCGCTCCCGTCCAGATAAAGCAGCGCGTCTATTTATGGCCGTGGCTGAGAGAGGAGCAGATCGCATGTACCGCGTTGGAAGTTCTTGAAAAACAGCCAACGTGCAGAGGTCAAGTTTCCTGTACTGACAGCAGCTTAGCGGGACGCAAGACGGCAGTGTCCTTCGCGAGGAGCTGGAAAACTGGGTCACTGTGCATCCTGCACTAATTGCTGGGTTCCAATTATAAATTACTTTAGTCTATTTGGAAGCAGTGTGGAGGACAGAGAGAATCTACTTGAAAGCTTGTTACTGCCTCAGCCATGGGAGCCAGTGGGAGCATTGCCAAGGGGTTCGTGTTGGCAAGATGAGGGTCAGACCCCCAATATTGCTCAGTAGATGATATAATGAATAAAATAATACACACTTGTGGTATCCACTGGGATCTGACTCTTCATTAAAAATTAAGGGACAAGACAGACATTATGATTATTTGTCAAATTTCCCTGGAGTCTACTTTTAAGAAATCATAAAACCCCTTGGCGTTGCCTTGCCCAAAGCCAGTGCTTTCCGTAGCTGCTGTTACTCAGAGGCAGCAGCTCTCAGTTTTACACGGAGTTGTACGCAAATAGACTCTACCAGTGTGCCCATGGAACTGCCTACTCTTGGAAAATCTTGCATGGAAAGATTTAATGTTGACAGACTTAAGTAGTGATGTCTCAGCTGAAGAATCTGTTGTTTAACCAACTTTATGAAGCAAAAGTGCCTATCATTAAAGTGAGAGTATTCCCTTTGGTTTTAGAAGATCATTGAGGCTTTAAACATCTATGCAATTTGGTATGCACATAATTTGATAGTCTGTTTTACAAGAAGTTGATTAGAATCAGAAAAATCACCCTCCCTAACTCCTGCAGAAGAGGGCAATGAAATGTGTGAAGATCAAACAGCCTTAAAATGGATAAAGGATTTATATAGTGGCAAACTGGGCAATGGCTCTTAAAACTACAGCTGTATTCTTCTAAGCAGTCTTTTACGTTATTGGTGAATTGGTAAGTTATGATTTACTGTCATTTGATGCAAAATTTACTGTCACAGAACAGTAGCAATCACTGGCTGAAACCAGAAGGCTGCTTTTTTTTAAGTTCTTGGTATTGAGTTTTCTAGGAATGTACTGTCACTGCCTGCAGAGTGCATTTTTGTTGTCTTAGTTTTTCCAGGAAGCATACACTTCCTTCTTTTTACCTTTGCTAATACTTGAATATTTACTCTTTTTTTTGGTCCATAAACATGTTAGCTGCTTTGTGTCTGTAAGGCAAAGAAAGACAAGTATCACTTTTCTCACCAGCTGGGGCAATCTTAGAAATAGTAATCACTTTAATTTCCCAGCTTGATTCAAAACACTGCTATTTACACTCCCATTGTGTGGTGATATCCTCCTGTTAACGTGACCAGGTTTAAAATTTAACTACATCCACCATGCTGTTTTTCTTCCTAATTCAGAAGACAAGGATTAAAAAGTAAGCAAAAAGAAGGCTCAGTGGTACTGCTCCTGTCGAACTTGGGAAGCGTGGCTAAACAGGATTACATGTATTATTAGGGTCCTGATCCCACAGCCCTCACCAAACTAATAACTTGTGCAGGAGCTTTGCCAAAGGCTGAGTGAAGGCAGAAGGCAGCAACAGTTGGCACTAAATGTCAGCTGCCTTAAATTAATGGGCATTTTTCTCTGAAATATTTTAAATAGACCTGTATGGATTTATGTCAGTGGCTTCAGTTGGCAACAACTTCTGGGGGAGAGGGGTCAAAGATGTCTCACTGTGGAGTACTTCAACGATATATTCCCCTTCTCCTAAGTCACTGGAAATGAAACAAAACTGGTTCCAGTGTCATGCAGATCTGGACTGATACAGCAATATCCTGTGTTACCCTGTGAGGTAAGAGAGAGGCAGAGGGTGACACCCACCACCCTCCCTTCCCATGTTACAAACACTTTTTACATAGCTCTTCCAGGTGAGATAATGAATATACAAAAGAACAAAGTCTACTATATAAATGAAAGCAGATTTATAAAATTACAAGTTTAATAGATAAATATAATAAATACTTTATGCATCATAACTCTGGACAACTACATTTAAAGCAAGTATGTTGGCAAGTCACGAAAAAAGTTGCGCCCTTGGCAACTTTATTTTTCAGAAAACCACACTGACAGGCATATTACAATGTAACGCATGAGGCTGTATGCTGTAAGTATGTTCAAATCCCGCTCACCTACCGAGTTCACCATGACATATATATGGGTGTAGTGTACTTTCTATCTTGGAATGTCTTTTTGCACACCAACACGGTTGTACAGATAGATGGTATGTTCTATTACCAGGGACAGTGGGGAAGAGTTTTGAAGAAAAATACTGGTAAATGACTTCTAGAAAAACTAAAGCATTTCTTAACTTTTTATTGACATTGGCAAATTAAAATAGAATAAATTAACAATATTTTCTCAAAAAAATGTTTTGTACAAAAATACTGTCAAAATTTCCTGAAAAGCTTTCAACACAGTAGTATCTTTTCATGTACTGAATAAACTATATTAGCACAGTGTCAAAACGCTGAAGACAGAAAAAAAAAAAAAAATCTGTGAAATGTTTGCCACTAGTCAACATTCCATCCACACCATATTATTGTCTGTACATATGGGGGAGGGGGAATGGGTAGCAGACTTTTTAAGTAACAATATTACTTTTCCTGATCTGGAAAGGTTTGGCCCACATCTGTTAAGCTTCCAGTTTAGCGTATTCAGAAAAAAAAAATTAGTCTGCACTGCAATGCATAGTTAAAAATTAAGCAAGATGGCAGCTTTTGTGCAGTATTATCTGCCCTTCAAAGTTCATGCAACCAACTAATGCAATTTTTTTTCCCTGTTCACTCAAAATTTGAATGCAGTTCAAGTCATTGGAAATCATAGTTTACAAAATCCACAAGATTAAGCAATTTGCCAAGATTAATATCTAACAGTCCGGCACTGTGGGAATTCTGGGCATGTTACTGCGAGGAAATTAAGAGGGGGAGGTCGGGAGGGGGGCAACCAACATAAAAAGGCAGAGTTCGCTAGATATTATTACTACAGGAGGGGAAGTGAGTGACAAAGCTACAAAAAGAAAAAAAATGGCAGCGATTAAAAAAAAAAATTATACAAGCGCATAGTTGACTCTGCTTTCCAGATTCTCACCTTTTCAAGCCCTGAAAAGTGAGACACCGTGTCTAGGGGAATGTTTTCATTCGCACCGATAAAAGTCCTTTGTTTGTTTTAAATGAATCAGCAGCTCACCCTGCTGGGCTGCTGTTTGCAAACGAAGTCTGTCATGAAGTCAAACTCGTTCTGTCCCAACCACAGCTCGGGAAGCTCCTTGATGCGATCCAGCCCCATTTCGATGACTAAGGACATGAGGACCTCCTCGTCGATGAAGTCCGTGTCTATGACATTGGGCGGCAGCATTGCCGCGGGGACGTGGGGGACGGCGGGCGGCAAGCCGCTGCCGCCGCCGCCGCCGTGCTTGGGGTTGCAGTCCCTGAAATGCTGCTGGCTGCCGCCGTTCAGCTGGTGGCTACCGGGGTGCAAGTCCGGCATGTAGTGGCTGTGGGGGTAGGGGTGGTGGCTGAAGTACTGGTTGTTCAGCTTCTGGAGCTGCATGCTGGCGCTCAGCTGCCCTCCCGGGCTGGCGACGGGGGGGGCCATGAACTGGGAGCCGCTGAAGCGGGCGGGGGGCGGCATGCTGCCGGCCGGGTGCCCTCCGCTCACGCTGCCCGGTCCCATGGCGTGCCTCACCCCGCTGCTCGCGTTCATACTCCCAGCTCCGTAATGTATATGGTCGCCCATCAGGGCGCTGAAGGCGTGCTGCTGCGGCGGCTGCTGCTGCTGGTGGTGGTGATGGGGGGTGGGAAACTGCCCCATGCCCATCCGATGCGCAGGGTGGTGATGGAGCCCGCCGGATCCGTCGGGGAATCGCCCGTGGTTCATGGCCATCATGTGGTCTGCCATGGCTCACCTGGAAAGTTAGCGTGTGAATATATTAGGAAAATACACCCTCCTCGGACATCCAGCCGCCCTCTCTCGGACCAGCTGCATCTGCCTGGCCCTGGCAGAAACTACTTGGCTGGTCCTGCAGTCATCTCTCCTTCCCGGTGGAGGAAATAATAATAATTAAAAAAAAAAAATCTCCCAAAAATCTACAGTGGCTCCACCATGGAGTACAAAAGGAAAAATAAAAGGAGAACCCACGGAACGAAAATCGCGGTCCCCTCCGCTAATCCGGCGGGCAGCACGCCTTCCCACTCCAAATCGCGCATACCTATCGGCGGGGAGCGTCGCATTCGGCCACCGCCGCCGCCTCCCCGCACGCTCCGGAGCCGCCCAAGCCCCCCAGCTTCGCCCTCGAAGGCAGCGGATTCCCACGGCACTCTCGCTAACTTGCGGGGAACAAGCAAAGAATTGGCAAGTCCCACCTAGCCGCTGTCAGCAACTTTTGGAATTAAGTACCAATTATTTTGGTGAAAATACGGTAATGCACAGATAAGGACATGAAGCCAGGCAGCTGAGAAACACCTTTCCTCGCGTGTTTATAACAGTCACGTTTTTCCTGTTGCACACAAAAGGGACACCCGGCACCAGCCACGAGAACCGCCGCACTCACCTCCCGGCTTCTTTCTTCTTCTCCTTCAAAGGTGGCGGTGGAATCAGTCAGCGAGAGTCACCCAGCATAGAGAGGGCTTCTCCGGCTCCCTCTCCCCAGCGCTGACGTGACCGGCGCCGCGATCGCTGCCGCAGCCCCGGAGCTGGTTCTCGCCCCTCCGCGAGGCGCATCGGCACTTGCCAACAATGAGCTGTGCTCCTTACACGGCTTTGGCCGCGGCTAATATAGGATTTCAGAAGGGAGGAGCAAAACC
The DNA here is from genome assembly GCF_050655825.1 of Lonchura striata. NCBI lineage: Eukaryota > Metazoa > Chordata > Aves > Passeriformes > Estrildidae > Lonchura > Lonchura striata. The sequence goes on along the minus strand of NC_140705.1, from coordinate 62,640,057 downwards.
CTTACAGGCAACCAGAAGTAAAACCTGGAGCAAGCGGGGCGGGGGGGGGGGGAGGGAAAAGGGGGGGAAGAAAAGGGAAAAAAAAAAAAAAAAACAACCAACCCGAGCACCCAACACCCAGCGCGCGCGCGCAGGCAGCGGAGCACACGCGTGTTCGGAGACACGCGGGAAGGGGCCGGGCGGTCGGGAAGGCACCCGCGCACCCTGCGCTCAGCGCCTCCCCCGGGAACAAAGCGGGGCTCTGCGGCGGGAGCGGCACCCCGCGCACCCCTCGGCCGCTCTCCTGCCCACGTCCGGCCCCGCGCCCGGGCATCACCGCTGCCCCTTGCGCCCCGTCCGGTCGTGTCGCTGCAGCGCGGCGGCCGCCGACACGAGTGGGGCTGTCGCTCCGGCAGCGCTGCCCGGGCAGGGCGAGGTCCGTCCCTCCGGCGCCGCCGTGGTGCAGGTGCCCGGATCCGCCGGCGTGAGGCCCCAGTACCCGCGTGGGCGTCCATGGGGCCGGCCCCTCTCCCGGAGGCGAGATCCGAAATCCACCTTTTTCCACAAACACGGGCGCCGCATGCGGGAGGTGTATGTGGGAGGTGTATGTGGGGATACCGGCACGCTCCCCACTTCCCACGTCCCTTCATCTCCCTGTTTTTTGCCCGCTGCCACCCGGGCTGTGCAGGGCGAGTGCCCACCCACTCTTGCCCTTGGCCGGTGTGGTGAGGTTTATTACAGTTATTTACGATTGTTTCCATTGGAAAAAAAACCCAGAACGTGTGGGCTGCGGGTGGGCACGGGCAATCGCCCTGGCTGGGCACGTCCCGATCGCTCCCCCTGCCCGGCAGAGCCGTGGCTCGCTGCACAGCTCCAGCAAGGGCCACGCGTACCCAAGCCGCTCCCCCACCCCCGAGGCTGTCGGTCCTGCCTTTTGCTCCAGATCCACCAGCTCCTTTCTGAAGGACAGCCATGCTGCCCTTCAAATAGCAGGGAAGAGCTGAAGGGCTGGGGGAGGCATGCCACAGGGAAGAGCTGGATGGTGGCCCACTTTTCCACAGTGCCTTTGCCTGGCTTTCTGCTTCTGTGTTTGTTTTTCTTCTTGGAGCCGTCTGTGGACACGCAGAGAGGACAGTGCTAGGCAGGACACTCCCCTGGCACAAAGCATTGTGAATATGAGGTCAAGACGGCCATCGTGTAGGCTGAGATGGGGTTTCTGCTCCTCCACGTGCTTTGTAAGGATGCAGCACAGTGCAGGAGGGCCTCCCTGGGGAGGTGCAGGTGAGGCAAATGGGATGCTTCAAGAGGCTCTCCAGGTGGCAGCATCTTGCCCCCTTTTGGGTGGACCAGGTTCTTGGCTGCAGTGACTTATAAAACCTAAAGGATGGTTAGCTCTGCCTCCATCTCAAGGAGACACAAGGCAGAGCTGGGCTCCTGAATGACCTGAGGTGTGATGGATGAGTGTCTCTGTGTGGCTGGTGAAATCCTTTGGCAAAGCCACATGGACAGGTGGCAGTAGTTGGGCAGACATGGGATACCAGGAAAATACCTGGCTGATGTCTCAGCTGTAAGGGATGAAAGGGATCAAAGCGCTGGGAGAACAGGAAGCTTTAAAAATGTGAGTTGCTTCAAGGAAGTTACCTTATCCTGGAGCTCCCTTTCCTGCAGCAGTTAAGTAGGGTGCCCATCATGGTTTCACCTTTTGGTCTTCAAATGCATGTCAGTAGATGGATGTGGGAATTGCCTCTGAACAAGCATCTCCAACACAGGCAGGGATGGTCAGAAAAGTGACAGTACCTTTCTGGAGTTATTTTTTTTTTTCATTGGTGTGCAGGTTTAGCAGGACAAAGCAATGAATAATATGAAGATCCTGTTCCATTTGGCAAGTAGTCAGCTGTGTATCATGACAAGTGGTTTGTTTAATGTCACATATCCATGGTGATACTGGTATGCCTTTTTGTTCTCCACTGCTTTAAATTTGTAATCCTTTTTAAAGCCAAGCACACATCGTATCACTATCCTGCAAATGCCCTTTCCTATTTTCAGCTTTCAGGTGCTGGAAGCTGCCAGCTTGCCAAAGTGAGTTATGGACAATTGGCACAAGAGTGCCAGAAGTAGTAGTAGGGAAGTCACAGCCTCCATGACACTTCACTCATACAAAACACAGCTTCAGGCATTTACAGTCAACATACAAAGAATTAGGTGGGACGGGACTTTCTCCATCAGGGACTACAATGGGATCCAGATAAGGCTCAGCAGAGCGGTGCCAGACAAGGCAAGTCTGTCATTGTTTATGGCCACAGCAAAGTGGGAACACAGTCAGTTGGTTGCGTTCCAGGAAGACTTGTGACTGGCAGTTAAGGGAATGCAGGACAAAGCATGAGCCCATCACCACTAAGTTCTCAGGAAACCCTGAATCTCATTTTGTTTGCTACTCCTGATCTAGGCCATGGCTACTCAAAGAAATCTTCTCGCTCATACTCTTCAAAGTCTTTTGCATTTGAGTTGGTTCCCCAGTCAGGCAGCAAGAAAGCAGGGCACTGCATATCAGGAGAAAGCTAGAGATGGCCAGGGGTGGGAACGAAAGCAGCAGGATTCACAGAATTGCTTCTCAAGTGAAGAATCAGAGTAGAGTTGAAAGGAGAATGTGACTGAAGGTTCCATCTAGGACAAATCACTGAGGAATATCAAACATGACAATGGCAAAGAAAAAGGTGGATCCTCAGTTGAATGTTAACATTTTGGATTGGAAGGCTGGCTTGCAGATGTAGCCCTGCTTACTCATTCCAGAGTGGAATGTCTGCTGATCGTGATGAAAGGAAGGAAAGGAAAATCACAAAGGAGAATCCCAGATGGTCTGTTTTCAGATATTTATTGGAAATGTTTAAGCTTGCTGAGTATTGGGAATATATCCCTGGAACAAGATACCCAGGGCAACAAATTTCAGGGGGACTTGGATCTTCAAGTCCTTTTTTTGCAACTTTGAAAATGTAATCCCTAACTGTCCATAACTTCTCTGTCCCAGATGATGGTGGAGGTGAGTTTCTGTGTGTTCCCTCCCATGCTGACATAAAGCAGTCAGGAAAATCCAGGTCAGGACAGCTGCTAGGGTTATCTGATAGGAAATTTTATATTAGCATGATATCCTGGAAGAAATGCCCTTTCTGTAGAAATGACACTGCTATTGGGAAGGCAAGCCATGATCTTCTGGCTGCTCTCACATCTAATCTCCTCAAAGCTACCTTCACCAAAACTACACACCCTTCCCAGAGGCACATGGCAGTTAGGATGGAGGTGCAGGATGTCCCCATTTCTTTGCTGGATTGCTGTCTCTAGTTTCACTGCCCATCCTGAGGAAAAAGGACAAGTTTGTTCCAGATGGGCACCCAGGGAGCAGAGAAATCTGCTTTTGTCTCTCAGCATGCCTTTTATTACCCCCTGGAATTCCCTTTGTGAGAAGAACAGTTATGTTTTTTTGCTGTTGGGGTTGTGATTAACAGGGAGCTCTGTTTTCTGGGTTATTGAGAGACTGACTATTCTTATGGGATTGAGGGGAAAGATTGGACACAAGATTAACCATGGGTCTAGTAATGAGATCCTTTGTGTATCCAGGTGGGAAGAAATTACCATGACAAATTTAGCTGTTTGAACAGCTCCAAAATCCAGACTATGGCAGAACACATAGGATTATCTCAGTTTACTTAGTTCAATATCAGACACGAGTTTTCTGAACCCATCACTGCTCCCCTCTGTTGGGAGGGAGCCCAAGTGTGGATGAGATGACCCACTGGGAATTTCTTTTAGTGGTGGCCTATGTTACCATGAGTTACTGGAGTGATGTCAAAGCAAATCTGTATTGTATTCTTAAGAGTTGGCTAGTGGGAGAAAGTCAGTGGAAATGCAGAAAGAGGCATAGAATGTGCTATCTCAATTAGCCTGTATGGAATTAATTTTTTCTTTGACAGGTTTGACAGGATAAACCATCTCTATGCTGGTTGTAAGTGGTTGCTGTGCTGAGAATTGGGGTTACAGGTGTGTTTTATTAGCAGCAAATCATTCTGAAAGGAGTTTCCTAGGGCAAGGACCTTCCTTGAAACATTAGGGGATATGTTAGAGAGTTTCATGTGCTTGCATCTCTTCTTGTTGTGCTGGAACCAAAGATGTACACATAAAATTGCTGGTCAAAATTAAGGAACACAGGCTATGCAAGTTGTGCTACTCTCTTCCCACATACATTTTTTGTGTTTTCTTAGATGGATCAAGATACTAATGTGCCAGTATATTGTATTTTGATAACAATGAATGTGGCTTTGCACCCTTTATCTTCATGATCTTATTCATGTGAGAATGTCTTGGCAAGCTCAATTTTTTACCCTTACATACCCTTTTTGTGCAGTCTTTCAAATTTGTGTGATCACAACTAAGAGTATTCCTTAAGTGTAATTTCACTGCAAGGTATCTTTTTTGAAAAATTAACTCTGCAAAAATGGGAAAACTTATGAGGAACATTATTTCCTGAAGAGGCATGCGAGGATGTAAATATACTAAAATAAACACACACATAAGCAAATAATGAATCAAGCATGATTCCATTTGTCACAGAGAATCCCAACACAGACCTTTTCACTACTCTTTATGTTTTGGTATCAGTGGGAACCAGAAATAACAAAAGGAAACATTCAGGTGCTTTTGATAAAGCAGTGGCAGCTTCTGTAGTAAACTGAATAACACAAGCTTCAAATAGAGCACAGAGGTGGAAAGCGGTCACCAGGGCTAGGCTGTATGAACAAGTATTTTTTCAATTTGGAGACCAAGCCACATGCTAATACTACTTGTCTATGTTAAGAAAGACTTCAATGGTTTATTTAATTAAAATTATTAGAAAGCAGAGTGCATACTTCTAAGTATGTATTATACCTGGATGAGTACACCTAAAGCATTTGCTGCATACATTCTGTAATTAATTGAACTGGTAGTTGACAAGTAATTTATTTGAAGTCCATTGAATAATTGAAATTTATTATTAGAATGAACTGGAATGCTAAAAAAAGATTTATGATTGCAAATATATGGCTCAATACAGATACATTTATATACATGATTAACAGTCACATTTTTTTGACAGATCACACAGTACCTTACTCTCTTGTATCTGCATACAAACATTCTATTTTAAGTGGATGACGCTATGCAGGAAGTAAGATCATTCTCAGAATGAGTAAGGTTGACAAAATCTTAACTTCTCAGACTACCAGATCAAAGTGACACAACTTATTTCCAGCAGCTATCTGTACTTGGGACTGGATTTTCAGGTGGTCACATCTTTATAGCACAACAGTCTACTTGAGACATTGATTTGTGTGAGTGTCTGGCCTGGAATTTAATAACAACCAATTAAAAATATAATTATATTATTCCATTGATTAAGTCCAGATTTTGTCTTGCAATTGCAATATTTCTGACTTGAAGAAAATGTTAGGAAAATTAACATAATGGTTATTATAGAAGAGAAATGTTCTGTTGCAATGCTGAACACCAATTTAGATATGGATAAGCACATACTTTGGATGCGCTTATTGGACCTAATGGCATAACATGCAGCAGAATCTCTCTAAATCACATGAGAAGTACTGACTTTTGTGGGACTACAAGAGTTCTGTGTACAGCAAACAAGTGTGTGCAAATATAGTGATGTAGAATGTAGGAAAGTAGTTGTTTCATATAACCACTATGGTTTGTCTAGCAACTTTGCCACTTTAAATTTTTATTTAAAGAAATAGGGAAGTAGTTTAGTCGTCCTCTTGATGATAAAGGGTTACAAGCAGCTGTGGTGTTGGTGTCACATGTCATACATTGTCAGCAGACAGTTGCAGTTTCAGTTACATTTTCTCCTTTGATTTGATTATGTTCTTCTCCCAAATTAAATAATTATAATGTGTGTACTCTGTGGTGATGGCAGCACTATCTATTCCAGGCCTTTAGAAATATGCTGTGGGTTCAGGAGAATTTGTAAGCAATAAACCTTCTCATTTTGTTTGTAATTTTAGGGAACTTACTGTGCATAAACCTTTTCCAGTGGTTTTATTTTTTTTACAAAGATGAAGACTCTAGGAATCATTCCAGTCTGACCTGTCATATCAGTGGATTTTCACTGCCTTTCTTAAGTTGAGAACCTTTTTACTGCAAAGCTGTATTTTGAGGCTTTATATTCCAAATGTGGTCTCATCTCAATCCAGCACTTCACATCGTGTGTTCTCTGGAACACCAATAGGTTATCTTTGTTTTCTGTGGCAAGGGTTAATCTTGCTCAGACAGGCCATTCTCAGTGTAGAAGATGCCTATCTGTGCTTCTCCCTTCCTGAATGCTTGCTGCAGAGAGCCTTGCTGCTATCCCTCTCAAGATTAGTTACACACTTTCTATGTGGATTACTTCCTGCTTTCCTTCAGCCTTTCATTTTGGTTGGCACCAGAAAATGTTGTTTCCATTTGTGTAAGTAGCTGTTTTGTGGGCCCTAGGATTTGGAAACGACAGACTCGATTCTAGTATGCTTTAAGTTTTGCTCTGAAATATGTACAGTAAGTCTTTCAAACCCATGAAAAATAATGAAATGTAAACAAAGAAATGTAAATATGCAAAATAGTTTCGATTTCCTAAAACTACTCAAACCTCATGTTTGGTAGCTCCTTATTTGGAAATATGCACCCTGTTTTCTTATCAGACATATTTTATGAGTGTTGCAAACTACACCATCAATTTTTTTTTCCAGTTGATTATTTTTGATTTCAGTTGTTTTTAGGAAAGCACAGCAGATGTATGCAATTTTTCACACTTTGCTGTTCTTATGCATCAGCCTGATGATATCATACTCAAGCACTAATAATACTACTACTTGCCTTTTACATAAATTACCACTTCACAGTTTCAGAGCATAATACCAACATTACCTAATTACTCCAGAATTGAACATGAACACTTTTCCTTTTAGAGTAGAAGCTTAAATGGATTTAAATGGTCAAATATAATCAGAAAGGAAAACAAGTCCTTTAATAGCTGTGCGGTGGTCTTATCAAAAGGCCAGGAGCCAGGGTATTTGTTCTCTCCTCTCTCCCAGCTCCAGCAGTATAATTAAAATCAGACTTAAGCACCCAAATTCCTTTCTGCTCTGAAAGTCCTACATAGACCTCACTTTATATCTCTGCAAAGTGGAAAAAATTGATACCTTTCTCCTAGAAAATGGCTAGCAGAGATCTTTTTGGGTTAATGCCTAAGAATCACTACTGTGGCCACAGATATTCGACATCAAAGCGTTTTACAGCTATCCTAGTTTTCTTCATTTATTTCAGATCATGAGTGGGGCTCCGGCTACCTTAATGTCAGTAGAAATAGTCATTACCATCACTGACTTCAGTGTAGGCAGGATACACTCTGGTATTTTTAATCTCATCCAAAAGGTAACCCTTCCAATAACCTTGTGTTCAGTCCCATCCAAGCAACAGGAAAAATTTCTCCCCACTCTTTTCTGCCTTTCCTGTGTCCTAAATATTCCACTCCCAGTGCCTCTTACCAATTACCTCTGCAAGACTCTTTGGAGGCTCTTGCTTCCTTTCTGCTCCAGGATGAATTTTCCCTGCAAACTTTCAATCCTCATAGCTCTTGTCCAGGAAGATCACTGCAATTTTCCTACCAAATAGCCCATTTCCTGCAGCTATGTGCAACAGCCCCCACCAAATCTCTCACAGGGTGAATGGCAGCAGTCCAGCAACATACATACTATCAATCACAGTGAAGTTACCTTCTTTGACAACTTCTTTGCATTACCACATCCACTGCCTCTTTCTTCCTTGCAGACTCTTGACACCCCAATAACCAAATTCCATTAATTTAAAAAATACTAAATCAAACAGCTTCCCTCACTGTAATGCCCATACATGATAAACCAAACATCATATAATTTGCTGTGGTATGGAAGGTGTTAAGCGATAGCATGAATATGTGTTAGGGCTCTTGCATCTGTCTGAAGTTGTCTTCAAGATCTTAAGAGGAATATTTCCTCCAACAGTGAAGGCTGACCTACACTTGTACTTCAATAAAGTTGTCTGCAGTTCCAATCCCTGTCTCCCCCCACCATTCCCATGCCAGGGTAGGAAGAGGATTATTACTACTAATGGACACATACATATTGCTTTTATTCCTTCATGAGTTTGAGAAATATCCACCACTCTGTATTTTCTTTTGCAGATTTTCTATAAGTCTTCATATTTAAGGGCAAAACTCCTAACAGTTTGCAATGTTTTGAACATTTCATTAATTGTCTTTCATGTATAAATTCTCCAGGCTAGTTGACTGTCTTGGTTCGACAAGACAGGAGTCTGTGAAAGAGGGCAAAGCCTCCTGTGCAATGGAGAACGGCAAACCCCCCTCCCTCTGAATTACGAGGATCTTTAAATTAAAAGGCTCTCAGGCAAAGATATGGGAGTGGGAGTAACAATTCTTTACTAGGAGAAAACTAGACAACAATTTAAAAAGGCAAATGCAATCGGTACAAACAAAACCAGTGAAAGAAAAAAAAAAAAGTCCAGAACCTGCGGGGTGCCAGTATCAGTTCTACTGGGACAATTTGCTTCCCTTGCAGTGGCTGGTGAATTGTAGCTGCAGTGGTGATCTCTAGAAGGGTATAGTTTCCCTCTGAAGATCTGGTGGCAGTGGGGCCGGTCTTCCTCTGCGCCGGGGTTGCCTCTGAGCTCCGCCGCCGTCGGCTCAACGCGCCGGCTGCTTCGCTGCGAGTGCCGCCGAAGAGAGAGCGAGAGAGAGCTGCTTCCCCAGGAATCCCGCGAAGAGAGAGAGAGAGAGCTGCTTTCCCCGGGAATCCCGCGCAGAGAGAGAGAGAGAGAGCTGCTTCTCTCGGAGTCCCGCGAAGAAGAGGGAGAGCTGCTTCTCTCGGAGTCCCGCGAAGAAGAGGGAGAGCTGCTTCTCTCGGAGTCCCGCGAAGAAGAGGGAGAGAGCTGCTTCCCCCCTCTGGGTGGGACCCCCTTCATTGAATCAGTCGAAGGTGTATACACAAACCATTGTCTCTGAGAGAGATAACAAAAAACCTGTCCAACCGGTTCGCCTTCGACAGATGGCAAATGGAATACAAGCTTATCTTACAACCCAGGACATTATCCACCCCTTATTCTATTTCCATCTGCACACCATGAAATCTTACACCCAGTTCTCTCTTAAGACCAAGTTTCCCTGTGGTACACAGCGGGTCTCCCCATCTTCCTGCATTACCCACCAAGTGTAACCAGGTCCTTGAGCAAAGACAATCCCACGAATGGGTTGGTCTTTGCCTGAGGTGGGATTAATCCAAACAGTTTTCCCTAAAATACCTTTCATATGTACTACAGGGACCTTATCTCCATCTACTGCGTGTAAGGGTTCTGACTGAGCAGGGCCAGCTCGATTGACAGACCCCCGGGTGTTGACCATCCAGGTTGCTTTTGCCAGGTTAATTTCCCAGTTTCTAAATGTTCCCCCACCAAGTGCCTTCAGGGTAGTCTTAAGGAGTCCGTTGCACCGTTCAACTTTGCCGGCAGCTGGAGCATGATAGGGAATATGATATATCCATTCGATACCATGTTCTCTGGCCCAGGTGTTGATAAGGCTGTTCTTGAAATGGGTGCCGTTGTCAGACTCAATTCTCTCAGGGGTGCCGTGTCTCCACAGGACTTGTTTTTCCAAGCCTAAGATGGTGTTCCGGGCAGTGGCATGAGGTACAGGGAAAGTCTCCAGCCATCCAGTGGTGGCTTCCACCATGGTCAGCACGTAGCGCTTGCCTTGGCGTGTCTGGGGCAGTGTGATATAGTCAATCTGCCAGGCCTCCCCATACTTGTACTTGGACCACCGCCCACCATACCATAGGGGCTTCACTCTCTTGGCCTGTTTGATGGCAGCACACGTCTCACAGTCATGGATAACCTGGGAAACACTGTCCATGGTTAGATCCACCCCTCGGTCTCGTGCCCACTTGTAGGTGGCATCTCTGCCCTGATGACCTGAGGCATCATGAGCCCATCGAGCCAGGAACAACTCCCCCTTATGGTGCCAATCTAAGTCTATCTTTGACACCTCTATTTTTGCTGCCTGATCTACCTGCTCGTTGTTTCGGTGCTCCTCATTAGCCCGACTTTTGGGGACATGGGCATCTACATGACGGACTTTCACCGTCAGCTTTTCCACCCGAGAGGCAATGTCTTTCCATATATCAGCAGCCCAGATTGGCTTTCCTCTACATTGCCAGTTGGCCTTCCTCCACCTTCCCAGCCAGCCCCACAGAGCATTGGCTACCATCCATGAATCAGTATAAAGGTAGAGCTTTGGCCACTTCTCCCTTTCAGCAATGTCCAGAGCCAGCTGGACGGCCTTGAGTTCGGCGAGTTGGCTCGATCCACCTTCTCCTTCGGTAGCTTGTGCAACTTGGCGTGTGGGGCTCCATACGGCTGCTTTCCACTTCCGGTTCATCCCTACAATGCGACAGGAACCATCAGTGAAAAGAGCGTAGCAGGTCTCTTCTGCTGGTAGTTGGTTGTATGGTGGAGCCTCTTCAGCCCTTGTCACTTGTACCTGCTCCTCATCATCAGTGAGACCAAAGTTTTCACCTTCTGGCCAGTTCGTAATTATCTCCAAAATCCCAGGGCGATTCAGGTTTCCAATACGGGCGCGTTGAGTGATGAGGGCAATCCATTTGCTCCATGTGGCGTCAGTGGCATGGTGGGTAGTAGGAACCTTTCCTTTAAACATCCACCCCAGCACCGGTAGTCGGGGTGCCAGGAGGAGTTGTGTTTCTGTGCCAATTACCTCCGAGGCGGCTTGAACTCCTTCAAAGGCAGCCAAGATTTCCTTCTCTGTGGGAGTGTAGTTGGCTTCAGACCCTCTGTAACTTCGGCTCCAGAATCCCAGTGGTCGGCCTCGAGTCTCCCCAGGCACTTTCTGCCAAAGGCTCCAAGACAACCCATGGTTCCCGGCTGCAGAGTAGAGCACATTCTTGACCTCTGGTCCCGTTCTGACTGGGCCAAGGGCTACAGCATGAGCGATCTCCTGCTTGATCTGGGTGAAGGCTTGTTGCTGCTCAGGGCCCCAGTGGAAATCATTCTTCTTTCGGGTAACCAGATAAAGAGGGCTCACAATCTGGCTATACTCAGGAATGTGCATTCTCCAGAAACCTATGGCACCCAGGAAAGCTTGTGTTTCCTTTTTGCTGGTTGGTGGGGACATAGCTGTGATCTTGTTGATGACCTCAGTGGGAATCTGGCGCCGTCCATCTTGCCATTTCACTCCCAGGAACTGGATCTCTCGGGCAGGTCCCTTGACTTTGCTCTTCTTGATGGCAAAGCCAGCTTCTAGTAGTATCTGGATGATCCTCTCACCTTTCTCAAACACTTCTGCCGCTGTGCTCCCCCACACAATGATGTCATCAATGTATTGCAGGTGTTCTGGAGCCTCACCCTTTTCCAGTGCAGCCTGGATCAGTCCATGGCAGATGGTGGGGCTGTGTTTCCACCCCTGGGGCAGTCGGTTCCAGGTGTACTGCACGCCCCTCCAGGTGAAAGCAAACTGAGGCCTGCATTCTGCTGCCAGAGGAATGGAGAAAAACGCATTAGCAATATCAATGGTGGCATACCACTTTGCTGCCTTGGTCTCCAGCTCGTACTGGAGTTCCAGCATGTCCGGCACAGCAGCGCTCAGCGGTGGAGTCACTTCATTTAAGCCACGATAGTCCACAGTCAATCTCCATTCTTTGTCAGATTTGCGCACAGGCCAGATGGGGCTGTTGAAGGGTGAGTGGGTTTTGCTGACCACCCCTTGGCTCTCCAGCTCCCGAATCATTTTGTGGATGGGGATCACGGCATCTCGATCCGTCCGATACTGCCGGCGGTGCACTGTCGAGGTCGCAATTGGCACGCGTTGTTCTTCCACCCTTAGGAGTCCTACTGCAGAGGGGTTTTCTGACAGTCCAGGCAAGGTGTTCAATTGCTTAATGTCTTCTGCCTCTACAGCGGCTATTCCAAAAGCCCACCTGAGTCCCTTTGGGTCTTTGTAATATCCGTTCCGGAGGAAGTCTATGCCTAGGATACACGGAGCATCTGGGCCAGTCACTATAGGGTGTTTCTTCCACTCCTTCCCAGTCAGGCTCACCTCAGCTTCCACCAGAGTCAATTGTTGTGATCCCCCTGTCACACCAGCAATGGAAACAGGCTCTGCCCCCACATGTCCCGATGGTATCAGAGTACACTGTGCACCAGTATCAACTAAAGCATCATATTTTTGTGGCTCTGATGTGCCAGGCCATCGGATCCACACTGTCCAGAAGATCCGGTTTTCCCGTGCCTCTCCCTGGCTAGAGACAGGGCCCCTCTAACACTGGTTATCATTCCTTCCCTGGGCATACATACTAGAGGTCCCTTCAAGGGGGTCTGACAGATCGTACCCACAAGCTTGGTCACGGGAGGTTGAGGCTACCTTCACTTTGGTGGAACTCCCCCGGTTAGAGTTTCCCTCCTTGAGTTGACGGACCCGTGCTGCCAGGACAGAAGTGGGTTTCCCATCCCACCTCCCCATGTCTTCCCCATGATCACGCAGGAAGAACCACAGATTAGCCCTTGGGGTGTACCCTCTCTCTCTAGCTGGGGATTGTTGGGTGCTGATTCTGGGGCCTGTGACTCTCACGGGTGCTGTATTAACCTTCCTTATCTCCTCCCTCATCTCCTCTTTAAACTCCTTAATCACAGCTGAGATATGAGCCTGCATTGGGCCATTAATCATACTCTCATAATTCCTAAGTTTGTTGGCAACAGAACCTATTGTCTCCCGGTGGGTGTCAGCATTGATCGTTGCAATGAAGGTGGCGTATTGAGATGGCCCAAGATTTGCCAGACTCCACAGCATTTGTCCCGTACACCTGACCTTGTCAGGATCATTATTGTGTCGTCCATCCCTCCCAAAGAGTACCTCCAATACTGCCACTTCTCTCAGCTGTTGGATCCCTTCCTCGAGGGTCTTCCAGCGCATTCTATGATGGTGCTCTTGCATTCTCTCTCTGTGGATAAACCTCTCCCTGACACTCATTAAGAGCCGCTCCCAGAGAGAAAGGGACCCTGGTTCCCTTACAAAAACCTGATTTATACCTGAGTCCTGGGTCAAGGGTCCCAAGTTCCTTGCCTCACCACCGTCCAGCTGCACGCCTGTACCCATAAGATCCCAAACCCGGAGTAGCCAGGTAGCATAAGCCTCACGCCCTCGTCGCACAATGTCTTTATGCAGATTGCGAAGACTTTCGTACGTCAGGGACTCGGTGATGATAGCAATCTCTGGCTCCCCTGTGGGTTGTGAGGTTCCTCCATTCCTGTCCCTATCTGCAGGGTGCTCTGCTTTCACCTTAGACTTCCTTGTTTCTACCGGGGCCACTGCTGCTGACCGTGACTGCCTTTGTGGTTCAGCTGGAACCTGGACAGTTGTAACATCTGTGGGTTCCACAGCTGTACTATTAGACTGTCCCTCCTCAAGGCAAAGGGCCGGTTTCTCACCAGCTGGGGAAATGCACTCCTTCAGCATCTCTCGTATCTCCTTAACCAGAACCCTCACCCAATCTGGGCGGTTCATTTCTGAGGTGGGCTGTGGGGCAGGGTCAGGCTCTGGAGCAGCAGCATCTCGAGTCTGTGGTGTAGGTGTGAGGGTAGTTATCCAGGTTAATCTTCCCTTATCTCTGAATGCTAAATATAACAGGACTATCAGCAACACCACCCATTGTATGGTATCATTAGCACTTATAAAGGATCTTAACCCTTTGAGAACTGGTGGAGCAGACCCAAAAAGATGGTTAAAAGGTTGAGAGAAAGTTTGCCCAGGTGCTATTTCCTCGCAGTAGGTACCGTTATTAAAGTAACCCCAAAAACATACAGTTAACGTGTGATAGCTATGAATCCATGTACCTGCCTTCCAGAGGAAATTAAAGATCCATGAATTCCTCACCCAATTAACCCAGAAGCCAAACTTGATAACAGACACCGTAGCCTTAGTTATAGGACCCATTTTTAGATAAGGGTCTGCAAATGGGAAAAGTATAGCTACGATCACATGCCACCCAAACCAAGGTAAACTAGACCACATGGTGATGCTGAAGATGTTTTTACACACAACAAAACCAAATTACTTAAGAACTGTTAATCCTTTTTTCCCTCTCAATGCCCTCGGGCCCCACGTTGGGCGCCAAATTCTGTCTTGGTTCGACAAGACAGGAGTCTGTGAAAGAGGGCAAAGCCTCCTGTGCAATGGAGAACGGCAAACCCCCCTCCCTCTGAATTACGAGGATCTTTAAATTAAAAGGCTCTCAGGCAAAGATATGGGAGTGGGAGTAACAATTCTTTACTAGGAGAAAACTAGACAACAATTTAAAAAGGCAAATGCAATCGGTACAAACAAAACCAGTGAAAGAAAAAAAAAAAAGTCCAGAACCTGCGGGGTGCCAGTATCAGTTCTACTGGGACAATTTGCTTCCCTTGCAGTGGCTGGTGAATTGTAGCTGCAGTGGTGATCTCTAGAAGGGTATAGTTTCCCTCTGAAGATCTGGTGGCAGTGGGGCCGGTCTTCCTCTGCGCCGGGGTTGCCTCTGAGCTCCGCCGCCGTCGGCTCAACGCGCCGGCTGCTTCGCTGCGAGTGCCGCCGAAGAGAGAGCGAGAGAGAGCTGCTTCCCCAGGAATCCCGCGAAGAGAGAGAGAGAGAGCTGCTTTCCCCGGGAATCCCGCGCAGAGAGAGAGAGAGAGAGCTGCTTCTCTCGGAGTCCCGCGAAGAAGAGGGAGAGCTGCTTCTCTCGGAGTCCCGCGAAGAAGAGGGAGAGCTGCTTCTCTCGGAGTCCCGCGAAGAAGAGGGAGAGAGCTGCTTCCCCCCTCTGGGTGGGACCCCCTTCATTGAATCAGTCGAAGGTGTATACACAAACCATTGTCTCTGAGAGAGATAACAAAAAACCTGTCCAACCGGTTCGCCTTCGACAGATGGCAAATGGAATACAAGCTTATCTTACAACCCAGGACATTGACTTATTTTATTACTACTACTACTACTACTACTACTATTATTATTATTATTATTATTTTGAATATTATATGGTCTTGAATATTATATTAGGTCTTGAAGTGTTCTGTGACTAATACTAACTTAAATTCAGTCTATAGCTCTGATTAATGCTATTTTAAACTGTCATATTGCTTCTCATGTATTATGGCTAGCAATCCCTCGCTCAATTTTTTTTTGTTTTTTTTTGCACAGCACAAGGGAACTTGATTTCAGAGAGAACAAATAGCTAAAAGGACATAAGAAATTCAGTTGCATGCATTTTGCCTGAAGACAGGTATTCATAGCACAGGAAAAGCTGCTGGTACACGAAATTCTGTATCCGCCTAACTAGCTATGGCAACATTAATGTCTTCTGGAGAGCTCATGATGCATCTGGCGTTCAACAATACCTGAAGAAGGGTTCCCTCATGGCTACAACTGGGAGGACAAAACTTTAATATGAAGCAACTCGCCAGCTATATCATCACTGGTGGAGACATAAATCTGAGGGATTTCTGTCTTAATGCTGTCTGCCCTGCCGACTCTTGAACACTGGAAATTGAAGGCTCTTGTCATTTTTATTTTCTGTACAACTGATGAAATTGTACCTCCGTGGCTTGTATAATCAGTTCGACTGATTACAACAGTTAATGGACTGACTCTGTTTACATAAGCAGAGAGGCTGTGTTTCCTTTCTTTTTTTATGTATGTTTAAGTCTCCTTGGCTTTGGTGGTAAACAAAGCTATTTACCACAGTAACAGTTTATGACCAGTTTTCTACAGATTAGTTACAGGCTGCATTGAAAGACTGTGTCCTTTTACATGTTTCCTTATTATGAACAAGGTACATAAGCATGCCATGTGCCATATACATTCCATCCTTCATTGAGCAAAAGTTCATGTACTCTTTCTTTAAAAGTCATCAATCTACTCAGTTGAGGTGCTGAGATTCTAGGATGCACTGCAGTCAGTAACTCAGGACATAAGCAGCACTTGGCATGATTGACCTCTACAAGTTCATTTGGTTTATTCTCTAGGCAGGTTTCTCTTCTGCATCCCTCTGAGGTTGGATAACTGAAATTTTCTATGAATATTTTTTATATAATCATACTAGAATTCCTTCTGTCATCCATTTTCTTTTATTACAGCTTATTTTCTGGGTTTGACCACTGCAGCACACTGAGCAGACATCTTCATTAAGCTGTCCATGCTGATGCCTCAATCTTTTTGTTGAAAGGTTACAATTAATTCAGAACCCATCTGTGTATATGAGTAGTTTAAATCATGCATTCCAAGGTGCATTACTGCGCACTCATCTGCACTGCATTCCCTTTGCTGATGCATTACTCAGTTACTTAGTGTTGTCAAGGCTTACCAAGGTGCCTCACCAGCCTCGTCTTGCCCACTGCTCTTATGGATGCAGCTTTTCTAGTAGGCCCCAATAAGTACATTAAACAATGTCACTTTGTATTGATCCTAGAGGCACCCCACTACTTAAATGCTGTGAAGAAAACCAAGCAATTATTCCTGCTCTCCCTCTGTGTGCTATCCCCTAACTGGATTTGCATCCATGACTGGCAGGGTGTTACCCACTCTTCTCCTCCTGACAACTGGCTTTCCTTGGTAGCCTTTTGTGAACACTCTTTATTCAAAGCCTTTGCACTGTTTAAGTAACATCCCCTGGTTCCCCATTACCACTTCACAAAATTGCTCAAAATCCAAAGAACTGACATCAAAGCCTTTTTTCTTTTCACAAACTTTTGTTTGTTGACCCAGAAGATTTTGTTGCTATGAGTGTTGTTTTTTGGTGTTCTCTACAAGTGACTTTCACGTCTGTACTACTGCTCGGCAGTGATGGAGAGCTACCTTATAAACTAAATCTATTTCAGCAGACTGTTGTGTTTTATACAAGTAGCAATCTCTGCGGAAGCAGTTCTTTCAGCCACTCAGGAGCTGAAGAAAAAAAGATAGAGAAATGAAATTTCCTCAGCAATAATGCACCCATATACCTACACCCCAGTTTAGGCTTTGGTGAGGGTTCACTTTTAACCCTATGATCTCATGCTTGTGTGACTAAATTTGATACTGACTGATCAGCAGCTGTGACCTTGTCCCTCAGAAAAATTCCTTAGGTTTCTGTTTTGCCTGGAGGAGAGGCTTCTCTCAGACAGCAGGTCTATCAGGTGCATGAGCCTGGGCTCCTCTCTGCCTGCCACTTCACAGCTGCCTCACCCCAGCCTTGTTCATCCCTGGTGCCTCTTCTCAGGCCTCACACAACAGCTTCCATGACTCCTCAATCCTCAAGTGGATTGCCCTCCTCTCCCTGGCCACCACCTTGGCTACCAGCACCTGCCTGAGTGCCCCTTGCTGCTGTGCCTGTTGGGGCAGGTGTCTGTGCACATTTTGGGATGTGGTGTCCCCATGAGCTGGGAACTGTCAGCCTGGAGGTGAGTTGAGGTCCTACATGGTGAGTCTCTTGGCTGGGCCCATGGAATGAGCTGAAACTGTGCACAGGGATCACCTAGCTTTAGGTGAATCAGCTTTATAAAACTCTTCTTCATAGGTGTGAGGAATGGAAAATTACTTAGAAAAAAGGAAGGATTTGAGATCACCTGATGCCAGAAAATAATGGCACCAAGTACTAGAGACTTGTGACAGTGTGTGGGAAGTGGTGCAGCACCCGAGAGCAGAGATTCTTTGAGGCCTTTCACAGGAAGGGACACACTTTCTTCCTTAAGGGGATTTGATGTAGATGTTTGTTTCTTTTTCTTTTATTATTATTTTTTTAAATTTATGACTGTGAAGCACTGGTAATGGGTGGGGCACAGCTCCTGTTTAACTTTTGGCAATGTGGATGGAGTTGAAACAGTCCCTGTCTAGGGAGCTCCATCTGCAGCTGTGCACTGAGCATCCCTGATACTGATGGGGTTTGACCAGCCTTGTCAGTCCTCAGAAACTCCAGAAAAAAACACTGGTGCAGACAAGGCCACTGTGTCCCAAACAGCAGACACTGCAATTTTTGAAGGTTGCCTTGCTTGTTACTTGTTGGCTATTGCTAGTGAAAAATAAGAGATATAAATGTGGCAAGTTCAGCTGTGATTCTGGTCAACATATGACCATCATGCCATCATAGGACAGAAGGCAAAGATGGGAGTTTGGTAGTGTGGGGGAAAGGTTGGACCACCTATTCTGCCAGCTTATACAACACAGTAACTGCAGGGCAGAAATGCAGATTCCTTTAAGAAATGTGCAGCTGGATACCTTTTTTACTATTCCATGTGGCAGAAGGAAAAGCAGCAACTCTTATCCTGAACAACTTGCACCCCAATTCAGTTACCTCAATGGAATACACTTTAGGGCACTGTATTCCTTATGGCTGGTGCTGTTGATACCACCTTGGTTTCCTGAAGTTTTCATTTCATGGTATTCTAGTTTGGTGAATAAAAAGCTTAAAATATTTTTACATTCACTTTCACATTAACCTCAGAGTAGACCTTCCAAATCTGACATGCTGAAAATAAGTAACACTCATTTTGGATTAATTTTAAGGCACTCTTTAAAAGTATTACCTTCCCCCCTTCTGATAAAAGAATTTTGCAGTTACTTTCAATGATCCATTTAAAATCTCATTCTGCTTTTGAGGTCTTTTTGTAATCTAATTTAAATTTCTACTGCTTGGAAGACCTGCTAGGAATTCTTAATTGGTATATGGAACAGTAAATATAAAAACAAATGGCAAAGAATAGTGGAAGAGAACAAAACAGTTGGAACACAATATAAACAAGGAGTGACTTTGTTGCCACTATTCTAGTAATGTAGAGTTTTAACAGCATGCTGAATGTCAATTCTCTTCCATAACTTTCTATCCTCTTTTTATATAGGATTTTTCCTTTCTGAATTATTTTGGAAACATGGCTCTGCAAAATTCTATTTCCTCTCTTCACCCCTCTATTCCTTTACCAAATTCCTTGAAACCAAGAAATTAATTTCTTTCTCTAATAATTGCAGTGTGGAATGGAGATTATATCATAGAAATTAGAGATGCAAATGGGCAAGTTAGGTCATTCAGTAGTGCATCTGCACTGTGTATGCATGATGACTCCCTATACTGTAACATGTTCTCTAGTGTTTTGTCCAATCCAATTTTGTAAATTGGGTTGACTTCTATTTAAATTGTGAGGCTGTTCTATAATACAGAGAGATTATCAAGAGGAATGTCCTACATATGACCCAATTTAGAGATTTTATTTTCTTTTTAATCAAGCTTTTGCCATATAACTTTTTAAAACTTCTTGCTAAAACCATATGGGAAAATACACAGAAACCATCTAAGATCACTGGAACAGTGATGCAGCTTGCAATCCCTTTGAAGGAAAACTGAGGATTAATCTTGTCAATAAGTGCATTATGGGGACTGCTTCCACAGCAGTTCTTCCCACACAAGTGCCCATTGCCCCAAATAGGAACTGCCCAAGTGCAGTAGCTGCAAAATCAACCCCGCTTTGTGTAACATCCCTTGAATAACAAACTAGAAGTGCAGTGTGTATTATTAGTTTATCTACAGTCTGAAAGTCTCCCAGTTGTTTTTGCATTTGAAGTGAAGTGCAAAATTATTATATAACTGTCTAAGCAAAGATCCATTAATCTAACCCTAGAAATATAAGATTATTTGTCCTAGTTTATTTGGTGGAGAAGGAGACAGGAGGCACAATGTTATTTAGGCACCTCACTGAGATTGAGTGATTTCAATGTGAGCTGGCCATCTACACAGCTGCTTAATGCCTTAGACCTTTGTAGCTTTTGGCCTGAATATTTGGCTTCACATTCCCTGTTCTAAACACATTTTAGGAGTTGTAATTCAATAATTTATCCTACAAGGTATTAGAAATAATAGATGAAACTTCAATATTTCTATTACATGGGAATTAAAAATAATTAATTGGCCATTGTTATGTATCTTAATGTTATGTTTTTGTTTTGTAAGGTAAACAGTAATTGGGTATTCTTGGCACTTAGCTGCTTTGGAAATCAAGATTCTTTTTTCAGGTGCCTGAGGCTATGCATGGTATTCCAGGTTGGAGTTGCAATGCAGTTTTGAAGTTATTTCCCCAATTGTCTCCACTTACAGATCTCTGGTTTAGTTTGGAAAGTGTTTTTGGTATGAGCTAACTAAATTTTGCTTCTTTTCAGATAAATTAAACCAGAAGCTTTGCTCTGCTTGTACACCAAAACCACTTTGACAGCTGGTGATGGTCCAAGCCTGTAATGCAACCCTTGAACAACTTGGAAATGCCTGGGGCAACACATGCTCAATTCAGGGGATTGGACTAAACTTAGTCTGAATTTTCCCCAAACTGCTCAAATTGGAAATAAAGTGGCCTCAATACCAATACTTTCGATTGACTTATCTGTGCTTAAAATATCAAATGTGTGGCTAATGATAAAATTAGCCTGAGATTTTAGGAGTATGGTGTTAGGCCCCTGTCTGGCAATTTGGACCCATGAGTGCATTAGTGACTTCCTACATGCCTTTTCCAATTCAACTGAAAAAATAAATCATCTTTCTCTGGCTTAATCACTTGGAAACTACATCATCTTGAATTAAAATTGCTTTTTCCTATTTACAAAACCAGGAATGGTTTCTAAGAGTGCTGTCCCTCCCACATCACTTTCTTTGCCTCTTTTCCAGCTGGGTCCAGCATGATTCCAGTGCTGAGATAACAAAGCACCATCCGCAGGGTGATGTGGGTGGAGGCACACTGAGAGGGTGTAACTACCCACCACACATTTAGATATCTTTTCACTGAATCAGGTGAAAAAGATAGTACTTAATGCCTTTAAGAAAAGGCTGCCTGTGTGACAAGTACAAATTATACTTCATGTTCCTGTAATTTGACCAGTCAACACCTGGTCTAAAACAAGTGATATGCTGTTAAAAGAGAATTCCAAAGCCACATCTAACAACAGACATATCATTTTCCAGATGAAATAAACAGGCAGTTAAACCCTCATCTGCACTTACCCCTCCCTAGAAACCAGAAAAGCTAAACACTCAAAACATAGCAAATGAGATTTTAAAAAATGAAGAAAATGTAGGTAATATCACACTGGTTTATATTTGCAGGTTTGTTATTATGATTATTAATGGCTGTAAAATGAAATGTTCAGGTTCTGAATCATTATAAAACCAGAAATATTTTAAGATGAAACATGGAAAATAAAGTTTCAGCAGTTATGATCTCTATCCAAATATGCTTTATCTTAGTAAGAAAATATAAGTACTTCTTTAGGTTTGTGTCTATAAATAAGAAAACTGAAGTGTTTAGGTGACCTTAGTTTAATAACTTCTGTTGAGTATTATTCTTTAAATTCTTTTCAATGACAGAACTGAGTGTAGGTACTCAGCAGAAACAAAACCAGTAAATAATTGATCAAGAAAGTACTTTTGAATTGTGGCACTTGGAGTAATAATGGTTTGGCTCTCTATAATAATATATAATTGAACCAACTTGGAGGGGAAAACAAACCAAACCAAAACTTGCTGAGAAAGAAGGATGTCTTTGTGCATCAGAAATATGTGGAGAGAAAACAATTCAAGGGAGAATGAGAGCTTAAAACCACAGCAAAGAAGTAAGAAGTCTGCAAGATTCAGTGACTACCAAGGAATAAGGGATTTTGGGGATTGATATTGAGGGAAGTGCAGCCTCATCTGCTTCAGGCAGTCAGCTGGAGCCCCTTTCTTTGCTGCTTGGCCAAAATCAGCAAAGCTTGAACAAGTTTGGGACTAACTCCTATGGATCCTCCAGTTCTGTGAGGTCAGGAATATCTGTCAGAACAGTGAATATTTAGTTGAGACCATTAGCCTACATCACTGGCTTTTAAAAAAGTACCCGGGACTGTGCTTTACATCCTGCTAGGTGCATATTCTGAGTGGAGTCAGTGGCTGGAGCCACTGACTGAGGAATGTCTTACATTGTATTGCTTAAGAAGCATCAGTCCCAAGAGGTGCTGGGCATGGGCCATTCCTCCTGATCTTGTTAGCACTCCTGCTGTGAATAAGCGCTTGTTTACACTTAGAGCTATTTCTGAGCAGGGCTGCATGTGGATGCAGTGGCCACACATGACATTAATCAAGAGCAATTAATCAGGAAAAACTCCATGTGTAGACAAGCCCAAATTTAAGGTGAGGGTGGTCACAAGATGGTGTTCTCCACTGAAGTGACCTTAGAGCAGATGTCATTTCCATGTGGATTATCATGCGCTTGGCAGGGAAAGAACAGGCATTTGAGAATGATTTAATTTTTTATGACCAGGTACACACTCATACGCCACTGTTAACAATCCCCAGTCCCATGAATACTGGAATATTGATCATGAAGGCAAGCACCTCTTGCTATTGCTGTCTGGTATGTGCAGCATGAGGCTTTCCATGTGTTAGGAGACACTCGTGAACTGGCACTGGGCTGTGTTGGCCAAAGGTGTAAGTGCATTTATTCCTTTATCTTAGGAAAGGTTAAGTGCAGAGAACCTAAACCTTTGTCACTAAATGGTTTGTGTCACTCAGGCCAAGCTTGGGTTAAATTTTCTTGTTTACAACCAAATTATTACTAGTGGAAGGCTGCTGACAAGTTCTTCTTGTGTGGGCAGCTTTTAAAGACAGAGATGGTTCAGTGTACCACAAGATAACCTCTTCCTGTTGCAATCACTGGAGTTTCCTGACCTGGGCCTTGTAGGAAGTAAGATTATTCTGGAGGTGGTTTGGTGTACTCAGGGAATACTTAACATACCTAAGGTGGCTCCCAAACTGGCTGTTACACTGTTTGTATGCAAGCTCTTTTCTGTACCATTTTGTGAAGAACTAATTGCCCATGCTTAGCTTGCTCAAGGTCTGACCAGTGCTTATTTGTCTTTTTCTTCCCCCCTGCTTTTTGGTGCTTAGACCAAGAAGTCGCTTCTCTGGTTCAGTGTATAGTTTGGTTGGACCCCAGTTCCACAATGCTGGGATGATGTACTCTTTCTCCTCAGAATATTTAGTGGAGTTCACTCCGTATATAATTTCCCATGAAGCAATATGAAATCCCTTGAAAACGAGTGTGTCACATGTTAGGATAGAGAAATTTTATTTTATTTTATTTTATTTTATTTTATTTTATTTTATTTTATTTTATTTTATTTTATTTTATTTTTATTTTATTTTATTTTTATTTTATTTTTTCTGGAGAATGAAAAATAGCAGGCAAGTATTCAGACTATGTTTGTACTTTGTCTGATTTGGAGCTATATATGAGCATACATTTCCAATATCTCAGGCTACAGCATATTTTTGAGCAAGTACATCTTATTGAAGTTATTCTTCCTCAGTGGGAATCAGAGCCTGTGAAACTATCCTGATAGTTAAGGTGGTCATATGGGAGACTCAGATTCATGTGTATGTTCCAAGAAATATACAAAGTGAGGCAGCTGTAGTGGGACAGATTGAGACTGATTTTTTTCAAAACACTGAATGGCTTTGACATTTGACCAGTTCCTGGAGAAAGAGGAGAATAGGTTCAAGTTCCTTCAATGAATCAGGCAGAGAGGAGACTTCAGAATGTATTTCCCAATGCACCTAATCCTGACAGATGTGTGCCCTGACCCTGCTGCACCCTCCTAACCTCCCCCACCAAATGCTGAATGTGAGATTTCCAGCAGGGTGGGCATGAGGTAGGGCTGTGAGCAGCTTCACAGCCTAGTCTGTGCCTACCTGTTGATCTCCTGCTCTGCCCTCAAATATAAGTGGGATCCGTGGGTTGCAGTATTGCTGAAATGTTAACCTGAGGCACCTAAACTTGGAGTTAGGCACTCAATTAATTTGTAGATTTAGTTCATAAAATCTGAAGGGTTGTAAAGCTTAATAATTGGTTTCTATATAAGAACTTTGTTTTGGCAATAACAATGTATATTTCATACTTGTGTATATTTGGAATTTTTAATTACTCATTTTGCTAATACTCTTGTGAGGAAGGTCTTTTCCAAACTAAATGATTCTCTGATTCTGTGATATAATTTATATTGTAATGCCACGCAACTCAAATGCAATTCTAGAAATAGCATTTTTGGTATGAATAGTTCTTTTTCTTGTTACATTCTGGCTATGCTTAAGTAAATAAACTAGATCATAAAGGGATATGGCCTCTAAAAATGTCAGATATTAAAAGTTACTGCAATTTTGTTAACTTAAATTCATGGAAGTGGCATTTGGATGACAGATACCCAAGGTTTTGCTGACCTTGTGAACATTACTGAGTAATCAGTCATTAAGTAATCATGAAGTGTTCATGAACAATGTAGTCAATGCTTTCAGCACTTAACGTACTCTCCCATGAAAGAAGGAATCTTCTTGCTCCATTTTCTATTTTGGCACCCAAATTTATCCTAATTTAAAGGGAACACTGTTCTTTATTTTCCTTATTTGCTTTTTTCTGTCACATGTCTTCTTAATGGGAGTAACAGCCTTCTGTTCAACTTTTGACTTTGTGTGTGTCTCTTAAAGACTATAATAAAACTTGAGGTTTACATTTTTGCTTTAGAAGGGCTGAGGTCTGCCTTCAGCATAATTCCCCTTGAAATAAATGAAACTCAAACATATTTTTTGCAAAATTCTGCAAGGAAGGTGAGCAAAGCATTATGATACCAATCTTTGTGGATAATCTGAGACAAAGAGGATTAATGAATTGTTGGGATCCATTTGAAAAATCATACTTAAAGCTACTACTGGCACTCAGGAGTTTCTGGGTTCCCAGTCCTATGTGCAAACCACGTGGCCATAATTCTGAAACCAAGGCACCCCAGGGTGGTGGATAAATTACTCCTCCAATAGTTTCCATGGCAGGTTTTTCAGACTCCTCAGCTTAATGTGCAGACAACCAAATTGGCAGGTGGACCCACACACTGCTTTGCAGTTTATGGAAGCAAATCAACAGTGAAGGAAAGGCTCTGGGTGTTGTGCCTGAAGGATGAGCTGTAATGTCTGGTGTACAGGGTGGTGCTGTTAATGCTCAACACAAAGGAGGCTGGGCAGGGTGAAGAGAGGGGACATGGAAGAAGGAACATCATGATGAGAGGATAGGGTGGGAGTGGAAGGAAAAGAAAATATGAGGAGTATGAGAGAAAAAGCAAAATGTGAAGGAAAGGGATTATAGAGCTAAATTAGAGAAAAGCATATTAATTATTGTATTTTCTTATCATTTGAAGAATGACCATTACATATATCTATGTATCTACATCATGACAGTGCTACTGTGGAAGGTATTCCAGGAATTATTGATTGTTTCTGCAACACAAAGAAATAACTGTTTATTTGATTTTCTGAGTTTAACAAAGTTAGTGTTGTAGTTTGTGATAGATTGGAATCAGATTTGCCAAAGCACAGTGAATTAAACTGGTTCCTGAAAAAAGTAACAATTTGCACTTGCTCCTCCTGATATTACTTATATTAAATTGGATTGTAGGATTGTGCTTTTACATGAAAGCCCTGATTTCCTGAGCATTAAATTTTCTATTAGATGCAATGGGCATCTATTTAATGGCTAAGAACAGAAAATATATGCCCATATATTGTCACTAAAACTCTATTGTAAAATCTGCCTACAGCCACCTGCCTTTGTATTCTGAACTACTATAAGAGACCCTCCTAAAAATTTATTGGTTAGAAATATACATGTTATGTTTAAATTCACTTCACTAATATACTCTGGATTATTAAAAATATTATGAAAGGTTTTAATTCACTGATAAGATGCAGGAGATCATTGAGGAAGGAAGAAATGAGACCTTGAACATGCAAAACATTCCTATAAGAGGTTACTTAGGATGGGCACACAATCAAATGTCAGAGATACAAATATATATTTCTTTTTTGCTTCTTTCAGTAGCCTTAAGTGTTATTTTCACTGTTGTGGATACCACATTTGATAGGCGTAACAAAAATTCAGTTTTCAAGCTGACCCTTTCAAGGCAGAATAGCCTGAAGGAAATGCACCCCATTCTGCTTCAAAGAAGATCTGTCTGTAGGAAGGAGGGATAATATGCATGCATAAGTAATTAATAATGATCTGAAGCTTTGATATTTTGTAAGGCGCAGAAAATTACATTTTTGCAGGATGTAATATATTGTTGGGTTAAAAACACATGGCTTAATTTAATTTCTGTGAAAAAATTTCTGTTGGGATAAATAGGAACCAAGCTTGAATAAGGACAGAAGTATCAAAAGCACTGGTTTGAGTGCTGTGTGTGTCCTTTTATTACACCAGTGAATACAGTTGTGGTATCAATGCAATCCTTAATAGGATAATATGGATGAGAAAGATCTTCAATACACAGTATAATGAGGTGCTCAAATAGCCTGACTTTTCACTTAATTTAAAGAATTCATTCCCCTGAAAAGCTCAATTTCTACATACCTAATAGTACAACATGAAATTCAGAGGCCAAATCTCATTGACTAGATTTTGTTTGAATATGTTTTAAAACAGCTGCTTTGACTTCATTAGATGTCTTTAATGTATCCATTTGTAAAGTCCTTTTCTTCTATAATAGATTAACTTGCAGAGAGGAACCAGCTGATACAGCGATGCCTTCTGACAGTCCTATTTTTAGAATCAGAGGGAGGTACAGTCAGATAAAACATGCTGCAATTAATAAGCCAGCTATCAAGCGTGGATCATTTTGAGGACACTCCCTCTGTATTTCAACAGTCTTCTGGGCCTTCCTGCCCATCTTATAACTACAGAGAATCCCACAGGCTATTTTTACCTGGTGAGAAACTACCGGTGCACTTATCTATCTGTAACAGCTATATGCATATATTTAATTTTTACTTTTTTTTTTTTTTTTTAATTCAGTGACAAAAGATGATTATCAACTTGCACCATTCATTTATCTCTCCTTTCACACATTGTTTCAGCAGGACATAAGGACACTGAACTAACAGGTGACCACCCTACTGTATGCCGTGGCTACGGTTACGCCACTCAGGTACATTACACAGATCGAGGTTTGAAAACCCGGGGGAATATGTTGTTATAATGTATTCTGGGGGGGTTAAACTACTCAGAACCCAAACTGATCAGTTAAACAGAAACATGGAAAGATTCAGGAGATTTAACAGTAACCCTCAAAAATCGTAGTTAAAGGAAAATGGCAATTCTGATATCAAAGGAAATGGACTGAGCATGGCTTGGCTTTTGGCAAACTATTATCACAGGGAAAAGATCTTCCGGATGGCAGTCTGATACCAGGTTAGCTCAAATCTGTGCCTGAGATATGTCTGGCAGAGTTTAGATGTTGCCTTAATTAAAACATTGCACATTTAGAAATTTGAGCAGCAAGGTGATGGTGTTTGCAATTGAAAACATCTCTATATTTTTTTGTATGGATAAACTTTCTTTTATATACAAATCAGGGAGTGGTTGGTTTGATATTGCCCCAGAAGAGCTTTTCATTGAACATCTCTGCCCATTAAAGCCATTATGAAAGTAAACATTCAAACCTAGGCTTCCTTGACTGGAAGCTTGGATTGGCAAAATGAGGTTAGTTGACCTAATTTAGGAATCCATTCCCTTTGGTACATTGATAAGTTGTCTGGTGAGAAAGGCTGGAGAAAGGCTGAATCTATAACTTCAACTTCCCTGCAGGTAATCTACACTCAGTGTCTCTGTCCTTCCAGTGTAGTGTACAATCCCCTTACTTTTTCCAGAGATACTTGGGCAAATTGCCTGTGCTTTCTCACTGAACACTGGACAGGAATTTGCAAAGGAGCTAATGGTGAAGGGGATGAACTCCCACAAGTCTTTCTGATGCATTTATTGATGGCATTTCCTCTGTCAATGCAGATGCTTCAATGCTATGTCACGTTCACTAAGTAAATGAGTCATTCCTGTAATTTACAGTTACCACATATTTTTAGCCACATTCATTTCAAGGTTATAATAAGCAACAGAGAGCTAAACAGGCATTCCCAAGGAGCCAAACTTGTTACTTCTGTCTTCTTCAATCCACTGTTAGCACATTGACTTTTTGTTTACTGCTGTTGGAACTGTTTGTTATCTAATTCTGTATACTTACACCCTATAAACAAGTTATCTATTCTAATGCTCTGTCTAGACAAAGACTTAGAGGTGTGATGATAGCCTGTGCAACCAATTTTAACCCATGCTAACCTGTTAGAACCTAGGCTCCCCTTGATTCTTTAAGACAGTCTGTTCAGCATGTTTCAAAGGTAATGTGTCCTGTCTAAAGCTTAAGAAAAATATACTTTGACAAAAGCTCTAAGAAGACAGCAATGTGCATCACTAGTCTCTTTGTGTAGCTGCTAGGTTCCATCCACCTCCCCCCACTTCAAGCTGGCATAGTATTTTTTTGTAAAACAATGTGTCTTTGTTTTATTTATAAACCTGCCTATCACTTTTGCCTTTGTGGAAGACTCCACAGTTTTATCTAGGCTCTCTTCACAATGAATTTTTAACTGATGTATTTGCAGTCACATGTAATCTTTACTGTGGACTTCTAGTTCTGCACTGAGCCAGACAGTTAACCCTCAGAATAAACTGTACCACTAGTGCCACCTTTTTCACTAGGGTAGTGCATCTGCTTTAGGTACTGTTGCGACTGTTGTCCTGTATAATACAAGTTGTCCTGAATTATGTGTCAAATGTCTTACAAAATATATATTGAATTCAGTTTTTCCCAGGGCAACCATCAAATTAAAGGAGATTTTCTGAATGCAGAAATTACTTGTCTATAATTTGTCTGATCTCACATTTATTAGAACAGTTGATTGATGTGCAAAGTACTTCATTCCGAATCAAATAAAACATGTGCATAACTTTTCTCTCTAGGACTATATTGAATTTTCATATTTAAAATCTGACAGCTGAAACATGGAGGACTTTTATCAGTGTGTAACCACTGCACAACCATGTTAATGCAAAAAAAAAAAAAAAAAAAAAAAGAGAGAGAGAAGAAAAGATTTTAATGTCTGTTGATAACAGCCAAAGATTCATCTCCCTGTAGTGTCTTCAGTTTGGTTTTTTTTTACAGGTAAGGCAAAAATAGGAGTAATTCTTTGATAAACACCTTATGTGATAGCATGTGTTTCTTATTTGTGCTAACTTGTTTACTTTATCACTGAATATTTTCAGGTATCAACCCTTTAAGACCAATAGTACACCAAGCTCTTATTGATTTACATTAATTTTAGTTTTTTTTTTTTTTTGCCTTGTTTTTTTTTTTTTTTTTGACCATGATGATAGCAGATGCTATACCACCATTTTTCTCTCTTATTCTCCAGTACACTGAAACCGTATTTTAGGACATATTCATTATCTACTTATTTTAATGCTGGCCTTTGTAAAAATCTATTTCAGATCATCAGACATTCTTATGTCCTCTGTCAAGGTCTCTGCTAGTTGAGTTTTCAGTATTCCTACATCATATTATTTTGCACTGCCATGCCCTTTGCACATTTTTTTCTCAGTGATTCTTCTTATATATGCCCTACATAACTCACTAAAATCAGTCTCCATTTCATTCGCGCATCTTGCTTTCAGTACTCTCCCACTTTTTATAGTGATTTTTTTTCTACAATATAACTTCAACCTCTCTGATAAGCTCATTTATGTTCCTTCTTGTGTTCCTAACAACCAGGACAAACCTGTTCTGAGTGATACATAGAACCAAATTCAGTACATCCCCTCATAACTTAATTTTTCTACCACTGAAATACTGCACTGCATTTTCAGTTAAGCATTATGAGTATGTAGAGTAAGAACTTTGTTTTTAATTCACATCTGAAGAGTTCTGTCTGGTCTGTTCAGCAGCCAGAGAGCCACATTTTATGAGCAGTGCTGGTGCTGCCAGCAGGTCCTCAAACTTCAGCATCCACAGCAGCTCAGCAGGATCAGTTAAGCAGCCCCAGGCCACCTGCTGACCTGCAAGGTAGTTCTTTTCTCACAACTCAGTCAACTGGAAATTCTGTCTTTTTGTAATCCATACTCTGATAAATAGTATTCTTAATTAGCATTGGATTTATTCATGTAGTTGATTTCATTAGGTAGGAGGACGATGAACAATCATTCTGCTTCATAAATGTAAGTTGCATAGCCTAGTGCCACAATCTGGTGTGAGTTACATGATCAGTGTTCTTGAAAATGTTCTTGGAGGAGGAAGCTGCATTTAAAACACAGACAAAAGAAATTTGACACTATTTTGACTTGATGAGAGAAGCATACAAGTGTCCTGTCATAGACTGGATGCTCTACTTTATCTGTTAGCAAAGAGATACCATTTCATCCATAATGCACACAAGCTGTTTCAAATGATAAAGCAGAACAAGAGGTTTGTTAATGGATAGTCTGCTTTTGCCAAGGTGGGCATGAAGCTCTTGCTTCTGTACTGCCTGTCATCTCCCTGCCAGTGTAACAGCAATGAGTAGGAAAAACATTCCAGAACTTCATATTATAAGGTGGAGAGTTTCAGATGGCAATTCTTTGGACATTCACTTTCTTTTGTGGCTGAGGTTTTCTCTTAGGTGGGAAGTGAGTGTGAGCCCATGTACTGGTTTTGTAGGTCTTTGTCCCTTGACCATAGGACCCTAGTATTCTTATAGAACAGCGGGAGTACAGAATGATCTGTGGAACAGAACTTTATTTTCCCTCATGCTGCAGCCCTGAGTAATCATTTCCTTATCATCAAGGAATAATTTCCTTTTAGGAAAATTGATCCATTAAAAAAAATTCCTCTTTCTGCACAAAATGTGATCGTGTGATCAGTCTAAGGTTATAGGTGCCAATACCATCTAATTACTCTTGCTGTCTGTAAAGTTCTAAGAACAGCTTTACATTCTTTCATTATTTTGCGACAGGTGGAAACACTGTTCATTAAAAATTTAGCACTCTTCTCATTTATTCAGAATGGATTAACATAGTGGTGCACTACGATAGGTTGTTGCATATGAAACTGATGGGGCTGTTACCCTTGATCCAGACATGTGGCTCTTTCTTAAAAGGATGCTGTAAATGCACACAGTTCTCTATCAATCACAGTAAAGGCACAGGATTTTTCAAAAGTGTCTATTAGTTTCAGGTGTGTCACTTCTGTGGTGCATATCTTCATACAGCTTAAGAGGATTCTGATTTTCAGAGAGCAGGTGTCCATCATTTTGTAAAAATCCAGTTATATTAAAGTGTCAGACAACTGGAGGTATCCAGATGCACTAAGCCATTTTTTGAAGTCTTGTTCAAACCAATGTCTTCTGCAAGACTTTGTAGTCTAATTCACCAAATACAATGTATAGAATGAAAACAAGATGAGACTTGAGGAGAGAGAGACATCAAAGGGAACAGAATGAAAACACAGAACTTGTCATATCAGAGCAGACCGTTGATCTGAATGGAGCTGTGCTCTGCTTCCAGCTGTGGCCAGTACCCTCTGATTATAAAAGAAGGGCCAAAAAATATGATTCATAGCTTGCCATACAAAAACCTCCCCCAAGGTTTTTTTTTGCTTGTGTTGTTCAATGCAAATACATTGGTTAAGTAAGAATGAGGTGAAACAAGAAGTCATGAATGCCACTTGATAGTTGATGTGAAGGAAGTGTATCTGTGTCTGACATACAGGCAAAATACTATAAGACTAGTCCGTTCTTAGGAAGGTGTTATTCCTGTAATGCTGCCACATTCAGTGCCTATATGGGTTATGTCTGCCTTGAACAGAAACTGCCAAGTTTGCATGGGGAACTTCTTTGGAATTATTTATCTTAATTTTTTTCTGGTTGCTCAGAAAACTTTGTGATTTGTCGTTCATTTCTCCTTTGTGCAGGAACTGTTGCGTAAGTTGGACAACATCTCATCAGCTAAGGCTTTGCTTCCTCAAAATGCGGATGTAAAGTTGAGCACCAAAGGTAATCCTGTGTGTCATATCCTCCTTATTTTTGCATCACTTCAAACTTGCATCTTCCTAATTATCATATTATAAGAAAGTCTGTGCTGAGTCATTGAATGAGCTAGGACAGAGGGCATCTTTAGAAGTTATCTGGTCAACCCTCCACTCCTCAAAGTGATGCTAACATTTGGTAAAATTGCTTAGGATCGTGTCCAGGAAAACTTTGAATATTACCAAGAATGGAAGTCTCATGACCTCTTTGTGAGCCTGTTCCTTTTTCTGCCTATTCTTCTTATGTTTTGTTGTTTGTTTTTTTTTCCCTTTTGCATGTCATTTCAGTCTCCCGTGATGTAAGTTTTGAGAATTGCGTCTTGGTCTTTTGCTGTGCGCTGCTGAGAAGAACCTGTCTCTGACTTCTCTCTGTATCTTTTACCCTGTTTGTTTAGGAAGCTGAAAATAGAAACTAGACTCTCCTTATGCCTTTTATCTAGGTTGAACAAATCCAGTTTCCTCAGCTTCTTGTCCTATGTCATGTGCTTCACCAGAGTGATGGAACTTTTCTGTTTGTAAGTATCCATTTTGTCCTAGGGAACTTCAAACAAGACACAGTGCTCCAGATGGGGTCCCTCAAGCACTAAATTGTCAGGAATAATTGCTTATTTATAAAATGGGTCATGATTGCTTTCCCTCTCATCCCTCTACATTAATACAAAGGTAAAGACAAAGAAGAAAAACAAGATTTTGGGGCTACTAGAAGGGAGAAGAGAGATGCTGTGATGCTGCACTTAATTTTTCCTTTTGGTTCTTTCAGTTTTATTTTTTTTTTTCTGGTTAGTGACATGACATCAAAAGAAGGGGCAGATGGTGCTGCTACTGATCCCAGCTATCAAAGAAACACCCTCCTGGGAGGGAGGCAAGCGATAGGGGTTTCAGATAGTTCCAGCTTGGTCCTATCACTTGTTTGGGAGGAATATGCTATCCATTCAGAGGTGGTTTTGTATCAACTTGAATATTCCCACAGATATATTTCTGCATGCAAAAATGTTGTTGTTTTGAATTTTGAGGATTTTCTGCATTTGCAGACATTCTTCTTGCCCCTACAACAAGTAGAATATGTGTGAAACAGCCCAGGCTGGATTATTGTACCTTTAGATGTACTGCATGTATTACTTTATTTGAGAATTGCAATGCTTTGGTGATTTAGACATAGGAATTGCCTTTCTAGTTTCTAAGTTTCATTGCAGTTTAGACTAGGGGAAAGCTCCATGCTTGAGAAGCAAGGTACTTTCAGGACAAAATGAAAGCTGAGTCTGGCTACTGTCAGGTAGGTTATCCAGGCACATAAAGTCCCACTTAATTGTCAAAGTCCTCTTGTGCAGGGGTCTAACCTCAAGAGTAAGTTTCTAGCAGTATTTAGGCAACTAAGTGAACAGATAAGAACATAATGTGGTTTAAAGAATTTTCAGCCCTGCCTTCTCTCAATTTCCTGTTTTTGACATGGATATACTCCATTCTTGCAAGGATGTTGTGGAAATGAAATTACATATTCAAGTCTACAGAGTTCTCAGACACTATACTGTGTGCAGGACATAAAGCTATTTCACCAGGTACTGTGATAGAAGGATTTAATGCTCCTCCTATCTCAGTCCAGTCAATCCTCTGCTTTCCTTCTGCTTGTTTGCCTTTTCCCTCCTGTTTTATTGCGATATACTTCTGTTCTTTGAGAAACATATGTTGATGAATACTGATGGGTGAGTGTTGTGGAAGAGGTACATACTTGTTGATTTCTTTTTTTTTCCATGACAGTTCTACCAAAAAACCCACAAAAACTGCAAAGCCATTAATGAAAAAAACCCAGGCATTCGGTATCACTGTGCAGAGTATAAATCACCAAAGAGGCAGCCTTATGTTTGACTTTATAATATGCAACAGAAGTGCCTTCACATCATCAGATGTTGATGCTATGGCTGCCATTCCTAAGTTGTTCCCCCCACACCCCAAGCTGCTGCTAATAAATTACAAACACATTTGCTCTCATTAATCATTCTTTGGAATGGCAGAATAGTCTTTGCTGATTGAAAATAATTATTAGCTTCTCAAAAGGATTAAACAGCCTGTTTGGATTTTAATTTATATCACCATTTTGATGGAGTGATGTGGGGGTATGTACACAGCCTTTGTCTTAAAAGTAGTAATAATAATAATTAGTGCTGTGTAACAAAGAGTTTCAGAAGGACTTCAGACAAAGAGAGAAAGAAAAGGCAGGCAAGGTGAGCTCTGGAATAAATGTAGGACACAGAACTGAACATAAGCTTGTGTTGGACAAGAAGCCTCCTACTGTAGCAGAGCAGTGATAAACACAAAGGAAACTGCAGCATTCTCTACATAGCAGTGGAGAGACTTGAAATTTCTGGCTAACATTACAATCTGAGCAGTGTAATTAATCTGGAATTGAAAGAATACCACAGATGTTTAAAATTATTTTTTTCTACTGAGTCAGTATCCTGCACATTCACAAATTGTAGGTTGTGGATTAATAGCCTCTGAGGTTCATTACCCGATGGGCCTTGCTCCAAGCTTTGAATTTACACTCAGCAAAGTGTATTTGGATTGAGACAATTTCCTGAAGTAAGGTCCCAAGGCTTTAAAATAAAGTGTGCTTGTTCTTAAAGTGTTCTGTGGGCAATGGGATGGGAGTGTTTGCTGAAGTGTCAGAGATATTAATATTTTTTTAAAAGTACACCAGGCGAGATTTAGCACATGTATACTTCAGAATGGGATGCAACGTGGAGATTGCCAAATTATATAACCCTATTAATGTCTTATGCTCACACTATAACACTGCTAATTTGATATTTGTCTGCTGAAGGGCAGGACTTATTAACTAGATCCATGTTCTACATTAATTTGATTGCACTGTCTTGGGACCTGAGTAGACACATCCGTGCAGTGCAATACACCTCTCTGGAGGTACTAGCTACTGAGAGTTCTTCATGTGATACAGGCAGGCTTTCTAAGAATCTGAGTGGTACAGAAACACCGTGTGTCATTTTTGGATAGGGTGAATTCCATCAAAGTCCCTGTGCTTGATATTTCCTGTTGGTTCTCTGTAGGCTTCTCTCTGCCTTGACCCTCATTTTGGTTCTTTAAGTTATTCCTTAGAGTCTGTCATGGAACTTGGATGTAAAAGGAGCTGTTAAAATAAATCCCTCTGTGACTGTCACGTTTCATTCATCCTCAGTGTCATGCTTGAAGTGAGAGCCCAAACACTGGGAGGCCAATAATGGATTTTCTTCACCTGGGGGGATGGGACATGTGGCATTCCAGCTTCTACTCAGAAAGATTTACATAGATTTCACAAAATGAAAAATCCCATCAAGAGGGGTGGAGATGTGATCTCCTTGTTTGGAAATAATGATGGTCATGCAACAGCTGAATTAAACCTGTGAAGCAGTAAGGACTGCCACAGCTATTAAGGAGAGGAGAATTTAGAATGATTATTTCATGTGCTGCTGTTTACTGATGTGAACTCCTGAGAGAGAGATGTAAGTACAGTGCCTTTTTCAATTCTTTTATGACCAAGTAATCAACCATTCATTACTATTTAGATGGTTGTACATGTACTCCACATCACCTTACTAAGTTCAGCAGTGGAAGAAAGGTTTATTTTAAGAACTGAATGTTCAAATGCTGCTTTAAATGTTTGGCTAAAGAGTCAAGCAGGTATTTTGTGAATCTAACTCTGGTCAGCCCCAGAATTAATTTCTTGATGGTAATCTTTGAATATGACTTTGAATGAAAAGAGAAACTGTACACAGATGCACTGAAGTAGTGTATCTTCTGTTCCCCGTCACAATTTGTACCAAGAATCACAATACAAAAGCTTATCTGGATTTATGGTTGGATAAATGATTTTGTGACACGGGTCAAGGAATCCTTGACCTAATTATTTAGCTAGCCTCTGGAGCATTATTTCTCTGACTGTACAATGGAAATCTGAATTTCTGTTGGACTTTGCTATCTTTAATTAATGTACAAGGTCTTCTGTCAGGTGTAATATCTTAAAATGTATGTAAGCATTTTAAGGATCTGTGCACTGAGATCCCCATTTCCACTGAGTGCTGCAGTTGAAGCAGGTAATGAGAGGGGCCGTGTGACAGGGTGCACAGCATAGGGTTCTCTCAACCATAAAGTTAAAGACAGTGTGTACTCCAGACAGCTTGCAACCTAAATACTGGTGATTTATTTTAGCAGCTGTTTACATAATTCTTATATCAGTGTGAAAAATGTCTGTGAAAATATTTAAAAGTAAATGCAATTTATTCTTTCAAAGTTCAGTATCCAGTTCCTAAATGTGGAGCTCCAGATGGAGGTTTATTTACTAGAAGTGTGTCTGTAACATTATGTGTGGCAGTATATTCTATCCTTCCCTTTTTACAGGGTAATATTCCTATGTGAAAGTTCAGTTTTGAACCTACTCCAAACATTTGCTTTTTCAGTGACCTAGGAAGACATTTCTGAAAACTGCACATACTGGAATAGGTTAACAACTTTATTGTTTTTCTCACAGATCATTTTAAGAAATATTGTATTGATTCTTTACTATATTAGTTGCTACTGTTGTGTCCTTAACTTGGACCTTTCCCTATGGAGCTGTTGTTTAAATGCACAGAGATCAAGATGGATAGAATAGGTAAGACCTGTCCATATTTTTCTTGCATATATAATTTGATTTTATGAAGGGAAGGAACTCATCTAACCTTGTAACTAACAATTACGGCTTGATTTGCATAATGAGTTTATGGCAAAGTTTTCTTGTCAACAATTAAAAGCAATATTAGATTCAAATTTACAAAGTTGCAGAGAATGATAAATGAAAATATACTGGACCTAGGAATTAAGGCAACAAAATATCTGCCATCCACATGTTAGCCTAATTTCCACTTTCTCTGGATTCAGATCTCCTTTGCAAGTGACTTCATGCAACCAGATGGGAAAGTGTTTTCCTCACCTCCCATGTGTGCAGGGAGGATCCTCTCTCCAGTGAACACCATGATCCCTTGATGGCACAGCCATCTGATGAGTAGGTGGGAGGACACTTGACTGTGTCTCTTCTGACACAATCAGCATCATGTAGAATGGGAAGGAAGTTGTAGGAAATACAGATTTACTGCTACATACTTCCACTATGGGTCAAGAACTGTCTGAACTTTAAACCTCAAAACTTTTTTTGTAAGTTGAATTTGGTTGCGTGTCGGCTCCTCTCGGTATGTTCCTGTATGTTAGCACCCAGTTACATATTTCTACACACAGGTCTTAAAATTAGTCAGTGCATGTTATATATTTTTAATGACTGAGCTCTTTGGTTATGAACAATTCTTCTATTACAAAGCAGAAACACACACACACACACAAAAATGGGAATGAAAACCATTAACCTAGAAGAGCAGTTTTTTATATAAATAATGACATGATCTATTAAAATATGTATCTTATAGAACAAAATGCATTTACATCTCCTAGAGACATTGAAAAAGAGGAAATAGTCAAGGTGTCATTAAACATTCATTCTTTTTTAATGCACTTTATTAACTTGGATTATTATATCTTATTATCAGCTGTTTTTTGGTTTTATACAGTTTGGGCCTGATCCAGTATCTTCTTACCAGTAGAGTATTCTTTGTATAGGGAAAATAGGATTTTATTAATTTGTTTGTTGATTTTGACTGCTCATTAGAGTTTACTTCTGTTTAAGCTGCTAACAATATGTCACTGTATCTTGAGAGTCTCTTTGGATTATTGTTTGATAACTGGGAGGCTGTGTAATATAACAAATTATTTTCAAAAGGGTATAGGGCATAACAGAAGGCTGCTCTTTAATTTGTTGTAATCATTAGTTTGACTCAGTTGTCTATCCTAAACAAATTTTACTGTGTTATTGCAATTACTGTATATCAAAGAATAGTAAAAGATAGTAAAAATCCCATTGGCTTCTATTTCAAGAGAATTATTAACAGGAGAACCTGAACTCTAACTGCAGCATTAAGATACAATATCTGGTTCTGCCATTTTAAATCCAAGAAAAGTGAAATAAATTGTGTGGATGAAACTGAAGTGTATTTAAATTGTTTTGTTTTGCTCAGTGCTAGGATAGAATGTGAAACTGAATATGTTCATCGAAAGATAACTGAAGTTCCTGCTCCTCTTTAGATTTCATCGTCTGTTAGAAATCTCCTAGGTGATTAAACTAATGCACTGTAAAAGAATGAATCAGTCCTGCAGAGCTCCTCTCTGTACTGAGAATAACTTGCTCGGTTAAGTACTGTTGGGGTTTTACTAAATTAAAATCCCAGGATTTTTTGTACATAATATATTTTATCTGTGAAAGCTGAATAAAATTTTATATCTGACTCTCAAACTAAATTCCTATGGTAATTAATAAAGAAGATTTGAATACATTTCTGGTAGAGTCATCTTTGACCAATTTAATAACTTGATTTTCTTAACAGAGGAAAATCCTTATCTCTCAAGGCTTGTGGTAGCATTGGGATACACCATGAAATTGTTATGAGAATCAGAGAGTCTTTTCTTTGTTGTAAGAAGATGAATTCAGATTGGAAAGTTATCATTTACTGGCTCAGGTGGAATACATTCTTAGTATTATTTAATATTTATATTTCAGTTCCTCTGTAGATACCAGTAGATTCCTGAAACTCTTATCAGGAGCATCATGTAGGCTGCTTGCAAAACTGACTCATTTTAACTACTCACTTGTTTACAGATAAATACGAATATTGTTTTTTCACATGTCAGCACAGATAGGTAAAAAATTAGTCAGATGTATATTCTTAAAGCACACACACACACACACACACACACACACATATATATATATATATATATATATACACACATATACACACACACACTTGCCTTTTTTTAGTAGATTTATTAAATGTTACTTATCCCCACCCCCTCTTGGCCTATTTTTTGTGGCTGGTATGGCAAGGAGGAATGACAAGAGCTAAAAAAGAGATAAGGAAATGATCTTATCAGTCAGCTCAGAGATGGCATTTCCTGAATGGCATTTTGCATTGTTGCATGTAATAAAAGTGCAGATATAGAACAAATGTATGCTTTTCAGTGGGTTTTTCTTTTAACACCTGATCTCCAGCTGCAACTTACTCTTGTCCACTTCAATCAGTGTAGTTGTGGATAGAGATTACAATAAATTAATTAAAATGAAACAAATGCTTCCTTTTGTTATATGACATAGAATTTATGTATGTATTCACTATTTATTTCAAATACAGTTTGATTTTTGAGTGTAGTGAACAGAAATAATAATCTCAGCTTTTTTTTTTAATACAGTATGTTTTTTATCAGTTTTTAAAATTTTCTTTTAAAATTCCAGGTAATGATCTTACTGTGCTGCACCCAGCAAGTACCTGCCTGTGTGCATTTTTCTGTAGATTGCAAAATCAATGATAAATTTCACTAAAGTTGACTGAATTGTGGAAAAAACCGAAACCCCCAACCAAATATATGCACAAATTTGAATTCCATAGGAAATTTTAATTCAATCATGTTTGCTGCCCTTTTATACTTTCTGTTTGTGAACACTTAAGAACTTGATTCTTGATGCTGAGAATCTGTTGAAATAATGTTCATTTCAAGAACATTTAAGACTGATGATTTTATGAAATAAATGTGTATTATGGTAGTAACAAGGTGAGATTCCCTTGGTCCTTTTGTAATAAAGCTTGTGATGGCATAGTGGAATAATGCTTGTCTTTATAAAGAGCTGTCAGATGTAGGACTTGATCTAGAAGAGAGCCTTCCATGGTAAAATTCGGTAGTCTTACACCAGCTAGGGAAGACTCCCATACTTAGGAAGTAAAGCTGATAGATTTTCATAGGAATGTTACAAAGTCTATTTGATTTACTTGAAATTACCAGTATTTTCATAAAAGGGTTTCTTGTGCAATAGCACTTGGCAGAAGGCATATGAGGATTGCACAGTCTGGAGAAAGGAGTTGATAGCAGCTCAGCATACAGTGCTTTCCTTTATTATTTTGGAACAGTATGTTTAGTTGGCTTTTGATCTGGTGTCCTCCTAAATCAACATTAAAGGTCAGACAGATAAATAAGAGAAATTTGATGCACTGGTAATTAAGAAGGTATTCTGACGCAGGGCAGTAACTTAGAGGAAATGAATGCAACCAGGCAGATGCAAACAGAGGGGAGAGCCTTTCCAAAACTACTCCAATGACCTTTGTGCTCTGCTTCTGCAGAGTACAGTACTTTGCCCACTGTGGAGGGAAGGCTGGTTTAGTTCTCTCTCCTGTTTTATTTCCAACATAGTCACTGCAGTATTCTCTGTTCAAAAGATGTTAGGCACATGGCAGAACTTGCTGCAAGTGAGGAGGATTGCCCACATATTTTTATGTGTGAGTTCTATTTCCATATATGTGTTCTATTTCCATATATGTGTTCTATTTCCATTACAAACATTGACCCAAACTGCACAGCACTGGTAGCTGATAGATTAAGACAGGGCAGATCCTGAAGGAAAGAGTTCTATTCAAGAGATGGGGTTTTGACAACTGTCAAGTCAAGGATTTTCATCTTTAATGTAAAGGAGACTTTGAAGTTCTTCCTACCCCTCTGGGAAGGTGAAAGTCTGCTCAAGAGTCCAAAGCTAGCAAAGCAATGGGTTAAGGACAGCATCAAGATGGATGGAGCACAAATAGATATGTTAATGAATTTAAGAGTAAAATAGCTACTAACTGAAGTACGCACTTGCTTTTCTCTTACTTAAGTCTGCAATTACATTGCAAAATAGCAAATATTATACTTCTAAAAAGCCTGCATAATAACCTGGAGAATTACAGAGCAGTAAGACTTACTTCAGTTCCTGGCAACTTAGCTGATAGAATGATTAAAAATACAGAATCTATAAAAAAAAATCTCAGAAACAGAGTTTGATGATACAGTAGGGAAAAAATAGCACAAATTTTGTAAAGGATCATTGCACCTCACTAGTTCCTTAAATGTATAAATGATACA
Organism: Lonchura striata; assembly: GCF_050655825.1. Lineage (NCBI taxonomy): Eukaryota > Metazoa > Chordata > Aves > Passeriformes > Estrildidae > Lonchura > Lonchura striata. The sequence continues at coordinate 62,598,998 of NC_140705.1, read as the reverse complement.
ATAGATGAATGAAAACCAGTTGATGAAATATATTTCTGTATGTAATCACTGATACTTCTTGAAGTGACAACTAAGGAGACAAAAGGATGGAATTTCCCTAGAAATGTGGTGAGAGGAGATAGAAGTCTGAGATTAAAGTATTCCTTCTGAATCAGTGCAGAAGATAGATTTGATCTTACATTCTCTGTATTCAAAATAGCTGTTAAAATTGGTGGATTTCTGAGATCCCAAGGAATTAATTTTTTGTTCCCTTTGTTCTGATAGGATTTACAGTGCCTGGCAGAATGCCTGCTTCAGTTGAATTGATGCCTAAACCCCACCCATTTCCTCTGTTTCACTGCTTAGCGGTGTCACATTCAGCCAGCTTTGGGAATCTCTTCAGCTGCATATTAATTGCATGCAAGTATGCCATTATGCATCAGGGCATGTCTGAGTTAAATGTAGTAACACTTTAGTATCTTTGATATTCTGAGCAGAGTAATACTCTGAGAAAGTAGCATCCTCTCTGGATAAATGAGTACAAAGCAGAAGGAAAGAAAATAAGGAGTTCATTTTCCTCAGGGAAAAAAAAATAACCTTTGGAGTATGTCAGAATCCAGTTTATGGGTGGAAGTTGGTCTATTTATTAATAATTTGGAAAATGGAAGACCAATGATGTATTAAATTATAAATATGCTCCAAATTAATTTAATTAAGGTTGAAGAAATATGGACAAACTTCAGGTGGAACTAGCAAAGCTGGCAGCAAAATTGTCACAATGGCAGGATATAATCAGCATTGATTTGAAAATGGTGATCCCTAAATCATTTTATGCCAAAGGGCTGTTGTCACACCTTCAATTTTGTCATGGGTGGCTTTTAAAAATGTGAGTCCAATGAAGACAGCATCTCAAATGAGTACTGATGTACAGATGAAAGAATCAGAAAAAAATCAGAAGAAATTCAAGAATTAAATGAGAACTAGTAAAGGCATGCACTTTTTTTCTCATCAGATTTTTAATGGAGGAATTATAGTACTGTTTGATATACTTCTATGGACAGTCTACAACCTAGTTTTCATGGCTTAGCATGAACTCCATGGAAACCACAAGAATTTGTTTTGGGATCTCCTGGCCTAAGAAAGCACTAAATATTGAAAGGTACAATTGTAAGTATTTTTACAACTTAATGGTTTCAAAACCAAATACCTTGGGAAATTTCTTGTAGAGGTGAAGGCTTTTGTGTAATAAGTGCAAGTGTTCTGATATGAGGCCTGCTTTTTAAGGTATTTTTTTAATGACCTCTTACAGATCCCAGAAGTCACCCAAATATATCCAGTAATACACACATGACAGGAACAAAAACAAAAGCCCAACAGTTCAATAAGGGTTTCTAAAGGATCCTTTAGTTGAAAACACTGATAATTAGGATTAGAGCAATTGTACCTAAGCTTGTGACAAAGTGTCTTTTGCATTTCATGCCATAGTTATTTTTAGCATCACTACTTAATGTGTTTCAGTTTGAACACAAGCCCTTTGTTTTCACTGAAGTTGGAAAGGAAGACATTTTGGAGTAAGTAAAACACTACTGCTCTTTTCAGCTTTAGTGTTCCCCTTATTCTTACAGTTAAAAAAAATCAAGGTAGTGGACTTCAGAGTCTTGCTGGGTGCTTGGTCTGGGAGAAGCAGCAGGGAAGCAATACACTTAGTGTGGCAAAAGGTGAGATAGCAAACTTTTATGTACCCTGGGTACCATGTATTAATCTCCTGATAACTGCTTTCACATTTGAACCTTCTGTCTCTTATGTGAGATCCAGCAATCTTTGCTTTTTTCTGTTCTGGGAGCAATTTTCTGAATCATTAATTTCCAGTGGCCAGGCTTCAATTAGCTTAATCAGGCATTGATTAGATTTCTCAAGTCCCTGGCATTTATTTTCCACCTTGCCTATATGGTTCCTTGACTCCATTACCTGATTGTTCACTTATTGCATATAAGGTTGATTCCTCTCCATTAACATTCCCTGATGAGAGGTCTCCTTAGCCATCCAGCTAGCCACTTTCATTAGTGATGGTGGCAATTCATGGTGAAGGCCAGTTTCTACTGCCCTTGAAAAATAGGATATTTTCTTTTAAGTTACATCACTGTATCAGCAATATAGTCTTAGATGAAGGTGCTGCTTATGAATAGTTCTGACTCAAAGGAAAAAGAATTTATTCCACATTTTTTTTTGGAACATGTTTCATATTTTGTTTAGAAAGTTGTGAAATTGTGGAAAATGAAGGAAGTAAACCACTAAGTTTTTTCAAAGCATACTTAATGCAAATCTAGTGGATTTTTTTATTCCTGCTTTTTTTAGTATCTATCCTGACATATTAAACTACATTTCCATAGCTAGTGCTCCTGATTTCTGAGGGAGCTTGACAAAGTTTTATAATCAAGGCTGATGTGAGTCACATTTAGGCTCCAAGTCCCCACGCATAGACCCATGTCCTGTTCCTAATACCAGTTGCTCAGCAGTAACAGCTTGTGTGCAGACTCATTCCTCAGGATACGTATTTTGGAGAAGTGTGAGCGTGCAGCAAGACAGGTGAAGAATGGGGCTGGATGTGAGGGACTGGACAGAGCTGGAAAATGGGACTTCAAAATCAGGTGAATTTTTCTAGTCTGAAAAGCACTTTTCTCTAAATTCTGCAGAGGTTCTCACATAATCTGTGGTCAGCTTTGTTCATTCTGTTTTTTTTTTTTTTTTAATTATGTCTTCTAAAGGCACAGACCTCTTTTTGAAATTCTCTTTTTAAGTCATGTATCTACATTATATTGAACTAGACAGACCTGAATGTAAATGAGCTTGTGCCAAAATCAATAGCAGGAAAATTTTAATAGCACAATTTTATGAACTTCATGTAATATATGCTAATTAAAAACTCTAATAAAAAGTTTTATAAATATATGGCATCAGATCTTCAAGCTTTTTTTTTTTTTTGCTATAGGTTCTATGAGTTGGGAAAGTTGCCAAAATTTCCGCTTCTTTGTAACTAAACTGAAGTTTTGATAAGTCAACATTTCTTAAAAAAATGACATTTTGCCAGGTAGATTCTAACCCACTCTAATCTTCACACACTTATATAATTAAATATATTATTTGTCTTATCACAGTCCTAGGACATATAGGTGCTTCCTAATTTAAATGATAAAGCATAAAAAGGGATCCTTCCAAGGTTTTACATTTCATTTTTTAGAGATTGTTCTCAGAAATATTTTGAGCATCAGCTTCAGCTTTTGGTCAAAAATGTTAGAAGAAAAAATTGTAAAAAGAAATTAATGATCCCTTTCTTCTTAACAACTAGTTGCAACAGTGATTAGATTCAGTATGAGACTGTTTAGAAGTTAATTTCCTCTTTTTGTACTCTGTTTTAAAGATTCATTGCAATTTGCTGGATTTTTAGACAAGGAGAGAGATCTCTTGTTTTCCTTATTCACGTTGTTGTTTATGCTCCATGTCCTTATTATGGCCCCAAAACCGTAGCCATTTATTTAAGAAATATAAAATGTGGGGGGTTTAATATGTTTTCTTTCTTGAAATTATTCTAAAATTATATTTTAGGGCATTCAGATCTCACATATATGAGAAATATTCTTTGGCTTTCTTAAAACATCCCCCTCCCCATTTTGAATCTTCCCCTCCCTTTTGAATCAGAGGTCCCCTTCAGCAAAAAAAAATATTCGTGTGTCTAAAGCTGTCTTTGTAGAAACTATGGTCTTATGTGATGAAAAAACCCTTTGAAAACATCTGAGAGTTCATCTCTGCAATTAGTAATTTTCAATTTCTATGTTCATAATGGCAAGAAGAATTAACATATGACTATCTCAGAAATCACATCCGCTATCATTACTCCTTCAGGTTTGGTCATTCACTGTCTCTGAGGTTTCTGGGTTTTTTGGGACCATTTTGACCATTTGGTGGGGCACCACCAGTTTGGACCTTTATCTTTCCTAACTAGTGAAAGCCACTGCTGATTCACTGCATTACTTGGGCAGTTACTAATACTCCATGAAAGATTGCTAGGAGGAGGTATTTTGTCAACGGCAGAGGCAATGGTGTGGGGCTCAGGTTGCTCCAGAATTGATGGCACACCTCTGACAATCTTGCCAGCTGTCCAAGCAGGTCTCATTTTCAGTTTTGCAGCTGGAGGTTTTTGATGGAGTATGGGTAAAACAGGGTGTTCAACAGAGATTCTTTCAGGTGTAGCTTTACATGCTTCACCCAGCTGAACCACCCTAGCACAAAGCAAATGTGAAAATGGTTGCCCTGAGGTGCTTTTTCTTCCTTCTTGGATGGTCTAGGAGGACACTGTTGAGTGCTATATTCCAGTGCACTTTCTACAGGAGTGTTTTAAGCATCAGTTTAGAAATCCCTCAACTCCAACATATGCATAAAATAATGTGCTTGGTGAAGGAGAAGTGATAGTCCTTGGTGGACAGTGCTTGTTAGACTCCTTACCTAGTTCTGGCTAGTCAGAAAACTGCTGCGGCACATGTCCCCTCATTTGTGTTTTTCCTGCTGATAAGGCAAATGGACCTATTTATTTCAGATCTTCACCTTGCAAGACATTTTTACCTTCTGAGTAGTGCAACAGAAATGTTCCTCCAAGCAACACCTTGAGTTCTCAAAACAGAGCTTATTATGGCTGCTTGATTTATTGAAGTGGGTTCTTAAGGAAGTCCTATGACATCCTGTTGCCGAAAGCACGGAGTTTCTCACTGAAGATGAAGTTATTTGTTTTAATTAGAGCTGATCTAGATAAAAGGGCCAAAATCATAATAACATTCTCATAAAAATTCACTTTCATTTTTCATCAAGGATTTCTTTCCAATGAAATTTTCCTAGAGGCAGAGATTAGATCTATGAAAATTTAGGTGCTTAACTAAGTTGCCAAAACCTGAAACAGTTTTTTTGGATTCTCTCTGCAGTCAAGGGAGCGAGATTGGTAAATCTAGAAGGATTTTAAGTCTGGTTTATGTGGGCTGGGATGCACATTGATGCAATTTGTCTTTCTCCACTGACTATAGACAATAGATACAAGAGCTGAGTGATTTGGGAACATGTGAAAATAAACTTAGATGAAGTGCAGAATTGCAGAGGGAAGAATCTGGACCTAAGCATCTTTACTATAATGTGAATGGGTTGGCTAAACCTACAATTGTCCCACATGTCTGCCACAGGGAATGGACCTGACTTTGGTTGGGAGGTAGTGATGGAACAAGCAAAGTTGTATGCTGCAGAACTGACTCAGGAAATATCTATAACTATTAAGGAAATCTGCTCCTGCTAGAGAGACAGCTGTAGCTGAAAGGCTTCATTTGTCTCAAAGGGTTAGGTGTTGAGAATTTTATTCCTTAATACTTTTTTCTTTCAAGAGAAAAAGAACAAAAGCCAAGAGCTGGTCAAAATTCTAGTACCTTCTTATCACTAAGTATTTTAAGTAGCTTGAAAACAAAATTTATTGCTGAAATTCAGTGCTGTATAAAATAAGAGGTTTAAAATGTAAGTGCTTCATATAAATTAGTTCTTATTTTGTCTTTAAAAAAATAACACACCAATAATGTATTGTGATAAAAATACATGTAAGTATTGTAACTATGGGCATTAATGCTCTGAAATAGAAATGAATGCATACGTTATTAACTGCTTAAGCCTATGTTGTAATTAGAAAAAGAGCCATATATTCTTGCTAGAAATTAAAATAAATGTGGTACACCTTGTGCAATATCTAAATAGGAAAATTAGACAGTAAAGAGTACAGTTGTATATTTGTTGTATACGTACATAAAGAGAATATATTATATCATGATAGGTGGTTTTTTCAGTGTGAATTTGGGACAGCCACATTATTAATGATTAAAATATAGTGAGTCATCTCTTGCTGGTATGAACAGTACCCTATACCTTTAATTTGGTACATGAAATATGATGCATGTATTGTGCCAACAGAAAAAATATTTTCAAAGCAGCTATATTTAAAAAATTGGAAAAAAATTTTTACTCTCTGCTTGTAAACTCTGGTACTTTCCACCTGCATATCTATCCAAAGCCTTTGAGGCAGCCATAAAAAATAACTTTAAAATATTGTGAGTTTGAAATTTGATATTTCAAGAAATTTTAAGAGCTAAATGCAATCACAAGGATCTCTTGGGAAAGAAAGGGTTTCTCCTTTCAGTTACCTTTACTATACAATGGAAAAATTGCAGATTCCAAGTTATAATTTGTATTAATATACAATTTCTCTTTTATATATATATGTGTATGTATGTATGTATGTATGTATAGTCTGCTTTTGTCGATAGAAGTAATTTGTGGATGTGAAAAAAATAAAGATTTTTGGAACTTCTTTTTACCCTAAAATATTAAAATAAGTCCCAGAGAGCAGGATTAATGTTCAGAGGTCAAAGATCCTTGATAAAGGTATTTTTTTTACACAGTCAATTTCTCATGTGGCTTTTACTGAATGTGCTATTTTACCATGTCACTCTACAGTGACAGCTGGGTAAATTTATTGAATGGTGAGTGCAGGAGTTTCTGCAGATGAAGAAACATTTCTCCTGGCCGATTGATTTAAAAAGAAAATGGTTTGTCAGTGTGCAAATGCATCTGGAGGAAGAAGGGTAAAAGAATGAATTAGAGGTCAGTCAAGATAATAATGAGTGAATCACACAAATGTGTATGTATTCTCAGGCTGTGTAGAGCTGAGTATTCATTGTTCTCATGAATATTATGCTGGAATGGGATTTTCCTGAAGAATATTTGGAAAATGTTGATTCAGTGAAGCCAAATCTTTTTGTAGACATGTGCATAATTTCACCTGGATTTGGCTGGGAATATTTTTAGGTATTCAGAGAGAATTAGGGTGGCAGGGGTGGACCAGAGTTTTCACTGGAATAATGCACTAGCTGAGGCACCTGGCACAGATGTGGGCAAGAGAGTACAGAATTACCCCATGGGCCCACCTGGCTAGAGGAGGTGATCCTCTCACCTTTGCCTGGGATACCTTTCCCCACCTTGCTGGCTTTATAAATTGGACCATTTAACATATTCATATGCTGGATTTTTTCTTGTTTGTTTGTTTGTTTGGGTTTTTTTCTGTTTGGTTTTGTTTTATAATCTGCAAAGATATTCTTGACTGAAATTTCAGAGAGAGAAAATTCAATTTATTTTTGCAACCTATTCTTGGGTCCCCATATTTGCTTTTAGTCCCACTGCATATTTAAGCTCCTTCCTCAGTGTGCTGCTGCTTCCTTTTGATTCCTCCCTTTGTGTTCTCATACTTCTGTATTCTGTCATAGATCCTTTCGACCTGAGGTAGCCTCCTTTTCCAATTGCCCTGTTTTCCCTAAACTCCTGATCCAACACTCCTTAAGTGCCTTTCCTTCTTTTTTCTTTACCTCAGTTGCAGTTATCTCCTCACATTGCTCTTCTGTGTTGTACAGATGAGTTCCAGTGTTGTATCTGGGTTTTTCCTTTCAGAGATGTTCTTTTGAGATATCCATAAAGGTTTAAAGGCCAAACTTGAGAGGAAGATCTGGTAAGAGTGCAAGGGACCTTATTTTTCTTTCTTTTACCCCAATTTTTTCTTCTTAAAATATTTCTCCATTTGCAGCTTTTTTCTATGAATAGCAGTCAGAAGCCCCGGGACCTGTGTATCCAGTTACCCCTATTCTTACAAATTTGGGGTGCAATAAAATAGACTCCAGATACCATCAGCTCCTGCTGTTGGGTAAAAGTCTGACTAATGTTATTTTGATAAAAACCAAAGACCCCTACCCCTTCCCCCCAGGGGATTCTGCATTATATTTTATGCTTTTAAATTGAACAGAACGGAGTCATCATTTCATTTAGCATCTCATCCTTCTAGCTCGTGTTTGGAAGGCTGGGAAAGGTGGGGTGTAGTGTTGGGGCACTCCTTTTTTCACATTAACAATTCCCTGTGCCTCTGCTCCTCCCCAGGCACAGAGAGGCACACAGGCAAACAACAGTCTATCTGCAACCTGGTTACCACTGCGAGCAACTACAGCTTTTTGTTTAACTGTATAATTGCTCTCTCGGTGGGTTGTGGGTTTTCTTTTCCCCATCTCCATTTGTTTTCTTAATAACTAAGACCAGTACATTTAAATGGTCCTTTTCCCTTTTTCTTTTATTTTTTTTTTTTTTACTTCTTTTTGACAAGCATACCGGATGTAACAAGATATGCAGCTAAAAACATTAATCATATTAAAACTAATTAAAAACTGAAAAGTTTCTGTGCATTCCAAGCACTGGGGGTGGGAGGGGGCGGGGAGGCCTTTGGTCTGAGCACTGGCGTTTCCTGAGGCAAGCAAATGCCTGACACATGGACTTCGCCGAATTCCAAAATGTAGCAAAACAGTGCCTGCATATTTGGCAGGAATCGCCACCAGTTCAGGTCAGTGTCTGTTTCAGCAAAAGACGAAGCCCTGCATGTTAACAGAGGAAAATAATTCAGAGGAAAAGGGGAGGAACAACATGTGACATTTTGTAAGAGCAGCACTTGTGTTACCCAAGGCGCACCACTCTGTAAACACTTCCTCCCGTGCCAGTGCCTTAGGACGCATTTTTTCGGATTGGGGTGGGGGAGAGGCAGCGGGAGGGGTGAGGGGGAGGTCAGGGCTTTCAAGCTGCTGGGATATGAATGAGCTAGGGTTTCCCCCACTCCCCACATTTTTTTTTTTTTAGAAAAACTTCTTTTTTACATATTGAGTGCCATAAATGTTTTAAGAAGACACCGACCCCCAAACCAGTGGGAGCGGAGAGAGGGGACAAGGCTGCAGGGGATGGGGCGCAAATGATGGGGCTCTGCAGTGCAGTCTCGCAGCGCCAGGTGCAGGGGAGCTCGGCTGGCAGGAGTGGATGACCCTCTGGAGCCCCAGCGCCTCACCCGGCTTCCACCTTGGTGCTCCAAGCCTGTGCCATGGATCTCGGTCACTGGCTCCCCGATGTTGGGATGGGACAATCTCTGTCTGCTTAGGAACGTAGTCTGACTCCCCCAGTCTGACTCTCCTAATTAATTCAGAAGTAAACCCGTTTTTAAGCCCCTAGTAAAAGCAAGAGCAGATAATTAAGATTTAAAATACTGTATTGGTCATTGTCCTCTTACTTCTTTCTTGAATTTTGGCACCTTAAGCTGCCTTAGTTGTTGAGGAACTTGCTATTTCTTGAGAGATAAGGCTGGATCACTTGTTATTGTAACACTTCTTGGTGATAAAGTTCAGTCTAAAAATTAAGCAGCTGCAATGTTGCAGCACAAATTAGTTTAATGTAAGCAGTCAGGAGCAGCTGTTTGGCTCGGGACTCCGCTCTGGCGGTGGGGGAAGGGTGCTGTGATGCTGACAGTGTTTTTTTCTCTACATAAACATTTTCGGCTGTTGCAGCTTTTGTGCCGATCATGTGACAATGTCCCTAGGCAGATAATTTATTTCTGTAGCTTTCATGAGCAATCATTAACCTTCAGACACTGAGCTTGCTTTCTGCTTTGTGGCATTTGTTGGGGTTTTTTTTGGGTTTTTTTTTTTTTGTTTTTTTTTTTTTTTTTTTTGTATCCTAACTAGTTTAATTCACAGAGTGTCAAGAGAAAATTACAACCAATTTATAATAGACTGTAATGCATAATACTTATGTTTCTATTAAAACAGACCTTGCTTACAAGACCATTCTTACGGCTTAGCTTGTGTTCATGGATCAGAATAATTATTTTCAGTGATGTAAGTGCAGCTGTCATCATGATACTCCCACAGTGTCTTATTCTGAATGCAAAGCCCTTCAGAGTCCTGATTTGGGACCACCCTTTTGAATTCCCCTTTGCTGGAGACACTGCGAAGTTTATTGAGATGCAACAGGCTTGGGAGAAAGGGCATAGCATTTATTCTGGTGATTGCTATTCTCCCACCATGACCGGCTGCTGAACAGGTATTGACCACCATAGAAAGTGTGTCTAGGGCAGAGGCGAGGCATTGCTGATAACAATTACAGCTCCACTCTGTGCTAACTTAGTCTGGGGCTTCAGAGCAGGCTCAGACAACAGGGTTGGATCACGAAGCAGTTGTGACTGTCAGAAAAAGACTTCATTTTCATTCCTGTCCATTTTGTTACAGTAAGGGAAACAATAAATTAGGTGACTTTGTCAAGGTCACTGAAGAAATAAATGTCAGGATAGGAATTTCCCTTTCCCTGATCCTTTTCCCCAAGTCCTGTGCTTTTGTCTAGGGAAGATGACAAAAGAGTGAAAAATACAGAGTCCTGGGCAAAAGAACTAAAAATTAAGCAATGAAAAAAGTGGGAGGTGAGTGGGGGCGGGGAAGAGAAATCATAAAAAGAACTGAAAGCCAGGGTGACTGCTGACTTACTGTGAATATAATTTTCCTTCAGATCTGAATGTGATTTTTGCTTTTGTTCATTGCCTCTCTGCCTTATCTTAATTCTTTTTTCTAACTGGTCATTTACTAGCACTGGGAAGTTCATGTTTTTTTGTGCCAGAGAGCAAGATACTATATTTGCATATGCCTCTGAATAGGTGTAATCTAGACATGTGTATTCCTTAGTTTATTTTTTACAGTTTGTGCCATAGTGGAATCAAACATTTGTGATAGAAGTGCTCCCAACATAATGTTGCACATACACGGACAAGACAGACACAGGGTGGAAGGGGACAGAGATGGAGAAATAAAAAGATATTTCCAATGCCCCCAGAATAAAAATGGACTTATTTTATCATAATCTATCAATGGAAGAGAAGTAGCATCCAGATAGTTTAACAAATGCTTTATTTCCTTAGGACTCAAATGAAACTTTGTGCATTCTATGTTTGCCCATTAACTTGTGAAAAAGGCATGTAACTGGAAAAAGACCAAAATACACACTTAGTCTGAGATGTGACAATAGTACATGCTATATCATGTAAAACATACAAATGGGTGGACAGATTTTTGCTGTCAATGTCAGGAAAAATATTCCTTCCTCATTAGTTAAAAATAATGTCTGAAATTGGTGTTTTACTGATGCTAGGTTTCTGTGTGGAAAGATGAATGAATGAGTACCTCACTGTTTGAAATTTCCATCTTTCAAAATGTTTAATGAAAATGAAGACATGACATATGGTAAATGTGGACTGAAATCAGGGATGAAAAAGCAGAAGCCTCGGATGCCCACTGAAGGGCAAACGGACTATGGAGATGCTTGGTGTTGTGTTACATATAGAAGTGAGTAACATTTCTGGATGTATTAGAGTGATTTAGGAGTTATCATCCCATTGACTTTTGACTAGAGTCAGGATGTAACTGCCTAAGTCAATTCTGAAAATGGGAATTAGATTTCTAAGTCATTTTAAGGTGCTTTTGAAATTTTTAGCTCTAATCCCAGGTTGATTAATTTGTAACAAGGTGATTCATTCGTATCTTTCTTGTCTTCAGAAACCTGAATGACACATTTGAGATGCACTCTAAAAGCACAGGTAATAGTCAGAGTGCTACCTCAGCGACTTTAAAAGACAATTGATTAATTTGAATTCATGCTTTTATTCTCACTTTTAGAGGATTCTGAAATTAGTAATAGCACTTTGGAGCTGCTTGGTTTGAACTGTCACTTCCATGCCCTTGCCTGCATAAAGGTTTTCCTATTTTTTTTTATTTCTTTTTTTTACTTTTTTCCTGAAAATTGTCCCTATCCCTCCCCACTGCTAACAGCAGTGCAGCCTCTCTGGTCACAGCAAAAGGAGGAGTTCTAAGAGAGTAGCTGCTTTGCTGCATGGGATGGCTGAGTAGCTTTAGACAAAACAATGTCCAGGAACCTGCTGTGATCTTGTCCCTAGTAGTTTGCACTGGGAACTACAGGTACTTTTGCTGGAGCTGCCCTACAGTGAGTGATGCTGGGAGGAAGGCCTGGTTAGATAGTAAGACAAGACTTTCTTTCAGTAAATTCAAGCCACCTAAACTGCTAGTTTGTCCAAAACTAAAAAAAAGAGACTGGTCTCTTTGGCATTTCACCAGATATTGTTAGAATCTTGCTAAGAACATACTGTAGTGTTTTTTGAACTTAATTATTTTTGTTATTACTGTCTTAATCTACTGTTGAAAAGCTAAGACTATAGTTGTACTGGTATAGATTTGGTCAAGACATTATATATATCTATATATACTGCTGCCTCACATCAGCAGCGCTATTGCAAAGGTTAGTTTGCATTGCTCCTCTGTATTTTAGGGTGTAACTAATGACACAAAATCCTTTCTGGAGTGAAAGGAAGACTGCCAAGCCTATCTGTGGAACTTCTTGAAAACATTAGTGCTTACCAGAAGCAAATCTAAATATTTGACTTGACCGTACTTTCAGAATCGAAGGATCTGATGATCACAAGAACTTCCCTTTCATCCCCTGGTACAACCGCAACTGGACAGACATCTCAAATTAATTTAGAAGTCAATGGCTGGTATTTACTGTTTGGAGTAAGGAAACCTGGGTTTGCTTACATGTCTTCAAGAAGAAAAGTGGAGTGGAGGGACTGAATGCAATGCAAGTTTGATTTATGGACTAATATCACCAAGTTTTGACTGTGGAAATTATTTTGTGGAATGATTTGTTTCATACAGTTTCAAGGTAATCTCCTAGGAAGTCACCTTATTGTTCTGTGCTGCTGGAGATAATCAAGGTCCCAGGGAGCCCTCCCACATTTTCCAGTGTCAGCAGTCTCAACCACTACACATCTTTTGATGTGAGGATTCCTAAAAGGTCCAAAGGAACACTGGGGACATCCGAATACCAGGGAAAACACGCCTCTAAGAACATACTCTAAAGCTCCCTACTGTCAGTCACACAAGAGAAGGAGAAAGGTAAAATTTCTTCACAGTCTGAGCTGCAGCATCTGAGCTTTTTTTTTTTCCTGAGTCCCTTCTCTGGAAAAAGTGCTGTACATAATTTGCTCCTTGAGGAATGGAATGCTTTACTCTGAGAGCAACCCTTGCAGGCATTTCTGCCTCCCATTGTCATTTAGGACATCAAGCATTAAGTTAATGAGTGACAGAGCTTTCCTTCTCTGTAGCCAAGAACTGTAGAAGGTGTATCTAGAACATCTAAAGACTACTGTGAATTTTACCCTGAACTTGCTTTTTATAAAATAAACTGACAAAACCTGAATGTGTATGTAATACTTAAACATATTCTAAAACAGATCCCAGGCTGTGCACCATGCTCTCAGGAGAGAATGATAAATCAGATTGATTTGTGCAGTAATAGACAGAGCTAGGAAATGGTGACAAACACAGGGTGAGAATGTGTATGTGTGTACTCTTTGAGGGCTGGAACTGGTAAATTTCTTTCCCTTACATTTTTCATTGCTTAAAGAGGGAAAAAACAACAAACACCCTCAAAAGGCAAAACCACAAGACAAAACCCTGACCCAAAACCCTGCAGAGGAAATGAAACCACAAGAACATTTTTCACACCAGCTAATTTCAAGGGTCTGCTGTATACACAGCAAGCCTAGGAAATTCACAGGTGCACTGTATCATTCTCCAGAATGCATTGAGCTTTTTGTCTCTTGATATACACACACGTGCCTTAATGTAGTTTTAACCATTTCTTTATTTATTTCACTTTGATTTTTTGCTATCTGTAATCCACACACTCTTTTGACTGCCATGCAGCTGACTAGACCCAGAGGCTTCACAGTGGAGTAATCTGTCAACCCAGAATGTATATAATGTAGGGAAAGTTGAGCAGAATGGATTTATTTTCACAAGAACCAGGGACAGTCCTTATTTTCACAAAGACTTGTAGTTTACAAATCATCAGGGTTTCATTTTATATGAACTGCAAAACATAAGAGAAGGGAGGAGTTAGCCAGAAACAGAAAGCAAGGATCTAGAAATGTATTTTGACAGTTATCCCCCACCAAAAGTTAGCAACACAGAAAAAACAATGCCTTACTAACCAGAAGCATTACAGATGGCTCTGGGGAGTCCTCACTGCGGCCTTCCACTACTTAAAAGGGGCTTGTAAAATAGAGGAGAAGGACTTTTACATAGGCAGATAGTGATAGGACAAGGGGAACAGTTTTAAACTAAAAGAGGAGAGATTTTGATTAGATGTTAAAAATAAATTCTTCACTCAGGGGATAGTGAGGTGGTGACACAGGTTGCCCAGAGAAGCTGTGGGTGCCCCAGCCCTGCAAGTATTCGAGGCCAGGTTGGATGCTGTGAACAGCTTGATCTAGTGGAAAGTATCCCTACCCATGGCGGGGGCTTGGAACCAGATGGTCCTTAAGGTATCTTCCTACCCAAACTATGGGTACCTGGTCTTAGGAGTCTGGCTACAGGCATGACTATTTTGTGCTATTTTTTATTTTTCCCTCTTGAGAAGAGTTGTCAGCTTGAAAGAAGGTGTCATGGTGAGACTGATACCCTTTTATGGAAAATGTGTTTCAAACAAAAGGATAAATCTCTCAGATAAACAGCAGGAAACATCTTTATAATTTCATTAGCTCAATTTAAAGTTAATGTTAAGCTTCTGAAATATGTTTACTCATTTGTTTGTTGGCAGTCTACTTCCCCATTCTCCCTGCTGAATACTGGTTGGAAAACTTGTATATTTATTCATGTGTTTTCCTCACTGTTTCCTGAGGTAAAAGAAAAACAATTTTCAATAAAACTTTCATTTTCTTTACAGGTGATTGAATGTTAAAGGTGTTAGAGACCTGAGAATGGGTGAAAATGAAGAGGGGCAACATGAATATTATTAATTAAAAATATTATTAAAGTGCCTACACAGTTTTCTCTTCCTGCACTATCTACTTCACTTCATCATCAATAATATTTAATTGACTCTTCTACAAATGCCTTCTCCCAGAGAGAGTGAAATATCCAAAATATAGCTAAATGGAGAAAAATTCCCCGAATCTCCCAATTAGGGAAAATTTCAGAGGGAGGTATAAATAGAGCATAATTGAGAGTTAAGTGGTACATATCCTGTTGTGACCTTTTGCAGAGAACACATTTACCCTTAGCTAACTATTTGAGCAAAGATATGCCTGGTACTGGTCCTGTAGTAAATAAAAGACATTTCTTCCCTTTAAATGTGAACTACTATGTGATTTGCAGCTCCAGCATGTCAGTTCAGTTTTCTTGGAGGGGAAGAATCTGGTGTCTGTAAGCTGCTTTTTAAGTGCTTAAGTGGATTTGAGAACCAGACAGCCATATACTTGAGGAAAAAAAAAAGATTCCCTGAAGAAAAAAATTGATTTTCAGATTTCCCATTCAGAATTTAAAGGCAATTCTCTTTGTGTGCTCAATATGTAGTAAAAACAGGACCTATTATAGCCAATCGCTACTCTGAATTTACATCCATTTTCTTCACTGGAGCTCAGATTTAGCCCACTATCTGCCTTGGGAAAGAAATATGTATGTGAAAAGAAATGATGGAATTTGATGTAATACAGAAATAGTCCAACTAAGTATAACTAGAAATAAGGGGATGAAAGTGAACAAAGAAAAATCCATGCTGATAATGAGGAAAAATTTCATAGCAGTGAGGTCTGTTAGTCTGCTGAATGGTCTCCCAAGGGAATAAGTTGAACCCTTGTTGCTTTAGTTATTTTTAAAATGAACAAAACAGTCAAAATCCTGTCAAGGAGACACTCTTAATTAACAAGAAGACAGGAAAAATGACCGAATGGGTCTTTTTTTCCATCTCCACTGTTCATAACTATTATTGTAGGCAAAACCAGGTTTGGCAATAAAATTATGGATTTCCAATTTTCACTGCAATTTTGCAGCACTCTTATTCCATAATAATAGCAGTGCTTGCCCACTTTTTCTTTTCCCTCTATAAACTTTTGTGTCTTACTTTTCCCTCAAAGAGGGCTATTTTGTAGCCCTCTGATCAAAAATGGCTGTCAGGTAGCCTAATTTACTTTAAATAATACTGCTTGTAAGTATAAGATAAATATTTGGGCCTTGTGCCTCCTAATTTTTCTCAAGAACTCTTCAGTCAGACCTCAAGTCCAGGGCAACAGTATTGAGCAAAATGTCACTGCCTGAATCTATGGGTCAAGCTGTGAAATAAGGGGCTGCCTGTAGAGCCAAGTGTCGAGCTTTTGCTGATTTCCACAAACATAAATTATGAAGGCATGACATGCAGCACATATTTGTGATCAGTATTTAGGGCTCCTTATATGATTTCAAGACTTTTCTTCTTTCCATTGAAGCCAGTCTTTGACCTGGAGTGTTTTTACACTAGAAAGAAGCCCAGGGAAAGGTGATTTCTGCTCTTCTGTCCAGGCATCTCCAGTACCCTTCAATGCCCTGCATCCCTTCCCTTGTTCTCAGAAACCCCACATAGACTTGTATGGTGAACTGGCTCAAACAAATGGTAACTCAGTAAAAATACTAGGCAAGAAATAGTGCAAGGAGAGCAGCAATTGCACATGGTCCTTTATGGGCTTGCTTCTCAGCACTGTTTTTTTTTTTTCAGATGATAGGGAGATGAATTTTAATGGTTAATACTGATGTTAAAACTGAAGTAATGCTGCAATGAGTCAGGCCTTACTTCTTCGAAATACTGTGCAAATATTTGCCAGTTACTCTTCCCAGCAGCCAGCAAACTATGCAACCTTCTGCTTTGTCAGAAGACAGATTGATGGAGGTGAAATCCAGGAAGATCTGATTGTTATGTTACAGTCATAAGCAAGGATGGGCAAAGGGCATCAAAGCCCATACTTCATAATCAGCCCTAGATAAACCTGTGAGTAGTATGACCAAGATGACTAGAGTGTAAAATAGAGAGAGATGTGGTGCTATTGTGTATTTATTAGTGATTTACTGAGATGAGCGTTCATCCCAAGAGTTAATCCAGGAATATCCAAACCACTGTAATTATCCTTGCACAAAGGCTCTCTATTATTTGCCTGTTAAGTAACAAAGCCTTTTCATTACCTGGCACTGACATAACTTTAGCTGCAGTGGTAGGTAGGCAGTTAACTAACTTCCCCTGTTTGTGGGGGATGGGATGTCATGGGATGAAGCCCTCCCCCCTGTCCCTGCGAGCTCTAACAGAATACAAACAGGATGGCCAAACTTTTCTTTGAATAAAAATGACTATCATTGCTAACATGCCAAATGTTGTGTACCACAAACAGTTGAAATCTTATGAACTGTACAAAAAGAACAAAGGAGCAAATTCCTGTCACACACAAAAATGAAAATGTAAAAGCACTGGCCACAGGAAGGTAACTGTATTAAAATTGGGAAAGGATCCAAAATCTGTAGTAGTTCTCTAATCTGCAACACAAGAGCAAGGATTTTCATTATGTTTTGCATTCCACATGTGCCTTTGCTTTGGTGCTCTTATGCAATTGTTGATGCAGTAAAACCATTGTATTCATAGTGATTTCAAAGATGTGGATGCTCCCAGGGTTTGACCTATTTTACCACTCATACATTATACACCAGGTAAAGCTACTCTCATAAGGCAGAGTCATTAGTACTTAAAATGTATCTGTCTACTGCTGTCCCTTTTCTCTGCAAAGCTGATGATTTTTTACAATTCTAAATCAATTATTCTTTATTAAATAATTTATGTTTACATGCATCAGTGGAAACTGCCCATGCACATTTTAAGACAGAGCTCAGTGTATATAGATAAATTAAAGCAGAGATCACTGTATAAAGATAACTGTTGTTACCCTATAGCAAGTATTTCTGTAAAGTCTAAATAGTCCTTTTCAGTTAGTGATATTTTTTACTTTGGAGATATAAAAACATACCTGTGGTCATTACTTCCAGACCAATAATACAACTCAGATTTTTGGAGGCTCAGATTCAACAAAACTCCTAATCCCATGCCCTGCTTTCAGCAGGATGAAGTCTTCCCTAGTTAAGCATGTTTGAGACCTATTAATATCTACAGATCTCAAACTTTGCTCTGCACAGTGAGATGCAAAGAACTTTCTGAACATCAGTTTAATGCCTCAGGATTTTTCCATGAGCCAGACTACAAATTTTGTGTGCTGTAGTCATCATTGCAAGGACAAACTTTCCTGCTTCTTTTTGAAAAAAAGATTTAATAACTGATCCCCAAGTAGTGTAGTTCAGGGCTTATTTCCTTTAGATCTCCTGAGTCATCCTGTCTGGTACTGAGAGCAAGCTTGAGCTATGAAGACAGCACTGATTTCTCCAGGCTCTACCATGGATTGCCACAGCAAGAACAGGCCCAGGACAAATGTATTCTCCCACTGCTGAAGTGTATGGCATACAGCATGCATGAAAGATGATCTCCAGAGGTCCATTCCAACCCTAACAATTCTGTGATTCTGTGAGATGATGAGTAGGCTCAAACCAAAAGTTTCTTTGCAGCACTGGGGGAAGCTAGTGAATACCACCCTTCCCCCCTCCTTCCTCCACAGGGATCCTGTTTTCTGTGGGTCAGTCTTCTCCTTTCTCCACAAAAACTGGATTAATCTCTATGAGGCAGCTGCACAACAAAAGCTTAGATGGCTGCCCAGAAAAATCTTTCCTCTGTACCAGGTGCACTAGTGGGGTTAGGGCAGAGATCTTCCCTTTACCTGCTGGCCAGAGAGAGGCTCTTCAACATGGTATCGCTCCTTTTCACTTGCCTGACTTTTTGAAACCATAGTAAGGGAGATGCACTGCACTGCTGAAGATGACCCATCTGCTGGTCACTTCAGTGCTAGGGCACAGAGCAGAGCTGCTCCCGGGGGCGAATCCAGGACAGGACCAAGGGTTTTCCCACTTCCCTGCTGTAGTCTTACACCTTGGCTCTGGGCTGAGGTGGATGGTGTTTCTCTGCCTTACTCTGGGCTCTTGAGTGCTTTGGAGCTGAAGTGTGGTCTCCAGTGAGAAGCTAAATGAAATCTTTGTTGTTTCTGTGACCTCCAAACATAGGATCAAAGTGAAAACAGAGGCAAGAGTCAATCAGACAGTGATTACATTAAAGAAAATGGTTCTCTGCAGAAAGGATGAAAGAAAAAACAGACTGGGTGCTGGGACTGAAGTAAAGAAAACAAGACTTGTAGGGTTTTGAGGTATTTTACTTTACTTTTAATCCTTTCATAGTGTATTTTAAATTCATAAATAATGGAATAAAAAGACACCAACAAAACTCAGCTAAATGATCTTGAGTCCTCAATCCTCAATCAAAAAATAAACACTATAATGCTTTTAAAAGGAATTAGTAATCCACAATTATAGTATTCCATGTTTAAAAATAAAGCTGTTGAATAAATGAACAATACCATGGCTGAAAAGTATTTCAGCTGAAGAGTGAAATCCCTGCAGAGAGTGATCTGTGAGATTCTGCAGGAAATCTGCATTACAATACACCATTTCCATTTCCAGGGAGGGACTCACAGAAGGACACATGGAGGAGAAAAAAGAAATGAAAAAGCCCCAGTCCTTTATGCCTAGGTTGTAGGGGGCCTTGGCCCATCATTCTCATGCTAAATAGTTACTTCTTCTACAGGTACCTGACTTAAATGGGAATATTTTTTGAAAGAATAGTGAATGTGAAAAAGGCTAACAGAATTGGTTCTCAGGTTAAAGAAAACTGTCTTCATAGCTCACTTAGATAGCAGACATGAGTTTACTTCTCTGTCTTCCTGAAAATGAAGTAAGGAGTGTGTCTGAAGCACTGGGCTACTCTGCTGCTCTTTGTTTCTGCCCCTCCATTCCAACTACTCCACCTCTTGTTACTAATTAAATATCTTTGCAGTGGAGGAAAGCTAGATCATTAGCCCACTAGTCAACCAGCTTATGAGGGATGCAGGATGTCAGGGTCCTAAGGCTGCTCCAGGGACAATGACAGTCTGGTGTTGCTGTTCTCCAGTACAGGGGGATACAAATTGTGCCCTTTAGGCTTGAGTCTTCTGGCTGTAATTTAGCAGCTGGGGAAATGTCCATCCAGCATAACACAAAGTGTTATGTCCTGGCTGACTGCCCCATCTGAAGGCTAGTGTGCAATGGGCTATCCTCACTTGTATGTGGAAACATTGACACAAGGCTGGTTTCCTTTTGCTGCAGAGTGGGAAAATTTGTGAAATCTTTGTCAAATTTGTGGGATACGAAAAACGGAAAGGCAGCAAGTGGAAGAAAAAAGGAATAAAATTCCTGGCTTCTAGTCCCCAGGCTACTAAGCCAGCCATAGTGGGGTGTGACTGGGTCAGTGGCATTAGCATGTTCACATGTTACTTTGGTGGAGAGCAGCAGTAAACACACGGTGCTGTCTGCACCAAGCGTAGCAGGCAGAGAAAGTGTTTTGGCAGAGGGAAAGAATGGGCACATCAGCTGTATAAATCTGTTTGTTGCAGTCTGTACTATAACTAATACAATGGGCTGCTACTCTCTTTGTGGAAGATGACAATCTTGAAGACAAGTAGATGCCATGTTTCTGTCTTCCTAACATTTCATTACATGCAGAGTATCTTCTGCTTGGGTGTATATTGAAAGGAAGAGAAACCACAAAGCAATCAGCATCTGGTTATTTCTGCCAATCAAAAGTTTGTGGTGTTTCCAAAAAAGACCCAAAATTTGCCCCCAACCTCTGCTCCTGGAAAGCATTGACTGTTATCTTTTGCTTATAATTTATTGTGGCTCTGCATTATGCCAAAATATTATCTAATTAGGCACAGAATAATTTGAAATTTCTGCATTTGTACAAACATGAATACCTGCCTTCATACCTGGATTTAGTCACATTTTATCTAAGTGCGATATATCCATGGATTTTTGTATTTATGTTTGTATGAGTGTGTGTATGAAGGAGTATGTGTGCATTTCAAATAGATGTGTATGTGAGGAGGCAGTTTTAAAAACGTACCTTACATGGCATAAAATATACTGCTACATAAATCACAGGAAGAATTCCATCTCTAAATTAAAGTACACTCTAGAAAGAGCAATTATTGCCTCTAAAATGTTTCTGTTAAATTCATGAGACACCATACAATTTTATTCATGTTATCATCTACGGTTGCCTGAAAGTGTAAAAAAAGAAATCTTAGCCACTAGCAGAGAAATGTGCAAAATACTGTCAAAGGAGTGGCAAAGGTCATTTTTATTGCCCGCCTTTTTATGTGTTCCATTTTTGTATCTTTTTTTTTTTTTCTCATTGCAGTTTGTTTGTGTACATTGCAAAACTTTAATGGAAGAAAATATGAGGGGGCAAAATAAATATAAAGAAACAGACTGCTGTTCAACAGTGCTGAGCTGGTATTTCCATGAATGATGTTAGACTCGTGTTTAGAATAGAAATTCGGAAGGTCCACAAACAGAAGGTTGCAGAAATGCTTTTTTCCTTTTCTCTCTCTTTTACACTTGATACATTTTAAGATTGACACATATTTCTGTGTAGTTTGATAAATATGTTATCATTAAGCACAGCAGTACTGATTCTGTGAGGCACAGAAGGAAGAAGCCTTGGAACAGCTGGACCATACATTTTCTTTGTTGCTGTAGATGGCCCATTGCTCTGTGCATGGGATTTTGTTTGTGCAGGTTCAAATTCCAAACTCGATTGCTTAACCCCTACAGTAATAGCAACTGATTAGAGTTTAACACAGCAATAACAACATTTCCATATGCAGGTGCCTGACATCAGGCATGAGAGCTCCATTTGAGATTCCTAAGACAAGGTACCATTTTCCAGAGATGGCAGCAAGCATTTGCAGTTTTTGTTGAATTCTGTTGTATCAGCATATCCTTCATTTCTCTGAGAAGGAGAAGCCCTTAACTCTGGCTAATCAGTTGAAATAATATCTTGATCTTCTCAGTAAAGTGTCTTAAATTCAGACAAGCTTTTCTTGTTCAAAATCAGGCTTAGCAAAATGCATAAATAAATGCAGAGGTAAAAGGCAAGACTGAATATAATCAGATACTTAAGTGCTTTGCTGTATAAGAGCACCACATTTTATACATCTATTTTGTTGAGTCAGTCCCTAATTGTCTCTTATGCCTGCCTTAAAATGAAATTTACAACTGTTCTGGCAATGTTTAAAGGCAGTGTAGTTTAATTTCTATAGCTACTTTACTTTTTTTTGCTAGAAGTTTGCTTTCTCCCTTACTGCAAGACTCCTTCAGCAATAAAGAAAACTCCATGTGAAGTATGAGCAGAACCCTTGAATGAACACTTTATTCCTTGAGATAAGGAAAAACATTGTAAGAAAAATGTGATGGATAAGCTGACCTCTGCAAAAAATCCAAAGTGTTCCTGTTTCCTACTGCTCAGTAGGTGATTGTGCAGGTTTTTACCCCTCACAAGAGTCTGCATAGTTGCAAACCTACAAAAGTGAAAAGTGGTGTAGAAAAGCTGGCATTATAGTTAGATGCTGCATCTCCTGTGCAGATGCAGAAATGACCCCATGCAGAGTTTGTGCAAAAACCATTCAAGCCTTTCCCCTGAGGTCACTGCAGAAGTGGGGTGAAATGGCGGCTGAAACAAGGGTGTTACTGGACAGTGCTTGAGTACCAGGAAGTCCCAGCAGTACTGCCAGGACCACAGCCAAGAACGGTAACAAGGTGTTGTACACAAAATATTTCCATCAAGAAGGCAGAAATTCCTGAAATCTCCATATCTTGAATAGTCCTAAGAGAGTTCCAGCATAATTTGTCAGACCAGAAGCTTTAAATTTCCAGAGTTTTTAGATGCTTAGACTAACTGGACACTAGGACCCTTTTACAGGCCAAAGCAAAACAATCCAATCCATACACACACATACACACACACACAACACACACACAAATATATATATATATATAAAATCCAAATAATATAAATTGCTTGCTTAGTAGCAAATAATATAAATTGCTTGCTTAGTGTATTTCAAGGCATTTTCATATTTATTTCATCCATAGAGAAGCTTAGATCTGGGCAGGGAACCTATTCCCAGCCCTTTGAAACTGTTTATGGTTGAAATTGTTTTTCCTGTTGGAACAAATCCAACATGCTTTTAGATTTTTTCATAGAGAAGAAGGTACAGAACTCAGTATGGATTATTTGGGCTGCAAGTTGTTTATTTGAGTTCTGGACAATCCATGTATGAACTTGTGGAACTGATGTATTCTGTCTCCAGTGTTTTTATGATTAAAAAGACAGGGAGAAAATTATATCTCAGAAAATCACTGTTTACAGCTAATGTCCCAAAATGAGTTGAATCCCTGTAGTGGAGACTATCACATACCACTCAAACTCTTTTGTCTACTGCAATTTCTGGCTTTTCTGCCCACCTGCCTAGCCAGTAAATATGACTGGCACATTTCAGCACTGATGGAGAATTAAGGTATCGGAAATTCCACATTTGCTTTGACCTGGTCCTGGGCTGAGTGCAGCTCTGATTTCTGACATGAACGAAGCCCCAGATTCCTTAAGTTAGCACTGGTTTCTGACTCATCCACTCCTACCTTCTCCCTGACCTGCAAGCACTAGCCGAGGCCAGCCAACTCCCCTTCCTACCAATATACCTATAAGCATAAGTTTAAAAAAATAAATAATAATTACTCTGTTTGCCCCCCAGTAAAATGTCAGTCTGCATTTCTCAGGCCTTTATGAAAGGGTCTTTCTTTTAACTGTGACTTGTGCAAGCAACTACATGAATAATTTCTGTTTGATAAACAGTAAAAACAATGCTAAAATTAAACCATTCTTTTTGTCAGCATATGTAGCTGGAATGCTGAAGGCTGTTCTTCTAGTAGGGAGAGATCTTGCACACATCTATTTATCTGGTTAAACTTTGCGGCTCATTTTTAAAGCCAGCAACTTCTCAACCCCAAGCAGCAGAGCACAAGTAAAGGCAGATGGTCGAATGAAGCAAAAAGACTGACTATAAAAAGCTCAGCTTTTCAATAATGTTGCTGCCTCCCAGTTTTTTCAGACAAATCTCTCCATTTTGCCTTCCAGAGCCTCACAATTAAAATTCTATTCTGCCTGTCTAATCAAGACAGCAAATCTATTGAGTTGCATAATGCTGGGGATAATCAAGGAAGAATGTGACATGAATCCATTTTTCTTTACAGGTAGAAAATGAAATATTTTCTCTCTTCCCCTGAAAACTGATGGGTGGCTGAGGAATTTTTTATTTTACCTACCTTCTCCCTCTTGTTCCCTTCTACCTTTGGCACTAGACATTCACTGTTGAGTTGATCTGCTTATTAGGGACCACTGGCATGGGGGCAAACAGGTTTCAGTAGTGACAGTGCCTTAGTGGTGTGGGACAGGCACTACATGTGGCTCTAGGTGCTAGTGGGTTTAAATGGCGGTGTCAATTGCCTCACTGCCCACCACTTTACTTTAAGGTTATTTTTCCTGGTGAACTGAATTAAATGTGTATTTGTTCCCTAGTTGCTGTAGCTAAGACCTGTTTATTCATGTACTCTGAAATCCCTTCTGCACCTCCTCTAATTCATGTTAACATCCTTTAGGGCTGGTCTGGGCTCTTGAGAAGAAAACAGGGGCTTGCAGGATTTGATCCTGCAATCTGTGGGTTCTCACAGTTAAGTGACCAAATGTAACTCTGGAGCAAGGGCACGTCACTCCCTCTCAGCTGTTTGAAGAGGAGCTGTGTGAGCTTGTGCAATGACTGAAGTTGGCACGTAGCTTCCCATCCACCAGTAAATCCCTGAGCGTCGAGGTGAACAGGAAGACTACTTTTTGTGTGAAGTCAGAGAGGGAATCAACCCAACTGAGCTGAATTGGTTTGTAACCCAATCAGGCTTAATTTGGTTACAGGAAAAACAAGGCCCATGGAGTTTCAAACTTGCTCCTGTGCAACATCAGGAATGTGATTTGTGCCGATCTCATAATCGGGTGCAGACAACAAGGAAAACAAGTCCTTGCAGTGGTTTCTTTACTGAGCCTAACAAACCACATCTGATAAGCTATATAATTTGCTACAGCAATTTGTGCCAAAAATAAAAGGCACAGCCCTACAGTGCAGCACGTTTCTGAGAAAAACAGAACCCCACCTCTTGCCTTTGGAGCATCTTTCTCTGTCTTGTGCTCTCTCAGTGAGCCTGAGCAGATGCCTTCCACCCTGAATGACTGCCTCTGTGTTGCTGTGCCTGCCCTGCTCCCCAAACTGATTTTGGCTCCCTTCTTCCATGCAGGATGATCCAAGGTGATGGCACTAGCAGGGTTAGGAGGAAATGATGACAGTACCTTGATGACTTGAACAGAGAATGTTGTTTCTTGGCTGAGTGGCCCTGACTAGAGGGGAGGAATCTGAATCTGAATCATCAAGTAATAAGCTACACAACTTTTTATAAAAGAACCCAGGCTTTTGTTGTTGTTGTTGTTGATTTGGTAGTTATTCTAATATTGCAAGAAATGTGTCCCTTTAATTCAGTGACCAGAAAAGGAACTGGTTCTTCATATGTATTTTATGTATCAGGCTGCTAATGGAGAAAAAGTTCCTGTGCTTTTTGGTGGTGGTGGTGGGGTTTATCTTTTTTTTTTTTTTTTTTTTTTTTTTTTTTTTTGTCCTGTTGCTTACAGAAAGATGGGGAAAGAAAAAAAAGCAAACAATACAAAGTTCTGAAGAATGCAAGCTGTCAGCTATGCTGTGAAATAACTTGGAGGTTAAATGTGAATCCCTGCAGTGTATTTTCTAATTTGGATTTTGCCAAGGTTACCTTAAAAACCTTAATGCTTTTTGCAGTGTTTAGAGCAAAAACTGCAGATATGTTTCTTGGTTGTTAAAGGGAAAGCATATGAGAGGGAGGTGGACTAAAAGGAAAGGAGAATGAAAGGTCAATGATTTTAATTCTGTCGCTGAATTCCAAAGTTTGAAGGGATATATTTGCTTGAAAGGTCATGCTATGGAAGGTAAGCACCCTGAAAGCAGTGTGTTCAGGGTTGCACATTGGAAATAAACAACAAGGTAACTTGCTAGGATGTTTGCGTGTCAAAGGTGACAAAAAACCTGCCTTTTTTCAAAGCCTCTCAGCCCTCTGCAAACTCACTGGGATCAGGACTGGAGTTTAAAGGCAACACACTGGTGTTTGCTTTAACTCCTTAGACAAAAGCCCTATCCAGAAGCCAGCAAGATTTCACTCCTTACTGAAAACAACTAAAACAAAGAGCAGCAGGCTTCATAACAGTGTTTGTGAGTTCAGTGAGTTCACACTGTCTTCCTTTAAATATGAAAATTCTAGAAAAACAAATGCTGGGCACAAAGATCTGCAATGTTGACTTCGAATATGAAAATCCTTCTGATGGTAATTTTGAGGCTAAATATATCATACTTTGGTCCTTTGCTTGCACATAACCCAGCACAATGGATTCCAAATTTATGACTATTGCCTCTGAGCACTACTACGACACAACAGTGGATACTGATAATGTTATTTATTCTTCAGTTAAAGTTACCTGGAAGGAGTGAGATCCTACAAGTCAAGTATAAGAAAGTTTTCCTTTAACACCCACCCCTCCTCTCTGCCCCCCTGGCCAATTCTTGCATGGTTCATTAATGGATTTTAACTATATAAGAGTCCTGGAAGGAAGGAAAGTTCTTAGGCAAGGACGATGGAGGCGCACAACAGAATAAGTGACTTATACAAGGTCATGCAGGAAACCTGATGCTGTGCCAAGAACAGAGTGTAAGTTCCTTGAGTTCTAGTTAAGCTCTTTGTCCATTTACCCATCCTCCTGCCTGCTTGCCTAAGCCAAATAAACAACGACAGCCACACACACACACACAGCCACACACACACACACACACGTGTACCTACGTACATGTGCACACATTACAAGACAACAAAACAGTGTTCCTAAAAACAAAGTCAAATATTTGGAAGCAGCAGGCAAAGTGTGCTTGTGCACCTTTAGTTTAAGCAGCCCTGTCTCTGTGCATTCTAATGCATGGTGCTTAAACAAATTCAACAGTTTAAAACTGCAGCCCATTGAGCATATGGACAGTGCAATCTTCAAAAGGATTTTCATCAGGCAACATGCTGGTGGAATGTGGCTTGTCCCAGGAATAAAGCACACTGGGTTTTAAGTTCTTTCCCCCAAGTGCATGGGGAACAAGGGCTTTTGAAGGAATTATCACTTGAGTATTTTAACATGAGAAACAGCTGATTTAGCCCTTGCCTCATTGTCTGAAATCTTTACTTGAGGCTGAAAAGTAGCACGAGCATTGTTAGCCTGAACCATTATAGTCTGGCAGACACAAGCAATGGTAAACAGGATTGTATAATGGTGTCAGCAGCTTTAGGAGTTAGCTGCTGCTACTCAGTCTATATTTAATCATACACTGAGTTTCACTGTCTGATTAGGCTCTACTCCTGTATCCCAGAAAACAGCTGAAATATTTTCTCCTGCCTTAAATGAGAGGAGGATCAGGCTTTAAAGAAAGGGGCTCTTATTTTTTGCAAAGCTGTACTCAATGAGCATGTTTTGGAAATACATCAGCATGACCTTTCAGCAATGTGCCAAAAAATGGGAAAAAAAGAGAAAGACTTTGGGAACTGCCAACCAGGAAACATTGTTTTGTTTCTTTAAAAAAGAAAACCAGAAACCCGTCCAAGAATTTTTGTGTAAGTTAGAGGCTAAGTCACTCTCCTTTATAATCACTCATCTTTTTCTGGATACTGTATTTTCAGTGAGGGTAGATAAAATCTGGCAACAAGCTCATTGGCTCTGTGTTTGGATTCAGTCCCCTTGACACTCATCTGCCTTCATAAACTTTCATCTCCTAAATGCAAAGCAAGTTCGCCCAGGAAAGGAAAAATAGGGAAGGGGTCTGGGGTGAAGCTGGTGAACTGCACAATAAAAATCCAAACTGCAGCTTTTGCCATTTCTCAATGAAGAAAACATTAGCAATGGCCAAGAAGTGCAATAAAATGCCATAAATCACCCAGTTTTATTTCCTCTTTGTGAGCACTACATAAAGATGAATTTCTGGCAATTTCTAGATACACACAGGTTTTGCAAGTGTGATTATTTCTTCAGGTTGTGTTGCACTGGGTAATTTCAAAACATGCACAGAGAGTGAATTGAAGAGAGACCAAAAGGTGAAAAGCTGTATGTACTACTCCTTCTCCCTGCTCCCTTCCCCCTGTGCCGGCTGTTTTGCAGAGTCAGCCTTCCATGCATCATCAGCTCTCTACAAGCGGTGGAAACCCCCTCCCTAGAAGTCTGAGGCCTTGTGCAAAGCCATAGGATTTGGCTATCCCAAATGCATTCTGGTGTATTTCTTATTCTACTCCTCCCCCGTGTTTACATTCCAGCTCATTTCTCATTTTCCATGGGAAAGAAAGATACTAACAGGTATAACAAGGGGCCCTTTAAATATTTCCTGATTCCTGCTTCCAAATGGAACCCTGAAACTGTGTTTTACAGAGGTTTTCACACAATGTAATTTTAATAGTAGCATAACTTTTATTGAAGTTTTGTTAAAGTGGGAAAAATAGTAAAAAATAAATTATAAATTCTTTTAATGTTAATTGCTAATGTAAAGTGGAATTACTGCTGGTTTATTAAACACAAGCAAGTCTGATAAACCCAGCCCTCCAATTTTACTTGGAGCTTGGTAATTTTTCTTAGGTGACTGTTCAAAGGGTTTAGATCCCAACTTAATTCACTTTAAGGTTTATTTTAATTTCATAGGTAATTAGAGGTACTTTTCTTCATGTTAAAGATACCTGATGTTGCAGAATGATAACAAAATCCCCAACACCCAGTTGGGACATAAATGGGACATATTAAAACATCCCCCAACATTCATTTTGTGTCCCTCTAGATTAACCAGTTGGCTAGTAAGCGCTGAGCCAAATTCTGCCTCAGTGACTCATATGCAGCCAGTCTCCCCCCGACCTTAATGACAGTTCTGTGCCTACGTCTAAGGGCAAAATTTGACCCATTTTTTCCCAGGGTGGTAATGGGCTCAGATGCATCTTCCTTCTCCTATTTTGCTCTGCTGATGGATGAGTGCAGTGCACCAGCACAAACAATCGTGGTATAGATCCTAAACATAAATGCGATGTTAATTTCAAGGTCTATTAGCAGCACCACGAAAAAAAATAAATGTTTGACAGGACAAAATCTGCAGGGGAAAAGAAAACATTATTCTCAAGCTTCAGGGAGGTTATTATTACAAACAATGGAGAATCGATAAATTATATTTAACACTATTAAAGGCAGTTGACAGTGTTCCTTTGAGTGAGCACACCGAGGTCCCGAACACCGTGTGACTGCTGCCCGAGCGCCCAGAGCTTTCTAACTCACCACCGGGTCACGCTGGGAACACTGCACAGCGTTTGTGCAAGGGCTGTGGGAAGTGCCCTGTGCCGAGCACACAAACACACACTCACACTCACACTCACACACACACAAACTCACACTCACACACACACTCACTCTCACACACACACACACACACACACTCACTCACACTCACACACTCACACACTCACACACAGACATGCACACTCACACACTCACACACACACACAAAAACACGCACACACTCACACTCACACTCACACACACACACACACTTACACACAAACACATACACACACTCACACACAGAAACACACACTCAGACACACATATACACACACATACACACACACAAAAACACACACACGCTCACACACGCTCACACACACAAAAAACCCACACACACACTCACACACACACACACTCACATACACACAAACATACACATACACACACACACTCTCACACACACTCACGCACTCACACAAACACTCACACACACAAAAACACACATATGCACACACACTCACACACACAAACATACACATACACATACACACACACTCTCACGCACTCACACACACACACACTCACACACACAAAAACACACACACACACTCACACACAAAACACACACACAAACATACACATACACACACACACTCTCACACACTCTCACACACTCACACACACACACTCACACACACAAAAACACACATACGCACACACACACACACACACACAAACATACACATACACACACTTACACACACTCTCACACACACTCACGCACTCACACTCACACACACTCACACACACAAAAACACACATACGCATACACACACACACACACACACATACACATACACACACACACTCACACACACTCACGCACTCACACTCACACACACACACACAAAAACACACACACACTCACACACAAAACACACACACACAAACATACACATACACACACACACTCACACACAAACATACACACACTCTCACACACACAAAAACACACACACACAAACATACACATACACACACTTACACACACTCTCACACACACTCACGCACTCACACTCACACACACTCACACACACAAAAACACACATACGCATACACACTCACACACACACACACACAAACATACACATACACACACACACTCACACACACTCACGCACTCACACTCACACACACACACACAAAAACACACACACTCACACACAAAACACACACACACAAACATACACATACACACACACTCTCACACACACACACACTCACACACAAACATACACACACTCTCACACACACTCATGCACTCACACTCACACACACAAAAACACACACACACACACACACTCACACACAAAACACACACACACACACACAAACATACACACACACACACACACACACACACACACACACACACATCAATAAACTAAATCACAGCCTGCCCCCCCTGCCCCCCAGCTTGTTATGCTTAATTTCTGAGCTGGTGAAGTGGGCTGCTGCACACTCTCAGGGCTGTTTTTTGTTTCGTTTGAAAGCAAGTGGAAAGGCAAAAGCAAACAGGGTTTTGGCTACGAAAGGATGACCTTCCTTGCAAAGAATTTAAGTTTTTTTAACTTCAGAGGGGAATGAGGCAGGAATGCTGTTTGTATCTGAACACTAACATGGTGAAGGGGAATGGGGGGAGGGAAGCGGCATCTTCCTCCTATCACTTCGGTGCTTTCAAAGATCCCCATTTCCCAGAAGTACTTCTGTAGCAGGATAATATAATTATTAGCAGCTGTTAAAACAAACAACAAACAAAAACAAAAAGCGCAGGCCAGGGCTGGCATGTGTGCAGATGCCTGAGTGCTCTGAGCGCCGCACGGAGCGCTCCGGAGAGGCCCCTTTCCCCACGCACCGCTCGGCTCGGGCGCGGTGGGGCCGAGCGCGGCGGCCAGAGGCATTTATTTTCATCCATTCATCTTATGAATGCCCAACACTCCTCCATTTGACGAGTGCAGCGTTGATTCTTTTGCTGCTCGAGCACGCTCTCCCATAAACAAAAGGCAGAAGAGATGACTTATTTCAGATTTAGAGAAACACGGGGAGGGGGGACAAATGAAACAACAGAAGGAGCAAATGCAAAAACTTCCACTCTTTTAAAGAGGAATATGGGGAGAAGCGGAGAGGGGGAGAAAGAGGTTAAATGATGGTTTGCTCCGGTGGCTTTAGAAATCTGACAAGTGGTAGGATTTCTGATCACATCTTTTGTTGTCATGTGGCTCGTTCCTGGGATTGCGGGGGGTGTGGTTTGGGTGGGGGGGATGCAGATCTTTCTCTCTTTCCATTTTTAACAAGAGCCTTCAGGGCCTTAAATTCTGGCTAAAAGTTTATAAACATGATCCTGGGAATCTGTAAAATACAAAAGCGAATGAAAGCATTCCCATGCGAATTGTTTATTAAAATCACATGATTTTTAAGTAGCTCTCATGATTCCTTGGGCCAGTTTCACGATTCTGAAAGCTCAGTGTTGGCGCTATAAATTCTACCTGTTCCCTGGGACTACTTTTTCTGATTAGCTGGCTCTAGGCAGCTACTTGGTCTGCAAATTCCTGTTCGGAATCTTCCATTCATTTATTAACAAGGCAGAGGGGCACAGGTAGAGTGTCAGCCCCATGAATATGAATGACCTGCTTGAGTGATCCGGGTGGCAGGCACCAAAGCAGCGACTCACAGCAATTTAAAACATGACTGCCTCCAAGAGTGCGCACCCTCCCTCCCTCCCTCCCTGCTTCGAGGATCCCATGCCGGAACAGCGATGCGGTGTGTCAGTGCAGAGCCGCCCTTTCTTTAAGCTGGGGCTGCAGTGGCTGAGGCACGGACACGGGTTCGGGCTGTGCCGCCGGAGCTCCAGCGGAAGGCAGGCAACATCTGGACCAGGGGCAGGGCGGGCAGGAGGGTTTGAAACCGCTGTAGCAGAATGCACTGGCTCCCATCCCCGAGTCTGCAGCAGCTAAAATGAAATGCAAAATGGCACATATCGCATGCATGTCCCCTTTGTCTGGGAGGGAGAGACTTCTCTCATTAAAGGGGCAGTACGCAAAAGCGGCGAGGTTTCTGACGCTGTTAAGCTTCCTGGTATCTTTCCAGGCTGGATAATAATTGGCAAATGTCGAAGTCTTAAACAAAATTTAGCGGTAGTTAAAAATGTGACTAAACCCCGAAGGTTGGTATTAAACCCAGACAAATCCCTTTAATATACTGGGCCAGACCTGCTGTAAGTATTTATGAAACTTTGCAGCTTGGACCCCTCTCCACTGATAATGACGGTCAGTCTTGTTATCATGGACCTCTTCCTTTGTCCTTCCCTTGCCTGCCAGGCAAAGAAGCTCTGCCGCTTACATTTTCTTCTTGACCCTCCTTGTCCTTTTCTCAAGTGCCTCTTATGCTGGTTAGATAAAAGGTAGCAGTGTTCTAAAATGCTGCCTCTGTAGTTTTGCTATGTAAAATGACATTCATTCTAAAGAGTGGTAAGAAAATAATGATCTCATTAGAAGAGAGTTTAGCTGTGTAGTGGTTCCTCTCTGTAGTGGAGATTAAATAGCAGCTAACTACAAACAATAGTCATTTAAACAAAGAGCCAGCATCAAAGTTATTATCTCTCTTTCTGCCCTTCAAGAACATCATCAGAAATTGATCCTCTCACCACTGCACATTTTCATCAAAGGTTCTGAATTTTAAGCTTGAAACACTAATTGTTTTGTGCATGTGCATGTGTGTGTGTGTCTATGTGTGTTCTAAACTGGTTTCTCAAGTTGGTGTTCTTAACTAATTTTTGGTGACATTTCACTTTTTTTTTGTCATTAACTTTCTTAATTGTTGTTTTTTTTTTCTTTCTTCCTCAGAAAGAATACAAATCCTGTCTCAAAAAAGAGAGGTGAAATGGCAGAAATAAAAGAAATAATAGTGCAAACATTTTTTTCTCTTCTGTGTATAAGGAATACTAGGAGCATGTGGTCATTGCACATTTGGGAAATGTAATAAAACAGGTGGTTCAGAGTTGCAGATGCTGCCCAGACTGTAATCAGAGTAAGAGAAGGATGGGAATGATGAATCTGGGATTTCCAAATTTTTGCCACATCTAGGAGAATGTTAAAGTGGAATTGCAGGACATGAAGCAAGGAAATGAACAGCCACCCTTCTCTCCTGTGACCCAACACCTCCACCTCTTCAGGTGATGGTACATAATTTGTTTCCTTTCTGAAACGAGAGCCTACCTTTCTTGGTTAATGCCTGCTCAGAGCAGAACCTCTGCTCTTTACATTCATGCAGCTTTTGAGCTGTGGAAGGGGAGAGGCATGAGAAGCAAACTATCCAGGAACATGTAATTTAAAACTGGAGCTCTCTGGTTGATGCTCACACTGTTGGAATTGCTGCCATGCAACACCACTGACGGAGGCCCCTCCTGCATTTCAGGGATGGCAACAAGCAAAGGAGTGGTGTGTAATGATGATTATGGTTTTGGTTCATGTATGCATACATGCAGCAAACCCCAAGTTATTTGATTTGTGGTTGTCTCAAATTCAAGCATACATTCTATGTCAGGAAAGAACAGCTTGTGAGAAAATTACCCTCACTGTAGTGCATGAAAATGCTTCATTTTTCTAAACATCTTTGTTCAGTATGAAGAGCCATATGCATGAAGACCCAAAATACAGAGCTGTCACTGTTTTTTTAAGGGTAGATGTATACAGTCACCTATGTTTACTGTGACCTCCAAATGCCAATTATATTTCTAGGAAATCTGAAAGAAAAATGTCAGGCTTTTTGTTTGAGATTTCCCGTGAAAAGTGAAAACTGAAAATGCAGCAATAGCTTGGTTAAAGCCTCAGTCTAGCTGGGGTTGGTCTGATCTGAATGGATTTCTTTCTGGAACAGTTCTCTTTGCTGTGAAAAACATTGTAAAGTATGTATTTTTCTTTCCTTGAAAGTACATTTTTATTCAAAGAGATTTTTTTATCTTTTAAATGAAAAACATTTTTTCCAAGTCAGCTAGGGGTATAAAAGTGCCCAAATACTAGTGAGTCTGAATTCCTGACCTCTGATCTGGAGAGGTTACTGAATGCATAATATTGAAGAATCGCAAAAAGGGAAGAAGTGTAATAAAAGATAATAGCAGTGACTTCTACTACCCACATCCAGTCGAGAAAGAAGTTATCTAAGGACATTGTAGCACTCACAGAAGCAGCTAAAAAGAAAGCAGGAAGAAAGAGAAAACAAATTATGATTAAATGGCGAAGTTCAAAATGCTGTTTGAGGTAAGCAAGATCCTCTGGAAAATGGAGAGAGAGCAGGAATGAAGCCAAAAGTAAAGAGTGCAAGCTATGATAAGAAAAAAAGAGGATGAAAATTCTGAAGAATGGCAATTACTTGATAATAAGGGTTATTTAAATATGTAAGATACCGTAAGCCCATCTGTCCACAGGATTTCAAGGATGCAAGGAAAGCAATTAAGGGGAACAGGGTTCTTCCAGAGAGTTTTGACAACTCCTTTGATTGCCAGCAGGGTAGATGGTACAGAGGAATGCAGTGAATTTGTGGAAGAGTCAAATTAGTTTCACATTGGTGCTGTGCAAAATGCACAAAAGCATTGCCCTGCAATGCCAGGCCATCTGTGTGACCTACCTGGGGTTGTGGCTGGAAACACTTCTTCCAGAGCTGGTGACAACCCACAGGATGGGGACTTGTGTAGATGGGCTGAATCCGTGGGAGCTGCCTCTGCTATTTCCGAAGGTTTTTTTCATGCTGTTACAAGTCTCTGGTTGTTCAGCTCTGCTGCTTGCTCTGCCTCTCTGGGGAGCAAAGCAGTCAGGACAGCACTGCCTAATGAACGGAGCACAGCAGCAGGAGGTCTTCCACCCTGGTTTATTCATTGTGGCCCCAGGTTTTACTTAGCAAAACTCCTTCACTCACAAAACAAGTTTAATGCTGTCTCTGATACAGTATGGCTACTGTACCTTGACTTTCAATTACATTAAATCCTATTATAATCACTTTCTTTATAACAAATCCTCTTTAACACCTGAAAAGCTCAGTTCCCATGGGTGCAGTGCTGTGTTCTTGAAATAAAAAACAGTGGAATTCTAATGGAAATGCATTAACTGGGAGAATACTTTGAAAATGTGCCTGGCATGAAAGGCCTTCAGCACGCAGCTTACATTCAAATAGCAGAGGAGAAAAAAATTTCCAGAGCCAAGCACTTGTACACCAGCTGCCTTAAGATAGAGTGTCTGAATCACTGTGTTATCACAGTAAAACATCTTGTATGGAAAATCATCACTATCCAAAGACAGGTCAAGTACAGGTTATCTAAGTACTGTTATTATAGAACTGAATGTTTTCCATCAAAACAGGAGCAAGAATTTGAAGAGATTTACGGTGATGGCCAAGAGGCTCAGTGGTATAGTTGATAAACCATGGAGCTTCTTTGTGATTCTTTTATTTGTTGTTGCTGCTGTTTTTTTTCTGGCTGGCAGAAGGGCACCAAAAGTAGTATGCCACTATTTGTTAACAATTCTTTTCATGGTTCTACCCTTCCTGGAAAAATAAAAAGATTTTGTGCATGATTCACATGTTGTTTGTTTTATCTTGTATAAAAATTACCATCCTGTTTTCTATTAAAATGAGAAATAATGACTCATGTCGCTTCATTGGGGGAGATAGAGAGAGGGGGAGAATATTTCTAATACAGATGCAAATCTGGTACCTCATCCAAACAACTGGGTCTTTCTCAATGCACTTTACATACAGCTTGAAAAGGAAATGCTCACTCAGAGGTTCTAGGAAATAGCAGGTAAAATGAATGACGTGAATAATTCATGTCTTTAGGGTACCATACACATCTTGGTCTGTTTTCCATGATAGTTGGGTTTGCTGAGGGAACCTGAAAGCCTGAGCTACACCTTTATGCTTAGAAACTACCTGTGGAGTTCTTTAACACACTGGCCAAACACTGAAGAATAGTGTATGCAACACTTTTGCATACAGTTTTTAGCAGTAGAAAAATCCTCAGCCCTGTTCTTATCCTGAGTACTGGTTCATGCCTTTGCTTTCTTGGCCCTACCTCTAAGTGGGGAATACACTGCAAACACAGTTTGTAGTAAATGCTTTCTTGTGTAGATCTTAAATGTGAAATAATTTAACTTGCATTTTAACTTACATGACCCCTCTTGGTACATACATACCTTCTTTAAATGTCACCAGATTTGATTGCATTTCAACCAAATTTCTGGCAGTGGTGCTGGTAAACGCCATGCTGAGCTGGGAGGACTACTCAGATGTCCTTCTTGACCTCATCAGCAACAAAAAAAAAAGAAATAGTGATCACAGTTTTCCAGTGTAGCCAACTGCCTTCTGACCTAGAGCTCTGTTTTAGTGATAGTGGGGCCCCATATCAGCTTATGGTGACTGTGAACCTGCACCCTGAGGAGTCTGTCATTAAGTATGTGCACACATTTCTCCTTGGTTTTCAAGCTAAGGACACAACAGTGTATGCAGGCATGTTCTGCTGCTAGGATATGGCAAAATGTGATGGCTTTATTGAATGGTGAATGTGCACTGACATAAGGCAATACTCTCTTTCAAAGAGAAAAAACCCATTATTTTTTTTCTGTGTAGGAACCTTTTTATAGATTATTGTGTGTATAATTCTGCGGAAGTAGCATACTTCTTCTTGCAAAGTGGAGCTAAAAAATTGTCTGAATTTTGTGGAAAGGTTATATAACTGTACTCTTTCTTTAAATAGTACTTTTTATTCATACTGCTTACTTTCTCATCAGTAGGAAAAAATATTTTCCTAGCACAAAAGGTAATTTCCAAAGGACTGTAATTAGTTCATGAAAACTGCCTTTTGTCATATCTCCTCAGTTGAAATGGAAAAAAAGATGGACCTTTTTCTTTGTTAAAACAAAAACATAGCATATGAGGTAAGGGAGCCTAAAGGAATCATATAACAATTTGTGTCTTAGGTCTACAGAAAATGATATTGCAGCAGTACTGTAGATTCATGACTTCTCACTTTGATTGCCAACTTTTGGAAAACCTAGAAGTGGTAACTGTCATCTATTTCTTTGCTCATCTCTCCTGAGAGAGAGCCTGGAGCCTTATGAAAAAGAGATATAGTTCAAGTGCTAATGGGGAGATAAGAAGGAAGCTATAAAAGCCTTAATACTGCAAGGTGACTCTAGCACAGTCACATACACTTTTGATCTCTGAGAATCACCTGTGTTCACCACTGTTTTTTGGTCCCAAACAGGAGAGAAGGGGTACTAACATAAGGAAAAAGACTGACAGAGATTTAGGTAAAATGAAAGGAAAGACATGAGGACATAAGAAAAAAGGAAAGGCAAATATTGATGGCAGTCAATAATAAAGAATGGCTCCTAAAAAGATATTCTGTCAGAAATAATATTTTTAAAAAATGTAAGAATTTCATTTTGGGTGATGTTTTTAACACTGTGTTAAAAGGTCATAAATTTTAGCAATAGTCAAAGATAAGAAGAAAATAAAAAAATTATGGAAAGAAGAGGAACTAGAATCTTCTCACCCTCTCATCTTTCTTCTATGTTCTTATTTTGAACCACTGCCAATAAGTGATTTATTTTTTAATAATAAACAGATGATGCAACCATTTCTGCTGTATCCCCTAGATTATGGTCATGGATGAAGAAAGGAGAAATATCTTCTGAACAAAGGTTCTTATTTACATAAAGATATAGCTAATCCTAAAATCATAAAAAATGATACTCTAAATAAATTTGGGGCCTATAAATAGAAGTCAATTTTAAAGGGCTTACTTAAATAGGCTCAAACCACAAAATAGAAGTTTATTGAAATATGGTTTTAAATAGAAGTTTATTTGAGTAGGCACAAGCCATAAATTTCAAAACCAGATTTAGAAACCCCCAAATTTTAGGAGTGTTTGGAGCTATGGTTTTTGTTTCATCCCATTATAGTGGAGGTTACTTTTCATTTAGATTAGGGTTCATATTTCATATGCATCCAAAATCTGGAGCTTGATTATATGCTCTGCTATTACTAAAACTAAAAAATGAACCTCTTTATTTTTGCCAGTTGTATTCCAATCAGTGATTTTCTTTTGTAGTTCTGTTGTTCTGTAACAACGTTTTTTAACCTGAGGTTTTTCAATAAGCATAAAGACATTGACAATTAAGTTAATGAAATTAGTGAAGGTAGGAAAACTATAAAAAACATTAAAAGATATTACTAAACATGCATCTAAGGAGATTGGGAGTACTATATGGTTTATTACTTGAGGAGCAACGTGGGATACTGTAACTAAAATCTGTTTCATAATTCATATACACAAGAGGATAGACTTAGGGTTGCAAATGGTGTAACTCAGCATAAATTTAATGGAACTATGCCAGTTTATAACAGGAGGTCCTCTGC
The DNA here is from genome assembly GCF_050655825.1 of Lonchura striata. Classification (NCBI taxonomy): domain Eukaryota; kingdom Metazoa; phylum Chordata; class Aves; order Passeriformes; family Estrildidae; genus Lonchura; species Lonchura striata. The sequence continues at coordinate 62,560,262 of NC_140705.1, read as the reverse complement.
ATCTCAGAGGGGTTGACTTTTGCTTCTGAAAAAAAATTATCAGTGCAGTGACAGTATCCCCCACTGCAGCTGGCACAGAGGGGTGAAGTGGCAAAAAGCTGGTGTTACCCTTGATGGGAGCTGGCTCTGACAGCAAGCAGTGGCCATGCTTTGACTAAAAGGTTGTCCCTAAAGGGTTGTTGTGGGGCTAGAGAAGAAGAGATGGGCTTTGATGTTCTCTGAAGTAGGAAAGGTGAGAAAGATGATGCTAGATAAGCATGTTGCCAAAGCTGCAGCACCCCAGCATTGGTCTGCCTGGTTTCTCTGCTGGGAGGATGGGCACAGGGAAAAGCATTCCTGTAAGGAGGGCAAGGTAAATACAGCAGTAAATGGCAAAGCGATGTGTGACTGAAGCTTTTTGATAGGGCTCCTGGCTAAATCTGATGAGTCATTATGCTTTGGGGAAGCAGAACAGCCTGTGTGAAATACAGGATCATGTCACAGGGAGCTGCATCTTTCCTGCTGCCAAACAGGCTGCTACTGTGGCAGGTAAAGAGATGCCTCTTAAGAAATGACACCAGGTTGCTTGACACATCTGCTCTTTGGACTCAGTTCTGGTTTGCAGCAACAAAGTAAGCTACAGGGTCCTTAAGTGAAAGCCTGACTGTGGTGAAGCCCATGAGTTTTTTGTTATCACCTGCAGTGTAGCAGAGACTTTAGCCTTATGCCAAATCGGATCTGAAAAAGTAATGTAAAAAAAAAAAAAAAAAAGTGTAGGTCCTCTGAGACGGGAAGTGCTTAAAATTCCTGTACTAAGATTACGCTATTCTGCCCTTTGAATACTTTGCTTACACCTTTGTAGGTGGCCTGACTCCACATAAGAACTGGAAATTAGAGTGGAGGGCAGTCAGTGTTAGCAGGTATTTGTTGATTATAACTAAATAAACTAAGGGAAATACAGAAAAATGTCTTAATTGGTCTCAAATTACATGGCCATCCTTACTGGATTTCTCATAGGCTCCTTGAAATTTTACTTGTGTACTTCAGTATTTAGCCCTGTCTGCCTTCCGGTCAAAATGAGTAAAAAGATATTTTGCTTACCATTCCATTAATTCTTTAACACCTGCTCAAATGCATAATTCTCCAGGCTGTAGCATGCTCAGAGATGAGAGCCTGCAGGATAAATACTAGCAAATACACTAGAAATAATGCAGTATCCCTGTGGAAGCAGAATTAAGTAGTTGATTTTGGCTGGGTGTATGGTGAGGCTGTTAGGAAGAAAAAAAGAAGGAAAAAAAAGGGGAATTGCTGAACTGTGATACAGTATTTTAGAAATTTTATATACCTTCTTGTGTAGCTCCTGTAGGGCTGCTGGAGACCTGAAGGAAGCTCAGTTCGATTAATACAAGACAGCCAAACCTTTTCAAATAGCAGATAGCCTCTGAGTTTCAGAAATGTATCTTATGCTTTTGGCAAAGGTTGATGAGTCATATATATTCCTTGTGTGTTCAACATGAGGATCAGGCTCAAATTAACCCCATTCTGAGGCAGAAGGTAGGCAACTTGACACTGTGATCCATTATGCTAAAGAGAAATGTTTCTGTCTAAACCCAGAGGTAAACTGCACAGACAAGGAGTCATTGAAATGAATTATGTGGCCAATCTTGTTAGGCCTAGGTCAGAAGCAGAGATATCTCTCTATTTCTGTTCCTCCACCTCCTAAGTACATTTAGCCTTTACACTATTAGACTTCCCTGGGCCCTTTTTTAAAATGTCACCTGCTCCACAGATTCCAGCATTTTGTATTTTTAGATGCTGGGGTCAGGATGAGTGCAAAAATAATGACATTTCTGCCCTTACAAGTAATTCCTTCATTTTATTGCTTGTAGGAATGAGCCATAATACAGAGTGAAAGAAAACTGCTTAACCATTTTAACCTTTCACAGTCTGAGAGAGAAATTACAAAGGAAAGAAGCCTCTTCCTAACCCAGTAACCTTCCTTGTACCTACCACCATCATGAAGAAGTCCCTTCCTGGTGTGCTTTTGAAGCTTCTTGCATGGTGGACAATGGGGGAGTGTATTGTAAGGCATTTTGTCCCTCTAACTGTTATGGAAAGCAGAAAGCCAGCTGATCTGATACTCTCATTTCTCCAATCACATTTTTTTTTTTTTTAATTTCATTTAGCACTTACTATTTTTTCCCTTCAGAGCAAGGTCAAATGCTTGTTCTAGGCTCTCTGTCTTTGGATTAAGATCCTTTTCTCCCCCTCTGCCCCCTTTAATGTACAAGGCTATATCACTGCTCCTGAGCAAGGAAGTGAAGCTGTTTTATGTGGAATCGATTATCACTGGCAGACCTCAACACCCCATTTTCAAATGGGAAGATATGGCTTAATTTTTTTTTCTTCCAAGACAAGTCTGGCTGCTGAGTCCAGAGTAATTCCAATTTTATGTGGGGGGGATATTTTCTCAAATGAATATCAACTTTCAAAACATAAATAAAAAACCCCTTGCCAACAAATTTATCACTTTTGAACTAGAGTGTCCATTAAATGAGACCTGGCCGTAAGTGTGAAAAGAGCTTGTTCTCAATGTCTCCATATTTTAAGGTTTGGACCAGTAATTCTGGTCTTCAGTGCTTAATTGTCTCAAAATGGGGTTTTCTGTTCCTGCCTTTAACCAGCTGAGATTGCTTCAAAATACAAAGAGCAAGACTATCAAAGGAAAAAGACAACCTTACAGAGGTATTCTCAGAAACAGTGTATTAAACTGAGTCTTCTGGGAATATGTTTTAAAAAAGGATCTGATTTACCATAAGGCTGCCTTGCAGTGGTTAGCCTGGTGTAGTTTTCCTCAGGGGAATACATTCAAGTGAGGTGGAGAGGTAAAGAAAAGCATGTGTTTTTTATTAAGAACTTTTAGCCCTTTACCATTTCTGTAAGGAAACACCACCACAGCTGATAACTGAGCAAAGGAAAGATCGTATTTTAAGTGAATTCCTATGCAATCAGTGATGATTTTTTCATGCCTTTTCATCACTTTTATTAGTATTTTAAACGAGTAATAAAGAATACATAGCTATTAAACCCATGAAACCCTCCACAAACCCTCTTGTGCAAAAAAGAAAGAAAAACAATCTAAACCATTCATTATAATTTCAACGTTTGTCAAAAACTTGATTTAAAAATAGAAAGGAAGGAGAAATTACGTGTTGATCTATATTTAGTGTAATCAGGCTTTTGAATGAAGTTTTGAGGCCCATATTTTCATAATTGTGTGTGTGCAACTGATTGGAATTTTATGGCAGGCGAGCTTTCCTTGAGGGAGGGAGATAGATTACTGAGTCAATATTTGAGGGCTCTTTTGTTTTGCTTTGTTTTAATGTTATTGGAAAGTCTGGGTGGCAGCCATGATAAGTGCTTTACAGCTCACAGATTATTAAAAAAAAAAAAAAAGAACTAATTATTAAAAATAAAAAAAGAAAAAAGCAATCAATTGCTTGCACATGGCCAGTACAGAGGAGCAGTGGTTTAAAATATTTGTTGTGTGTGCTTTACGTCCATGGAAATACCATATGAGACTGTACTGATGATCAGGATAATTTATTTGAGAAGAGACTTCTGGATCAAGTTAATTTGTATTAGAAATTCAGACCTCATTTGAATGCTACCTGTGAGGCCTTTAATGAAATGAAGAGGCAGGGGAAGAAGGGTGTTGTGCTGTCTGCTAAATATTAACAAACAACAAAGTAGAAAGTTTTGCTTAAGACAAAAGCTTTTAAAGTATACTTCTCTTGTGATAAAAACATCCTTGGTATCTCAACAGCTTTGAGTAATTCTTAAGAATCTATTGAAAAAAAAAAGTATCTTTATATCATTATGCACTTCTATCCATGTATAGGTAGGTTTATTCCAGCAGATGCAGGTGACCCTTAGACCACTACTGCCTACGTACAATATTTTCAGAATTCTGGGAAACACATTAAGAAGTTACACTTCTGGAAACAATACTCCTCTGTCAAATCTCATAAAGCAATACAAACCAGAGAGATTCCATAAACTTTGCAGGTTTTGTACAGCCATGTTTCTTGAAAAAAGCAACTCCCCTGTTGCCCTTGGCTCCAAGTAAGCTTTTTGACTTGTCTTTTGCCATGCACTTGGAATATAATGAATCCTTCAGTTTAATGAGATATTGTCAATTAAAGAAGCTGAGAGACCAGATTTTATTATTTTTATTGCTTCTAAAATGCTTTACAGAACCAAACATTTATTAAATTATATAGGTGCACATGTGTGCCCACAAATACACACATACACATATGCAGATGTAGTCCTAAATGGAGAGCATTTTATCTCCTAAAATTTTAAGTATTTTTAAAATAGACATAAAATGGAACCACCTACCATTTGAAAAACTTGACTTCAAATGCTGTGTTTCATTTTTTTGGTGTTTCCAACCCTCTGCATTTCCCAGGGTGGAGTTGTATAATCTCACTAAAGAAAACATAAAAGACACACAAACTTCATAAGTATGAAGTAACCTAAATCAATAAGTGCTTTAAGAAAAGTACCCAACAAGTAGCCTTGTTGTTTCTTTATCCTCTTATACAAAATAATTTTTTGCTAGACTGAACTCTGTATAATTTGTGTTAAAAGAAATGGTAGAGTCATAATTTCTGATTTATTCTCATGTTAGTTTAGGCTATTCATAATAATAATATTAACACTAACTCTTTTCTGCATCCTTAATTGAGGGTTTATAGAAAATAAGGAAATAAAGAAAAAAAGAAGAAAAAATGCTAGGTATATATTTTCCTAATTTTAAAGTTGGGAAGCAGAGACAAGAGTAGAGAAAAGTGATTTTCTCAGTGTCACCCATGAAGCCAGTGGCAGAAAGGGGAACAAAATCCAGATTTGCCAACAACCAATATGATGTGGTATCTCCTTTCTCCCTTGTCATGGGTGATATCACACATGCTCTTCCTCAGGCTACTTGTCTACCAAGCAAGCACAAGAATGATTTTTCTCTTGTTTATTATCACTCAATCTATTTTCTCCCCTGAAACTATGCAGAAGAGACCCATGCTAAATTCCACATCTCAGAATCAGACATTTTTGCAGGAGCTGTGTTACCACCTTTTTTTTTTTATTTTTACAATGAGACTATAGCCTTCATTCTTCCATTCCTCATAAAACTGACAAAATAATTTCTATCAGAATTTCTTTTTAAGAATCACCTCAGGCACAAAATAATAATGAAAAATTGAAAATAGCCATTAAGACTGAACGTTTGGAGAAATCATATCTATGGCACTGATGTCTTAAGTGCAACATATTTGGTTTTGGAGGCCGCTTAGAAGGCAGCCATATTAATGGCCATGAGCAGTTTGGGACAGCCTGCAATATTCCCAGCAGCCTATGTCCAAGGTGTGGCTGGCTGAGTTTTGCCCTCCAATAACAGAATGCTTCTTCTGGACTTATTTATTGATAGCTGCCCTGCATCTCATGGTTAAGGACTCAGATGTATTAAAAACTGAAAATATATTGGTGGATCACACTTTTATTTCAGTGAGGCAGGTAGCAGATCACTTGAGAATTAGGCTGAGTTAGTAACAGCTACCATTAAACCAGACTTTTGGAGGTAATAATGATCTAGCAATAAAGTGCTGACTGTAATAAAAAACAAAAAAAAACCCCAAAAAAACCCCAAACAAGTAAAAAACTCAATGTCTCTTACATCTTTCAAAGGTCCATGTGATTTTCTTTGTCAGAGGTCTATGAAGTTGAGCAGATACATCATGACATCTTTGCAGCAAGCTTTGGTTTATTCCAGGGAAAGATGGAACGGGAATTTTGGAATCAAAGATGTTTTGCCTGTATAGTGGAAGAGCTTGCTTTCTCCTCTTCAGCTTTTTGAGGTGACTGGAAGAGTGAGAAGGTTACAAACACTTCACCTGAGTTTCTCTGGCTGTGGAGCAGCAGCAGGCGGAGCTGGACTTGGTGTCTTGTATCTTCATGTTTTTTTGTTTAATTCAGAGGAAATTCAGCTCCAGTGGTATCATCACCTGGCTTAGTGATGACTTTGCAGTCCTCTGACTTGTTACATTAGGATAAAATTCACTGCCCTTACAGCCATATCCTGCCACAGGGTTGCATGCTACTGACTTCAATGGGAATTCTGTATATGAAACAATGACTGGAAATGCCTGCAGAATTGCATACAGTGACATTATATCCCATGAAAGCAGCAAAGAACAATAGCCAAAATTCTTCCTAGGCAATAAAATTATGTCTGGTTTCTTTACTTTTTCTCCTCTTCCCATCCTGGGATGCTTCCATAGCATGAGATGCAAATTTTGGGGCTGTTAATTTCTAACATCCCTTTGCACTGAACAAAATCTTAAAAATATACCACAACTTAACAATTCTATTGACAAAATATCCAGTGAAGAAGCATGTCATTAAAAAATAGGCACAACTGACATTTGGTCTTGTAATCTTTTTTATTCTAAAAAAGGAAATTAAAGAATTTTCTTTTGCTAAAATTAAACAATGAGCCCTAACAACAGGAATGATACTGGCCTTGATCCAAAACCCTCTGAAGTTAATGCAGAAGTTTGCATTGATTCTAGCAGGCTTTGGATCAGACCAATTTTGAATTAAAGACAAAATATTAGCTTTGTTACAGAAATGTATTTGTCCTCATTTGCTTGGCATCCCATACTTGCTGTTCACATAGTGTACATATTTTAACCTGTTTAATCTTCTTCAGGTGTGACACAATTTGAATTAAAAGAAACAGCTGAACCTCCACACATAGCACATGTGAATATTAGTCTAAGAATAAACAAAATTAATGCTTCCTTAGAGGTGTCTTAGCTATATGAAAATACTATTTTTCTTGTTCTGCAGAGGAAATTTTTCCCCCTCTGCAAGTACCTGGGCAGGGATTTCCCCTCAAAAGATCTTGTAGGATTGAGAAGTGTCTTCCTCTGAATGCCCCCCTTTTCTCCCACATGCTCTCAAGTCCTTATTTGGGGAACCAGGGTTTTCTTAGCCATTTTCTTCCCAAGTTGTCAATGACAAACAGGATTCCTAAGAGTGGTGTATTGCTCACAAATGTGTCAGCAAACTGCTCATTTAGAGACCAGAATTTTTTCATTAATATGCTCAATTATTTGGGAAGGGTTTTCAAAATATTTGTTCCCTTTACTATGAGTGTGGCACTGCAAGATGAGTTTCCTCCACATAAGTTGGGATCAAATAACCCCACCCAGATAAACCAATAGCAAATATGACTCAAACAGCCAAAACAGGTTTTCCTCTCTCACAGGAAAAAGCATCCATATTTTAAGTTTGCACTGGATCCTATCAGATAATGTTAGACCTTATAATCTGATGCAGTACTTACAATACCCATAAATCACCCAATCTGACATAAATGCAGAGAATATTAATTATTTTCTTTGAGCAGAATGCAATCATGCCTTCATACTGCCTTAAAACCAGTGAGGAGTCATATCCAATAACTATCCCAATTATCTCTCAGCACAATGTTTTCCACCTGCAAGGAATGATTATGTGTCAGTAATGATGATAAAGTCCTTAAAGAGATGTTGATGCCTCATGGAAAAATTTGAAAGACATATTGTTCAGAGAGAATTCTGCTTACAGACTGCATCACATATATCTGATGTATTTCTTTTCCCTATTTTTTATTACTAAGGACATATGCATAAAGAGATATTGTGTGGAAGGGAAATAATCATTATACAGCTAAAGTAGAAACTGACAATCATGTGTATTCTATTCTTGTTTTGACAGAGACTTCACAATGACCTTGGGGAAGTTTTGTAACTGTTCTGTGTCCTACTCCAATGTGAAGTGGAGACAGTACCTGTATGAGGCTGAGTGTCAATTCATGGCAAGGTGTTCCATACTGGTGAATGGAATGTTCCAGGAAAGGGTTAGAGCATGTTCTTACCATCTATACCACAAGTTGTAGTTCTCTTTCTATTGAGCCTAAATGCAAAAATGAACATCTGTTTTAGGTGCCATAATAGAAGCTGTACTGAAAAAGTTGCAATTTAAGTAGTAAAAATCAAGGAAATAAGGGACAGAGAAGACACTGACGTTGAGAGGGGACAGTCTCTTATTAAAGTTACAATAGTTTTATATATCAAAATATGGAAAAGAATGTATATTTAATGTATTGGTTGTTATCTCTACATGGGCAGATAGAAATAGAGCTGTCCTGAACCCAGTGAAACTCCACCCTGCCAGAGATGTTTGATAATTTCATTAGTTGGAGCCTGGTGTGAGCGTGGCTGGATGGCTTTTAGACAAGAGCTATCAGAGGAGCTTTGGTCTCTCTGTGTGAGCAACTCTGGGTCTCTCAGCAAAAAAATGTTTGCTAAACCACAGCCCCTCTGACTGCAGGAGGTAGTGAATGTGCTTACATTGCAGAATTCAACTGATTTGCAGACCTCACCAACATTCACTCAAAATCTGCTTTCCTAGCAGCACCATTCTGAATGTGCTTTAATGAGCTGTACCTCCTGCAAAACAAGCTGAGTACCAAAAACATATTGCTTCCACTTCCCTCCCTCTTTTCTTTCCTCTGTTTCTCTCTCTCTCTCTCTCTCTCTCTCTCTCTCTCTCCCCTGGAAATCTTTGTAGAGACTCTCACCTTGTTATTTAAGGGTTTTCCAAAATATAGGCTCCAAATTTCAGGGCTCTCTTTGCCTCTTTCTTTCTTTAAAGCAACATGAACATCTTTGTACTAAGTATCAGTTTTCATAATGACCAAATGCTAATATCCACAAACAAAATTTTCAGAAGTCAGACTCCTATATAAAAAAGTTTTACCTCCTGCAGCTCCCAGTAACTTTAGCAGGATTAGCACTGACTGACATTTCTATACAGAAAATAACCTCTCTACACAGCTCTTTCTTTGAGTTTGCAGGACCTGTTGTGGGCAGCCAGGAGGAAAGTTATAGTTCTTTGCAGGGTCCCTTCAGCTTGTTACCATGCGACTGACAGTCCAAAAAATGAACTACAAAGGTTTACATGATCACCTGGACTTTTAATTGCATCCCTGTACTGAATTTTTGAATCTATCTCTTTTTTAAAAATTGACAGGGCTTCTTGATCTGGCTGTCATCATGCAAAGTGTATTGTTAAATGGTTTTAATAACTTCCTGCATGTGCAGCAAGTAGTATCTAGCATATGTTAAGGGACATATGTCAGTCATAATTGACTTACACTTAGGTTTAATTTCTTTTGTGGGTTTAAATCAGATCCTTTATGCTACTTGAATTTATTTTTGTGGTTACATTTTAATAGTTTTTTTGTTAAACCTTCCAGAACAATGTCCTTTCCTGGCAGGTGATACATCGAAAGCACAAGTGTCAGAGAGGGAAGGACCTACCATTGAAAAGCATGAAAATATAAATGACAGATTGTTCACTTGACTTGCACATTCAAAAATATCTATTTTGTCCTTACCAAAGTGAAATGGCTGCTTTGACATAATTGTGGTCTCTTGTATGATATTATTTCATAGTGTTGAAGCCATTATAATTCTAGTTCAGATGCACACATTTTTTAAAAAGAATTATTAAAGAAGGTAATTTTAAATACTTGGGAACTGACATTTTTATGTTAATAATGTTGGTTTTAATTTCTAAAAAAATTTAAAAATATATCACTATAGGGAACTTTTGGATTTAGTAAATCTGCTAGCTACAAAATTCCTTTTTATAGAATTAAACTTTGTAATCCAACTCTAGCAAACTAGCTATTTTCCAGAGGATGTTAGCATTCATGAGATGTATTGGATTTACAATTCTAGAACATCTGTTTGCTCAAAGAAAGCATTAGTGTAAGCAATAAAGAGGTATTCATATTGCTTTGCTAATATTTTGGCCTCAGTTTGAAGCAACTATTTAGTTTCAATTTGCTCATGTCCACTGTCTTCTTAAACTCTCAGATGCAATTAATTGTTCTTTTCATTATTTACAATCTTCATACCTGTTCATTAGGAGTTGTAGGGAATCACAATCAAATTTATGTTTGGTCATTCTTTTAGAGCAACAAAGAGCAGCAATGCAATTTCATCCACGGCAAAAACATTTCCTGTCTGTTAACCCTATTTTATTATCAATCCCTTTTTGCACAGCATCATGTGTTTTTTCTCAAAGCCTATATAAATATCTAATACAAATTTTCAAGTAATGTGAAAATGTTAGAAGGGCTATTAAAAATGTTGGGAATAATATTTGAAGAAATTGAAACTGTTTTTTCCAACTTCCTGGTATCATCATAGTGCCTATTTTTTTCCTCTCCTGTTAGAAACTATTGAAAAGGCATAGCTCATTACAAATGTTATCACCAAGAAACAGAGATTTTAACACTTTACAGGAGAATCACAAATCAGAAGTTTAAATGTGAATGTGGTATCACAGTAATGATAAAACTCCAGAAGTTTGAACTGAGAAAACTGCTAGGATTGCTCTAGTTTCAATGAGCAGAGAAACTGCAAGCATTGTTCCAAAACATGTTGAACAAATGCTGGAGGAAGGAGGTCCCACACCAATCTGGGAAAGCACTCAAATGTTTATCTTCAGGACATCAAAACTCTTGACCTGAGTATTTTCTGTAAGAAAATAAGTGATGAAGTTTTCATTGCTCAATAGTATTGGAAGAAATCAGAAAAACTTTTAAACCTTAAAAATGAGTAAACTCTGAGTGAAGGGTACTTTAATTTTACATTATCTTGGTCAGAATCTGAAAGATGCAGTACATTAATGTCTGATTGTGGAAATAGGCAAAAGTGAAGAGAAATATGATTTGTCCTACATTTGAATAAGTCTCAGAAATGGGGAGGAAAAGTTGCCAACATCATTTTATGTTATATATGTTGATGTATGCCAGAGAAGCTGCCTGTCCGGCAGTGCACAATCCAAATAAAAACAAGGACAATGGGTGTATTCAGAAAGATGAAGTAAAAGAAGACAAGAAAGGAATTAAATACCTTCTATTGCAGCAACAGAGAAGATGCTGCTGAAAAGATAGAAGAAAGAAATTAGAATTTGGCAGAATCAGTTGATTGGGATGTTCCATGTGTATAGACAAAAACTGATGTGTGTAGAGAAGAAATCTATGTAGGAAACGCTACTTAGGAGCTGTGGAACACAGGATTGGGATATCTAGAGAAAGGTGCATAACATGGATGTTCCTTAGCATACACTGGAAAAAAAAATTGATATTTGGGATTAGAAAGAAGGATACATATCAAAGGTGATATAAAGCTAAATAAGGAGCACATTAAAAGGTAGAAAAGGAAGGCTGTTCTGGTTTGAGTCAAGCAGACTGCTATGGTGGGAGGCTCTGCTCTTTGCTTTCGGCCTCAGGAGTGATACACTCCTCTCTTCTTACACATTAGATAAAGCCTGGCTACCCTTCAGACCAGTCTTTTCTTTTAGGTCAGTTTTTAGCTTGCTTTCTAAGTAAATACTTTGCTAGCAACAGCCTAAGCTGGGTCTGAGAATTGGATCCAGCACATATAGCTGTTTTGAGATTTCTACTGTAGAAAAGAGTAATAATAATAACAATAATAATAATAATAACAATAATAAAACCCAAATGCCACCAAACTAAGCAGCATGATAACCTTTACTCTAAATTAGCTTCATATTGTGGCCATAGGCAAAATGTTGAAATTTAGATTCTGCTATTTTTATATGTCAGACATTAATTCAGATAAAATACACTTCATACATATTTAAGATATCAAAATCATAAACTCACCATGAAACAGTGAACAAGTTTCACTACCTTAGAAATATCCTGACTGACAGGATTTAATCAAAATATAAATTTTACTCTGTGTGCTTTAATTGTTACTGTAAACTTATGGCATTAATGTATCGAGAACACTGTGTACTGCATTTTCCATGCTACACATGCACTTATGTAACTTAGGTATGGGATTCTTGTATGTCTTCTGAAGTCATGGAAGAAATTGTAAGCTAATAATATATTTTCTCTTAAGCAGAACCATTCAAAATCTTGGGAAAATGGTGTGATGACTTATAACTGACTGTCTTTTTTTTGAAATAAAGCAATGACACTAATTCATCAATAAAGCTAGCAGTCAAGTATGTTGCAGAAAGAATGTCCTAAAGACTGCGATGTTTCTATCTGCTCAGAATTTGCACCACAGAATATATGCTACTGCAGAAAAGTTTGTGTATATGGTGGGTTGAAAACAAATTTCTGATGTCTGAAACTGCAGCTGTGACCTGGGATCTTGGCTTAAGTAAAGCCCATTCAAAACATGGAACCTATCTTAGAGTTAGATTCTGGAGATTCAGAACTCAGTCTACAGAAATAGAAAAGGAACAGATGGATCTGTGCTCTAAGTGAGTCTTCAGGAAAATACAGCATCAGTTATCACAGAGGATACTATGGGGTCACTGATTACCTCAAGTTTATAAGTGCTGTATCCATAAAGGATATAGATATATTTCTTTTCTCAACGGTTCCTTTACCTGCAACATTTATAGTTCAAAAAACAGTAGAGTGAGGGGTTTTTTTTAGGTGATAAAATAATTCAGTGGGTGCATTTGTATGAGCAGCATGTTTTTCAATCAATTAATTAGCAGTTAATTAGAGGTAGGAAAAGATACAAAGGAAAGGAATGATCAAAAGGAGGAGGGAGGTCAATATAACCAAAAGGGAGCCAGTATGGAAGAATTCTGAGCATCACTAAGCTAGCGTCACTAAGACCACCAGTCCCTGCTTGCTTTATTTACTCACTGACTACTTATTTTATTAAATTTTCCAGTGGCTTCTTCAGATTGAAGAAAAATTGACCATTTTTGTGCCTGTCATGCCTATCTCAGAAACAGCTCACATCCTCAAGCTCTTCTTGGTTTATGCAGACTGAGTTAAATTACTTTTTTAATTGTATTTCAATGAGAACCTTTTCTTTCAAGTCAGTGCTCAACAGTGATTGATGGAAGGATGTAGGGAAACATTGGCTTTTCTCAGGATATACTGTAGATGACCTTATGTCCTATGTCCTTGTTTCATTTGAAAAGAATAATTACTAATCAATAGTGAAGGGTTAGGTGACACAGTAGGTTAATTTACTAGCCTTTTGCCTCTGGAGAGCTGGATTCTGGCTTAGGTCACTTGTAAAATGGGTTTGGTGGTTTCAGCCTTGTCCCTGGTGGATGTCTGGCCATATCACAGAAAACAGGCTTGAATTTGATATGTGTTGGATGCCTGGCAGTTTCTGCTTAGGGAAATCTCAGGGTTCAAGCAGTGGGGAGCCAGGCGTGGGCAGGACGGGCACACGCTGACATCCGCAAGAGGAAACGCAGCCCTGCGCTGCAGCCTGCCTGACGCGGGCACCCGACCCAAACAGCAGAGTTTGGGGCATGACTCCCACTGCAGCCGGGTGCATGCACACTTTTGAAGAACTGAGCTTCTCTTTCTCTCTGTAGCTGCCGAAATCTTACAGGGAATGCCTTTCAGGACATGCCTTTATGAAACCAGGGTCACAGTTACCTTTTTCTCAGAATTACCCATTCAGGAAGTTGCTTTCAGTTTGTGCTTGAGTTCATGATGAGAGTTTTATGAGTAAAAATATCTTATGTGTTTATAAATTGGGAAAATAATATAATTTCAGCCATTTTGTAAAATGCAGCTCCAGATGTTTTATGCTTTGAATGAGCATCTTGACATTATGCAGGAGGTTAACCTGGTTGCTTATGTGATATAAACCCTTATATGATTCTTAGTATAGGACTGCTTTAACTTTAATAGCCTGTTGAAGCTTTATTTTGTTTCCAAAGTGTAACTTTGATTGCAGTCATTAGTATAATTTAGATTTTTAATGCTCATAGCTGGTCTGTCACTGAAGTGTCTGACTTCACTGAGGGTACAGAAGGGGATTTGAGAAATTTGAGTTTGATTTCTGCTTTTTTGCTGTACTCATAGTGGTCCCCTTCTTTTACAAATCTGTCTCATTGAACTGCAGAAGATGGGAAAGGAAGAGTGAACAAGGTTTGGAACTGCAGGCAGAGAAGAGGCCTTTTGTTCAGTACTCACAGTTGCATTTCGAGTAGAACTATAATTTGAGTTTATAAAAACTGTAAAATACATGATGTATTGATGTTTCATTTTGGGCACAGAAAACTAATGGATAATTTTGACAATTTTGGACTTGCTCTCCTTTATTTTCTGCTGTAAGATGGACTCTTAATACTCATTCTTCCCTTCAGGACATTGTGAAGATTGGTGCTTGAGAAGGATTTAGATGTGACTGTGAGTAACCTAATGAGGAATTGGAAGGGATGAATAATTTTATAATCACTGCAGGTTTTGATAGGCATTAAATAAGTTCAAATAACCAATAAAGAAGATGAAATGAAAATTTGAATAATCATCCATTTAGTCTGTGCCAGGGGAAGTCTCATGGGGAGGAAAGTATGTGACCATGAGTGAAGACAATCATGCTACATATACAAAAGAGAATAATAAAGACTGGGTAGACAATCTTAATTCTGGCATTCCCTAATCCCTGTATGAGTAAATGTGGTGTCCTTCTATGTAGCTTTTATGTTGTTTAATAATCTAGGTATGTTGCATGGTAGTTAAGACATGGCTGCTGCTGTGTGTCTAGGCTGAATTGCCAATTGTCATCTGAATTTCCTTGTTATCTCCCCACAGAAACAGCTGACTGTAGCACACAGCAATGCTATCACTGCCTACATCTGCCCTGGTGGGAGCTGCTTGTGTAGACATAATGCCCTGTTCACTGAATTAGTCTTTCCATGGGAATGAGGAGGCAACTTGTAAAATAATTTTTTAAAAGGCTAAATGCCTCAGGCTTCATGGAAATTTTCCAAAGGGACTTCCCCATTGACACCATTTTGATTTGACCCTACTGTTCATTATCTCAGCAATGAAGACTTTTTAAAAAGTAAATTTCTAACACATATTTCTAATCTGTAATATATACTCATTAGGTTTACCATGTCATGCATTATAATTGTGAGTTCTAACTGACTGGTTTAACGATACTTCGCAAAGTAAACTCAACATGTAGGTCATAAGTTCAGAATGAATGAATCCCTGGATGTTTACCAAACACCAAAATTAAATTACATTCTTAATTGTTTTGCAAATACTTTGGCCTAACTAATTAAACAGGAATGACTTTCTGCGTTGCTATAGTGCAAGGAATATTAAAGTCTTTAGGACTCATTTCAAATTAGCAAACTCAACTACTTTCATTGTACACTATGTGGTCAACTAGCACTTCAAAAATAGCAACTCCCGTATCCTCCCGAAACAGACAAACTAAAAAACTAATAATACGTTACAACTTCAGTTATAAGAAATACCTCTTGAGGACAATTATTAGACTGAGCATATTGAAATTTCCACCTACCTTCCCTGAGGCTCTTAGGGAGTCTTCCAGAGTATCCTAATGAGTTCCTAGACTAGGAAGAATATGTGTTAAGAAGTATTTTCTCTTTGTCTTGTTCCCCGATTCCTTACCAAATCAGTGAGACATAGACCTCAGAGTACACAGGTGGGAAGCTGTGTCTGAGGTTGTACTGTGTCTTTGATCTCTTCCAGACGTGGACTTCAGCTTCATGTACTAGTTCCCTATGTTCAAGAAACGTGTTTCTCTCTCAAGGCTAGCAGCTTCTTTGCTCTGGAGTGGTAAGGACAGGGCTGTAAACAGGGATACTCATGTAGGTGAGTATCTACAAAGGTTTCTGATTTGACTGTGCTCTTTGCAGAGTGAGAACAACACGAGCTGTGTATTCTCTGTGATATGTGATGCTGAGCAAGTGGACTGCTCCTCTCAGCTGTGTATAGCCTTTTGGTAGAAGATTGTTTCATATCATGACATGCTGCAAGGGATTGCAATAAACCAAGGAATTATGAAAATTTGGGTTACACAGCAGCTGTGGATAGAAGATGTGGATGTCTTAACCTTATGTATATCCTTCTATCTTCCATAAACCCATGTGTATCCAATGTATTCGTGCAAGAGGATGATATCAAGACATCAAGGATTTTAAGAGTCCTCTGGCTCTTCAATAGAATAATTTTCCACTCCAAGAGCTATCTTTATCCATTTGCTGTTTTCTTCCAAGCCCTTGCTTGGAAGTCAGTGCTGTTGGTGTCTAACAAGACTGTCTGACAAATGTAACCTCTTTTTTGGAGCTGGAGGAGAAAACTATAACTGAGATTGTTTGCATATACTTTGCTACTGGGATAAACATGGCCTCTGTAGGTCAGGATAATACCCTTGAGTCCTGCCTGGGTCATTTACCAACTTATTCTGCAAAGCAAATTAAAAATGCAGAAGATAAGGAAAGAATATATAGTGTTTTGCATTGTTCTCAGAGATAACCATTATTAAAATGTTACCGCTGAACAGCCGTTAAGCTGTACTGGGAAAAAGAAAACTTGTGACCCTTTTGACCTCTCTGCTAGTATTCAGAAGAAGTGGTTGTGTGTAAAGCATCTGATGACATCAACCATCGAAGTAGAAAATGGTTCTTCTACAGATGCCTGAACCAGAAAAAAACCCCTGTATGATAAAACTTCTCAGAAGTTTTAAGGGATTCTGCACTAGTTGGTTAGCTCATGTTCCAGAGAGTGGCTGGGATGTTGATACAGGTAGCTGGACCCATATGTAATGGTTTCTAGTTTTTTAATATGTTTTTCTCTGTTTAAAGGACCTGGTTGAGCACTTACAGGAAGATACATTAAATTCTTAAATTATGACAAAGGCCTAGTTAGTTCAGCAAGCAATCTAGAAAGCAAGCAGCTAGTACATATATTCTAGGTATAAGTGTCTGAATAAGAGGATTTTAAGAAACATGTTCAGCATCTGAAATTCCACCACTAGTTTAGATTTAGGAGGTTTTCTCTAGTAGTGTGATTTTACCTTTACCTTAGAATAGAACTGAACAATCTAAAAAATTGTCTTTCCAGAAAGGCAAAAAATTCCCCCCCAAATCAATTGAGGACAACTTTTGTCTTTCAAAGTAAATTTTTTAAACTCTGTAAGAGCAACAGTTTTTTCTAATTAATGAAGTATTTGTGCAGTCATACATACTTCAGAGGTAATTGTGCTTGAAAGAATGTTTGTGCATGCTGCAACACTCTGGCAAGTGCATCTTCAATATCCTAAATTGGGATGGGCTGCATAAAATTTAAGCTCAAAGCTACCATTTTTGAAATTGTGTGTAAAATAATGGATTTTGCTGTTATGAAATTCTTTGAAGATCAGTGAAACTAATCTCTTAGGAGAGGAACATAGCAACGAAAACAAACAAAAATGTACACAAGATAATAGAGTTTTGAAATGGAAGTAGAGCTTAAGCAACTTTTGTATTTTGAAGGAAGGAAAACAGCCCTTTTCAGAGAAATTATGCCTCTCAACTGATTTTACTTAGAAAATGAAGACGTGTTTATTTGCTGGGTAGATTTTTTCTCATTGAAGAGAATGTATTTTCAGTTTGTGTTGATGATTTTGAATAATCATTTCCTGTTTCTACTAGCAGGTCTCAAACAAAGAGATTACTTGAGTGATAGCTAAAGAAATGCCACATTCAACCTTGCTGAGAATGTTCATAGTAAACAAAACCTTGTGGTTTTTTGGTGTCAGCTGGGAAAGGGGGTCTTTGCTCCTTATGTTGATCATTGCATTTCTATTGTTTACCACAACTCTTAGTTTTATTGTGCTAATTGTTTGTTGAAAGGCTACATTTTGTATATGTGAAACAACAGTTTCACTGCTTGGTATAATTTTTTTTTTTGGTGGCAGAGCCTCATCTTGTTTTTCACTCACCATAATATGGCATGAACTTTTCTGTCCAAAGGTCCTTTGTAGAGAAGCTGGGATCAAACATCTTGAAAAATATAATTTGCTTTAAGTAAATGCACTATGATAAGAAAAGTTTATCTAATCTCATATCAGATATCTTTTGGAACAATTTTTTGCCAGTATTATCACTACTTCTCTCCAGAATGAAACCTGATACAACCCTGAAGAGAGTTCATATTTCAAAGCTTGTAATAAAAATATTTAATTTTGTTAATAAAGGCCACAAAAATGATAGAGTTCCTCAAAAAGATATAAGAGCAAATATGATTTCAAAGTTCAGTCATATTATAGGTGAAAAGAAGTGAAACAGAGTCCTAATTTGCATCTGACTGCCCTGTAATTTACAACACCTTTAAAGACTGTCAACACTAAGAATTTGGATCACATTTTCAAATTACAACTTTCTTTTCCCTAGGTGCTGTTTATCCCCAAATTTCCCTTTATCCACAAGGTAAATATATATAGTACTTAGAAATAAATTTCTGGTTTATTTATTTGAATAATCTCAGAATTTCAAGGGTCATAGCAGAAGAAACTTAGAGGAATAATATTTTTAGTGTGTTTTTTTTTTTTTTTCTTCCAAGGACAGAGTATTCCATGAGGCATACAATGACAAGAATTACTATGCAGAGCTTTTTGAGAAGGGTAGTGATTTAAAATACTAAAATGGCTAACCATTTTTAATAGTGTATTCTAATTGCAGTAGCCTCTTTCTCTGAGCAGGCTATACTAAGAGATAATTGACCTCTGTGTCTGTTAAGCACTCTCACATTTGGCTTGGGAAGCATAATTCACATCACAGCCAATTACCTTGTGATATAGCTTACAAAAAACTCCTCAACTATTGGCATAGCACTGCCATTTCTTTCCCTTTCTGTCTTCCTTTCGTCTTTCCTTCCTGGCTATAATATTTAGGTTGTCATATTTGTCAGATGCCCTCTTTGTTCTCTTCCATCTATTCTTTACTGTAGGAATCCAAACAGAAGAAAATAACAGACTCAGAACAGCTCCACCATTTCAGTGCATAAAGCTGAACAATGATTTACAGTGACATAGAAAATAACTCTCTGTTAAATATTGCTTTTAGTTAGTTTTGTATATAAAGCCTTTCAAACTAGATGCTAAACTGTGTGTGATAAGGAAATCTGATAAAAGAGATTCTGTGTTGCTTGCTGCTATAAAATTGTCTGTTATTGTGCCAGGTATTTTTTAATAAAGATTTAAGCAAAGCCATCCAATTACTCATGGCTCCTTAATTGTTTCTTTCAGATCTGTTATACTGACCATCCTGTTGGCACCTGGGCAACTTACATAAATTAAAGCAGTATATAAGAAAATATGATTCCTTTGAGAATAAAAGTCTTGCTAACTAGAGCTATGCCTTTGTTACTAAAATGGCCCAGAGGTCAACTGAAAATCAGAGTGATTAATAGATCTAGTAGAGTCTTGCAGACTGCCAGAGTCTAGTTCTCTACTGGAAATCCTTAACTATTGGACCAGGCTGACCATAAGCCCAGAAATTACAGCAGAAGATGATCTGACTGGTAAATGGGTCTCAGTCCTACCTCAATCACTCCTAATCAAAACCTTAAGCTGCTTTGCCATAAGTGGCTGTACTTGCTCAAGCAGGCAGAAAAGTTCTACTTTCACAGCCATTACAAACATGTTTGAAAAGCAGCAGTTGGATTTCTGCTGACATTATCTTATCTTGGTTGATTCTAGTTGCTGCTGTCCTTATCCCTGTGACTTTTAGAAACTGGTAAACCACAGAAGTACCAACACTGCATAATTCTGGATACTCAATTTTTTGGATGCTGAAAGAGTTGTGACTCATGACCTTATTAAAACATAGACTTCCAAAAGCGTTGAAATTTAGATAATAAGATTTTCAAAGATGCATCTGACACTGAAGAATCAGTACTGCATACCAGGGACCTGTCAGAACCTCAGTCAAAGTCTCCAAAAGTAAAATACCTGTCATATTTATGGAAAATAGTAACTTTCTATGAGGCAGATTTTTTCTGTGCCTTAACACCTCCTTGAAAATAGGAACTTAATGAATAACTTGGACTGGATGATAGGTTTATGAAGCAATCTTCTATACTCTGGTGTGTCAGGTTAAAAGCATAAGATGCAGTGCTATTTTGTAGAGTAGAATTTCTGAAGTTCTTTCCAGGAATACATTGATAAAATTCTGTGACTGAATACACTTACTAACTCTTTAATTTGCTTAATATCTGTGACAAGATAGCTAATAGAGGTTTGAATTTTAAAGGTGGTGTAATATATATTGTATATACTGTATTTATATTATACTTATCCTGTGCTTCAGGGCTTCCAGTGATTACTTTTAGGGCTAGAAAGAATTTTCCTTCCTTGATCCATAATGGGAGTTCTTATTTTCACCTGCCTCTGGGCCATGGAGGTAGAGATGTATAGAGAATTTTTAATTCATTAAATTCATACATGTCTGATTGGTATATATTGCTCATACACTCAGGATTAAACCAGTGACAAGATTTGGGGTCAAGAAGTGTTTGTCCTGTGGCTGAGATTAACTACCTAAGTGGTATTTTTAAAATATTTTCTCATACCATAGAACATCATGTGCTTCCCAGCATTTAGTTGAAATTTTATTTCAAAAGTTCCTTTCTGCCAGGTCCTGGGAAAAAAGCCTCTTTCCTTTGTGGCACAGTATATTTATGTTCCTTGCCTTTTTATGAAATAACTGAAGTTTGTTGCAGAGTGCAGCACAGTTTTGGTAGTTGCCATAAAATATAACTATTTTATGAAGTAGTCCATATGATAAGCAAAAAGACATTTCTAATAGCATAGCCCACGTCTGCAGTTCTGGACACACTGTTGCATGTATACCCTTCCATTCCTATTTTCTTGTGTTTCGAACAGTCACGGCAGAGATGGACTGGAAGTGGTTTTGATATCTGGCACCAAGTTGTCAGCTCCAATCCTTCCTTTAGTTTTGTAGAGAGAAAATCAGACAAAGAGTGATAAGATGTGGATTATGAGTCTGGAAATCCAGTGGTCGACTGCCTGTGTGCAGCAGTGTTTGGAAGAGACACTTGTATGGAGAGCAGATTGGCTGGAGAGGTATAGAAGGTTTTGTTTGTTTCCATTTCTGTTTTGCATTGAAGAAAATGGCCTCAGTTGCTTCTAGGTTACACACAGTGCTTGCAGTCTCAAGCCTAATGCCTCATCTGTTTTTTCCTTTCTTCTACTAAAGCTAATAGTAGTGTAAATGTGGGAAATTGTAGATATGTTTCTGATTTAAATAGAGAATACAATGTGAACCTATTAGATTAATAGTTATAATGAAACCTGCATGCATTTTTCTTGGCAGTCATTTCAATCACTTCATTGTAAGCAATCCAACTTTCCTGTGTTTCCTCAGTGAAGCATATTTCTAGAGAATTCAGTCTTTCCAAGTGCATTGTCAAGTGCTGATAAATTTTTATGAGCTTCAGCTAGTGGGTGACAGCCACCATGGATATCAGAAATTATAGGAGAGCACTTAATGTGTTCTAGTCCTCCTCTGGAGTACATCTGCTTCAAGTGTCAAATCATGACTGGTATAATCTTTACTTTTTTTTCCTTTGGTTGTTGGAATAATAACTAAAACTCTCCCTAGAAAACCCAAACAAGGTTTCATCAGGATAGTAGACATTTCATGCTAATATAGTAAATTCCAGCAAAAGCTGGGATAGTCTGGGGTGACAGACCCACTGCATCTTTGCTTACCTGTTCCTTGGTCAGGGTATAAAATGAAACAAACCAGGACCTAAACAATTCTTAAGTGTCTTCTTAATTCTTGTGCTGAGCTGGGACATGTTACAAAGATTACACCTGTCACAATAGGGTTGGCTATCCACCAAGGCCAAAATTAATTTTATCCCCCTTTAGACAACTGAGGTTCATAAACTAGAAACAGAGAGGCCTTGCTATACATAGTGAGGGAGAAAAGGGATTTCAACCCCTAAGAGATTAATATTTACTCTAATATGCTTTTAAATTAGAAAAACAAATCTACGCATTTTTGGGCTAATGTAGATATTGAAAGCAAGGGACATGAGAAAAGCAGAATATAATGCATCAGGCTCTAGCTTGATTATTTTTACATACTAAGCCATGAACTGGTAAGCACCACAAAGGAAATTAGCTATCTTATAATGTTTATCATCCTGAGAACTCAAAGTATTTAGTCAAAATGGTGAATTTAGAGTGGAGATAAAATGGCTTGCCTAAATATACAATAGAGAGAGAAGTGTCTTCATCTATAGTTTAGTAAACCATCTAAAAGATTGCATCATATTAGAAGAAGTCCCCCAAATGTTCTAGTTATAACTTCTGGAGCAATTGCTCCAAATTTTTAATATTGAGATGCTTAAACACTCGGTATGGGTAGTGAAGCAGTAATGACTTAATACAGATAACGGGAGGGGGAAGAGAGGGACAGGAATGCCTGTAGAGAGCTTTGAGAGTACTGTGGTACTCAGTCAATGCACATCCCTGTGTGCACAGAACAGAAAGGAAGCTCCTTCAATAAAGTTAATAAAAGGTCTACTGAGCTGAAAAGAAGGAAGAGGTTCTAGTGGAGCATGGCAAAAAGACATAGAGAAGGGGTGATAAACAGAGATGGTGAACTGGAATATATAATCAAGAATTATGGGTGGAGTGGGGGGAAATGTGGCAATTAGTTAATAGTGGCAGAAGCAGTTTCTGTTCATAAACATTTTACTTATTTCTGCCACAGAATAATAATTCACAGTAGAGTTGAAATATCCACTGACACTTAAGTATTTTGACTTCCATGGAGTGAATTCTGTACCATCTAAGGGTTTTGCCACATCCCTTGATGTAATCCTTGCAGATTTGAACACTGTTCACTTAATTTTTGACATATTTAGCTAGAGTATAATGCGCATATAAAGAAAATAAAACATCATTATATGTAACACAGATGTACTAGATTTTATTTTTGCATTCCTCTGAGTTATAACACTTACATTGCAGTACCATCTGTAATCCCTGGCAGAGCTGAGGCATTCTACAGATATATAAGAAATGACAGGTACCCTATGACAAACAGCTTACTGCCTAGCACACTGAGCAAGCTGATGAAAGAAAGAAGGTACAGAATATGAGCAAACAGGATGAGTGAGCTAGCGAGGGAGGCAACAAAAAATAGAGAATTAAATTTACATAGGCATGTAAGTCATCTAGGAACCTAACTCAGCAGTCAGTAGGTTTCAAAACTGGATTGTTCATCATTGTTTTTCAACAGATGTTAGTTTATTGAACACCACACAATCTTCAAAATGAGGTGTTGGTTCTCATACCAATCACCCCTTTGTGGTCTATGGGGCACACCAAAAAAGTTGCAAGAGCTGCTGGGAGAGCATAGGAAGACATGAGAATTACAAGTTCAACTTTATATCCGTACATTGCTTACACCACTGAGTTTTAAAACTCACTACCTGCAAAGTCAGTGGATAGACTTATACCTTCAGTGTCTCAAAGTATATTTTAATAAAGCATTAATTAAGTAAGCTGCTTAGGTAACACGGGCTGCTAATTTGAATTAATTTAAAGGGACAGTTTCAGGTTCTTATGGCTATTTGTGTGCTCTGCACTTAGATTTACATTGCAAGAGAAGTCCAGGACATGGTTTGCGTGAAATAAAGCTCATTGTGCTTATTCATAAGAGAGATATTAGAGTCTGTGGTATTTTGAAAACAATTAATGGAATGCATAACACTACAGTGAAGGCAGTGCAAGATCACTTGCTTCTGTGGGAGTACCAACAATGCAAGAAGTGACTGAATATTTCCTTTTCCAGGACACTACACTCAATAGCTTTTGTTCAGTTTAAGAGGACTTCCACTTTGCTTTGATTATGGTATTTCATTACCGTCCATTTACTGAAAGAAGTTTATTGATGATATAAGCTTGGTGCATGATATAGGCAGTCAAAACCATCAATGAATCACCATGAAATAAAGGCCATGACCATAGAAAAGGCACCAGTCAAATGATGCTTTTGTCCTATTAAGTAATGTTTGTATCAGCATCCAGCCCTCCCTGAGAGGATTACTGAGTCTACCTTAAGTTTTTTCTTCACGATGTCTAAAAACAAAGAATTACTTGGTCATATTTGTATATATTTAAATGGAATCACCAGTTCTGGAAGTGTAGGCATTTACTGCTGGTAGAAAGCCAAGAGGATTTATATACTTTTTGGCATTCTTTCCACAGAGACAAATTGTCCTTTATTCAGGGATTCATCATTCCAGGTGATGAACTCTTGCCAAAATTTTCAAGCTCAAGTAACTAAAACTAGATACCTGGAAAAAATGTTCCTAAATTGTTCACATAGAATTCCAATTCCTGACAACAAATGAGATAAATTAAGGAGTGTTGCACATGTGAAGCAATTTTGGAAATAATTTTATTAAGTCATTTTGATGACAGAATGTGGTTGCTTAAGCATGGAAATGCCTGCAGATTTTACCTGTAAAAGTAAAATCGATAAAAAAATACACACAGGAAGGACAGGTGAATAAATTAAGTGTTTCAATAAGCTGGAGAGTGATACAGCAACGGAAAAAATGTAAGTAAGTGGTAAATGATTTATCATTTTCTAGGTAGCACATTTTTTTATGGCTCATTTCCTCTCCAATGTGAAATCTATAAAAAGAATCTTCAAGGAAGTTGTGCAGAGTGTGGGGTTTCATTAACATATTACAATTACCCTGTGGCCATTCCTTGCTCTTAATCACAAGACCACAACAACTTCTAAAAATACAAGCACACAAAAGGGTAGCTGTTATGAACAGATTTCCCCCTTCACCACAAAAAAACCTGGAGCTTAAGAAAGGAAGCCAGACTCTTCATCATAAGTAGGCTTTAATTTCTGTCTACACTGTGTGCTTCTCACTTCTATAGCCTCAGAATTACTGACTGAGCATCACTGTTTGGGCAGCCTATTGCCTCTTTGAAGATGTCAGAAGCAATTGCTTTCACAGATTTAAGATTTTATCATACAAACCGGACAACACAAGTGAGGCTATTTGTTAAGCATTTAATCATATTTTATCAATTGTCCAGAGTTTACATCTCACCACAGATTATATCTCACTTATAATGTGAACAGCAAATGGAGGAGAACCTTAACTAAATGAAGTTTTCTTTGACTGGTATTTAAACAGCTTTCTTGAAAACTGACTGCTTGCCTGAGGCAGGGAAGATGAGGGTGGGACCTGTGATGTTGAGAAGTGATTAAAACATTAATAGCTCACATAAAGCTCCTTCAATGGGAAAGACTTCAAACGAGTCACAGAAAAATGGAACTGGTGAAGTGTCTGGAGCACAAGTCCTGTGAGGAGCAGCTGAGGGAACTGGGGATGTTTAGGCTGGAGAAAAGGAGACTTATCTTCAACTCCCTGAAAGGAAGTTGTAGCCAGATGGGGGTTGGCCTCTTTTCCCAGACAACAAGTGATAAAACAAGGAAATAGCCTCCACTTGCACAAGGGGAGGCTTAGATTGGATATTAGGAAAAGCTTCCTCCTTGACAGGATTATCAGGGGACATGCTGCCCAGGGAAGTGGTTGAGTCACCATCCTGGGGGATCCCGGGTGGGAGGGGGGCATGTATTTAAAATAACTGAGATAAATTATGGCCAGCTTTTCGTACAGGGAACTGCGGTGGGGTTTGTTTCATATGCAGATGTTGGGTAGCACTGTTTGCAAGTGTTTAGGTAATGGATTCAGAAGAAGAGCTGACAAAGGAGAACTGGTCTCAACAATGTCTTCAACAGAAGCTGGTGTTATTAAGATTTTAATTTAGATGAGAAGATTGCTAAAAGGATTACTAAAAAGTTGGTGAAACTTTACTCATGCTGTCTCATTCAATGTCACTTTTAATTCCATCTATCTCTCTAGAAAATTGTCTGTTGCTGTTATACTGGTGGCACTGGTACTAGTCCAGGAGCAGCTTCTCTTCCATCTTTATCCCTCTGTGTTAATTTCAAAGCAAATACTAAATAATATCTATCAGGGCCAGCAAGCTCATGATGTGTGAGCTAATTTGTTAAAGTCAATGTTTTCCTTATAAATTGAAGCCATGTTTTTAAAGCTAATTTTCATTAATAATTCTTAACAGTGCATCATGATATTATTCTAGAAAAAATATATTTTTGCCATGAAATTATTTTGTATTAATATTTTTTAATATCTTTGAACAGTAGGATGGACATTGTGGCTTATTAAGATTTCTTCCCATTTCTTCATAAATTCTGTTTCTATAAATAAGAATATTGCATTTCTTATTTATCTTTAGGTCTGGATAATTATAATTCATTAAATATTAAAGTACTTGGATAGCAACTCATATTTAGCATATTTATTTCCTCCAATTATACTGCAATTTTTCAGTTTTGGTCTGTCAATAATATCACACATTTACATGTATTCAGAAGGCATCTTGTTCACACATTGTCCATTTCTTTTCTAAGGTGTTCTATGAGAACAAGTTTCAGGCCTAGACTGAAAACATGGGTTTGTAGTAACAGTAAATATATTTTTTTAAATTTTTCTTGCTCTTGCTATTCTATTTAATGGCTGAGGTCCTAATTCCCAACTTAAACTGCAATAAGTTTTGTTTAAGTACAGCTAACAAATGGGTGATTAATTATTAACTAGCAATCCCATTGCCTGAAAACCTTGTACTTGACACCCCAAGTATTGGTTTTGTTAATTTTACTCTTATCTGATAAATCTGACGTGATGTCTTCATACTTAACACTGAAAGACCTGAAGCTAAAAGCAAACCTCTGCTTGGACAAAAACATACTTATGCTAAGGCCATTTGTTTAAAAAACATTTAAACTTATGAGTTCAATCATAATAAACTGAAGTCCTTCAGAAAGTCATTGAAGTTTTCCATGGTTATACAAACAAGTAGACTCTGATTGTCCAATTAGATATACATCTGCTTAAAGGAACATTGACTCTAAGCAGTGTTTATGGGGTTTTCTTATACTTGCCAGTGGTTTTACTGACCTTGTCCTCATAATTTAAAAGATGTAAATTATGATATCACATCAGATAATACAGATAATTTCACCATTTGATAGCGCCCCCTGGGATTAATTCTATCCCTCCTCAGTACCTTTTTGTCTGCCTCACTTTAAAAGTGAAAACATTAATCCCATCACCTCAAACCTTGCTACATTTTTGCTACAGAAATTCCATCCTTCTCTGTGGATCTGTAAATATATATATATATATATATATATATATATATATATATATATATATATATTTAGGTCTGAGGAATCACTGCAATCTGGGTGAGTGGAGATGGCCTCTACCCAGACTAAAGGCAAAGCAACATGTACAGCCCTGACCCAGCAACATGTACATTGGTAATTTGTCCTGAATTACCTAAAAAAACCCGAAAGGTAATTTGTCCTAAATACATTATGGGTAATCAGATAATCTCTCTGTTTTGTTTTCATGTTTTTTTTTTTTTTTTAACTAAAAGTATTAGGAGTGAGAGTTAACATGGAAGAGGAAAAAAGGAAAAAGAAAGTCCTGGCTCTTTCACTGGGTAGCAGATGAGGCTGCTATTCAGGATAGCAGGGCAGACACCTGGGAGCATTACCCTGGCTCTGCACACATTGGAGAATACTCCAATAGGCCATGACCAGGGAGGAAGTGCTAGTGCTTAGCTTACAGGTCCTGTCCTTGTAAACCTTTTCTGTAAAAGTTCCTACATGGACAACATTGCTTCAATTTGCCTGATCTATATTAGGTTTGGTGGGTTTCTTCGTTCCTATTAGTTTATGGTGTCATGCTAAACAACACTTTATGTGTAAATGGGTGGAAGGAAAGGTAATCACTACTGTTTTTAAAAAGGATAAATATGAGTAAAATGGGTCCTTTTGGGGCATTCCAACCACCCAGGTATCTGTTGGAGGGACAACATGGCAGAGCCAAAGCAATCCTGGAGGTTCTTGGAATGTTCTTGGAATTCAATGACAATTTCCTTACATAACTGATTGAGGAGCCAACAAGAAGAGATGCCATACTGGACCTTGTGCTCACCAACAGGGAGGAGCTGGTAGGGAATGCAGTGACCAAGGCAGCCTTGGCTGCAGTAACCACAAGATGGTGGAGTTTGAGGTCCTCAGGGCCATGAGGAGGGCAAGCAGCAAACTCTCTGGACTTCAGGTGAGCAGTGTTTGGCCTCTTCAAATACCTACTCGGTAGAGGATGATAGGATAGAATACTGGATGGCAGAGGGGCCCAAGGATGATGGTTGATATTCAAGGATCATCTCCTCCACCATCACAAATAATGCATCCCGACAGGTTGCCCAAGAAAGCCCAACTCTGGCAATGTTCAAAGCCTGGTTGGATAAGGCCTTGATCAACCTGTTTCAGTGAGAGGTATTCCTGCCCATGGCAGACAGGTTGAGACTAGGTTGTCTTTAAGTCCATTCCAGCCCCTTAACTGTTTATGATACTGTGGCTGTATGTGTGTACAAATTTATTTGCTAGCCAAAAGCAAAACAGAATTCTTGCCCTAAATTGTCATGCTAAATTCAGCTTTTTGATTTTTCTGATGTTTTCTCTCATGCCTAATATTTACCAGAAAGAGACACCCATGGGTGGTTTGCATCTTTAAAGACAGGAATTACTCATCATCATCCACTCTAAAGAATTAAAGTAATTCTTTTCTATTCTCCCTATTAGATTTGCATATGCTGCAGAGCTAACCAACTTTAAGAGCAAGGAATAATAAAAAAAAATTCCCTTTCCTTCAGCAAAACAACTTAATTTAATTTGACCAGCCACAGGGAAAAAGAAAACCAACCCAAAGAAATAATCCCTTCAAGAAAAACATTGTTCTTCTGCCAGCTGTGTTTCCCAAAGTGTCACAGACTGAAAGCCAAAGTTAACACTGCCTTCTCAGTCATGTAATGGCAAAGCAGGGAGTCCAGGTTGCATACAGGTCATCCAATACAAGAAAACAGCTTCTCATCTCACTTGCCCACACTATTGCATGACAAACATGCAATATTTAAATGACAAATACAATATTTAAATGGCAAACCAGATAAGGCATCCCTCTTGTTATGATTACATTTTGACCTTTTCTGAGTTGCATAATATTAGACTAATTATATAATCAGTCTCATTTCTTCTGTGCTCTCCATTGAAAGTACTCAGCCAGCAGTGATTCTCACCCTCTTGTAGGCAAAAGCTATTTCAAACCACCCACCTATCAGTTTTATCTCCTTTTCTCACTCTCAACTAGTTCATGCCCTTATTGGATATAACAGACCTTCCCTATGGTAAACTGATGTTACTTAAGTTGATTTTTTTCTGAATGCTACTAATAGAGCATGCAGCAGATAGGAAATAGTTGAAAGGTTTGGATCACTAAATTATTTCAATATTATTTATTTAAAAATTATTCCCTATTAGCAGGTAACATGCTTCAGACTAACTTTGTCTTTCTATAGCTGCTTCACTTCCTTTAATAGTGGCATTTCTGGGCAAGTTATGATGTAATGACTATCAATATCATGATTTGAACTAATTGTTAATCAAATTCTGTGTAATGAAACAGCAGGGTTTTTTTGTTTGCTTCCTGTAATGCTGTTTGCTTTGAATTCTGTGCTTTTAACATTTGTGTTGTAGCTTGGCTATTACTCTGTTATAATTATTTCAGATGTTCAGTTAGCCATTTGAGAGATAGGCTGTTACCTACAGGAATATTGTCAAGGACACGTCTAAAGCAAATAACTAAACAGGACTTCTTAGGCGCTTTGATGTCCTTTGTTTTTCAAACATTTGCACTGACATATTTTCCTATATAATTATCACAATCACAAACGAGATCTGATCAAAGCATTCTTCTGTTTATGAAGGTTGAAACTTTTAACTTTTCATTTTTGGTTTTAGAGAGCTTGTGCTTATGGTTTTAAAAGCATCTGGGGAAGCCCTAGTTGGCAGGTTTATAGAGATTTGGGTGTCTCTGATACAGTCTTTTCTTTGTAATTTTATGTGCAGGGCAAGTACTGGATCTACCTTCTGAGTTGATGGTACTGCACTGCAGTGTAAATGCTAAAAAAACAAAGCATTGTAATACATAAAATCACTAAGAAGGAAAGCTGTATGATGGCTGAGTGCAGTGATAATGTCTTTTGCCTTATATACACTTAAAGTAAATATCATACATGATTGACATAGATCTACTGGCACGCAGAAGTAAGAAAACACAGTACATGAAAATGGTTTCTGTCCCCATGGTCAGATAGCCCATGTACTTTGTTCTTGTAGCGGGGAAGGTGGGCTGTCACACCATCTCAGTAGCCTTCAGATACCTCACAGACCATGAGCTGAACACATCCCCATAGGACTTCAGGAAGCAGTCTTCCTGCCAGTCTGCCCACAGCTCTCCCTCATCAGTTGGTTGACTGTGTTACCTGTAGCCAGGGCTGTGGTATTCTGTGAATCCAGTCCTGCAACTACACAAATTGTGAGCACTGAGGCTGTGCTGCAGCAGGGCAAACCCGATGGTCTTTGTCCTTGTCAAACCAGTTGTGCTGTGGTCATTGCTACCACTCTTCCTGTTAGCATGACTGTTTTGCTACTTTCTCCATTCTTCAAATAGTAACCCTTTGTTGATCTTCATTGAATCTTCCCATCTTTCTTCTGCTTCCAGCTTTTAATGTCTTTCATAACAAACACAGAAGGAGAAACAAACTTGTCATTTATTTTTGTACCCATATACGTTGCCCATCCTATTAAGTGCATTCTTTCAATGAAGTTTAATTTATCTGCTGCAGCTGTATTCATTGCTTAAAATAAATATATTAAGAGGTCTAGAAAATGGTCAGGTATTCAAGGAAAGTGCTTGCACTTATGCTTGTTGCTGACATTTGCAGTACTCTTTAAGAGGCCTGAGCTGTTGCAATGTTTCTGTAGGATAAAGTTATGTAACATTCTATTTAAGTCTCTAATTTCTATCATTAAATGAACATCTCTGGTAACACTGAGATGGAACTTCAAGTTTCCAATGCATTTTCCGAAAGGAATAGGAGATAACCCAAGTGTCCTAAGAAATACTAGAGTCACAACATCGGACTGGAGATGAGCCAACACTAAGGTCTGTGTGGCATCTGTCTCTACCTAAGCAAGCTGACTTAATGCTCAGTGGGCTGAAGTTTAAGACAAAAGATTTAAGAAATCATTTTTCCATGTGAATTTCATGGAACTAATGAAATGCTTTAAGAAAGGCACATAACTAGAAGTTCTAGAAGTTTGCAAATTTTTTTTTTTTTTTTTTAATTTGAACCTTTTGAGTTATGCTGGACATTTGGCTCCATGTTGTGTTTTCTTTCTTTCTAGATGTAGCACTCTGCATACTTATAGAGTTAAAATAAATCACAGTTTTTTAGTGTTGGAATAAAAAACAGATTAAAAAATGTGGGGAAAGAAGAGATTTTCTCTGGATAGACATCCAAATGATACACATAGAGAATTATTATGTTTGAAGCTTAGGAGACAAAGTAGAGAGA
Organism: Lonchura striata; assembly: GCF_050655825.1. Classification (NCBI taxonomy): domain Eukaryota; kingdom Metazoa; phylum Chordata; class Aves; order Passeriformes; family Estrildidae; genus Lonchura; species Lonchura striata. The sequence continues at coordinate 62,528,751 of NC_140705.1, read as the reverse complement.
GATATTTCATACTGTCCTATTGTATGTGGGGAAGTGTAATCCATCAACTACTTTGATAAGCTTTACCGTTTTTTTGAGATTGCTGTGAAATGATCTCAGGAGCTGAATCAATTTAGACACTCCAAACAAATGTCTTTTAAAATGCCCAAATGATGTATATGCAGAAACGATTGCTGTGTTTGTGTCTAGAGATCGATGCATTTTTCTTCATTTGCATTATGCTCTGACACTGCTGTAGCTTCTGGAGTTGCATTTCAGTAGGACTTGCTGTTGATTTATTTTTAATTTGATCTTAATCAGCTCTATGTTTTTATCCCCTTTCTTTTTGTCATTTTATTTACTTAAGTATCAGAACAGTTCCTCAATAAGAGGCTTGGAAAGAGAAAGCTCACAGTGTTTGGCTTCAGTAACCATCAGCTGTATTACCACATGCACATCTATCAAGATTAGTTACTTTTCCAGTACATAAAATCCATTTATGTAACAAGAAAATCAAATAAACACCACTGTGTTTTCTTAAAATCTCTAGTGTCCATGTCTTTCTTTGGCCACATAAAAATGATTTCTGGGAATTTAACAGCATAAAGTTTAGTTGTTATGCTAAAGTCTCAAGTGAACTGAACAAAAAACGAGACCTGTCAATATCCGATTTGAAAAGGGAAAATAGGTGAGGTTGCTTTTTGTTTGAATAATGTGAATTTAAGTAAATGCTTTGTTATTTCAATATCACTTTGCATCTGATACATAGACACTTGCCTGGCTTTCTCACCAATGAAAACACATTAGTCTCCAATTGTTCTGGAGCAGACACATGGAGCAGTCTTCATCTATGCATGCCTCCAAAAAATACTAGTCATCCAAGGAATCCTCAGGAGGTGAGTCAGTGATCTATCACAGTCCAAAAGCATGAACTTAGTAGACAATATAGCTAAATTCAGAATGAGGGGCAAACTTTGCTACAGGGAGTCTGAGAGATGTGTCACACTTGTGTCTGGAGACCCACCTGACTTGTGGTGGACACCTCATCTTGGGGAGAACTGTGGAGCTGAGTGGAGGTGAGCACAGAGGGCCAATGCCATGGCTGAGACCACAGGCACAGGTCAGATAACGTAATGGGGTCTCTCTTTCAAGGATGAGTTTTGGCAGGAGTGTCCTGCCTGCCTCCTTCTCTGAGAATTGCACTGAGTAGGGGGAGTGCAGGGCAGGGCACTGCAGATAACCATGAAGCAGAGCAGCCTGTTTCTTCCTCAGACCATTGCAAATATTGTTGGAAGGGCTTTAAGTATGAGATCTCACTAGGCAGCTCTATAGAGGGGCACCTTCCTTTCCCTGCCCCAATCCTTCTTCCTCCTCTTTTCCATTAACCTTTCCTGTACCCAGGATCCTGACACTTTGTGCTTCAAGTGGGCCAGCGGACTAGGCTCCAAGAGTCCCTCACACCATACAAGTGTCTATGCTAGTGGGAATATTTTTGTTCCCCCAAGGTTTTTGAGAAGTATGGCTCTAGGGAGGGTTGCAGCAGTTCCCTGAAAAATAACGATTATTACCTCCTATGTTTTCTTTATTTCAGGCATGTTCATACCCTGCATGAGACAAGTTCCTAGTAAATTATGAAAATGGACATTTCACAGGGTCAAACTGGTGCCAAGACAGGCATTTAAGGATAAAGAATACTGTGCAGGATTTATTTTAGGGCGGTTTCTGATTAGCTGCTCATCACTATTATGTCTGGATCACAGCATTGGCAGTTTTATATAGTCAGCTGTTTGGATAGCATGCTCATTATCCAAAGGTAAAGTGGGAAGAAATTACTGTAAGAATTTCTTTTTGTACCTTTTTCTCTGTCTGATTATGTTCCTTTATTGCATATACATTCTTTTTAAAATTAAGAAGGGTTTCTAAATGGATTCCCTGTCAGCAGCAGTAGAAACGGACCAAATTTTTAACTATTTCCTTAGATTTATGGGTATCTGGAACTCAAGGAAACACAGTATGAATACATGGAATTTTTTTTATGCTTCTCTTTTCATATTTGATCCATAAATAAATAGCATTTGATTCTCTAGTCCTTATTTCCCTACCCACCAGTGTCCATCTTCATTTCCCAGTGGAAGTCAATGCCATTCACTTTGGCATGTTCCTTTTTTTGGGGTAGTATTTCTACATGGGAACCAGGATATGTGAGTCTGTGTGGGGAGGGGGATGATGGTTACCAAAACTGGGAAATGCTCCTGGAGTCCACAGAGCAGACATAGGTTATGTCAATATCACACTATGGGGCACAGTTTGAGGAATTTCCCAGAAAATAGTCTGAAATTATTCTCCTCAGGTCAGCTCCAGTTCTGGGGAAGCATGAGAGGGGATTGTTTGGTATTTTTAGGGCAAGCCCTCGACATGTTCCCTAACATTAATTTCATTTTTGGAACTTCTTCCTTGAGAAAGTAAATGAACAAATATACATGTCTGTGTGAAGGGCAATCTATGGGACACACCTTAATTCAGAAGGTGTGTTTAAAAAGAAGGGTAGTTCCTTCTTCACGGAGCATTCACCAAGTATAAGCAAGGCATGACTGTGTTGTGAACACTATTTTAATTATTATTAGCCAATAATGCTAATTGGAGGAAGGACCAGGCTTTAGGGTGTTTCAAGTTGGAGCTGAAGAACTTGTGCTGACTTCTGGGAACATAAATTTCCACAATGTACTGTGTTTGGCTCTGGTTAGGGTTATAAATCTTTCATTTTCACAAACACTAAATTCACTGACAAATTTTGAAAAGTACCTGTCATTTTTTTCTGAGTGTTGTGTCACAGAGGAAAGTTGAAGACATGAGAAATGCTTGGGCTAAATGCCTCCTTTGGAGTAGCTGATTTGGGTGAAATATCTAAGGAATGTTAATCCTTTTAGTTTTAGTCATGTTTACAACTAGCATTTTAAAGTGATGCAATGTGAAAATTCATCTATCCCTAAGCATGTTATATCTGCAGAGGATAGAGAATGATTTGTCAAGTTATTACCCAGTATCCTCTTAAGCTCTCATCATTGTGTGATGTTGCCAGGCTTGCAATAATTCACAAATGCAGTATGTTCCTTCAGAGAGCCTTACAAACCACCACTCACAGGTAGTGTAATCTGACACGATCCTTGTAGGCTTTTGTTTACTTTCCACATGCACTAATAAATCCTCAGCAAGCTCTTGTTTACAGTTTGAGGAAAGGTGGTTTTTGAAGATAGCAGGGTCACACAATCCATGGTACTGCTGCTCCTTTTAACTTCAGGCTGGAGCAATCCATGTCAAGCCTCCCTGAAGGATACTGTACTACAAAATGCAGCAGTAAAAAGACAATACTTGGAATTTAAGAAGTCAAGGATGTAAAGAAGCAACCAAAATCAATTGGACCTTGATCTAATGGGTCTGAAAACAGACACAGAGAAGCTTCAGGCACTTTGACTTGAAAAGTACATTGTACAGTGTAGCTGGTACATTTTACGTTTGGCAGGTGGAAAGCTCTTTAATGTGTCTAGAAAGCAATGTTCATACGTGTTCTCAACCTCATGGCCTCCCCTTGTACTGCTGCCTGAAAGGACATGCATACCCCTTGAAAAAGAATGATGAATTACCTCCTTCCTCATTTCTGGGCCTGCACTGATATGGAAACCTTGATGGCTCAAGTAAATTACTTCAAGTAATTACTCCAATTTCACGAGTTATTAGGCCACTTGTGGAGGGTGCCTGGATGCCAGGCACCACCCAAAGGTGCTCTATCACTCCCCTCCACAAGTGGACATGGGAGAGAAGATATAATAAGGGCTTCATGAGTTGATATAAGCTCCAAGAGAGATCACTTACTGAATAACTTCACAGGAAAAAGCGACTCATCTTTGGGATATTAATTGAATTTATTACTGACAAAATCAAAGCAGGATAATGAGGAATAAAATGACTCTTAAAAACACCTTCCTCTGAACCCCTTCCTGCTTCCCAGCTCTACCCCCTTCCCCTCAGCAGTGCAGGGTGGCAGGGAATGAATGGGGGTTGCAGTCAGTAATTCACGCCTTGCTCCTGCCTCTGCCAAGGGAGAAGAGTCCCTCCTGCATGAAAGGCTTTGCTAAGGTTGTGTTCAATCTGAAATACTTTCTTTGTACTTTGCTGAAGTTCAAATGCAGGTATGAACAAAATGTATGATGCTGGCTGGTTCAGAAGCTGTGGTCTCCTGAAGAAGCCACATTACTGGACATATTAAAATATTCATGACACTGTGGTTCTTTCTGTCTGTTTTTTTTTTTTTTTTTTTTTTTTCACTGTTTTTCACCATGTCTTAGATTGTCCATCTTGATTTCCTGTTTTGGTTAAACTGCTAGACAGAAGCTCAAAATATGTGGATACACATATTTCTTGAAGACTTTTGTTGTTTTTGTTTTTTCTTAATTAAAAATGAAATCCAGTCAGTAGTAGTCATTACTTTTGCAATGCAGACACCCTGACTCTCTTGAAGTTTGTGGAGAAAAACAGATATTCCCAGAAGGCAATTCACTTGGCTTGTGTGAATGCTTACTCTGGAAGGTGATTGGTGCTTTGAAAGTTCCTTTTTTTCAACGGATTGTAAAATACTCTATATGATTAACTTAGACTGTTACTTTGTACTTCTAAGTCATAGATGTCTAAAGTCTTATTAATCTTAACATAAAGCTCCCCTATATGCAAGGAAAATAGCACATAATTGGAGTAAAGCATTGGAATTAATGTGGCTTTTAGTTCCAGCATTATTTTTCTGAATTTAGTTAAGTTTTTCTATGTCTGTCTTAAGGACAATATAATAACAATGAAGTCAGTGCATTGTGTGTTAAGTCCTCTGTACCTACAAAAGGTGTAGCTCCTAGTAATAGAAATTTTCTTTTGCAAAATTTTAGACAAAACTTAAATGTAATTCCATACAACATATCTAAAAAAATAGAACATAGGGGAAAAACACACATATGCAGGTGTAGCCTAGACTAACCTGCAAAAATAGCAGTTTGAAAATTGAAAAGTTAATAGTAGAATAAAAACTTTCTTCAATGGTGATATGTTTGTAATAATTTTTGCATTCAGTTCAGCTTAAAGGAGAGCTGGATTCTAGTCTGAGATCCCGCCTCTAGGTGATCTCTGAAAGAATCAGTGATTTCTTTTCCCACAGAAGTTCAGTCCACTGTTTCTTGTGCATGCCAACTCTCCAGTAACTCCCTGCAAAATTCAAAGTTCACTCCAAGGTGAAGTAACTTTATAAATTGCAACCCGGTACTTTGTATTTCCAGACTGGTTTTACTAGCATAATACTACAAAATCATAGAACTCTGCTCTTGCTTACCTGTAAAGCATCAGCCAGAAAGGGTGACTGATATTTGGCCAGCATAAATACTCACTTAGTTTTTAATCTATCAATAAGAATTAGCAAGCAGGATACCCATTTGATTATTTGGAACCCTTCTTCAAAGCTGTTCTTCAAGAGGCTAAATGCATGCAGCCTGCCTTTCAACCACTCCACAATTGCATTGATTATGTCTCAAGGAGGAGACACTTTGCACTTAATTTGTGAAAAGCTTTTTGTCTGAGTTATGTTTATTATAACAGTATTATAACATTCTTTAGTCCTCCAGATTTACAGTGTAATTTGATGGAGGAACTTCTGGCAGCAACCCACACACACACTGTTCCTCCTCTTTTCCGGGTGTTTCTCACATTGCAGAGATAAAAGAAAGGTTGTGAATGTTGCTACATGGAGCAGCCCTGCTTTTAGCAGGGAAAGGATATTCCTTCACTGCACATTCCATAATTATCTAAGTATGCACAAAACGTGAGTGTGCACTGGGCTTAGTGGCACGTTAGAGGGCTGTTGATAGGTAATATTAATTGATGTGTGAGATTGGACTGTACTAATTGAACAGATTGCATAATTAACTGCAACAAAAGTGAATTGTTTGCATTAACTGTATTTGGAATTTGTAAATTTGCTGTGGGTATTTTGGATGGATAATTTTCAAGCTATGTGCTGTTTGTAGACTGTCAATTTTAACTACTCACTTTTCAGAGCTTGCATTAATCATGAGGTTCAGTTTCTGTTCTTTAATTGGATGACTGAAACCTTTTAACAAATGAATTTTTTTTTTTTTTTTTCTGGTGGAGGCACTTCATGTATGCAGTTTTTAAGATTCAGAAACTTTTAGAATAAAACTGTAATTTCAATATTCGTGCATAATGCATATTATAAGCACAAATTTAGTGTATTGAATTCAAGCTGTGTGCTAGATAAAGCACTTTGGGGATCTTTTCCCATCACTCAGCTTTAATTAATATACCTACATCTTGATAATGATTGTGTATGTCAAAGATCTATTAGAGATAAAGATCATCCACTGTGCAAGAAATATGTTTGTGAAACTCCTCTTTTTATGTTAGAGTATCTGGAAAATGGATACTAAGCCCTTAAACACTGACATCCAGTAATAACCATCTCAATATGGCTTTGGAAAATGTGTCAGATGGAACAAGTAATTAGTAAGTAGCATGAACAAAGAGAAATCACTCCTAGTTAAGTAGAATATTGTAAATAATGGATTTTATTCAAACAAGCAAGGTTCTGAATTACTATAAAGTAAATATCAATTATTCATTTAGTTTAATATTTTATTGCATCCCTCATAAACATTTACATTAGAACAGCAGTGAGAGTACCCTAGAGATTCAGGCTGAGCAAACAAGCTCCCTTCCTGCTTCCCAGGCTTACAGCCTGACTGTCCATCACCAGGCAAACCTTGGATGAAACAAGTTGGAAATGGTACCACTAGCTGAAACTCCAAGTAGTGCCAAGCTGCTCCATCAAGCAGGAGCCAAATGAGTATGTGGAACCCTAGCACCTTGCTTAGATTGAGATGCCTGGTATAATAAACTCATTTAGATGGCATGTTTTTCTAGAGGTGAAGCACCATGAACAGAATTCATACAAGAACCTCTATATGATATTTTTTTTAAGAAGAGATTACTGACTTACAAGAGTCTTTCTGTAAGAGAAAGGTGTCTGACTGAAAGTGAAGGACACTATTATATTCTTGTTTAGAGCAAAAGGGTCTAGAGTTAGATGAAACCCTTGCACAAGGGCTCTGTGTGTGGGTGAAATGTCCCTGGAAAGTTGCCAGAGGGAAAGCTCCAGGAACATTTATACTTATTTTCCTACCATTGTCTGAGCCCTACTTGGAGAGGGTTGACTCTGAGGATATGCAGGTGGTTCAGTTTTTGTGGCTTCATTTTGCCAGCATTTTCATTATGTATCTGTATTGCAGGTTGGAGCTTAATATAACCTCACTTAGTGTCGGAAAGCACCTAGCCATTACTGAATTGACTTCCACAAAGCCTGCTTTATTTTGCTTCTTAATTAAGCCTAGTTAGAGTATGTCTGAACAATAATTCAGTCAGCTAGCTGTGTAGATGTGCCACTAACCAGGGTATTAAGTTGTGGCTATTGTCTTAGACATGCTGTGCAACACCTACAGATACGCTGTAAGAAATTGACTTAGGCAATATATTCACTTCTCATGGGTCATTACACAGACATGGCATAACAAACTTCCATCAATATCAAGTAGGACTAGCAGTTAGGTAATTCTGAATACCATGCTCATCTTAAATTATCCCTGGATTAATCTGGAACACTTTTGTGGGGATGCAATTCCTTAGTACAGTAGATTTTAATACCACCTTATTTAGAAGCCTTTCCCCCCAAGTTTTCAAGCTTCTAATCTCTGTTTTAATGCATGCGATATAGTGCAAAATAAAAATAAATGAGATTGAAGGAACAGCTAGTTTGAGTGAAATCCTGGACAAAACATCCTGAGAATAAGAGAAAGCAACCATCTGGCAATCTTGCAGAATGACGTTATCATAAAGTACTTGTTCCAGAAGAAGTAGCTAAGTACCGTTTGACTTCTGTGACTGAGGGCCAGTATTTCACAGGGTGTATGACCCTAAAGTTGAAGGAAGGTATTTTGGAGGTTCTGCCAGGGTTTGCAAATAAATATTTTAGGCACCTAACTTTCATGGAAAACCTCGATCTGGAGACTCTTGGAAAAAAAAAGGGTGTCTTCCTAAGATCTTCCTGCCCTTTGGATTGCTCTCCTAGCAACATGGTCAAAGAGAGATTTAATTTTCTATCAGAATTATTGGTTTATATGGTAGAACAGTAATCTTTAAGAAGCCGTTTACCCCAAGAGGAAGCTGTTCTACTCTAGATTGACACCAGCCTGACAGCCAAGAGATCTGGGCTCTGAACCTAACCCACTCCCTGCTTCTCTGGGTAAACATGAAGGAGCCAACTCAACCAAGATTAAGAGCCAAAATATTTTGACTGTCTTCTTTGCCAGTGTTTTGGATTTATCCAATTAACTTATTCCATCTACTTCTGAAGCTTTTATGAGTGAATTTTTCAGATCTTAAGCTCCATGGCATGCATAATGATCATGACTACATGCTTAACTATCATTACTTGGCAATGATTTAACATGACACAGAAAGTTCTCCATTATAATGGTAAGAAAAGTGAATCTGTTCTAAGGAATCAGCTTTCACACAATTCACTAAAGACTGGGTGTCAACTGGACATATAAAATTAAGTTCACTGTAAAAGCTCTTGTCTGAGATGTATTTTTCCTCCTGGGATTAACTTTGTTATTATTCCATTTGAATGAGACAAAATGCCCTTTGGGTAACACTTTATAATTCAGTTGTTTTAAAACACTCTTGTGGAACATTGCAGTGCCAGTATTTTATTGAAACAATGATATTTGGACAGCTGAAGAAAATGGTGAAGATTTCATGGAAATAAAAATGGCATAAAAATTCTGAATTTTTGAAAACTGGAGAAAGTGGGTGCTGACAGTTGTCTGTGGGTGCCTGAGGATGCAGAGATACACTTCCTGGGGTATTTTCTGTGTTAAATCCTAAGAAGTGGTGAATAAAGAATAATGGGCTGTTTCTCTTTTCAAGACAATACCAGGGTCATGAGAATGCCATACAAAAATTTGCATCAGCCAGTCAGGTCTCAAGAGGTCTTTGATGCTGGAATTCTCACGTGCAGTTATTTTACTATCTCCTGTAAGCTTCCTCCAAAGCTAAAATCCATACAAGAGGCAGGTGTCCCTCGTGTCTGGAGGTGCACTGGCAGGCGTGGTTTTATCCCCACAGCACAGTGAAGTATGTTTTACACCCTTGAAGAAATATTGCCTGTCCATAGCAGTATGTTATGCTTGAAGAGGGTGCATGAAAGAGTAAGACAATTTGACTGTGATAGGGAGAAAGAAAAAGGAAGGAAAGGCACTTCACTTCAAAATGGGAGGTGGCAGGAAGATGGATGAACTGAGGAAGTTGCATTTGGAAAGGGAAATGAGTTCTTTCAAGATGAGTGACCATGCTCTCCCTTTTATCTTGCTCACTGATTTCCTTAGGCTCACACTTCCCAAGCTCAGGTGACAGATGAAGCAGCCCATCCATGCACTTCCAGCTGGAGGAGCAAGGAGGAGGATTCAGAATGGCAAAAGGCTGGAGAGATGCACCTTTGTGTCCCTTGCAGTGGCTAGCAAGGGGTGAAATCTCACTTTCCCCAGAGGTGGGTTACATCAACCCTTGATTACCAGCAGTTGTGCTGTAGGTGCTACTGGAAGGTGTGAGTGTGTTGGTCAAAGGTGTTCTACAGCCTCCACTACACCTTTGTGTGGGGAGAGCTCTGCCATGGCTATGTGCAGCTGGGAGGGCAGAAGAGAGAGCATTGATGTGGCAATCGGGGCATCATTTCTGCAAGATGCTGAGGCATTTATCTGAACACAAGCATTTAACAATGTGCAAAGAGTGGACCTATTACTGAAGTGCCCCTGAGAGCTGGGTCTGCCTTTCCAATTCTTTTTCTTCTTGGGTGAAAGTGGGAGAGAAACCTTCCTTTATTTTTTTTTTTTTTTTCCCACGTTCACTTAGTAAATACTTCAGATAGGGACCATTCCTAGTTTGTTTGTGGGGTTATTCAGTCAGTTTAGTTGTTTGTTAGGCAAGCTGAAATTCTTCCATGGTGAAAGACCTTCTGCCAAGTATTAATATTTTGAAAATATAAACTGTATTTTGTATAATACAAGACTTTTGTGCATAATTGTATTAATTTTGGCACTGTGAGTTCAAGGACAAGCTTGCCAACTCAGTATTCCTGGAATAATAAAAATAAAATATGTGATTTCTTAAGATTCTGTTTTCAATATATGTTTTGAGGACCTCATCTTAAACTAACAAGATGATGTAACCTGTTTTTTTGTGTTTTCCTCAGCAGATGTGCCTCAGGGCAAAGGTTGGTGTTCAAAGAAAGATTTTATTTTTTAAAAACAAAGCTGATTGTAACATGAACTGCCTAATCATAAGAAGCCTTAACAGGATGTTTGGTGAATGTAAAAAATGTTAATTTACAACCAATGCCTGTGATATCCCAAAGAGTCTCAGTCAAGAGCATATTCTTACTAGCTTTACAACTCCTATATTTGCTTAAATGAATTTTAAGATCAGCTGAAAATTGAAATTCCTGAAGCTGACTAATGTTATTCTCTCTAAAGACTGCGTGCTACTGGCATTATGCTTTTAATGATAAAGCTTTTTTTACCTGGAATGTAAGCACATGAGAATGAGAAAAGGCCTTTCTGAGTAAAAGAAATAAGAGATTACTGGTCTTTCACTCAACAACAACAAAAAAATTCCCATTTAATCTGTGAAGGAGTGATGGGTATGTTATCCTTAATGCTGGCCCCAGAAAACAACTAGGAGCTGCAAGGCTGCAATGAACAATAGCACTGGGTATAATGGTGGGTGTGTCACCAGTTTAGTGTGTTCTACCCTCAATACAGCTAGTCTGGCTGAAAGATTTCATCAGCACTGTCAGGCATCTTGGTCCATTTCTGATGTTTGTCACACTGTTCTATTAGCCACAGTTGTTTTCCCTCTTTCTCTGTAGTTTTTACAGAAATATTATTAATTTTTTATTTTTCATAGATAAAAAAGTAAAACTGAAAGAAACTCAATTATGATTCCAGGGTCTTGGATATTCTTCAATTTTTTTTTCCTAAACCAGAGGCATGGATATACATATATACATATACACATATATACATACATACACAGACATATATATATATATATATGTCTATCTATCTATCTATCTATCTATCTATCTATCTATCTATCTATGTAGTGCAGTCCAAGATGTCATGGTAGTCAGGTTTTGTGTGGAGTTTTTAGAATGACTCATACAACTCATTCAGCACATGCAGATAACTCTTTGATATCCCATTACAACATTGGGTAATCTCTTGTAGGCCCCTCCAAGTCCCCCATTTACCATGTGTGCACACCCCACCTCCACTGAAGCAGGTGCAGCACAAATAGTTTAGCCAACAGTTCCTCTTCCCCCATTCTGCCACTTCTACCTGTCACCCTGGTAATTTGCTACATCCTGTGCGAGCAGCTCAGAAGCTTTAGTGCTTCTTTTCCCCTTCATGATAGCAGAGTGCTACAAGTGATCATATGGACATAACATCAGGATAAAATATTCTATCACTTTTCCAACATCTTAACAGCTCTGCTTTCCCTAAGATTAGGGGGTGAAAGTGACAGCAATAATGAAACTGACATTTATGATAATGCCACATGCTGTCACTTAGACATACTACAGGATTAGTAGTAAATGTTGTAAAAATGCCAGTGCTTTCCTATACAGTGGGCCTAATTCCTTATTTTCTTCTGCCAGTGTTAATTTGTTGACTTTCTTTATATGCCCAGCATTCAGAGATTTGTCATAGTCTGAAGGAAGTCTTAGACAAGTATGGCTCATGTCACTTCCCACTAATTCTTGTCTGATGTGTTATTTTGGTTACACGTTCTGGTATCTCTTCAGGGTGGTTTTTTTACTTTGTTGTCTGAAAATTGATTAAATCAGTTTGGGGTACCAGCAGGCTTTCTGCCATCCACGTGTCTACCAGAAAATAAAGCTTTCAGATGTTCAGTCTCTTCAGTTGCAACTTCATATTGAAAGGCATTTGTAAGTTCTCATGATGAAGTCTAAGCCTGAAAAAAGTTCTCAGTGATGTGAAGGGAGTTATTTGAAGGTTATAAGAATTTTCCTCTCTTTCTATAGGTTTTGAAAGGCACTATATTATGCTCTGATGCTGTAGAAACCTTCTATCACTCTCAAGCTCTTAGACTGAATTAGAGTTAATTAGGAATTAGAGTTAGCAATGACCAGCTCAATCTCTAGTCTCTGTCTGATTTGGTTAAGTAATGGCAACTTTTTCCAGGACCCCTTAAGGGCTTTCCAGATGAAGTAGGATGCAGTAGGAAAAACAGCACTATTTTTTGCTTTCAATGGGGCCAACAAAATCATTAGTCACATCAGGTAGCTCTTTAAATTGTATGCGGAGTATGAAAATTGGTTGAGAAACAGCTTTTTTTATTCAACAAACCTTGTCCTTTAGTGTGATGTGAGGGAGAATGAGGAAATTAATCTATTTCTTCATGTGCATTGTGCATTGTCAACAGTCTAATACATTCCAATCAACTTCACCAATAATAAGGCACTGGAATTTGTGTTATATGTGGATATCAGAAAGAATAATTTGAAGCCAACAGGGCTGCACAGGTATAAATGAGGAGTTACCTTGGTCTGCAGCTCCCTTTGTTGAGGATGTTCAGTGAAATTAAGTTCAGCTTCATTCTCAGAATCCAGCATGGTCTTTGAAAATTGATGGAATAGGCATAATTAGAGTGAATGCATTTGAGATGAAATTGGAAAGATGATAAAAAATATTACAATTTTTGGAGAGCCGCACTACAGTTTAATAATTGTAAGTAAGCTATAAAAGACTGGGAATTTTGGTTCTAGTAAGGAAAGTAATTGATTGCAGATGGAGAGATCTGGGCAAAATACATATGTTGGCAGTAGCAGCTTTTAGATTCAGGGGTGCAGTGTTTGGGACTGTGCAGTGTGGTTATTCAAGTTTATAAGCACACTTTATTAGAATGTAAATTTGAATGCCAAAGGCATAAGCCACACTGCTTTTAACCAAACCAAACAAAACTTTATTTGCCAAGAAGATTTGAAAGAAGGCTTTAAAAACATTCTGCACTATAGTGTATGCTTTTCTTATTTTCTTGAAATACTTTTTCTCAGAAAATAAAGTTTCCTTCTCTTTTATTTTTCAGGCTTCTGTCTGTGCACTGGAGCGGCATAGTTCAAGTCCTTTGGTTTCAACTGGTGCTATTTCTTGCAAATTCTTATATGTAAATACATTGTAATAGTCAAAATACTTCTTTCCCTCTTCTACTTCTCTGTTCCTTTATTTTTCCCTCATGTTTAGAATGATATCTAGGGAAAGAAACAAAGTGATTTGAAGCAGAATGTCTATTTGAATTGGAAACTCTTAAACAGATATTTTGCTCACTCTAGAAGTCATCAATTAGACTTCACTCCAGATTATTCAATCCTCACTCAAAATGCTTTTTTTTTTTTTGTTTCTTTGTTTGTTTTTTAAATTTGGAATGAATACAAGCTTGGTCTCTTTTTACTGCTAGATTATGACAAAAGCATGAGAAATGAAAACAGGAATGAGAAAATGTCATCTTTGCAAAGAGGAATGGAAGACAACTGGGTGTAATTACTCTTGGTGCCTTGCTGGCAATATTTAATAAATAGTTTCATCAGTTATTCTCACATAAACTGGCTATCATTTCTTCCTGCATGTTTCAGCTGAAAACATTTTACATATTTCTCTGTACTAATGAAAAATATTGCACAAGGAGAGAGGCAGATTTTGGCAATGCCTAGTGTTGAATGAATAGAAAGTTAAAAATAAAAATATTGCATTCAACATCTGGATTGGCCTCAGCAGAGTTGAAAGGAGTCCAAAATGTTTCCAGTCTTGTGTGCTTAGTACAAATGACATAGAAGTCATACTGGAAGGGAATATTTTAAGGAGAAAGCATTTTTTGGCATTCATATATCTTTATTTCTTCAACAGACTGTTCCTTTGAAGTTGTGGGAGATAAGAAATTTTTAGAATTTGCCCTCAACTTATTCTGAATGATTAATATGTCTAAACACCATTATAGGAGGCAAATAAAATGCTAAAGAATATTAAAGAGCACTTTAAATAAATTATTCAAAAGACATACCATGAATTATCCATTTATAGAAATATAAATAAATAGCTTTATATCAGTTGTGTAAGCCATCTGAAACAGCTTGACCAGCTACATGAGATTTGCCATCAGATAGCTAATCTGACATGAAGTATATTGCCTTCCCTAAATCCAGCTTTGTGCTTGTTTTATTGTGCTGCCCTCTTTCTCAGATGTTGTATCAGCATTTGTTATGCCACCACAGTGCAAAACGGGATGTCAGATAAGCAATGTAAGTTTCTCAAGGTGTGTGTTTTAAAACAAAAGACTTCAATCTGCACCCTTTTTCATCAGTAAGCAGTAATTTGCAGGATTAAAATGCTCTCATCTGGAATATGAGATCCATAAAGTTTAGCATGACTCCTGAAAGAGCAGATTGTTAGGAAAGAGCTGGGCTGGGGCAACTGCTCCTACCTGTGTGCTGGAGTCTGGTTCTGATTGACTGGCAACACAAAAAAATCAATAGTTTTCCTTAACTGAGCTTTTCTTGGGGTCAGGAAGTATGGAGACCTGATAACTTACTAAACTGTGTGTCTGGCCACCACCACCAATGCCAACAAATTAAGCACAGCCCACAGTGAGCCGTAAATCCAAATTTGTTCCCCTTCCCTAGGTGACCATGAATTAAAATTGTGTGAAACTGGTATGCCTCAGGATGAAGTATGTGAAGCATGTCAGCACAAGTGTTTTCCCACATTTTCCCAACAGAAGCATTTTCCAGCTTCAGTGCTATTTGGGATTTCTGTGCAGAACAAACTTTGAATTCATATAAAACTTCACAAGTCCTAGGTTTCAGGACTGTTGTAGTAAAATTTGTTTTCTCTAACTCAGAGATACTTGTGAGTCTCAGGGAATATGATAATCTCTTCTCTGGGATTAGGAGAAAGAGAAAAATGAAGTTGACTAAGATCAAACAAGAGGATCAGACAATATATTAAGCCCCAAAGTTCAGGTATTTGGTGATTTGTGGAAAGTCTGATAATAATAATCAACACACATCCAGCCTCACAAAATAAAGCTGTATTTGGCACAGAAGCCTAGCAAAGATCAGAACTGCCTACCTTCCTCCTGGTCTGCTGCAATTGCTGAAATCTCAGGTGTTGCTTGAGTTTCCTATGGCCAGGAGAGATTGTCCTCTGACCTTGCATAGCGGGAGCCTCTGTAGGAATGTAGGTGTTGGTTTCAATTATGATCCATGCAGGCCATTTCTGGGTGGTGAGCACAGATGGAGCCAAGTTTGTTCTCTCCATGACTTTTATAGGAGTTGGAGGTTTCTAGAGCTGTGACATCACTTTTTGGTGAGAAAGGACATCCGTGGGGGATTTTCTTCATGTGGATTTCTGATGTGTCTCCTGCAGCTGCAGCTTAGCGAGTGATAGCCCTGCAAAGTCTCACTCTTGATTTCCCTCTCTCCAAAGGTTCTCACAAACAGACATTAGATTAATAGTCTTCAGAGGGTTAAATAGAGGGTTAAACTTAAATATCATATCTATTTCACTGTTTGAGCGTTATGTTTTGAGGAACCTTTTCCATTTTATTTTTCTGGCCAAAAAAGTCCAATACTGTAATTTTTTTTTTTCATTTGAGTCCAGATATTTAAAAGAACAGGCAAAAGCTGAGACAATGTGATTGTCAGGAAGGACATGGTAATAAAAAGAAACAGTATTTACTTTTTCAGATTTTTGTTCTTTAAAAGCTTTTTTTTGTGTGTGTGTCAATGGCAAAAAGGGGAATGAATATGCATTTCTATATTTACAGTAGCACAGTTAACTATCCAAAAATTTTTATGTGCATATGTATGCATGTGTATAAATATATTTATATACCCATATTTACTACATACTGACTTGTGAACTTTTAATAGTATTGGTTCAGGCTATGTTGAAGTGTGTGACGGTATGTGTATGTGTGCCCATACTGGGACATATTGAGGAACTGGGAATGTGTTAGTTGTTTTACTTGCCTGAAGCATGACTGACAGCACTGTTGTTTTTCTCACTGGTAGCAAGGTCAGTGGGCTGCATGACCAAATTAAATATACTTTGTGGGAACTGCAGCAATTCACTTTGCAGTGAGCTGTGAGCAGAGTAGGCTTTGCCCAGAATATCCAGGGCCAGAATATTACCCTTTGTCATCAAGTGCTACTAGCTGTCTCTTCCTCTTCTCTGGCATGAAAATAAGAAATAGTAAATACACAGTTTGTCTTTTCTGCCTTTCACTTTCCTTCTGTGTATTAAGTAATAAATTGTCTCACTGTGACACAAAGCTTGGCTCCCTATGGGATTGCCTATCAGAACATGCAATCCCACTTGAACCGTGCTATAACCTTTGTTGGGAACCCCTTCAGTAATGTCAAAGCTATTGCACTATCTGCATGTACACCTGGAGCAGCATCTGGTGCTACCAGGTGTCTTGTTCTGTCCATTCACTAGCCTTCAGGGACCTTGACTAATTGATGCACAGATTTTTATATGGTGCACTCAATGAGTTTCAGTAGACATCAGGTTTTAAATACAGGCATTGAGGACAGGGAAAGAAGCTTTTGGAGCTATGTTTGAAACTTGCAAACTTTGTCTTGGGAAAAGAGCTAATTCAATAAGGGGCCAATGCAAACTCTCCGAAATTCAGTTGAAAGGATCCCACACAATTCAGTATGCTTTGGATCTCTGCCTAGTTGCAGTGTTTCTTAAATAGCTCCAAACTTACTACAGGGACTATTTACAATTTATAAATACTGTGATTAAGTTAGTTATCTAAGGCAGCTGGCAAAATTTTAAAGGGTGACCATACATATGGTTCTATTTATAAATAAGAAGTGATTTATTGAATTATGTTACTTTTTTTTCTTCTTTTAAGAATATCTACTTCATAAAACTCTTTCATGGAAAAATGTCAAGACATTTATCTTTTTAAACTAAATGAACAACAGGGAAGTTACTTACATCAGATTTTTAGAATTCTAAAGCACTCTAAAAGCAATTATTTGGAATTGCCAAAGAAGGTGGACCTGAGTAACAAGCAGCAACACTTAATTCCATCTGTTGCACATACATGTTGGACATTCATTTTATAGAATGCCTTTTTGTAAAGAAGCTCTGATTGTAATTACTTCAAAAATAGGTTTTAACTTGAAGTTTTAAATGAATGTTTAAACATCCTATAAAGTAAAATCATGATGAGCAATTTCTTTTCTAATATGGAAACAGATCTTTTACAAAGACTTCTTCCGTAACAGGCATAGGGCTGGCTACGAGCAGTGACTATACAGTTTAGCAACAAATTTTGGGCAAGCATGGGGAGAAAGTCTGCTCAAATCTCTTATTGAATGGATTTTTTTCCCAGTTTAGTGGCAGCTGTCCCTCTTGCTGTTCTTTCCTATGTGCAAAAGTTGGATGCACACTTTTGACAAGAGCTCAGTCATTTCCTTTCCTGAAGCAACTTCTTTGAATTTCCTCATTATGGGAGCACAGAGCTAACAGCATCAGTAATTGCCATCAATCATTTCAGACACAGACTATCATCATAAAGAATTGTCCATCAGTGTTACGTGCATGAATTGATTTTCTTCTTCCTTTGAGATTCTTCTTGTTAGGAGAGTTGTGAAGTTTAGCGTATACTTGTGAAATGCCTTACAATTAATAGGTTTAAAGGGTTCTTTGAAATTTCACAGACATAAAGTGTTTTTTTCTGCTAAATACTCTGTTATTATGCTCTAGAAGTCTCTAGACTGCTGTATGTTGTATTAACCAAATGAAGTGAATGTAACAGGCAGATCCCTTGGGACAACCAGCTTTACTTTTACACAGATAAATATTTTTAAACAATTTATTTAAAACTTGGAAGCCTTAACCAATCAAATTTATAAAGATTCCTGAATTAATTGCAAATATTTTATTTCTGCATATTTTAGGATGAAGGGTATAATATTCACATCTTAGTTTAGGTTATGGGAGACTGCATTTTGAAGCCAGTCAATAACAGGTATTACTGAGCAATCTCTGCAGAGCACAGGGCTTGCTGAGAAAGCTGTCATGTATTTGCCATGGTGCTCAGAGCCCATGCATAACCAAATGAAAAGGAAATGTAGGCAGGACCATGAAATCACTGAAACAGTGAATTGCCACTTTACAGCTTAGTGGCCACTGACTTCAATAAAAAGCTTAATTTATTTTTTTTTTCCAAATTAGGTTTGTGAATGAATGCACGCGAAACTCCATGCAGGTTGTGTACTCATCCCTTAGCTGCACATGCAAATTGTCACTTGGACATAGAATCACAGAATCACAGAATCACAGGATAATGAGGTTGGAAGAGACCTTTAAGATCATCAAGTCCAACCTATGTCTTAACATCTCAACTATAGCATCAAGTGCCATATCCAATCTTTTTAAAAACACATCCAGAGATGGTGATTCTACCACCTCTCTGGGAAGACAATTCCAGTACTTTATTATTCTTTTGGTGAAATTTTTTTTCCTAATATCTAACCTGTACCTTCCCTGATGTAGCTTGAGACTGCGTCCTCTTGTTCTGCCAGTTGCTGCCCGGAGAAAGAGACCAACCCCCACCTGTCTACAACCTCCCTTCAGGATGTTGTAGAGAAAAAAGTATGAACACTCAGATTTCATTGTTAAAAATCATACATTGATTTGGTTAGATCAGTAACATGGTTGAGCTTACCAATGAGCTTGGAGAGGAGACAAATTGGCATGGAGTGTCAGGAAAGTTTTCACAGCTGCAGTACTACCCCTTTAAACAGGGAACATTGGTTTTGTGCACTTCTGCTTTGGCACCTTTTACTAAATTTGCTTCCATACAGAAATGTTTGATAAAAATAAGATTTTGGGTGGGATTTATAAAGCTTCGTCTCCATTGTCTTTGAGTGGCAATGTCTAACTCATTATGAATAATGAATAGTGCAGTTTTCAAATAATGTTTGCCAGTCTGGTTAGATGTATCACTACGTATGGAGGGCTTCCCCCCAAAAAATACACCTAAAAGCTTTGTTAAAAAAGAAAAGTGATTTTATGTATATGTAGTTACCATGGTTATGAAAACAAATTGGGTTTTTGCAGGTGCAACCAGTCTACTTGTGACCTAACTGATCATTTCTTCATGCAGTTATTTCCACACAAATCTGTGGCAATTGCCTAGAAAAAATTATGTTCAGTGTGGTGCCCACATCTTGATGATTCCAAACTTGAGGCATCAGGAGCAGCCAAAAGGTCTGTAGGTTTCAGAAAAGCCTTAAACATTGTTATGTTTAATGAGCTTATTCCCAGTGACATAAAGAAATATGAAACCAACTTGTTACAATGTCTGTGAAAGTTCTTTCACCCAGAGGGAGCAATACTACTGTGTCACTGTGATGGTGAAGAAGAAACTATTTTTGTGAGCAAGCTGTCCCATGACTGACCAGGGGTTTAGCCAGATCATTCTAGGACCATTCTTAGAGAAAGAAACACAGAATAAATGGGTTTGTGGTTCAAAACTCTTAGCTTTTACACTTCCTGAGAGAAATTATCATAGTTTCTGTCTAATTAAACTGATGCTGATATTTTTTGACCTTTTGAAAGAAGTAACACACAGTTTTCTTTCTTTTTTTTTTCATTTGTGGTATGGATATATTTGAAATGTTATTAGTAAATCATGTTTATGAAACATCTTTTGGTAAATGTTTCTTGTTTAATAGGTATATTTTAACTTTTCTATGGCAAATTGTTAGTATATGAAGTTCATATAAAGGAACTACTTTGCCATTACCTATTGTGAAGTCTTGACTTCAAGTTGTGCGTGTGATCCCCAGTAAGAGTGAATTAACCAAGGTAAATATGTTTTTAATAAATGATCCATAAGTAGTATCTGGTTAACTCTTGAAATGGAAAGATTAGGTTTATTAATTTTTGGTGAACAAGTTTGCATTTTAATTTAGACTTTTAGGCCAAATCCTACCCCATTATGTTCCTGCCTAATCCCTGATACATATCTGTGGTAGTTTATGGCTTCTCATTTTTGATGCTATTGGCAGTAGATCCCAATGAAAAGTTCACAAAGAACAGTGTTAACCTTATACTTGACTCCACCTGACTTTGCTCTGCTCTCTGTGCTCATTCCTTGTGGACAACTGATGGCAAACTGAAAGACTTTGGCATTGATGCTCTCTCCAGAAATAAATGGATTCCCTTTTCTCCAGAAGGGAAAAGTCTTGGTTAGGAATAATTAGCTGCCCAAATATAAAGCGGGAATAACTGATTGGGTGGCAATTTCCTGTGAAAAGCTATGAGGAGTATCGTACCTGAAAATGAGCCGACATTCCCTACTGTCACCAACCAAGGCAATCCTTGCATTGGTCTCATTAAACAGATCTATGGTGTGCAGCAGGTATTAAATGATCCTCCTTGGTGTTGGTGAGGCTTCAAATAGAGCATGGTTTCCTCACCTGAACTTTAAAAAAGGCATGGATTAGCCAGAGAGCCTGGAAGAGGGCAAACACCGTGATCAGAGTACTACAAAACATGACTGTGAAGAGGTTTTAGTAAACTGGCTTTTCTTAGTCTATTAAGAAATTTTTGGGGACTGAGGAGCACATAGCATGGTAATTTGCAAATAAATGACAGATGTAGAAGACAAAGATATGGAAGGCAACTATGAAAGCCTTGTGATAGTAAGGACAGCAAAGAGCTGAAATGGGTAACTCACAGAGGTTTATGGCATTGCAGCTGGTGTATCTATTACACAGACCTTTTAAATAAATGACACAGATATAGCTGGGTGTCTTTGAGGTGTAGCAAAAGGAACAGCTTCAGTGCTCATTTCCACTCCAGAAAGTTTTTGATTTACCAGTAGGTTGGTATTTATCAACTTAAGACAATGTTGTTTTCAGGATGGATTGAATCATACTTTCAATAAGAATGCTAATTAGACACGTCTGGTAGTTTACTGTATGAAAATGTACCTTAACTACCTTAATAAATGTAACAAAGATGGGAATAGGTAGCTAATTTGCTTGTTTCTTTCTTTTTATCTTTTTTTTTTCTATAATGTTAATGAATTTATTGGCTGATAACAACTGGAAACATCTTGTTTGCATTTTAACCTTTAATGATAGCATTGCAACAGCATGGTTATGCTCCTGCCCATGTGCACGTCAGATTGACCATCAGCCTCTCAGAAAATTGAATGACTACTTCGAATGAATTTTAAAACCACATGCAATGTGTTTAGCTGTATTTTATTATTTTGCCTATTCCCAGTGTAAAGCCAGCATTGCAGGACTTGAACAGTCTCAGTGATTTCTCCCTCTGTCTGAGCCCCTCATCTTCAGCTGTCAAGATCCAGCCCATTCACCACTTAAGCTGTCAGAGCTATTGTCTGTATCTGAAGGAGGAAGGATGGTGCACATGGAAGACTCTGGACAGGTTGTCTCCAAGTCCACCTTTAGGAATGTCAGTTTGTTTTATACTTGTAGCTTTTGGGCTTCCTCAGTAGTGTTTGCAGCAGTCAGAAAATGCAGTCTGAATAAAACCCACACCGCTGGAGGAAGAAAGCATGGCTCTTTGTGCTACTGCTACAGACAGACCCCCTTTAGCGTTTCTTTATAGCAAGGTGTGAAAATGCCTTTTACTCTGCTTGCATTCTTTTATCTTGTTAACTGGAAGGAGCTATGGGAATAACTGGACTTTTGGGCTACTTTTTATGCCCAGTGGTGATGACAATGATTTCAAATGACTGCTTAGAAAGTTAGTAGTGTTTTCTTCACATAAATAATTCCCAGCAAATTAAGAGCACTGATCCACACCTTTCCTTGACATGTATAGGTGACCATTTCAGAGAGATTAACATCATGTAATTTCTTCTTACTGTTGAAGGATGATCAAGTGGAAGGGTGAGTTATCATTCCTAAACAGCAAAAACCCCAGAACCTATAATAATTAACATAGCCTTTGTATACATATTATTTCACTCTACTAGCTTCTGCAACAGGCAGAGAGGATTCAAAGCTAGTGTCTTCCTGCTTCATATGCTGAAAGTCTTCTGTGTGACAAGTAAAGTCCTTTTGGGGCAAATGAGTCAGATGGTCAGTTTTTTCTAAAGAGACAGACTTGGCAGGTTTTTACGTGGTGCCTCAAGGCAGGAAGCTAGAAGAAGATACTCAGAATCTTAAGTGCAGACAGTGGGAACAGGTGTTTTTTAGCAAAAACTACTCTCTAATGCCTCACAATTTTACAATAAGGGTCTTTATTTCAGATTTCTTAATTTTAGTGTACTTGGACTGTCAAAAGGGCATTTTAAAAACATGAGAAACTGCCACTAATTCCAGAATAAGTTCTTATTCTGGTAGGTATCTACAGCTTTCTCTAATTGGTCTTAGCACTGTGACAGGGGGAGCACACAGGTCTGTCTTTGATTTGAATTAGAACTGAACACTTTATCAGTGAAAATATTTGACAAGTACAGCTGTCCTATTTGGGATTAGAAAACTGTTATGTGACAACAAAAAAAAATATCATTCAGAGAGTAGTTTGTTTTTGTTTTCTGACAGTGTATGATTAGACTTCATAGAAGAATAAAAGCAATATTTTGAACCTTAAAGTTAGCCTATTCACTTCAGTGAAGAATTATTTCTTACATGCCCATTCTAACTCTGCCAATTAAATCTCAAGCAAACCATACAGGACTTGTATATTATTTTCTTGATCACACAGTTTTCTTGCTGACAGGTATGAATTTATGTCCACAAACCTTAAGCAAAAGCATGAAGGAATTGGAGGAAATGTGAGTTCAAAAACTGTTCTGATATCTCTGAAGCATTTTGACAGTTTAGAAATGGTTTGTTTTCAAGTATTAGTAGAGGAAGTTTGGGAATTTAAGTGCTGAATTAGTAAAGTAGCAAGACATGATGTCTGTCTAGGGATCAATGGTCATATTGAAATCAAATTACTTCAGTACATTAAAATCAACAGTATCATTACCATTTATTTGACTTGTGCCCTGTTGCCATGGTCTGGCTGTCCCCATATGATTAAATTTTGCTGAATTACAAAGAAGGAAATAATGTGGGTATGTCTAACTGGGTAACTGGAAAAGCTTCTGAGTTAACTTCTGAGTCACACCTGGGAATTGATTGGGAGAGTTTTGGGTGATCTGAGCAAAAAGCATGCCAGAGACTGATTTCACCACTTGGAATAGGGAATGATCTCAGGGAATCTGAGCTCTGAAAAGTATTTCCTGCTATGGAGACAGCTTGAGACTTGGAATGGTCTAAGCTAAGTTCAGTGGGGAAACAGAGGGGAAAAGAGGTTCCAGCCACCTGAATGAACAGGTAGGGATTCACTCCAGTCTACTTCAAGGCTCTCTGCATGTTCTGGTTATTCTCACTGCAGCATCTACTTGACTGTGGGTCCATCTGGGCTCCACGTTTCCTAGCAGACTCAGTATTTGATGTGGTTCCTTCCTAGACTGGTATGGTAGAGTGCAATGGATGTGCTAAGGTAAGGGAGAAGCAATATCAAGGTTTTGTCAAAGGTAAGGTATTGTCAGAATGTTTCAGACATGTCAGAATAGTTTATGAACTCATGTTTTCTCCATGTCTTCCCTATAACAGCATAACAGTAGTGCTGTGAAGAGCTCTCACTGAGACTTGGCTGCGTAGACAATGAGAGGCAATGTCCTATCTCACCTCATCTTGTTTGAACTCACAAAAATCACACTTTCTTTGGACATATAACGTGGTACCCACAAAGATAAACAAGACAGTTTTTGCTTTTGGAGATCTTTTTGATGCTGGAAGTGTGGGCAGTCCCTAATGAATCATGACTTGAGTTGGTCTCAGGATAAACTTCAATGACAAACACCACAAACTAAAGACCCTGATTAAAGCTTAAATACTGGAGAATGACCAGGTACCCATGGTGTCCTGTACCCCACTAACACAATGCACTCCCTCTCTGTTTTCCTGGGCAAACAGGTTAGCCACCCTTCCAGCACGTTCCCAGCTCATGCAGAACTGTGTCTGCCACAAGTTTTCTGTGTGACACTGGGTTTGTCAGTGGTACATCTGCACTCATCCTGACCTGGGTGCTGTGTCATAATGATGAATTAGTATAATTTCTGAGGTGAGCTGCTCTCTCTTCAGGGAACTGTGCTTTGTGGGCTTTCTGGGCAAACCAGATCATCTGGAACTAGTCTGGAATTTTAATTGTACTTTGTAGTATACAGTATTAGCATATCCTTCATTGCTGTCTCATTTATCTGTTTTAAAATAGGACTAATAATACTTAATTTCTTTTATTCATTGTTTGTGTTATCTATTTGGATATTAAGCTTTTCAGGAGAACATGGCCTTATTTTTTGTATCTGTATAGAAATACAGTTTCTAGCACTATGTAAGCCAGTAATATAATAAAATTATTAATATCATTATGATGACTGGCTGGCTTTAAGGGATGGTGGGTCATTATTAGGAAGCTGTAAATTGCCTCAGATAGGTAAATTATTTTGCAGCAAATTTTCACTTCCTGCAAATATTAGGTTATTCTATTTTTCTTTCAGGCAAAATTTAAAGTTTTAAGTGCTTACTGTCCCTTGACTTTCCTTCCCTAATACCTTCCTTCCTCCCTCCCCTCTTGCCTCCCTTTCTCATCCTTCCTTCTTTCCCTCCAGGATGGGATTAGACTTGCTTTTTTTTTACTTGTGGATTTCCAAAATCTCCAGGGAGTTGAGGAAGCTACAGAGGAAGCTTCTTGTATATAGGTTGCATATGTGAAAATATACTTCTTGGGCACCACTCATGGACCTTTTTGGAGCATGATGTTGATCCCTAGAAATCAATGGATCAAAAGTTGAAAACCATTTCCTTAGAAAATTATCACAAACTGATGATTGGAATGTCTATTTTTTAGTGAAAGCACCTCTCAAACTTTGTGAAGGTTTATCTGTGTGCATGTATGTACAAGTGTATTTCTGAGACTTGTGAACTCAGTTTTCCTTCACAAAAATTGCAAGATCTTTATTGCATTGTTGGAGTATGTTATGCCTCTTGATATTATTGCTTTAGTTGTTCACTGGATAATAAAAAAGAAATTGTAAGTTCTTATTCAAGACCTCAGTTTGGCTCAGATTTTTAACCCTAGTCCCTGGATTCAGAGCATAATTACTGTCATTATAAGACAGGTGATAGCAATCTATGAAAACTTTTCTGAGGGATGAGTGGGAACAGAAATAAAAACTCTTTCCTTACTAGCAGTTCTGGATATCCAGTGATGTAATCTTTATCTATTCAACCTTTAGGTGGGAAGGATGGGATGAGATTTGACTGAGTGGCAGTGCTAACTTCGTTATCTTCCAATATTATGCCACGTTTTTCTGGTCACTTATGTAATATATCCAGTGTTGAAGAAATGTATTCTAATGTCATTAGAAAAAAGTCTGAAAAAACGCTGCCAGACTCATGTTTTCTCCTCATCTGTTTTGTTAGCACTATCTGAAGGAACTACAGCACATTCCATCTGAAGAAGTCCCATACAAATGTGCAACATAAATTACCTCTGTGGAGTTTCTTTGTTGAGTGACTGTAGTTGTTGACCTTTCTTTTCTTCATAGAATCATATAATTGTCTAGGATCATTGAGTCCAACTGTTAACCCAGCACTCCAAGTTCCCTACTAAACTGGTCTGTAAGGACCACGTCTATGTGTCCTTTAAGCAACTCCAACTACTTGCCTAGGGATCTAATGCATAAGCAATGTTCCAATGTTTATGAATCCTTTCTGTGAAGAAATTTTACCTAATATCCAACCTGAACCTTACCTTCACAACTTGAAGTAATTTCCTCTTGTCCTTTCTCTTGTTTGGGAGGAGAGACTGATCCTACCTGGCTACTACTTCTTTTCAGGTAGCTGTAGAGGATGATAAGGTCTCCTCAGAGTGTTCTTTTTACCAGGTTAAACAACTCCAGCTCTTCATAAGACTTGTGCTCCAGTCCTTCCACCAGCTTTGTTGCCCTCACAATGTTTTTTTTTTATTGAGGGCCCTAAAACTGAACACAGGATTGAAGGTGTGGCCTCACCCACTGGGCAGCTTTCCAGCCACTCCAAACTTGCAGTGTTGCATGGAGTTGTGACCCAAGTACAGAACTCAGCACTTCATGTTATTATTGAACCTCATACAGTTGGGCTCAGCTCATCAATCCAACCTGTCCAGATCCTTCTGTAGAGCCTTCCCATCCTCCAGAGGTTTAACACACCTGCTCAATTTAGTGCCATCTGCAAATTTACTGAGGGTGTAGTAGATTTGTTATTACAGTAGCATGATTCAGTTCCAGTTGAGCTTTGGCCTTTTTAATTTACTACCTGAATAACTTCATAACATCCTTTCAGTCCTCCTGAGTTGCCTGACCCTTCTTCCAAAGGTCATAAACTCTTTCTCTTCCCCCTAAGTTCCAGCCAAAGCTCTCTTTACAGGCACATTATTCTTCTCCCTCAGGTTGTCTATAGGCCCTTGAGGACATTTCTTTTGGGTGCCTTTCTTGAAAAATATCCACCATTCCTAGATTACTTTGCCTCAGGACTGCCACCCAAGGGGCTCTCTCAACCAGTCTACTAGACAGGCCAAAGTCTGCCCTCCAGAAATCAGAGGCAGCAGTTCTGCTAATGCCCTCCTTATTTGTGCAAGAAACAAAAACTTTGATCATTTTGTCCAAGATGGCCAACCATCCATCACATCACTCACCAGTCCTTTTCTGTTCAAAACCAGCAGGTCAGCAGGTGGGAAACCATGCCTAGTTGGCTCCCTCACCAGCTGTGTTAGGAAGTTATCCTTCACACTCCAGAAACCTCCTAGACTGTATCCTCTCCACTGTGTTGTGTTTGCAACAGACATCCAGTAAGTTGATGTTCTCCACAGGATCAAGATCTAGCAATTGTGAGACTTCTCCCAGCTACTCACAGAATATTTCATCTACCTCTTCATCTGGGCTGGGTGTTCTATAACAGACTCCCATCAGGATGTCTGCCTTTTTGGGTTTCCTCCTGATTCTTTACCCATAGACACTTACCCTATCGTCACTGTTGTTAAGTTCTAGACAGTTAAAACTCTCCCTAACATACAGGGCTATTCCATCACCTCCCCTTCCTTGCCTACACTTCTGAAGAGTTTAATCATCCACTGCAGCACTCCAGTCATGCAAGTCAACCACAATGGCAGCTATGTCACAGTTGTCCTGGTGTGCAATGACTTCCAGCTCCTGTTTGTTGCCCATGCTCTGTGCACTGTTGTAGATGCCTTTCAGCTGGGCTATTCTTTCCAGTACCTTTTTAGAGGGAGAAACCCTAACTTCTCCATGACCATTCTCAGGGACTTCTCTGGTTCCTAACACATCAATAACCCTTGTGTCTCTGCAGTGTGTGTGCCTCCATCCCTTGCCTCCACTGTGGTCAGACCGTAGGACCTTGCTAGCACACTGTCTCTCAAACACTGGTGTGCTGACCCCAGGCTTATCTATAGTGAGCCTGGTTTTATCCTTTTCCCCCTTCAAATCTACTTTCAAGCCCTTTCAATGAGTCTTGCTAACTCCTGAATGAGAAGCATTGTTTAATATATTTAATTTCTCTCTCTTTTGTCAGCACAAGAGAGTCAGGGGCACGGCTGCTTTGTCTGACCTCCCCTCCATGGGAATAGTAACAATAATGGGTTTAATTAACTATGTGGTATTGACGTAATTAGTTATCCCAGTGATTATACTTCTTTAATAAAAGCACTTCATTTGGGATGCATTTCTCTTCTGCATGTGCAGAGCCCTACACCTATATTTCATAACTGTCTAGACATCAGAACTCTGTGCATATTTTAGCATCTGCCCTTGAGAGAGAGGTTATCTTGCATGGCTTAAGATAATTGGGAAGAAATTATTTTGCCCCCTGGTTTCAGACTCACTTGCATACCGAGAGTAATAGAGATGGGCAGAGGGACAGTAGGTCAGTGTGGGAGAACCAGAACTGGGAGAGGGGAAGGGCTGGGTTTGGTAGCTGCATGCCCAGGCACGGGCTCTTTCTAACTTTTCAAGTCCAGAGTCAGTAACACTAAAGGAAATGGAGAAAGTTTAACTTGTAGGCAAAGTAAATGCTGTATATCTGGTTTATTTATATGTATTGATGTACATAGATCTATTACTGTAGGCATTTATGACATAAACCTGCAGCCATTATGCTAAATTTACATATGCCAAGCCTCAGTAACGCTGTTATTGCTATCACACAGTCAAATCGACAATAAAGAATGAATTTTAGTTTTCAGTTTGGTTTTGCTTTTTGTTGGCTTTTTTTTTTTTTTTTTTTTTTGGTTTTTTTTGCTTTCCTGGGAAGTCACTGTTCTTTGTGTTTCACTCCTCTGGCTAATCTTGAAGAGCAATGCTACAAGGAGGAGAGATTGCCATATGAAAATGTCATTTTGTATCATATGAATACTGAAAGGAAAAAAACCCACAACTCAAAGGTAAAGGTCTAAGGGAGGATATCAACTCACTGTTCATGAATCAATCTACCACAAAACGCTATGAGAGAGCTCCTTTAGCTTACATCTCAGTTCATAGCTGGGGGGAGGGATTCCTATCTGATAAAATATACTCAAAGATTAATGCATTCTGCACACAGCCTACTTCATAGGTAGGAGGTGTTATTCCTGTTGCTGTTGCTGTGTTTTAGCTAACATTTTAAAAGTATTTTTTCCTCTCCCTATCTGCTCTTCTCCATCTCTTTAGTTTACAGAACTATGCTGCAGTCCCTTCAATCTTTCTTCCTTTCCCTGTTGAGAGAGACTGAAATCACTGCAGGCATTTGAAGCTTCATGCAGCAGAGGAGTGAACTCTGTGGGTCATTTTAACAGCCAAATACATAAGTTCTCAAGAAGTGGGGAAAGCCAAGCAAATGGGGAAGAACTGGTTTTGAGACCTGCAACCATGGCTTGTTCTCTAATCAAAAGGAATGCTCCACTGAAGCCTGCATTCCTCATTAAATCAATAAAATCATGTGTCCTTTATTTTAATCCTGTATTCAAGAACTAAGGATAGAGACTGAAGCTTTTCATTTCATTGTTTCTAAAAAATGACTGAGATGATATTGACAATGGTTGATTCTTTTACCTTGGTGTTTCAGAAAAATGTCAGTATGGAGGCAGGTGCTGGGCATTCAGCCACTTCCTTCAAAAGCAGAAAAGGGGTTCTGTGACAGCCTCATTGCAAATACTGTAGCTTTCTGAGACATTTTGTTTGGTTTGATGTTGTGCTGCAATGACGAGAGAGGAAGGATCTGTTATGTACAGCTGCATGAATCTCTGGATTGAAGTTTTTACAGCCTCAGATCCTCTTTTATACAGTAAAGGGGAGATGAAAGCAAATAACTCACACGCCATGAAACAGGTACTATGGGATTCTGAAAGGCTTAGCATTCCTGGTAAGTATTTGATCAAAATTCAGACAAGGGAACTTTGCACTGTCATTTGGTGGAGTGACAAACATGGTAAAAATACCTCCAAAATCTTCATTATTTTGTCAGCTCCATCTTGATTGAATTAGCAAAGAATGAGTCACAGTTAAAAAAAGAGCTATTCTCCCCTGAAATGTATTAAAGTTTGGGTGGTAAAGAAACACATGTTTATTTCCTAAATGAAGTGCAGGCAGAATATGTATCAGTCCATGGAAACAGTAGTGCTAGTTTCCTATGCAAGGCATGTTCAAAAATTATCTTTTATTGAGATCATAAAATGGCTCCAAATCTCACTGTGAATGGGGTGTCTGTTCCCCACAGTTATTTATCCAATGTCAAATCTTGTATATCTTACATGAAAAAATGCATGGGTGAAAAGGGTGAATAATGTAAATACAGGCTGGTTGTTTACTGAAGATTGTTCATCTTCAGGGAGAGGTTTTTTTTTTTATTTGTTTTGTTTTGTTTTCTCTCTGAAAACTATTCTATATGCATTTCTTTTTTTTTTCTTTTTTTGAAAGATGCCACCAACATTATTTCTCTGGTCAGGTTAGGTAGGGTTTAACCAATTTACATTGGTTTTTAAGAATGTTACATGGAAATAGACTAAAAAAGAAAATAAACCCAAACAGGTTCAGGGAATGGATTTACTGTTTTTCAGATAATGCTGGGCAATAATAATGAAAGCAAAACAAACAAGCACACAAAAAGCATGAAAGAAGAACCCCTTGGAATAATGTGGATCATTCTCACCTTCAAATAACATATGCCACTACACAGCCTTTCATTTGATCAATGAGTAATTGTAGTTTGAAGTCAGTATGACCCCAGTGAAAATCCTTGAAATGTTCTACATGCACCATGTTCACAACTGCAGACCTATTAGGCACTTAAATAAACTAAAGTAGCATGAGTCAGCAGAGTGCTTTGCCCGCAGATTAACTTTAACTAGTAATTTGCTTCCAAGAAGTCATTTAAAAAAGTACTTATAATACATTATTTAAGTTAGAACATAACTCATGTAGTCAGAACTTAACCAAACTAATTGCTGTAGCACTAATGTGTGAAACAAAAGTGCAGTTTTACCAGTTGCAGAAGCAGTGAAGACTCTGAAAGATGACTATGGGAATGGAGCATCTGTTGTATAAAGTGTCTGAGAGAGCTGGGACTGTTCAGCCCATTCTCTCAGGAGAAGAGGAGGCTGAAAGGGGTCTTACCAAAGTGTATAATCATGGGAACGACTGAAGGTGGAGGATCTAGGCCCTTTTCACGGCTCATGGCAAGAGCCAATGTGCACAAATTAAAATATGGAATTCCATCTGAACACAAGTGAACACAACGCTTTTACTGTGAAGGTGATCAAACACAGGAACAAGTTGTCCAGAGAGGCTGTGGAGTCTCCATCTGTGGAGATATTCAAAATTCAACTGTGTGTGGTCCTAGGCAACCTGCTCCAAGTGACCCTGCTTGAGAAGAGGGGTTGGGTGAGTACAACCTCAGAACGTCCCTGTTCACCTACTGAGTTTTTAAAGTAGGACTTGAAGTGCTTAACACAAAATAAAAAAAAACTATTGAACTGCAGCATCTGCTATGCAATGCTCTTAAGCAAACTAGACCAATATGATATCATCAAGAGATATGTCTCTATATGCAGACTGTAACATGTTGATACATCACCTTTCAATCAGTCTTTAAATCAATACAGTATAGTACTCAGGAATATTTGTTTCTGCTTGTTATAAACCCATTTGTTATACCTCATGATAAGTTACTAATTGTCTTCCTGTTCTGTTGGCTCCTTTCTGGGGATATTAACTAAGGATGGCTCTGATTAACTCTGGAAGAGCTCTGGTTGAATAATCAGAAAATGTCAACCATATACCACAGCTCAGTCTTTTTTTGAAAATTTTTGAAATTCCATTTTGAAGAAAAAGGAAACAGCAAAGTTATGATGGACTCAAACTGTCTTGTTTTTGATAGTGTCAAAATGTAGTCTAATGTCTTCGCTCTTAAATACTATACATGTGCATTGTATATATTATTAAACCAAATTGAAATTATTTGATTAAATCAATGTTTATTTTATTTTCAGTAGTTGAAGTTCTGATTTGTCTGAAAGGTACAGAATATTTAGACAATCCCAGTGAATTATCTGAAATCACTGAAAACAAATTCAAAATTCTCTAAGGACTGGAAATCCCTATCTTCAGAGATTTCACAGAATGCTTTCTATATGCATGAATCAAACACTCCAGCAAATCAATTTAATAATGCTAAGCTGCATGTTGGCTGTGGGAGATATACAGGATTCTGGTGCATTTCAGATTGTACAAGATGTGAATATGAATAGTGTAAAAGATGTAACATAACAGCAAGGATGATACGAGTAACAAAAAACTGTGGATACTGTTATGCAATGCAGTCTAAAGCACAACTGAAATAGATATCTACTGTGCCAGACTCTACCTATTGATAGTCATAGATTTGCATGAGTTAACTATAATCTATATTCCATTAAAGATTATGGGAGGAAAATATTATAAAAGTTAACACTGCTTAAACGATGTAATTGCAGGATTCACTCATGCAACTCCTTTACTAGCATCGCTATCAGTGATGTGGAAGTCATCATTGCAGAAGGATAGAAGTGGGAAACCATATTATTATCACCCTCATTACTTCTGTATTTTTGGTTAAGAATCATGGGAACATTCCATTCTGGATAATTTCAAGAGCTGTTTTAAAATTTAAATGGTATTTTCTTATTCAACCCATTTGAGCCTTGAATTTAGTCCATTCTATTTATTCACATTACTGGCATAGAAATACATCTGTATTGCTATCTCCTCTCTCTAGCCTTGAAGAGTCACTACATCTGTTACTGAGAGACTCAAAATTTTCCTGTTTAGCTTATGAGCAGAATAGCTAACATGGATTTATTTTGGCTTTTGGCTCTGCCAAAGAAGGAATAGCCTTGCACAGGTGTAGGACACTAACATTTGGCTGCAAATTCTTACGGTGGACTATGAGTCAAGAGTCCTGAAAAGACACACCTGACAGTCAGAACAAAGGTTAAGCTGGAAGAGCTGCTTGTTTAAAAATGTGTCTTTTTGGAACAAGAGAGAACAAAGGTGACTTGGAAGTTCAGAGGCTTTGGTGCCACAATAATAGACTATGTAGAGTCATCTGGTTAGAGCAGCATGCAGAATTGATTAATATAATGAATCTGAGTTAGAATCACCTGAAATACAGGAAAAAGACTGATCCTGTCCTGTGCAGCTGTAACCATAAGTACTGCAAAGTGCAGCAAAAAATCCTCTTCTAAGTTTTCTAAACTAGCAATGGTACTTAAGTAAAATTTTTCCTGTATCTGCATTATGAGTGAGAAGTAGTAACAGGAATCTTTTGATGTGTGCTGCTTGGTCCATGGAAATCACTGGCTGTGCATTTCAGTATAGGTACTAAATTGATATCTAAAACAATATTTTGCAAAGCCAATCACCAAAGTTTGGTGAGTTTTAGTCTGTCAAATCCTATAATTAATGATTTGTCAAATATTTTAAGGCACAAACCCAAATAAATAATCAAATAAATCATATCAATATTATCCAATTAACTCTGTCTTTATGAATTAGTGTCATTCTGTTATGCTTCAAAACAGCCAAGCTTCATGAACTATTTAAAGAGACCTGAAGTGAGATGAGTTCAGTGGGAACACAGAATGGTGGTCTGCCTAGTCTAAGGTTACAGCTCAACTGGGCACAGTTCTAAAAGAAGAACAAGGATCCTATAACCAATACAATTCCAGTCAAATGTAACGCAAAACTCTCTGGAGCCACCCATATAGTAAAAAAAAAAAAAAAAAAAAAAAAAAAATTATTCAGTAGCCTGTGAAATGATAAAGCACAATTAAAGATGAAGGGAAAGTAAATGAATTTTGGAGACCTTTCACTGTATCAGCTTTGGCTGCATGAACATCTTCCAACTACTTTTAATATGCCCTCAATGCTAAATTGCACTAAAGAGCATTAGGAATGCAAAAGTTGCATGCTAAGAGTTGTAGCCACTAATTCAAATATATTATATGAAACAGGAAAGACATATCAACAAATACTCAGAGAACTCATAGACTCACTAAAGGACTAAAAGACTGAGATCATGGAAGTTTCTAGTCAGATCACAGGCCTCTAAATTACACCTACAGAGCCTATAAAACTCAATGAAATCCGGATTCCACTGAGTAGTTTAAGTCAGAAGGAAAAATAAATTGATGCTAAAATCCTACTTATTAAAAAAAAATATATATAAAAAAGCTTCTTTTCTTCAGTACAACAAATATAAAATGTGGTGAGATCCTATCTTTCCTTGAAGCTCTGAGCTCTTTTCTAATCAGCACTTATCTCATACAGCTCTCTTCTTTCTTAGCAATGGGCTATGTTCCCAGTTTGTCTTCTGGCTTTGTCTGCTGCGCTTTTAGTCTGGCTTTTTTTCCTATCTACATTTCAGACAAATACTAATTCACACATGTCATTAAGCCACAGTTACACCAAACTATCTAATAAAGAGTTAGCTAATTTGTTCTAATAATTTTTTAAAAATTTGTATCTTCTAAAGAGATAGCTACATTTTCCAGAAGGTATCATGTTATGAAGACATCAGGAGATTGAGTCTTTTTCTTCCCTTGGTAGGTTGTTCATATGGGTAATCACCTTCACTAGTAAATATCTATGCATGATTCATCACTTGGTTTTTCTCAAGAACAGTTTTCAACTTCTGATGTTTTTATTCCTTCTTTACTAAAGAAAGGCCTTCAGTAACTGCTGAGTTCTTCTTATGAAAGTACTTATACAGTATGATTAATTAATTAATCTCTTGGTATACTTTTTGATTACCTAAATAGAATGAGCTCTTTAACTCTCACTGTAAAACATTTCCCTCACTACTCAGTTTCTGTGACTTCATTATACCTTTGCCAGTTCATCAGTGCTGCAAAATGTGGACACCAGAATTCAAAAGTAGGTATTATTTCTATCGGCATCCTATACTGAGCTTAGCTGCCCATCTCTGCTCTGCTTTTCTTCATTAGTCTTCGGGTTATAAATGCAACAGCTTCTTTGTAGGAGCTCTGGGATTCATGCCGAGTAACTTATCCAGTGTAGGCTTTACAGACTCTTGGAAGGCCTCTGCTTTCAGTGACATCATGACACTTGTAGAGTAATGCAGTTCTAAAGTTTGAATGGTTGGGAGAAAGAAAAAATAAAGAACAACCTACTGGGTTGCTTAAGTTACGACTGGTAACTGGTGTAAGCGAGCAAGTGCATAGCTCTGAGCTCAGCAGTAACAATTTGCAATGAGCTGCTGTGTACTGCAATGGCTGTGGTCCGTGTTGCATGTAAAACTGGGAAGCTTGGATGCCCTACAGAAGGCCTTGACACAAATATCCATGGCTGTGAATTGTGGTCTAAGCAAAATCTTATTCTATTGCAAAGGCTTTAAAGAAACCATACTGAATAATCAGCCTGCTCAATCACCAACCAGAGAACTTTCCTGACTTCAGGGTCATGATCTAATTTGCATTATTTTTTAAAGTTCGATTAAGGAAAAAGGGAACACTACCACCAAGGAAAATATATAGTGCTACACAATGAAGTGGACAAAGGATAATATAAATTGGAAAACCAGAAGATTACTCCCCAGGGACCTTATTTTTTTCTGTGGGTTATTGCAGCAAGAAAAGCTGGTTTGTTTCTTTTAAATATCTATTAAACATCTGGAGAAGTCTTGTGCCAGGTGTGACCGAAATGTAAAGTAAAAAGTTGGAGGGAAGGCATGGTCCCAAAGTCTGTATTACCAAATCCATTGTGCTAAATGGGAAGTCCGCTATTTTCACCTCTGGTCTGGAAATATAAGCCCACAAATCTGAGTCCTTTTTGCTGAGGTCTTCCTATCTATATGAGCTTTCAGGTTTTCCAATTTGTATTCTTGACTACCTCATGCAAAATAGGTCTAGGTAAAAAAGATAACCTACACAAAGATTTGATGTCCAGATGAGATAATTTGGGTAATTTCTATTTTGTTACATTCTTCCTTATGTAATCCAGGATGTGCAACTGGTCCTCTCCACAGAACTTTCAGGCTAGCTTCATTGTATTAATCTGAATAGGAAATCTTCATAGGCATTGCAATTACCATTCAGCTCTACCTATATTTTAACAGAAATAATAATTCTGTTACTGATTGTGTGATGAAATGCATAGAGGACTTTTTTTTTTCACAGGAAGAGATCAGAGATACATATAAAGCTAAGTTAAAGTAAAGCTAAAAATGAAGCTAAGTATATGGCCCTTCATCTGAAAGCTGCTTTATCCACATTCTCAATCCCCATTTTATTTCTGACAAAGCCTCTCTGAAGTCCATGGCTTTGACAGAACTGAAGGAATCAAGGTTATACTCAGTTTGCGGTACGTATTTAACCATTTTTTTAAAAAAAGAGTTGGTTCTTGATGTATTGCCTTTTTGTACAATGTACATTGGAAAGCAAAATGATTTACAACAATTTCAAGTGGAAGATCATGAGATTTACAGACTGTTTACACTGATTAGTATTTGAGCTTATTTAAAAGGGATTCCATAGGCTTTGCCAGGATCATATATTTAAAAAAATCCATATCAAAGTACTGTTATTAATACCTTTGATTTTTTAAAAAAATACATTACAATTTAGAATTAAAAATAGAGTAAATTTCTACTCTGGAAAGGCAAATTTATTTGGTAATATCAGAATCAGGGTTGAAAAGGGTAAGATACATCACGCTAGGTACAAGTGAGTAATAGGTAAAAAATACTTCAATCTACTTTGTTTAGATGAGTGGATTTTTTTGGTATTTAATACAGATATGGTTGACAAACTCGTGTCTTGTTAAATTTGTAGTTACTTTGTCTGAAATAAAAAATATAAAAAAGAAAAAGTATTAAAGTGAAGAATTTTTACTTCTGAACTACTGTCTGACCCTGGTTTCCTGCAGTGGGCATGATCTTTTTCCATCTCAGTTTCATCCCATCCTTTTCCCCAGGGAGGTGCCTGGTGCAAGGGGCTGAGGCTGCCCTGGTGCCCCTCAGCTATCCTCCTCCTGACTTGGGATGCTGAGACAGGGCCCTGGCCTTGTAGAAAGAAAGGGTACCTAAGGTGGGAGCAAGGCAGGTTACCCAGGAGAAATATAGAGAGACTGTCCAAGCACTCGGAGGTGTGCTTAGGGAAACCTTGTCCATCTCAAGCTGAATCTGGCAGGCAATGTGAAGGGCCACAAGAAGGGCTGTCACAAGTGAAGCAGCAGGTCTTTACTGGTAAGGTTTGTGTTCAATAGTTCCAAGTCCAAATAGTGCCCATTGACAGGGCTGTCAATTGGTATAAACTGAAATACACGAAATTCCAAGAAATAAGGAAATATTTTTACTGTGAGTGTTGTCAAACACTGGAAGAAACCCAGGAAGAGTGTCTGTCCTTTGAGATACTCAAAATCCATCTTGACATGGTCTTGGGCAACCTGTTCTTGTTGACATTACACTGAGCAGGGGTCATGCAGTAGATGATCTCCAGAGGTCCCTTTCCAGTTTGTTTACTTCCTGAAGTCATAGAAGAAAGGTAAGCCATTTAGACTTTGTATTAGGAATTATCTTCTGACCAATTATTTTATTAGATGCAGAAAAAGAGACTGAATTTTAAAGCTGATATCAAGGTCTTAAAACTAACTTAGAGGTGATCTGAGTCATCTCTTCTGGGATTTCAGACAATCCTCAAACGGCTTCCCATCAAAGTCCTTCACCATCTTTGTAGCCCTCCTTTGATTGCTCTTAAGAGTTTAATGCCTTTCCTATATTGTGGTGTCCAAAACAATGCACAGCATTAAGGTGAGGTTGCACCAGTGCAGGACAATCACCTCCCTTGACCAGGCCTGACAGACCCCAGGACATGGCTTGCATTCATTACAGCTACTAAATGAATGGCTTATATTATCTCCTTTTATATTTCAATAAACTGCAGCAATGGTCTGCTAGAGATAAAATCCCATTGCTTCTAGAGCATGAAAATGGACCCTTTTTCCTCTAATCGAATGGCAGATCATGCTTTATTTTTTGCCAAGGTTTACCAGTAAGGCCATTATTATGGCTGGGTACATGAATTAATTAAAATAATTTTAATAGATGCTTTTACAAGAAGGACCACTTTTTTTCTACAGAAAAAGATAGAAAGACTACAGAAATGCTTCTTAGAAGATATCTTTAAATTATACAATGGCTTATGAGACAGGTAAAGTAGAGTCTAATGCATCTTTCTAGATTACACTATAACAAAACCAGCCCTGACTGGCAGACATTCAAATAGAAATATTTGAAGTTATTTTCAGATTACTAGAATCATGTTATTCCTTAAAATGATATGGTATACATAGACAATTTTTAGGTATGATGCAATAAAGGATACATTATTCCAACCAGCTGAGAAAATTTAAACTAGAAGTTACAGTCAGATCTCTTGAAGAGATGCCATCCTATTTGTGCAAAAGAATAAACCTTACACAAAAAGCCACATGTCTGACAAGTGTACATAGAACATGGAAGTCTTAGGAAAACAATGTTACAATTAAGGAAGTATTCCAAATGCTATTTTGCTATTTTTTCCCTTTCTTTCTTTCTTTCTTTCTTTCTTTCTTTCTTTCTTTCTTTCTTTCTTTCTTTCTTTCTTTCTTTCTGCAGGTTTCTTAGGTTTTGATTTTTGATGAGTGATTCATTGTGCAATATTCTCTTTTAGGCCCGTATAACTGTTTGTAACATATAAAATTATATCTATCTAGTCTAGAGTTCAGATGGACATGGCAATGACAAAAGTTCTTGTATTTTTAATAATATGTTGTTCTTTTAGGAAAAAATGCAGGTATTTTTCACAGACATGATGTAAACTCTTGCTTAGATTTATGGTGTGAATATTGAAGTTATTTTTATTTGAAGACTTTTCTTGCTACAGCTCCCAGAGTAACTGAAGTGCATGGTTTCATTGCAACACATACTATGCATTCCTTTCTTGGTGAGTTAGCAGTGAATGACATTATCTGTGACTCTCCAAAACATGTCTGTTCCAAAAGAGTGTGTTTTCATAAGTGAATAGTTAGTTTGTGCCATGCACAAAGGAAAAATGTTTCATCATGTTTTCATGGGACTACAGGAGTGTGTGAAATACTGCTTGGGTTCACAGGTCTTTATTAACAGAGTGATTCTGTGCTGGAATATACAGATACAATGACTGTGATTCAAACAAAATTCTCTCTATTCAGAAAATAACAGTAATTATTTTTCAGAAACAGGAGCAGTTGCCTTACAGGATGCCTAAGACTCCAAGGTAAGATCTGTAAAGAGCCTACACTATTAGTAAGTAAAAGCCAATTGCTAGAGATAAATAGAGGAATCTAAGAAGCAATAAAGCAGACCTATATGACAGCTTCATCTTACTAGTACCTAAACCCTTGATAATTCTTTCTGGAAACTGATTGGGAAAAGAGATTATTAAAAATTAATTAAAACTGCATTATGAAATGTATTTTTTAGCTAGAAACTTCTCACAAAAAGAAAGAAAACCATGGGAGAAAACATGAAGATTTTAGTGAATGAATAAGGGCAATATTATTGGAATGGGAAAGAGTAAAATATTTATTATAAGAATACTGTCTTTAAACAGTGTAATACTGTCTAAATTCCTATGCTTCTTTTAGTACTGAAATACTGTCATAGAATCTCATGCACTTACTTTATTTGTGTAAGCAGATATCTGCAATGTAAGACAGGCCCTGGAGATGCTCAAATCTGAAAAATTTAAATGTACCCTGCAAATGAAGACCTAGGGAGTGATCTGAGTTGTAGATACCTTACACAGGCAAAATGGTGGTCCAATATGCATGAAGGAAACTGTGCTTGAGTGAACAGAGAATCAACCTGGGACTGCTGTTTGATCTAAAGAAGATAGACATATAACAAAAAGACAGCTTTGTGAGGTGCTTGCTCAGAGATAGCAGCTGAAAGAATGTTTGCTAACATGATTACCCAGGGTATAGGTGGTAGCTGAGTTAATGTTTGCAGAGGAGATTACCCCGAAACATGGTAGGTGTAGTATGATGGCCATTTTCCAGTTTAACATTTTAATTTTGGAAAATGCTACTTGTAAGAAGTGAAACATTTTGTGAAGAAATTCTTTTTCAGTGTTAAGAATATGACTGGTAAAGATTATAGGAATTTTGACTTATGAAAACAGAATTTACTTACCATGATTATATTTGGAGAATATCTGGCAGGAAATAGACTTTTTTTGCTATTCTACTTCTGAGTGGAAAGTAGAAAGTGAAGTAGAAATCTTGATTCTTATCTAGGCTAGACTCTGTGGATCCTGTGGTGACATGAAGCTGTTTTCTGTGTTGAAAATGTCAGACCATACATGGAAAATATGGAAGAAGTGGTGGCTGTTGGACAAGGAAGAGATTATTGAGATTTTACTGAGTGATTTCCACTGAATGGATTCTCTGTTGCATGTCAGTGCTAGGAAGAGATGAGTGGATTGAAGACTAAATAATCTCTGTTGGACAAAATCAGTAGGACTCTGTGAGACCATACAGAAAATGCTGCTGCTCCAATCCCTATATCCTATATACAGCTGCTTTCAGCTGCCCCTTAAAAAACTAAATATGGTCCTTTGAAGTCATATTTGGGTGGGTGATTTCATGAAACCTATGCCAACCTCTATTTAATCTCAGCCAGCAAGGGCAGTAACAGTGTTTGGATATAGAGGGCAGAACCCTTTCACTCTGGGTTCTACCTGTTCTTTGCTAACCAGGATATGTGTAGGAGCTTTTCTTGACTCCATGCAGGCTTCTGGTAGCTCTGCTGAACCTCAGAGCAGAGCTGGAGCTGGGTATCACAACTTTCTCCCCTGTTAATTTCCCTGCCCAGAAGAAGAAATGGAATAAACACAGTTGATATGCAGACGTACTGCAGCCTTCTAAAATATACCATTTTCTGACATTGGTGGCTTTTTCAATTCTACTTGAGTATTATTTCATTTTAGCTAATTCTTGGTGTTTTCATCATTATATAAAGTTGTACAGCAGATGTGATGGGAAAAGACATCTCAAATCATATGCTGAGTAAATACTTGAGGAATCTTATATGCTCTCTGTTTTGTGCTCACTAGAAGCATGCAAATTTCTCCTAACTCAGCTCTTGCTAGCAAACTTCCATACTGAAAATCATAATAATATGATCTGCTTATGGTACAATCATGAGAAAACTGTTTGTGTGTGAACCAGCTGAGTGTGCTCACAGGGGAAAGAATTCAGCCCAGCAATGCTATGCATTTAATAGCTTTATCCATTCAGCTTTATAGCTTGCCATTGGGTGCAGATGTTTTATGACTTGTAACAGTTTAATGTG
Source organism: Lonchura striata (assembly GCF_050655825.1). Classification (NCBI taxonomy): domain Eukaryota; kingdom Metazoa; phylum Chordata; class Aves; order Passeriformes; family Estrildidae; genus Lonchura; species Lonchura striata. The sequence continues at coordinate 62,487,572 of NC_140705.1, read as the reverse complement.
TCCTGGTGGATTACCCTCCAAGTTTCTCTTCATCAAAGCACTTGCTCCAGGTAACTGGAATGTCACATTTAAATGAAGTGTGATGCGACAGTGGGGATTGTCAGATTTTAAATGAAGCACACAGTGGTGCTAACTAAAGTTTTAAGCATGGTATGACATTTCCATGGCCTGTCTTACAGGCTCCCTACACCTCTTCTTTCAGTGTGCAGATTATTGTAGAAAAAGGCCTAAAACAGTCATATACTGCATTCCAGTACAGCAAATTGCAAAGCTAAAATTTATCTGAAAAGAGATAATGTTTCATGTTTCTTATGAATCCAAAGTCAGACAAATGGTGTAACAAACAGGATAGCACCATTTCATTCGGCAAAGATAACCAGGGTCCTGATGGGCACAGTATTCTTCACAGTGAATGAGCCTTTGCCTCACTCCTCCTTTGCTCTTTGCTCCTCCTCCTGTTACTCATGTTCCTTGGGGCCATTTATATGCCCAACTCTGCTTCCTCTGTCTTTCCAGACATTTCTTCCGCCTTGATCTTCCAAACAGGCATCCTCTTCCTTCCCATCTGACCCCACCCCTTCATTGCTCATCCCAGTTGCTCTGGTTTAGCACTAGTGAAAAAACTGAAGCCTCTGGAATGCTTTTGTTGCTACACAGAACTGAGTGGTCAGAGGATCCATACTGGTAGTCCCTAGGGTCTTCGAGTGCCTTCTTTTTCTCCTTTTGCAGAAATTTACTGAAGCAATAAATCTAGTGCAATGATGGATAAAAACTAAGCCAGGGGAACTCTCAAGACAGAGGAAAAAAGGCAGTAAGTGCAGTAGGGGTTGTGCTACTTTTGCCTGTCTTATGTCTTACTCTCATATTTTTCTATAAAGCTTATGTATTATAAGAGGGGAAGGGAAAACAAAAATCCTTTCTGACAGAGAATGAATTGCCACTAAAGTCCCACATGGCAGTGAAGTCCAAATTTCTCAACATATGGAGAGCCAGCATAAAGTAGGTTATCTGAAACCTAAAGAGTCACAAAGGTGGCACCGTAAATGGTATCTTTTCCTGAGGCAGAGAATGAGGTAAAGACCATCACAGTGCCAAAAAGACAATGCATGTCATGCTGAAACAGATAGAGTACAAACCTCCAAGACCTCAGAGTGTGTCAGAGAAGAGATCTTTAGGTCTTTCTGACAGGTTTTGCATGTTTTTCTATTATTAGCAGGACAAAAGGCTACACATGGTTATTACTGAAGTGCCAACCTCCCCTGGTTCAGTCTTTTGTTTGTTGTTCTAAGAGGAATGCAAAAGAGTCACTTATTTTCTGTCTTTGCACATTTAGGCTGCGATGGCTAAGGGAAAAAAGTTTTCAGATTAAAAGTCAAGATAAAGAGCCAGAAAACACTCACTTGCCTGAAAGGAAACAAATTTGTTTTATTTTCAAAAGATGAGGGAGTTTTGGAAGTCCTCAAAGTGTTACTCTATAAATACCACTGAGAAAATAATTTGCATAGAAAATATCCTTTGGTTTTCATTAACAAAATAAGCAATATTTTTCATTCTTCTGGCTATCACTGTTGTTTGTATTTTGTAGATGGTGAGACAATCTTAGGATTCGAACTAACATAATTGTTCTGCTGCCACTAATTTTGTAATTTATGGGTCTGCTGGTCTTGAACAACTCAAACAATATTTTAATATAAAAATATTTTAATGATATAATTTAATAACATATAATAATATTTTGAGGTCTGTGAATAGTGTTGTGTTTTATTTGGATCTGTCAACTGTACTTCCTCATATATGTAGTATTGTTTCTATTTTCTAGGTTGGATAGAGACAACTCACAACAATCTTATTCTTATAACTGCAACAGGCAGCAAAATTAAGATCTGAGGGATTTTCAATGTATAACCTCCAGTTCTGCTTCCCAGGAGTATTTCATGCAGGTTACATTGAAACTGAAGAAAGAAGGACATGGTGAATGTGACTTTATGTAAATCTATTGAGAATGTGGCATGAGTATTCACAAAATGTCTTTTTATGCATTAGTTATTCTGCCATAGTTAAATATATGACACTCATCAACTATGACAGGTAGATGTGCACCTGCAGAAAGAAATCTGGTGAGAATATGATACAGGTCTTGCTTGGCTGAAGCACAAATTACAAGTAGACTTGGGTGCACAAGTTAATCTTGCGATGATGATGATGATGATGATCCACTTGGGGGAGCTGTGAGGGGTTTGTAATATGACTTATATAAATTTGTAGTTATTGCATAAATGCAAATATTTAGATGTAGTGTTCACAGTAGTTTGCCACAATAGGAAAAAGCAGTCTTAGAGGAATGGGTTTTTTTTCCATCTCACTTACGTATGTAACCGTTGTCCAAGACACTCTGTACACTCCATGGAGAGATACAGACACTTTAAGGAAGTGATTCATCTCAGTTTTAGACATCTAAAATAAGGCATATGGAACAGTCTATCTCTCTTCACAGAAGAACTTTTAGTCTGAATTGCACTCTAGCAAGCAGGCCCACTGGTTGAAGAATATGATCATGTGCAGGCAAACACAGTTCATGTCTCAGCACTCTGCCACCAGTATAGTCAAATACAAAGTGATAGTGTCTGTCCATATAACAAATTCTTTTTCAGCTGCAGCAGAAATATCTGATGAATCAACCACAATTGTGCCTAAATGTGTAGTCAAATTTACACAACATGGAACACAATATTCCAGTCTATCAGGAATTAACCCCCACCATGCAGAAAAGTTTCAGTTTGCATTTGTGAAGTTTGTATTAAGGAAGAACAACTCTGGTGTGGCTGTAAATTCAGGTCTCTTTTTCCCCCGAATAGTTGAGTTGGATTTGGATTTGATTTTGCAAAGACACAGAGCATTTTCTAGATGCACATTTCCCTAGCTACTTAGAAGAGAAGGACATGGTGCCTCATGATATCAAGTCTTTGCACCAAGCAGAATGCCTGTATCTGAACTGCTGTGCTCCTTAGATGTGTAACATTTTGAAATGCACTGCAAAACTATCACTTACCCTCCACTACTGCTTCCAGATGCCAGACAAAATGAGTCAGGTGTCTAAGCTCGGCTGATTGGCCAAGCTCTATCTATAATTGATGGAGACAAGCACTTTGGAAGGGAGATTCAGCTGAGCTATGGAGATTGTGAATCACATGGCCTCTCTCTTGTCCCTGGTTATTTCTTGGCACCCCTGATGCACTTTGTGGTACCTTTCAGTTGCACTGATACTGCTCTTTGTATCTATTGCATTCATCAAGTAACTTAAATCATTTGGGTTAAAAAAAGCAAAGCAGAACAAAAACTAAAAACCAAGCTCTGCTCCCCATACTACCAGTTAAAAGGAAATCTATCTTGCTGTACCTTATTGTGTGTTGGTATAGGATTTTATGAAAATCAAGTATTTTAAAAACAGCAATAACAATCTATCCAGGGAACTAATTTAAATAAAAAATGTGCTTTTGTTGTGTCTTATGTGCTTTTGTCCAGGCATTAAAGAATAAAATAAAAGGATGTGTGTTAAACAAAATTGCCTGCTTTGTAGTTCTTTTCCTTAACTCTCCAGTTCTTTCCCTGCCTGGTTCAGTCCTTCTCAAGTCCTGCAGATCCTGGGGGAGGGAGTATGTACTAAATTCCTTTCACCCTTGGTAAACATACTTTGCACAATCTAAACCAGGGTCGTGTTACACTGCTTTGCTGGACCTTTTGATAGTCCTGAAAGGGAAAAGAAAAGGAAAAAAAAAAAAAAGGATAGTTGACATCTGCATTTTACCGGAGTAGCAACAAGCACTGTCTGTTATGGAAGAGAGGTATTTTCTACTGAAAGAAGCTAGCCTGGGTTTTTGGACCTCCTGTCTCTCTTCCTTCCTTGCCTGAAGGGCACTAAGCCCACCCTGCTTCTCACTGGAGGGGAGCAGATACTCCATGACAGGCAGGCTGCAGGAGGGACATTATACTGCAGATGAGAGGCAAACTTTATTTCACATTCTAAATGTAATTTTCTTACAAAAAGGATTAATCCTTTTGCATTTTAATAATATATAGGTCTTTTTGTTGCTGCTCTTATTTTCACACCCTTTCCTTTCTCTCTGAAGTAAATGCTGCTCCACAAAGTTTCTTAGGCTCTGCAATAGCACTACTAATTACAATGAAATGCTTCATGTTCAAATAAATAAATAAATAAATAAATTAGATTTACAATTAGGGTCATGGATGCTGCTGTGGACATCCGAGTCCCCGTAATTGTAATTTTTGTTTTACATCTGCTTTGGAGAGAATGGGATTTCCCCAACCAATGTTAAATGCATTTTGAGATGGTCTTTGATTACCAGCGCAGGGAACTTGGTTATTTGCTTTGTGCCCAGGATGTGTGAGAGCAGACTCTCCTGTTTAGTTATTTTGGTCCTCCAAAGGCATTCATTATTAAAATTACCTAGCATAGTCTCCTCTTATACCATTTTTGCAAGCAGCTTGCTGCGAGGGGTTGATATTTGGAACTCAAGCTGTTGGTAACAGCCACAGAATTGGCTCTGTATCTGTTCCTTCAGTGGCCAAACATAGCTAACGTACAGGAGAGGGCTTTGAGAATCCACTGAGGAATTGCTTTTCCCTGAGAGAGATAGCAGATAAACAGGATTAGAGCATTTACACAGTCTTGAAATCTGGGTCGGCTGGGTCTCGCTCAAGGCATCCTTTTTATTTAGCAGAGATTTGATTGACTGAGTGCAGTGTCAACATTCAGCTTTCTATCCTCACTTCACACAAGCTAATCATCTGAACACAGGTGGCTCCAAATGCAAAAGGTGTGGTCAGATTTTTATTTTGTGGTTTGTGAACTTGCTCAGCCCAAGGCTGTGGTGGATGGTTTGGGAAGTACCATCCATATCCTCTATCAAACATCTATATCCTCTATCCAACATCTATATCCTCTATCCCAGCTCTGCTGACATTCAAGCCTTAGTTTTGTTATTGATCTTGTCTTAATATAGATGGGAATTAATTCAGCAGTAGATTTGCCTGTGTGAAGGGTCTTTGTTAGGGTTTATCTTGACTGAGCAGTCACATGGTAGTGTTGAGCTTCAGGATGACCACAGTGCCTGCAACTGAATTTGTGTGTGCAAAACCACACGTTGGGACTAAAGCTGCTCAAGAAGCTTCCACTCATGGCAGCTCTTCCTCCCACCCTGTCTCCAGTGTCCTGCTCACTTTCCTTCACCACTGTTAGTAGATACTCTTTGCTCTGGTGTAGCTGCACTCAACCAGGCCTCCCAAATAATCTACTTAAAAAAAAAACCTTGCCTTCATTCCAGGAAAACAAAAAAAAACAACCTTTCAATGAAGGTCTTTTCTTGGATGCAGCTTATGGTACAAAAAAACTATGGTTGCACAAAAATGAAGGGTTGTAGATGTTTATGAAAAGAAGCACATTGTATAGCATGAGAGCATCTTACACAGCATCAAAAAAAAATCTGAAAATGTAGCATAAAACCATGATGTGATGATATAAAATAAGTAGTGGCAGTTCTGATCTCAGCCTCCCTGCTCACTATTATTTAATTGTTAGGTTTCTGGTTTGTGTGTTTTGGTGTTTTTTTTTTTTTTTTTTTTTTTTTTTTGTTTTTTTTTTGTTTTGTTTTGTTTTGTTTTTTTCTTGATTTGGTGGAACCCTGCAAATGGTTGTGGTGATGGAAACAGGAAGAAGCAGTTGGGAGCAAGGAGGAGGGACATCTTAAGGTGTCATTGACCACAGCCACAGCATTTCCCTGGATAAACAGGTGCATGGTATCTTCTAATCTGGTGATATTTCACAAGTTACCTTAATTCTAGTTAGATACACTTGTCTCTATTTTCTTCTCTATTGGAACTGTGCTATGAGCAAGTTAAAATAAAGATACCAGACTCAATTGTTTTATGGTATTACTACCAGTTCAAGGAGAACAGTCTTTTTTAGCTTTTCTGGGCAATTTCTTTGAGCTAATACCCAGAAAACTAGAACTGCAAGGAAGCAAGCAAGCTTTGAATGACCTGGATGGACTGCTCACTTGGGAACAAGAATGAAAAAAATAAACCAGAGTTTATCACAAAAGATCTTTGCCTTACTGCAGCAGTAAAAGTGATACAGAAAACCATATTGATTCTCTGGATGACTGGTAAAGCTACAGCACTGAAAGGATTCTTTGCAGTAAATCCGAGTTTAATTTTTCCATTCAAATGCCTTGAATAATGCAGCCTTCGTCTGCTGGTCACCTGCCTGCAGTGCTGTTTAAGATGATGATAGTAGTGTTTATCCAGGATGGGATCCTGAATTCTCCTGCACTATCACAATTCCCAGGAGCTTCCTTGTGTGAAGAGTGTTGCATCGCATCTAGAGTGATTATCTGAGAACTTGCCCATTGCAGAACAATAGAAAGGCTCTTCATTGTTTCTTTTTTTGGCTGTTATTCCCAGCCTGGCGAAACTACTGCTGAGTTTTCATTAAACCAGCACACTCGCATGTGCACATGACACATACACACGCACTTTAGGCTGCCGGGCAATCTGAACTCGTTGTATATTCATCATGTTTTCCTCGTGGCAGAGCCTTCTTAGCCAAGACAGCTCCAAAATTCATTACACCAAAGGTTTCTCCTCTGTGTGCGAGTAAGGATAGGTGCGCGCACACAGAAGGCGAAGCGCTGGGTGCTCCGCGGGGCTCCATCCCCGCGGATCCCTGCCCGAGCCGCCCCTCGCTGCGCCGGGTAACAATGCGCTGGGAACCTCGTGTCTGTGGGGGGAAGGGTTTAAAAGCATCCTACTGAGTGAAGCTGGGCATCCTGCCAGGGGGAAGGGACAAAAGTGAAGCGCGCCTGGAGGTTTTCTTTTTTTAGACAGTGATTACTGAAGGGGAAAGAAGGCCAGTCATCACAGGACTACAAAAAAGACAAAAAAAAAAAGTATTTACTGCGGGTTATTGGCAAATACTTAAGTCTCACCTTAAGCAAGAATTCCTCACCGGAGATAAAAAAAAAGTACAAAATGTTTGTGTTTGAATGAGAGAGTCCAAGTTCAGCAGCTGTTTCAAAATTAGTCGTTAAAATGAATGATATCTCTATGATTTCCCTTTTTCACTCCCAAACATACACAGATGTATTCATACTCATAAAATGTGTGTCCTTAAGGTCCTGGGGAATTGAAGAAAAGGAAGGTACAGATAGGATGTCTTTGAAAATAAGTGACTTATTTTTACTTAAAAACTGAAAATTCAGTCTATGCAAGCCCCTTTGAAGAGATAAAATAACAGAGTTATAGAAATAGCAGGTCAGTAAGTCTCATTTGCCCTGAGCTCTCTACAGAGTCATTCAGCTTCTTGTTACAGTGAAATGTGGAATATTTATACAACTCAGGACCTCTGGCATCAGCAACAAAAGTCTCATGTCTTGTTGGCAAGGCAGAATTGACAAAAAACCTCTTATATCTGGTGTTTTGATTTTTTTTTAGGAGCAGGGAGGGGGAGGGGATGAAATCTCCACCAGCCGTGTGAACCCTGTTATTGTATTAGCACTTGTGGACAAGAATATCTACAATATTGCACTGTCTTTTCTGCACCTAGAGAAAATCGTAATTATAAACTTTGAATTCACATTCCTTGTTAGATGACAGCATGTTTAGGAAGCTTATGTCCCTGTTAAGCTTCTGACTTTTGAAATTAAATTAGACATGGCAGAGGGAGGGCTTGGGGGATGAGGGAATATTTTTTGGCAAGTGATTGCAAAACTGAAAAGCCAGATTTGCCAAGCATTTTTCCAGGGATGTGTGCATGATTTGCATGTCCCCACTCAGTCTCATAACACATCCTCAGTGTGAAACTGATAGGGAGTAGTTAGGGAAATGGCAGTGGTGGCTGAGAAATTAAGGGCAACATGAAAAATATTTGGGTTTTTTGATGCAAACAAATGGACGCTCGTTAATCAATGAATTTGTTGGCTCTCCCCCTAATGAAAGTCTTATTTTTCTTTTTTAGTAAATGCCTAAAAATGAAATTGTGATCATTGCATTAGCTCAGAAGGGAGTTCTTTTGTAGCTAATCCAAAAATACAACAATGCTTTTTCTTTTAGAAATCAGAATCTTTCAAGATCAAATTCCCTTGTGAGATTTCCACTTTTATATGTGCAGAAAATATCATGAGACTGTTCTTGCATATCACATCATTGTAGTAATTCTCACTGCAGGAATTACAGTTATGTGTGAATATTAAAGTAAATAAATAGCCAAGCTGAAAAGTTTTGAGTTCATTTCAGGTTATAGGCAATGACTTTCTATTGCTGATACACTTTCTAAACTGCTTCCTTTGTCCTTAGGCTTTAATTTAGCAAACCACTTTAAAGCATACTCAAATACAAGCATCTGGGTTTTCCCATCAAAGGCACTACTCTGTTCACATATTTAAAGACAAACAGGTGTTGGAGAATTTTTTCTAGGTAGATGATGCAGAGAAAGATTTTCAAAAAAGAGTCAGAGCTGTCTACAGAGGAAGCAATAGATTCTGCCCCAGTCTCCTTCCATTTACTGAAAATTAGAAAGTCCTACTTACTGCTCTGCCCAAAAACTCAGTGTGCTCAGTGAGGAAGTGGCTCTGTTTCTAGCAAGACTGTGGTGGTTTTGTGAAGATTCCCCTAATTACAAAGCTGTCCTTATACCTGCAGGATGGTTGGTAGTATCAGAATAGCAGGTATCAAATCCAACATTTGGGAAACAAGACAGTGCCATCAGTGAAGCTCAAAAGTCTCATAAATTATTAGGTTGGTTTGAAATATTTTTTTATACTATGGAAACATGTGAAATACTTGAAATTTTGACTTTTGGAGGAGAAGTTGAAAATGACCTGTTGAAAAGCAGTTCTTCGGTGGTGTTGAACTTTATTCAGATATCCCATAAAACTTTTGTCATGGAAAAGGGCCATAGAATCATGGATTGTTTTCTAGAAACCTCATAACATCAGTCAAAATGCAGATAAATCAAAGGTGGAACATCATGAAAAGACAAGAATTGGTTTTTGACAAAAGATTAAAATAATCAAATTTATGTAGTTTGTCCAGTTAAATATCAAATAATGATGAATAAACACAGACTGTGAACAGCAAGGACAAACATATTATTCAGGGGTTTTTAGAGACTTATCACTGGAAAAATCAGGATGAAAGTAAGCAGTAGACAATACTGACTGGGTATGAGTAGAAATTACCTACAATGATATAGAAAAACAGGCTCACAAAAGTAAAAGTGAGTCAATAATTAAAAGTGTATTGGACAAAACATTGGAAAACTATCAAATCTCTGTATTAATATCTCATTCATCACTACGATGATACTCTTTTAGAGAACACAATTTCACTTACACAGAAATGTGATAGTGGTCCATCATTTTCTTATTTCACTAACTCTAATTTTTATTTCCTTTTCTGCCTCTACTGTCCATTTTGTGCTGAGAAATGTGCATTGGTTTGATGCCTAAGATTGAGTTAATAATCAGTGGTGTCTCAGTTGTTTTTTTCCTTCCCAAAGAGATTTCTGAGGGCCCTGTGGTACCTTATTTTTGTCAGTATTATTTTGCTTCATTCTGTCTGGTGCACCTAATAGGGATGCTCAGAAATGTCAGGATGTTTGGTCAGACTCCTTCTCCCTAGCCCCAGAACTAGGGCCATGCTGCTTTTCTGTAGTCTCACAAGACTTCTCCAGCACCCACCTTTCACAGTTAAGAAGTCTATACAGTTGATTTTGCTGTTCTAATCACTACTGAAAACACATCAGACTTCCTCACTGAGTTGGCAAAAACAATACCCAATTTGAAGTGAAAGTAGAAGACATCAGTGTATGCACCAAGTTTAAATTTTTCTTGCACTGGCGCACTCTACTTCTGTTGGACTAGATCTTCCATCATGCTTCCCAGCTGCTAAATTTTAAAGAAGCTGCTAAATTTTTTTTATTACCCCCTTTTTACTTTTTAACCAACCTTTTTTTTTTTTTTTTTTTTTTTAATTTCCTAAGGAGAAAAAATTTCACTGTGAAATGCAAAATAATTGCATTTACCTTCATACCCATTTCAGTGTGCTCTCACAGGTACCTATTTCCTAGTGCAGCACTTCCATTTCACTAGATAAAAGGACCTTGCAGAAGCATCTGTTCACTTGCCCCAACTGTCTTAAATGCTACAGTGGTGGCGTCCAAAGCAGCAGGACTTCAGGGAGGGCAGCCAAACTTCAGTGATGATCCTGGCAGCCACAGGCAAATACTGAATCAACTCCATATGCAGGGAGAAAAGGTTGAAAAGGTGCTTTAGCTGTGTGCATATTTAAGTTTGAGTAAGCAGAGGAGTTGCAAAAAGAAAATAAATGGCTGTCCTTGTGAGTGGCAAGGGCAAGTGGGACTACTGCTGGAAGAACACTTGTAGCTCATCTTGCAACTGTGGCAATGTGATTTCTGCAAGATGTCTGTGTTTGTACCACGTGGAGCCATTACATGGTGTACAAGCTCGACTGAAGTACCAGTCTTTTGCCCCAGGCTCCTTAAACTGGAAAGATTTAAGCGATTTTGTGTTCTTAGTACATTTGGCAAATGCAAGCCTCTTTCCTGTCCTCAGGTGCATCAAATCCTCATGTCTTCTTTCCCCATCCTTGAGGGGCATATTTGGCAGACCCTGTGGTAAAACTGAGCTGCACTGAACCCTGTAGGACCCAACTGGACAGAGGAGTCTCATGGCACTGAACTGAGTGCAAAATCATGTTTTTTTACAGGACTTATGTCTGTATAAGAATGATAAAACTAGTTTCACGGTAATTCCTGTGGTAGTCTCAACATGAATCTGCCCCTTATACCACTACTTACATCTGTGAAATAGGGTAAGGCTCTAACATTGGCATGGTAGCTGGTACCTGCCATCACCAAGTGGTGCAAATTCATTAAGAACACGGTAGGAGGCAAATTTTCAGACAAGAATGTGAAGCATGTTCTGGCCATTGTTAACGTGAAAATAAAATTTATTTCTGCCCTTGTTTTTACAGTCTCTTAAGAATGAGGATTAGTTTATTACTGACAAACTCTTATTCTGGAAATTATGGGATGTAACAGAGAAACCCCAAATCGGCCTTTGTTATTTCAGAAAAATACCTTTACTGTTTTCTGAGTACATATGGCAAGCAAATGCATGCAGCTATTTTTGTTGTATCTGAAGTTCGGAAATCACAGCCTTTGTGGAGGAAAAGTTTTTTTCATTACATAGAGTATGGCTGGCCAGTAACTATCTGCAGCTCACTGTACTTCATCTGAAGCCAGCAACAGATCTCTTACACTGAAAAGCTGTTGCTGTTTTAGTTATTGGTTGTAGCACATTTGAAACAAATGGTTTAAGTGCAATTTATCCAAGTCTATAATTATTCAAATTGCTCAAGGGGCTCTGTAGGTTCCATCCCAGCTGGAATTCTTCTTCTTACTTTTCTTTAAATAACACAGAATGTGTTAAACAAAATACACATTGTTTTTAATTTCAGAACAATCTCATGCACTGGTTCAGCTGTCCCCATTAGTCTTTCTATGCCATACTGCTGCAGCAGGCTCTACTAGAGGGCTTTTTTAAAAGTTTATATATCTCTCCTTTTTATTTTTCTTTGCATTTTTTATTTCCACCTCCCCCTTTTTTCCCCCTCTATCCCCCTTCTCACCAGTTGGCCTACAGGAAGGCACTCAAAGCTGTAAACTAAAAAACTTCTGTGAATTTGGGATGTTGGCTGCATTTCTGTAAGTGTTAGTGGTTTAGTATTTATAATTTTCCTGAAATTTTGTCTTGGCATTTGGAAAAGAAATGAACAGAGAGTTGTTAAAAAAATTGAAAAACTGAGGATTCTTTTGATCTCATAATAGCAACTTATTTTCCTATCTTTCCTAATCAGAGTATCATTAATTCTTTAGGTGCAGAGTAACAAAATGTGACATGCAATAAGGGATGGTTATTAAGCAGTTCCAAAGCAAATACTGACTAGTCTACAATTTGTGGCATATGAAATGTATCCTAGTCTCCTTGGTGTGTGGATTGCATTTTTGACTTGTGCATTTAACTAGTGGCCATCTATATTATCATACCTTATAAATTACCTGAAATAAAAACTTGTGCTATGATTCATGGGTAAGATTGGGGGTGGGGGGGGGGGTTGGTTAGGGTTAGTAATGTATGGCATTGTTTGGCCCACTGCCTTTGGTGCTTCATCGGGCATCTAATCAGGAATGGTACCATCACAGCTACCTTTTTCCATTTGTGCTCACATCTGCTTATTGTATCCTCTTTCAGTCCCACTGTGAGTGAGAGCTATCAGGGCTAGGATCAGGATTATACAGTATTAGATCTTAAGCTTTTTTGGAAAGTCACACTGTACAACGTGTTTACCTGACTGGCTTATGTGTAAGAATATTGCCTGTAAAACCTATTCTGCACTGCAAGTGAATGTAGAAAAAAAATACCAGTTCAGTTTTGTTTTGTGCCTGTTTCAACTGTTTTGTTTCAGTTAGATGTGTGAATCATCTAACTCATCAAATTGGAAGAAAAAGGAAGTTTGACCTTTCTGACCACTTGCAATGAGGACATAACAGCTGCCATATGAATCTAGCCTGAGGTCTCCAGGCATTATTGTGTGTTTTTTGACAAAGATCCATAGGTGGAGGGATGCTGACAGGTTTACTTGTGGGAAAACACATTTCTGCAGTGATTAGAGTCATAGCTACTGGGCTCATACTGGAGCATCAAGCTTTCACAAGGTGGTATGAAATAAGTTGCTTCAGTTCCTCAGGCTCATTCATAAACAAATCCAGGAAAATTATTTTGCCAAATATTCTTTGAAAAGAAGGTATTAGGAATGGAAAAGTTAGGATGGCTTAGCCTTTCAATTTTTTTTTTCCTTTTTATTTCTGTCTGAAATAATATTATTTTCAAAGCTGGGATTCAGTTGTCACTGAAACCTGATGTAGTCTGGTGGCTTAACTAACACTTGACACTTGATGTTTGCAGTGGACTGGGAACAGACTCCGTCAGTCACCATGTCCCTTCTAAAGGGTGCTGAACTGAGCATCTTCCACCTTAGAGAGAAAGGCTTCTTAACAGAATCAGCTGTGAGCAATGAAGTGTAGCTTTTAGCTGTGTCTACACCATGCAGTGCTCCTGGAACAGTTAGGTTAGTAAAGAGGGTAAAAATGCATTTGGAGGTATACAGCAAAACTTAAATCAAAAACATTTCCTGCACACAGGTAGATGAAATTCATTTTCCCCTAGTTTCTGCATAATTATGACTAAGTGTTAAAAGATCAGTTTCTTTGGCTTCTTATACAGTTTCAGAAATTATTTTATGGTCTTATTTTCAAACTCAGTCTTGTGCATCCTCAAAGTTGCCCTTTCCAAGGGACAATACTGAAATAAAGAAATTTAAAAATTCATGGCCTTTGTGTAGGCCTTGAAACTGACTAAAGTTTAAAACAAAAAAGCTCCATAAACATGTCCTCAGATAAAAAGTTGATGCAACTTAGCTGAGAGTGGGATCAGAAGAATTCCTGTTATCCATTTTAATTACATAGAAAGATGTAAGGATGGATTTCAATTAAGTTGCATATACAGTGAACTGTATTCAATACAATTGCTTCCATTTACACTAGTACAAGCAAAAGGAAGGCTGGGAGCATTTTTACTACTCTGTATATTTTAAATAGTTTAGTAAAACTAACACATCTAAACCTCTTGTTATCACTTCACTGTTTTATAAGCAGGAATGAAATTCTTTCAGCAATATCCCTGCTGGAATGACTGTTCCCATTTCACAGCCAGGGAGCCAAAGCATGTAGGTCAACAATCTAACCTAAAGCCCAACTTTTAGCACTCTTATGAAAGACACTTGGCTTATTTAATTGTGAATTGAAGGTAAGTTTGCTTACATCTAAGAGAGATTATAATTCTGTAATTTGTTCATAAGGTAGCCTTGCCCAAGCACAGCACTTAAGGATAAGGCAGAAAAGCCGTAGCCATAAATTTCAGTTTTGCATAACTTTTTTGTTTCACCCCTGTGACTCTTCAAGCCTATTCACAGTCTGAGGCACTGAAACCAGTAGCATCATGGAGGTCAATTTCTAAAAACACCAGTAGGGCTAGCACAGAGCTGGTTTTGGGGCTGTGCCATCTGGAGAGAGACATTGGTGGCTCCCACCTTCTGCTTTTTCTGAGAGCAGCAGGAGCTTCTGCCTTGTACAGATGCAATTTAATGATGACAGAAAATGGTAGCATATTGTTTCTGTAAGAGGCAGTCTCTCATGGATCCCACAGCATTCTTACCAGCATGTTTAACCTCTAATCTGGGAAAGAAAAATACCATCTGGTACACAGCATCCTCGAAAGTTTGCTGTCCCCTGCCTTGATGTGTACCTGGAGAGCTCATCTAAGTGCTGCATGGAGTTATCTGTGCTGAATAAACCTGTCCAGGTCCCAGAAGAAGTGAAGCAACAGTGCTGTGATGTGCTGAGTCAATACAGCTGACTTTGCAGCAGGGCTTAATGATGTGGTACAGAATGCCATGTTTGCCTGGCTAGGTTGCTTCCAGTAAGGGCGCTGGCTTATGTGGTGCTCTCCTAGGTATCTGACCAGAACTGCAGCAGGCCAAGTTGGCAGATCCATAAACTTTTAATGTTTAATGAAGAATATTTTGGTTCTTTATTTTATGTATCTTGTCAGGGAAACATCATGCTTTCTGCCTTTGTTTGCCTCTTTATGCAGTGTCAATCCTTTCTTCACTATTGAGGTGAGAAGGATTCTGGCATGAATAAGAACTTTAAGCAGTTAAGCCCTGACAACCCTGACTCGCTGCAGTCTGTGCCTTACCTCTGCATTGTCTCTGTAGCAGAGAGCACAGGAGGGGCTGTGTGTATACTCTCCATCAAAATCTACTGTCAACTAGCCTATAAATTTAAATCACCACAGTCTCAGTATATGTCCCTGGGTAAACTGGACTCTGCTGCCAGAAACTGAGATGCTCTGTTTCTGGTCCAGGTGAGTTCTCCCTTCCCTAGGCAACCTGCTGACCTGAGTTCAGGGATCATCCAGACCGATGCCAAATGTGATGTAGAAAACTGGCTGAGCACACTGAAGCCCCAGGCTCATGGGCATCCATCCACCTCTGGAGAAGCTGGGATGACAGGCACGGCCCACCACATCCAGTTTTCTCCTCAGAGGTGGTAAAAAAATTGCCAATGCTGACTGTATTTCTGGTCATGAGGGAAAGATGTTGGAACAGTTTTCAGTGAGTAAATACCATGCCTTGGATTGACCTGCTGGTGAAGACACCACTGCTGTATTAACACACAGGTTGTTCTGTTACCCCTGTGAAAGAAATGAGGTGAGACTTACAGGTGTGACCTCATGAGTCCCTGCTGAGCATATGAATCAGAATCCCAGCCCAGTGGTGGCATATGTCCCTTGTAAAGAAGTAATTATTTCTCATCCCAGTTCTGCAGTTCTTTAGTAATTAAGTGTCCTCTCACAGGCAAAATGAAAGTGTGAGATAGAAGTTTTAAGGAGGAGACTTTTGTGTGCTTATGAGCAGACCTAACTGGCTGCTGCTGTGGTCTATTTGGAAATCTCAGTCCTGATACTGCCTTCATTCCTTCAGCAGGTTGAAAATAGAGCTGTTTTGACTTAAAAAGATTCCTCATGTACATGCTAAAATGTGCATATTACATTTTTAAAGGTGTCTGTAAAGTACCATGGAAATAATTGGTCCTGATGTTTAATTAGGTGGTGTTTGAAAAGCACTTTGAAAATGAAAAATGGAGTAGAAGTGCTAAATATTCTTGCCTAAGGTTGATTAATTACAGACAGTAAATCTTACATTAGCCCATGTAATAAATGTGAGCGAGTAGACTGCATAATCTATTAAATAAACCCAGGCATATACACTTTTCCTTCTGCATATGGACCTGGGGATGATCATCTGGAGGCTGGAGAACTGTGTGCTTTATAGCTTCTCATCCCCTTTTTCATCCATGTTGAAGACTTTAGCAGATAATTCAGGATCTGGCCTTTCAGAGCTAGAAGAGGGGTGAACCAGGGCATGGGGACTTGCTGGGCTCCTTCAGAAGCTTCCACTTTCAGCTTCACAGGAAGTTGTTAGACAGTGAGGCTACATCTCTATTAGTATATCAAACATGTCCATCTCTTTGCTACTGAAGTCACCTGGCACTGGTTTGCCTGCATCCACACAACTAAACACTTTCACCCTTTGGAAGCAAGGTGGTTGTAGCCAGGTGCTCTAGTGGGGAGAATCCCTGGTCTGTGCTAGCTCAACAAATCTTCTTGCAGATTGCTTGGGTGAGTGCAAGTCAGCCCCAAGTCAAAATCATTCTAGAAATTTAACAGTAGAGATGATTGAGGCTTAGTGCCAAGGCTGGCCCAGAATTGTTTGTTTTACCAGTACAGATGCAGCTTGAGGGGCTGTAGCCTTACCTAGGGCACTTCCTTTGTTGTGTTCCAGGCACCTCCCACTGATGGAAGAGTACAAATCTGCTTTCCTGCAGCTCATGTCACAGTTAGGTCGCATCCACGACATGATGTGTTCATCTTGTCAGCCTCTCTGAGTTTTAAGGCAGCAATAGTGACATCTGGTCTTAAAGGGCTGATGAAGCCAACAACCCAGCTGCACTTGCACTGCAGAATAGATGATATATTGCAGGACCACTTGGTGTCTTTGACAGGTTTTAAGTGGGGCTAATGTATAAAGAGCAAATGTTCTTATCACACCTAGACCAAATATGTGAGAGGTCTGTGCTAGTTCTTGCAAATATGGTAAGTGCCTTGAATAAACTGACAATCACTTATCTTAGATAAAATGTCTGGAGAAGCCTGTAGAATGAAAACAGAAAAGGAAGATGAGTCCAGAGACTGCATGAGAATCTACAGAAAATGCAGAGAATATATATGCCTTTTAATTTTTTTCCTATATGACAATTTGCTTATATGCTATAGAACAATGAACTTTTAAGACTGGAGGAGCAAGTTTTCTACTTAAAATCAGGAATTAGATCAGTTATTAATACTGGCACATTAGAGTCAACATTGACCAATTCATGTGAAATTGTTGCTTTAAGAGGGTGTTAGAGATACAAAGATAAATGGTGACTAATCATTAATGTGGTTACAAAAAGACTTACAAAAAGAGGCAGGAGATATGAATCACAGGATCAATTAGGTTGGAAAAAACATCCTAGATGGAGTCCAACCTATGACTGAACACCACCTTGTCAACTAAACATCTGGTCATTTCTTAAACACCTCAAGGCTTAAACACCTCAAGGAACAGTAACTCCACCACCTCCCTCGGCAGGCTATTCCTATATTTAATCATTTTTTTGGTGAAGAAATTCCTCCTAATGTCCAGCTTGGACATCACCAGGTGCAGCCTAAGTCTATGTCCTTTCACCCTGTTGATAGTGCCCTGGGAGAAGAGGCCAACTTCTACCTGGCTACACCCTCCTTTTCAGGCAGTTGTAGAGAGTGATAAGGCCTCCCCTGGCCCTCCTTTTCTCCAGCCTAAGCCCCTCAGCTCACTCAGATGCTCTTCATAGGATTTGTATTCCAGACCCTTCTGGAACCCTCTGACTCTGGACTCACTTCAGCACCTCATTGTCCTTCTTGAAGTGAGTGTTTCAGAGCTGCATACAGTATTCAAGGTGTGGCTTCACTAGTGCCAAGTACAGGGGGATAACAACTGCAGAACAGCCACTGAGGTCTCTGATGTAGAGAGTAGGAGAGTTTGACTCATGGTAGTTTGGTTGGAAAAGTACAGAAGGTTTGCTTTTCAAATTCAGGTGACAGATCCTAAAATGTTAAATTATGATCTGTTTGGAAAAGATTTTCACATGTCCGTGAAAATGAGTCCTGACTACACACATAAAGACTTCAGCAAAAGCTCTGGTTCTTTTCACCAGGCTTTAGTGAACAAGCTATAGCATGAAGAGGTAGGGAAGGTCAGATTTAGGCGTTGGGAAGTTGAGTCAAAAAGTAGGGCCTCAGGCATAGACTTTACAGCCACCCAGAATTTCCCTTTCTCTTCATCTATTTGCCAGGACCAGCCTGGTGGGAGGAGCACTGAGAAGGGCCTGTGAACCTGAGTGTGATACCTGGTCTTCAATACAGGGGAAAGACTTAGGTTGTGAGGACAGGATGCTTCTGGAGACAAGGGCTGTCGTCTCAGATTGTCACAGATATTCTGCTGGAAAGAGGAGCTTGCTGCTTCTTCTCTTATCCCCATCCTCTTGCATCACTTTCCCATGCCAAAACATTTCTGTTCATGTTCAGGGAGCAAGCTGATACTTTTTGACATAAAAATTAATCAAGTAGATTGTGCAGAGCTCTTCAAAGCATCTCTGAGAAGACTATGAGCTGGTCATGGAGGAGCAGATGAAATGGCAAGTCACACAGTGGATGAGAAGTTTGAATGCATGGTGTTCATTGGAAGAAGGAAAGTGGGAAAGGGAAATATTTGGAAAATAAATGCAAGGGCTGAGGAAAGAGAATAGAAACTTGTAGGGCAGGATCTTTTTCATATTTAAATGGAAAATCCTTACAATGTGCATCTCCCCTGTTTCTTGGACTTCTAGAAACTCCTAGAAACTTCTGAAATCTAGTTAACTAAAGGCATGCTATTTAGCACCTCGATTTTGATTGATCCTTCTCTCAAGAATGTGTGAATGAGATGCTGAGGTGTGAACAGGGATCATGAGATATACATCTATGGTGACACACCCATTCTATTAGCATAATTCATTGTGTCAGGTGTTTTTGCAGAATTTCCTTTATTTAATTTATTTCAGCAAATTTCTTTGTTTCAAGAGAAGCTTCAAAACACAAAATCAAGAGATCTAAAATGTTTTCCTTATTTTTTCATCAGGAATTCTTGATGATATAATATGCAATGGTATCTGCTTCACAGTGCTATGCAACTTGGTTGCAAACTATCACAAGTGACCTATAAACCAGATTTATTTGACACTAAGTTCAAGCTGAAAACAACTTCCCAGAACCCTAGAAAAAGCAGTGGAACTCTGTATAGTCAGTCCAAGGAGGCTTGTAGATGCTTTCAAATATGCATACTTTTATGCATAGATATAATCATGTATCATATTCTTGCTGACCATCTGTTTGCTTCCTGTGAGCTCTGAAAGGACTCAGTTTCTGTGTCTTTGGGGAAAGCACTGCATTTACCTGCATGTAAATGTGAAAGGATGCATTGGGGTACTCTTAACTCCTGTCATGCCATGCCTAGCTCCAGCTATCCTATGAGCCCTCCCGGTTGTGCAGCCAAGATGGCTCTGAGGGAGTGGTGGTACCCCCTAACAGCAAGGATGGGTGTGAAATGTAGACAATACAACATCTGACTTAGTTAACTTGCCTGCAGGGGCTAGTAGGGTTCAGAAACACACAGAAAGCAGGTGGCTTTTGGTACCACTTGTCCAAGACAAAAACATTTATATCTATATCTAATCTATATCTGTCACTGTGGGACAATGCAGACAATAAACCAGAAGCATACAAAGAGGAGTTGTAGCTACTTTTATTTACATAGTAATGATGATTTTGAAAAATAGAACATCCTTAAAAGGAGAGACACTGAATGCAAATTGTGTAACAATTATAAGAATACTGCCTTCATGTATGTCACTCTGGTGAAATCTGGCTGTCAGAGCTGGAGCTTGATCTACGGCAGATTTACCTGTCCATGAAGGAAGTTCTGTAACAAGTGCAATGTTACATTAACAGTACATCTCTACTTATTCAAAGTTAGTACAATTGAGGATTTCAGATAGGTCTGAAAAGACCCCACAGCTGGTAGTCATAAAGCTTTTAATTTATATTTCCTCAATTCCATGTTCTGTGTAGTGTTTTCTGTATTCTTCCCAATGCACAATGTAACTCTGTCAGCCTTTATAACCAAAAACCTACACTGCTTTTTGTATAATGGATTTTATTTCTGGCCTAATTTAGGAACTTACATAAATATTACCCTGACACAGGAGCTGAAGCCCTTTACCTTACATAGATGTTCTGTTCCACTTTTTTTTACCAATCATGTTAAAATCACAGCTGCTGCAAAAAACTTCCCTGCAGTTCTTTGCTCTGCAAAGGGCTGGCACAGGCAGACCCCACAGTTTTGTGCAGTCACATGCAGAATAGAGGCCTGAATTTTTCTGGTCAAGTCATTTCACGGTTGCAGGCAATTGAGATTTGATATTTTGATTAGAGTTTTTTCTTATTTTTCTTCTGAGTCAATGATGAAGGAACCTCTCAGATCCTCCCTTGTATTTTTGTCCCAGTGAAGTAGAGCTTTCTGTGGTATTTTCTTTCCTCCAGAACTATTCATCACTAACACTGTGTTGATAATGTGATGACAGTTGTTGCCAAAACTTTCCTGTTCATCCTAAATCTGTTTCTCTTGGTATGAAAATAAAGATCCGAAGCTCAGCAGAGAGGGAACACTGTGGAATGAGAGCTCAAGGTGACTGGCAGGAAGGTAGTTATCCGAGGACAAAACCCAGAGTGGGCGGGCAACATTTTCCAGATTCCTGAGGGAAAGGGGAGAAGAGGGCAGTGAGGCTAAAAGGGGTGGGAAGGGTGGGATGTGCCTATTGGGGCCACGGAAGAGAGACAGTGCTCCTCTTTTAAAGGAAAATGAGCAGCCAGCAGAAACGAGATGCATCTCACCATGGGGTGAGGGTGGAGAACCCACCAACTGCTGAGACAGTCAATAGGCAGATTATTCATCACACATTGCTAGGCGATTAACTGAGCAAACGTTCTGACAAAACTGATTAGAGCCTTCATCCCGTATGGGGGAACAAAGAGACACCAAGTTATTACACCCAAGCCGAATGCCAGATGATGACTACACGCAGTGGAAACACAAACTATGGAGTGATTCCCCCTCTCCTCCCCCACACTGGGATGACTCTCCCTCCCTTTGTCACTGGAGTCATCACAAGTTACAGTTTGCAAATACAGCTACCTACAGAACATTTCAAAAGCCAGATTGTTGTGGTGTAACAGCTAAAGGACCCCCTCCCCCCAGTTTGCTTATCTTAAAATATTATCTCAGAGCGTTATCATGTCTAGAGTAATCTTTCTTGTAAACTACATTCTTTCCCAGTATTATCACCACAGCTTACAATTGCAAATACTTAAAATGAGCAAAATACTTGACTTACCCTTATAGTAAGGTTTGGAAGATACTCCCTCAGGCAAATGTCAGTACCAGTGTTTGTTCAGTCCCTACCATTGGTACTGGGGGAAGTGGGTATGATTTTTTACTGTGTTAACTAATTACCATCTTTTCTAGCCTTGCCACCTCCTAAAACCAGAGAAGTGCTATCAATAAATCTCCATCACTGAATTGCAGAGTTCTGAATACCAGGAAAGTAATGAAAAACAAGCTGACAAGGGAATCCCTTTCCAGACAACTCTGTTTTCTTCTGACAGTCAAAATTTTAATGAGTCATGCAAGCGATCAGACTAAAACTGCCAAATATCTATTACCTCGAACAAATGCCTACTAACAAGTGTCCAAAATGCGGCACTGCTAAAGCCTAGGCACTCAGCTCAGCATTGGTTTAGGTGTTCCTGTGTAGGCTCACTGATTCTGAGGCATGAAAAGTCTCCCTGTAAGTTGTCCTGGTAATGTACTGACACTTGAGAGGAAGGAGAGGAAGGCCATTGTCTGTTAGGACTCTGAGATGTAAAATTAGACAGCCCAGCCCCCTGGGGAGTGAGTAGCAGGAGCTGGGCAATGCCATTGGTGTCTCTTCCCTCTGTAAACTCCTGACTCTGAGTGTAAGGACATTACAACTAATTACATCTTTGGACTGTGCTGACATGAATAAACCATTTGAGGTTAACTGTCTCACTCCTTAATGTCATAAAGCCTTCTTTTCATAGAATTAAAGCTTTATTACATAAAATTGTATCAAAGCATTCCCTTGTGCTGTGTTAAATCTTGTAAACTGCTCTAAAAAATTTGGTTTTCAGGAAGAGTTGGACTCACTCACTGTAGTAGTGTCCAAGTAATCTTTTATTATAAATTTGTTTTTTCATATGTCAGAAAAGTGAATGTCAAATATGCAGTGGTTTTTGAAAAGTAATGTATTCTAATGTAATAAAAGAAATTTCTGAACATTAGGGAGAACACTGGGACAGTTAGGATTGTTCTGAGATTGTTAACTAAACTGAGATGATAACTAAATGATCATTTGTTACCTTATGGGTATTTTTTAACTTAGATTTACCTTAGCTATGGTTGTCAGTGTCATCTCTTTAACATATGCAAAGAGGAAGGAGACAGCAAGTGAGAAAAAAGATCTTTCTATTTAATACTGTGAACCCTAGACAATAAGTTAAAGAACACTTCACATATTAAAGTAGATCTGATAGAAATTTTAATAGCAAAATCAGAAAAATGCAATATATGAGAAAGCACAGTATTATATATACTATAATAATATGTAAATATAATAGGAACTGTTATGTGCATGAACATTTTATGAATCCAGTTGATGCGCTGAGGTGCAGCAGTAAAAAATTAAGAAACTCAGGAGAATTGCACATAGCATACATAATTTATAGCTGATTTTCCCCACAGTTGTTAAATATCTTTATCTAGGAAGATATTGCATGTATGATGACATTTCACAGGTAACTTAAATCTCAAAAGATGCTGCTGTTAACTGTTTGGGGTTGGTTTTTATTTGAATTTTTTTTTTGTTTGATAGGCAATTTATTCATCAGACAAGTGATTCTTACAATTTTGAGGCCACATCAATAATTAGATGATCTTTGAAAAGGCAAACATATACACTTGGATTGCTCTGGCAAGGCAAAGACTTTTGGAAATGAATGAAACACCATCTCTTTTAAGAAGCCTTTTATATCCTTGTAAAAGGCAATAAAATATATATCAAACATAGATGATACTGACTACTCTTTACAGTTGCTATTAAGATTTATGGTCCCTGAAGTTAAATATTGACTTTGGCATCACCTTGGTCAATATTTATTTCTCAGATCAATAAATCTCAATATTGACTGCAACTGAAGTCACCATGCTTCCCAGTGTTACCTCTGAATGATTTATATCCAAATATTTTCCTCTCCCCTCAGTATATATTATACTTTCCTATGGTGTTGGAGGATCCTTTTGAATAAGGAAGCCTTTTCTCTGCATAAAGCATCCTTATTCACATCGTCTTACTTTACTCCTTTCCTTATTTCTTTATAAGTTCTCCTGTAAGTGCATAAACCATCCGAGCATGAAAAGGTTTTTCTAAGTGCCAAACTAATGTATAACTTCTGAGAGGCTGGATCATTTTCATTATGATGTTACATACTGGAAGTTATAATCATCATAATCATCCTAATCAGTATTAGTGCTTTCTGCTATTATCCTTAAATTCCTATATTAACATGTACTTTCCTGCTTCTCAATGTTTTCCTTCAACTATTAGAGTTACAACACAACTGAAAATTATAGTTTATTTAAAATTTAATTATTTAGTCCCACTTGGCAAGTTTTTATTATCTTATTTCCCCAACACAGTTCATGAAGAAGTTGGTGACATGATCACAACTAACTTTTCATATATATAATTTACCTAATATTAGTGATTTTTTTGTTAACAGACCCTTGAGGCTAATTGAACAAAGCTCCTTTACTGAGTCCAATTAGAAGAGAAGTTCTTACTGAACTCCTCTGAGCATGGTACATAGATGCTTGTTAAGGCAAAAATGGGTTTCTGGCTACACTTGTTATATTATCCTTACCTGAGCCTTTGAAAAATTCCAGTATTTTTTTACATAAAAGATATGTGTGTTTCTTCCTGAACTATATTGTCACCAATTGAAATCTACAAGCATGTTAGGTGGAAACGGGGACTTTTTTTCCCATGTTTCTTTCTGTTCTGCTTCATAATGTCTAAAAAGCCATCTTTCTTTTGTTGCCCTGTGTGAATTCTGCCTGTGCCCTGACTATGTAGTGCCTGCAGTGACTGCTCTGCAATCCCATCTAAGGAATAGAACCAGCCCAAGCACCCTGTGAACCAGAGCATTGTCTTCCTACCATTGTCTTTGATCCAGTGTTGCCCTTTTTCTACTGTACAGCTCCAAGCACAGCGATAGCTCAGTTAAGCATATAGTAATATAAATGATCTTTGCATCCATGTCAATTCCAAGAGTAGGCATTTGAATACAAGAGGATATTAATTCTTTTTACATATAATTCAAATGTTTGAGACTGTAAGCTATCTATATGACCTGTGCTCACATTTGAACAAAGGAAGAGTAGGAGTTTCTATAATTTCTAAGTTTTATTCCTGCAGCTAGAAAAAGCTAAAGGAATGCTGAAGTAAAATAACTGAATCAAGAATACTAACCTGCTGCCAAATAATCAGCTAACCTTTTTTTTTTGTTGCTGTTGTGTTCCCATGTCAGGGTTGCACCCTACAGAATAAAATAGTTCTCTTCTACTGAGAGTGTCATGGAAAATTTTCCAAAGAGAAACAAAGGCCTTTCTTCCACTTCCGCCTTCTGATATAAACAGCTGCACTGCTGCCTGTGATAAATTATCAGAATGGATAAAAATCTTCCTTTCTGTTTTCTTCAAAATGAGATCAGAGTAGTCAGATGGACAAAGCCTCTCTCCCTATCTGAGAAACAGAGTGAAAATGGCTTCTGATGACCTCCTACATTATTTGGGTAGCTCAGCTAATTAGGGACACAGCAGAACTCCCTTGTGACTTACCCTGTCATGATCTTTCCCAACTGACACAGTTCAACCTCTGACTGCACCAACAAAAAGCAGCTTTAGTATGCTCCTTGTAATCAAGCGAATAAATAAGTTTTCCTCCACTTGGATGGAAAACAAATCAGCTGGAGGGGAGAAAAAAAAGTAATTCAGCAGTACATTTGTAAATGCAAAATTAAACTGAGCAAGAGTTTGAAGTTGAAATACAGATAATTTTATGGTCTACTCCTTATTGCTTATTAAAGTCCTAAACTTCTGCCATTAGCAAAACAGAATAATTTTCTATACTTCTTGCCTTCAACTCCAGTAGCTACTCCAGTATCTTTGATGTGCATCTACCAGCCTGTTGTGCTCAAGTCCAGGGGGAACCTGTGTTTCCCTGGTTGTGAACAGGCCATCCCTGAAGCCACTGGACTGCCAGGGATCACAAGAAGTGCTACAGAAATGCTTTAAAATGTCAAGGCCAAACAAATGATAAATAGCAGTTTATTAGTTCTGTTTGGTATTATTAACATCAGTACTGTTGGTATTAGAGATATCACTGCCAATCTGTTTTAGGAACAGGAGGTAAATTTGGTATGAATATCCTGTACAGCAAATAATTTGTAGGCTGTTTAGTTAATATCAGTGAAGAGCTCTTCAGTGTCATGTCACAATTCCAAACAGGATGGTAGAGCAGCATTCCCTAAATTCTGGAATGGTGACCTGGCTAACAATATACCTTGATTCTCAGACTGCTAAGGAAACAAAACCGAAAATGCTGGTGACTTTGCCCTGCCACCCAAGCCAGATTTCACATCTTTCTCTCCCACTGAAGCTGATGTTTGCTGATGAGGACAAGAATGTTAATGTGGAGCAGTGATGGATGCTTTTAACTTTTAGTGCAGCTCACGAGGTTAAAACACCTCATTTGATATGGTCTCTGCTTCCTAACTGCAGCAGAGCTGGGTGAGTGAAGAGGATGGTTAGACCCTTGAGAAATTTAAGGAGAATTTACTTACCATTTATTTGTTTGTGCAAGTTGGATTTCTTCTTTCTTAAATCTAAGAAGGAAATTCCTTCTATAGGTCCTACAGATCAGATTTACAGCCACTTAAAGGCATCTGGACACATGTGCTATGCTTCAAAGTCCTGAAGTTAAAAGAGACCTACCAAATACTGTGATGCTCTGTATGTCAGATAAGGGTATGAGGAACTGATCTGAGAACAAATTAGAGCAATCAAATATGTTTACTTTGGATAAACAGTGGGTTGGGAATGCATAGCATAAAACAGACAAGTTTGAGAAGGCTGTAAACAGCAAAGACAGCGACATAATTCTGAAGGTTCAAGTAGATTCAGCTAAAGAGTAAGGGCTTGTTTACACCGAGAAATTAACTGTTATAATTATGCAGTATAATTATACAGCATAATTGTAATTATCTTGGAATTATTCTGAAGGAAGAGTGTCCACATGGGGAGTTGTGCTGATATAAAGATACTACTGAATTTCTCTGTGTAGACAAGCCTCAGCAAAAGAAAGGATTGTTTTTGTGTAAAGTCTCTGTGTGCTATTGTTACTAGTACCACAGTGCCATGCAAAACAGAGAATGTAAATTGTAGTCATAGCTTTTAGTTGATATAATCTCTCCAGTTCAAGCCTTGTCCCCAGAGAGAGACCCCCTACCAGCATTGGCTTGTGTGGCCCATATTCCCATTTCATATGAAGAGTCTTTGCATTTTTCAGTCCCCTGATTCATCTGAGCCTATGTCCTGCTCTGCAGTTTAGCTCAGCTAAATAGCTTACCTGACAATAGTTCACTCTCTGCCCCTCTGGCACTGTCATCCACAGCTGTAAGGCACCTATCACAAACAAGATTTACTCCAGTCTATTGCTGGTGTGTCAGTATCTAATAGGGTTTTTTTTTTCATACTTCTCCTGATTTCAGTTAATAGGTTTTGAGCTTCCTTTGGTAAACAATGTCATATGCTTAGACCTGTCTCTGCAAAATGCTGTTCTGTATTAATGATACCAGAAGAGATAAAGTGATACATTCCCCTCAGTTATGGATGCTCATATACAACCATATCTATAACCACATCCATTATTTTGTTGTCTACCATGTCATTGGACAAGAAAGCCAGGTTGAAAATATGTGCCCTCAGTGAACACAAAGTCCATCACTTCCATACACCTATGCAGGAGATGGTGCTGCTCCTTGAGGTGGAATAATAAAACTTCAGGATAATCCAAATGTCCTTCTTACAGTATGTGCGCAAGATTTCAAACTGAGCAATCCAGTGGAGTTTAAATATTTGAAGAAAGGTTCAGAAAGCAAACAATATGTCAAGAAATCACTGTGGTAATTAGTTTGAATAATAACGTCACTACTCGTGCCTTGTCTATTCAACAGGAAAACTGTAATAATCTTCATTTTGTAGATGAGAGACAGAGAGGAAGTGGTCCTATACCACTGTCCAGCTGGGAGAAGCAAACTGGTGTGAAGCATCTGTCCTATAGTCCATACACCACGGACAAGTTCATAATGAGACATATTTTAAATACTTTAAGTGTGGCTGCGTGAGGAGAAGCCACTTTCCTGCTGAAAGAGGAGGCTGTGAGGTTTCATTGAAATAGAAAACTTTAAAGTGCAGATGACTGTGACTGATGGATGAGATCGATTGTCCCAGAACTGTATTTTCTATGGATAATCTTTTTGCTGTTCTTTGTTAATACCTAGAGTTTTGTAAACATGAGTGTTCTGCTTGCACATTGCTTGTTTCATGCTCCTTTATTTAAAATGACACCTTCTACTTACTCATTTTTGTCTATTCAAAATGAAGTTACTTTTTTTTTGTCTTCAGCTTGTCACTGTGATTCCTCCTTTCTTTTTCAATTGTATCAATTTTAAACTAAGAAGGCATAGCAAAAATAACTTATCTGCCTGTAAACTCTTCCATACCACAAAAGTAATGTCCACAATACAATTTTAAAATGGGGAAATTACCTTGATAGAGACTTTCTCATTCCCAGTTTCCTGTTCCTATTTTACAATACTTTTTTAATTACTTTTTATATATCAGTCTTCCTCTACCAATTTGTGGACTTCAGGTTAGAGTCACAAAATGACTTAGGCATCATCTGGAAGGCACTGTAATTTCATTGTGATGCTTGGTACAGCCCAGGTTGTGCCTTCATGCCATGAATGACCTGACCCGTATAGACCTGGCTGTGAGCAAGGTTCAAAAAGGCTAAAGGTTGGACCTGTTAAATATAGCTTTGAGGAAAAGCTTAGGAGAGTGCTACACTCCCTGCTGCACCTTTGGGGAAAATGGTGCTTAGCTCATTCAAATGGGTTTGCTGGGAGCTGTGTGCCCAAACTGATGTAATGTAATGTAAGGCGTGGGACAGGCTTTGTCCCATTTTTGTCTAATGCTCCAGTGAGTACAATTCTTCCCTAGGATACAGGATGTCCAGGTTTGTCTTTGTTTCTTCCTTAAGAAGACTGGAGTCAATCTCTTTCCCCTCTCACAATACTGTCATCAGCACCAGGCCCTAGCAGGAGACCTCCTCTGATGAGGCTTATAGCCTTATTGCTCCCCTCCTGAGACAATTCCTTAATCACCTAGGTATTAGGAGCTAGTTTAGATATCTCTGCAAAGCACATCTCCAGGATGAAGCATCTCTGAGGTTAAGCAGCAGCTGAGTGGGATTTAGAATTAGCTTTGGAGAGTTAGATGGTTTTACAGATTTATCCTTTTCTTTCTTTAAAACTGTTCACCTTATCTTCAATTCTAGCTCCATCACTATTGTGTGGGTTCACCAATTACTAGTCCATGGTGCACAATTCTTCTTTTTCTGAGCCATTATTACATTCACAGTCACAGTGGCTTTTAAAGACACCATGGCTTTGTCATTATGCAGTGTTAAAGTCAATGTTGATTAATTCAACCTAGCATACACTTTCCAGAATTTCACAAAGAAAATAACAGTGGGTCTTTAAACAGGGTAGGCAGTTTGAACTATAAACTCTAAGCAGTGAAGCTTAAATAGCTCACTACCTTTTATGTGGCTGCCTTCTATACACCCAGAAAAAGGGACACTCTTATCAACCAGCATAGTCTAGCAATGCACCTGGTGCAGGCAGAACTGAAGACTTCTTTTAAATTTTCTCCCTTTAAAGACAAGGTTAAATTGCCTTTTACACACATACCCACACCCACTCCCCATTATCCAAAAATGGGACCAGTTTTCTTTTTGGAAAATATCAGATGCACATCTTTAGGTGGAATGAAAACATTTTGGAACACGGCCTTAAATTTGACTTTCCAGTACTTGGAAGATGCTTATGTTGGACATAGTGTCATCTCTGCTGGAACATTATGGCACTATGGCATAAATAAAAGATTGTAAATTATTGGTGCCTAACATTATTAGTAATAGATTTTGCTGTGGGGAAGAAGTTGCTGTGTCAAATCTCCTATCCTAATTGTTAATTATTGTTGTTCTTGTCTAAAAGAAATTCTGTTATGAAACCAGGCAGCTTTATTCAGTTAAAATCTTCCAGGACAATTCAACACCAATCACATTTAAAAATAAATATTCAATAAGACAATGAAGAAATATACAGTAGCATATCTATCGCATATTTTTCCTCTTGATCTCCAAACAATGTTTTCTTGCATTCCTTGTCTTTTATAAACAAATACTGTCTTGATGGAAACTGTTCATTTGAGTGTCCTAGGGAATGAACTCTGCTTCTGTAGGTGAGTTAGTAATGTATAATTTCTGCATGTGGACGAATCACTGTTTATAAAGCCCTGCAAATGCAATCTGGTATTCATTTGGTAAGAAGGCTTAGTTGCAAACCATTTGTAATCCTGACTTTAATAAAATAAGATGTAAGTTTAAGTAACAGTGATCTCTTCCCCTCATAGGGACCTTTTCTCCAATTATGGAAAAGTCTGAAATTTGTCTTGGTATGAAACTCACAAGCCCCAAGTGTGCATCCATTTGATTAAAGCCTTTTAGGAAGAAAGTCTTTCTCTTTAAGGCTGGGCTCACTCATACCAACATATCAGTGTGTTTTGACAAAATCATAGCTCTCTACACTAGCATTAGTAAAAATCAAAGGTCACACATATGAATTTGCTATGGTAGCTTAACAACTTGTCAGGTGTCAATTTAATTGTGCTAACTGTTGGTAGAAGTTAGGCACATGCTCTGAGTTTGCTCATCTGTGAAGTAATAAATTCTTTAGCTCCTTTCTTTGAGCTGGCCATGCATAACGCTGCTCAGCTGGTGGGAAGTAACTTGTGCAGCCATAATTTTATTGTCTATCTATGCTTCAATTATCATTCTTTAAAAATTTTTTGTAGGATTGCTGGTATCAATAAGAGGTATGTCCAGTGGCTGGAGGTTATGTAGGCTTTTACAGGCCTGTATGGATCTCAAAATTGAAGCCACCAAGATACTTGCTCACCCTCAGCTATCAGACAGCAATCCTTTCAGGCCTGAAATGTCTGAACAAGACTGTAACCTCTGTGGTTGGCATCATGACTTTACTTGGTTAGTATACTAGAATAGTAGAGCAATCAGCCCATTCAGGTAATGACACTGTATAAACATATTTTCTGCTTTATTCTCAGCAAATTTGCTCACTGTAATGCCACTGATTTCCTCAAGCATGCAGACTATCTTTTTTGGTTTACATCATTAGTTATTTGTGCTGTAGATCATGATGAAAAATGTTGACATACATGGAACATATGGCAAATTCCACATTTGAAGCACCTTTTTATGAAGAATATCTGTCTGAACTGTGTTTAATATCTGTCCTTTTTTCCCCCTCAACATCAGCTTAAAACCCACATGACTCCAATTAATTCCTATTTATCTCAAACAGTTTATTGGCAGCAATCTGTTCTCAGTATTGCCAAAATACATAAAACTGTTACAAGTCCCTTGATTTTTCATGGTTTTCTTTACAATTCAAATTTCAGATGAATACCTTAACATTACAATGAGATGAAAAGAAGTGAAAATTACCTTTCAACTCAGAAAAACAAAACAAACCAGAGCTTGGATCTAATTAACCTTAGCAAAAAAAGAAATCACTGAGAATGAAAATCTCTCCAACTCAAAGAGGCCAAAACAAAACCCTCTGAAGTCCTAAACAAAACTCTTGAAATAGGATTTAACTGGTACATCAGTGTTGCTCAGGCTGATGTTGATGCTCTGTATGGGGATTAATTTTACCCTCATAAAGGAGGCTTCCTGCCAAATACTTGCTGTCTGTTTTATTTATCACTTAAGTCCAGAAAATCCTGGAAATTCTCCTCTTGCTCCCCTGTATTTCAAAGAATTAAGTTATGGCAAACTTTACAGGGAGTATTTCCTCATGCCTGGATATTTACTGACATTTTAACTTCCAAAATTTATGTAGAGCAAAGATTTCTGGGGCTCTGTGTTTATTCTTCACTGTCACTACAGCAAAATTTTCAGATTTAAATAAAGTTGGTACATAGTTGGATAGATATTATAGTCAGTTCACCCCAAGGGGGCTAATAAGTAAGACAATATGAGCAAGCCTCCAGAGAAGAGTAGATGGCTTTATCTTTTACCCCAGAGATGTACTCTGACGGTTTGCATACGAATAGAGAATTAGAGTTAGAGACAGGATTTTTATCATCCCCTTCAGGCAACCAGAGCATTTATTCCATCTCAGTTTTAACACAGGTAGAATCTGCTCCAACTGTGAGAAGAACTGTTGTTTGTAAATATTTTAATTTTGCTTCTCTGGTAACTGAATTACTTTGGGGAATGAGAGGATAAAAACAAGGGTAACAAATCAGGTTCTTTGGACATTTGAAACAGCATTATTAGCTCCTCATCCTCTGCAAATGAATAGACAAAATACTGTGTAGGTGGTATTGGGGCACATACAAAGGAGGATGGAGGTCTTTTACTGCAGTTCAGGCTGTTTCACAGATGAGATCCTGTGCTGCACAGAACTGTGGTTTCTCTTGGGAATATCTTTGTGGAAGGTACCAGAGGGGTATGTAATGGAAATCTTGCAGACTGAGACCCTCAAGCTGTAACCCCTTGTTGAAAACTATAGCAGCTTCATTAGCTTCAATACCACTTTTGTGTGTGTGAATACTTTGCCACTGGATGAGTGGCTTTCTTCACTGTATTTTCTCAGCATCACTACAAGCTGTCAGAAATTGAGGCTTCCCTGCAGACATAAGCCAAGTCTCAGATTATGGCTCAAAAATAAAGAAATGGGCATAGTGTTAGAGCAGCTTACAACACTTCTGACTGTCATTATTTCTGCTGCTCTTTCTGCTTTGCACCATGCCTTCAAAACCACATGCTTCAGTGTCGGAATCCTCAGTACTTCTGTAAAAGTATTGGAAGAGTAGGATGAGAGAATCATATTCATTTTGATTTGGGATTGCTAAAAGCTGAATGGACAACAGGGAATAACTGCAAGATCAGGACTGTTCTATATAATAATTCCAGATGAAAGCTTCAAGTTCAGCATCTATCAAGAGTAACATAAAACATACCTGAAAGAGTATAATTTTTCTAGATATTCTGCTAAGCCTGATGATGTCTTCTTTTAAAATATGATGTATTATTGAAACTGGGAGAACTTTAGTATCAAAAGCAACAAAACTATTTCTGGACATCAGTTACAATAGTGGATTTGCCTGACCTGGTTATTAGATCTTGCTCATCTCATAGAAGCTGCATGGCAAACCTGTTGCATTGATCAGGAAGAAGAATTTTTTAAGTGTTTTTTCCAAAGCTGAAATTAAAGGCAGGCAAATTTAAGTTAAAGAAGACAGTACTGTCCGTGCCTTGACAGGAAGAGCACTACGTGTGCTGTTCTTGAGGTAAAATTACATGAGATGAGCTGCTCTAAAAATTCACAGCCCACTGAAAAGGTCCTTCAGAAAGGCTCTCCTACTTAAGTCACTCACCCTCTTTTTTAAAATCATCTCTGCTGGAATGGGGAGGTCCCATCTCTTCTGTTCCTAGACTTCTCACTTGTTTCTGATTTGGCTTTGACACTCACTAGGAACCTCTTTTGGGACAATTCAATTTATTAAGGAAGAAGAAAAAAAAATTCTTTTAAATTATTTGTTTTTGCCACATTAGAGAGCTGCTTTACATCGGAGTCTGACAAACACAAGAGCTGATGCTGGAGTGGAAATGTGTGGATGAAGTGAATGGATGAATGTACAGAAGATGTATATCTGAAGGGAGGGTGTCAAGAGGATGGAGGCAGGCTTTTATTGGCAGTGCTGAGCAGTAAGATGAGAAGAAGTAGTCAGAAACAGGAACACAGGGAGTTCCACCTGAACATGAGGAAGAACTTTATTGTGTGGGTGACCAAGCACTGGAACATATTGTCCTGAGAGGTTGTGGAGTCTCCCTCATTTGGAGATATTCAAGAAACATCTGGATGCAATCCTGTGCCATTTGGACTTCCAATCCATGTGCTCTAGGATGCCTTTGTTTGAGCAAGGAGGTTGGACCAGATGATCTCCAGTGGTACCTTGCATCCTGACCCATTCCACAATTGTGTGGTTCTGTGAAGTGGCCGGACCTTCTCCTTTTAGCCACAAGGACCGGTTAGATTTACTTATTCATCTTTTATGGCTTAATCCTTTCTGGCAAATGGAAGTACTAAGAGAAATTAATAAACTAATTTAATTTGCACATGAGATGTCTTTAGTGAAACTGATTTTGGAGAGAGGAGCTCTGTTTTATTTTCAAGATCCAATTGGATCTCTGCTACAGTGCATTTCTATAGAAATTTAGCAAAATGAGGGATTCAGTACTAACCTCATGTGTTTTACATAATTACCATTTTTATTTTATAAAGTGGGCTTTGAGGGGAAAAAAATAACTGTATGAAAACTGTTCTAGAGGGGAAAATATAGAAACATGCTCAAAGTCAGCAAAAAATGCTTGCAAACTTTCAATGAAGTGCTATTCTGCAGGGACATCTACAATTTTATAGGATGCAATTTCACAGTTCAAGCTTGGTTTGCCATGTGTGGAGAGCAGGCTGATTGCATCAGGTGGTGGATCATTGTTAACTCATTGCCACAGAGGACATAAATGGCCTTTCCCTACAGAAGTCACTAACAGTGACATGGTAAAGTGATTTGGCCAGGCTGTTATTGGTGAAGGGAAAATTCTCCAAGCTGAAATACAAAATGAGTAGAATGAAAAACATAGATTTTTTTATTTTCTAATTAAGATCTTAGGATTTCTGTAGCAATGACATGCTTTACAGTTTAAGAACAATGACTCCTATCCTCTCCAGTTGCAGGACAGCATTTGCAACCTCACCACTCAAAATACTCCACAGTTTTCCTTCAAAGTGGTTTTTAAAGTACTTCTTCCCTCCCATCCTAAATATCCATTGGTGGGCACTGGTAAACTTTGACTTTTTAGCTAACTGCCAGTTCCAGTAATTCCCTTATCCTGAAACTGTTCTTGGTGAGATCTTAATTTTATTCTGTATTTGCACAATAAGTTGCACCTATTTTTGTCCATAAATATGATGAGCCAGACTAATGCAAATAATAAATATATATAATATTAAGCCAGCTGTACTGGCCTGAAAGTTTATCTCTGTATTATTCAAATACAGATATTGACATATAGACCTAGTGTAATGAATCATCACATTTTGACAAACTGCATAGAATAAGATATAGCAGCTGATTCTTAGGATATTAATATAATGTGCTGAAACAAGTCATTCCACTAGCCTTCCACCTGACAGAAATTAATGGAAGGCAGATACCAGAGAAGATTGTTTGTCAAAACCAATATGGAGGCCTTTAT
Source organism: Lonchura striata (assembly GCF_050655825.1). Taxonomy (NCBI): domain Eukaryota; kingdom Metazoa; phylum Chordata; class Aves; order Passeriformes; family Estrildidae; genus Lonchura; species Lonchura striata. The sequence continues at coordinate 62,452,849 of NC_140705.1, read as the reverse complement.
GTTTATCATGGAAGCAGGGTGCTACAATTTTTAGAAGAATTTCTGAACTTGCTTGGAGTGATATTTCTTTGTGTTAATATTATTGGCTTGCTTACCCACTTCTGCTCTCCATTTTCCTCTTTGTATCCCAGCAACATTTCCAGTGTATGCATATTTCACATAGTATTGTAAATGTAACCCAAACCTGCAAATTATTTTCAATGTAAGTGTTCAAAACTTCTAAACCTTGATTACACAAACCTCTGCTGTTCAACTTGGCATGGGCTTGCAGCAAGATGTGACCCCAGTGATTTCCTGTGTCCAGGTAAAATAGTGATGTTGCAGTAGCACTCCCTTAAATCATGGAAACAGAAACAGGTAACTGCTGTCCCTGCACCGGGTCATGAGCCATCAGAAAGATGATAAAACAAAGTGAAGCTACTTGGCTAATACAGTAAATATTACAAGATTACAGGCAGGGAGCCAGACCATTCATAAAAGTGTCATGGGATGGATAAAAGAGCAGATGACAGAGCATATTTGTGGAGGCCAGAGGACCACACAAACTTGAGACAATAGTAATAACAATAGGAATTATTAATAATATTCTTGTTAGCATATTGACCAAGACAAACCACAGCATCACAAGAGTTTAGATAGGCAAGCCAGTCTACCTGGGGGGATTAGTTGTCTGTAATGAATCAACTGCCTGACCAAGTGTGCAAAGAGATTTCAGAGTTATTGCAAAGCGTGGAATTCCAACTGTGTTCTGGAAGTGCTCTAATTTAGAAATAATAGTGGGACATTGTGGGACATAACCTATTACAGTTTTCAACAAGCATGTAGCTACCCACTTGTCAGTCTTCCTGTCAACAAATTACTGGTGAGAAAAGATGGAAGATGAGGACATGTCTGTATAAGAATAGCCACTGTGTGTTGAACCAAAGAATCATCTAAGATGCTATCTGAAGGTGGCCAAAAATAGGTAATGCTTTTGGATAAGTGAAGGACAATACTATAGTTAATGAAATAATAGTTAAAATAATAGCTAATGAATTTCTAGCAATCTGCAGTTCATGTATTTCCCTAATCATGAAAATTTTCTCTGTTCTTAACTGGTATCGATGTCATGTCCTTTTATTAATCTGTTAAATACTTTTGGAAAACCATTTTGACATCCATGATGTGCTGTGTCAATAAGTGATTTTAACTGTACTTTCAGAGAATATCTTGTTTCATTAATTTTCAACCTACCACCATAGCTTATCATTTGATGATCCCTAATTCTAAATAGACACATCTGTTGCAGTTTTATCACCTCCAGTTGTATCTTTGCTATGTGCTTTTAACTATGCTGTAGGTTGATTAACAAACTTCACCACAAAGGCTGTCAGGGTAATATTTTTCACAGAGTAGACTCCAGATATATAAATCCTTCATGTACAGGGATGCATATTAATAGTCATCAGACAGTATCAATAGGACAGCATTCCACTGATAAGCAGCAGAGGACAAGGAAAGACTGGAAAAACCACCTGTTAAGGTGGTCTGGAGAACAGTTTACATTCCCACACTACAGAAACATCATGGAAGTAGGAAATGTATACAATTAATACCATAACTGAGAACTGAAGCCCAACCCCATTCCAAATTAATGATATACATTTCCCACTTCCATGATATAGGAATTCACCTAATTCAAGCTGTCCTAAGGTTCAGAAAGGATCTGACAATATCTGTGTAGCTGAATTTACTGGGTAGATTTTTAGACAATTGCGTATACTTTTAAAGAGAAATAGTGGTACTGTGGAATATTAATGCAGGTAGTTGAGCTGGGATTTCACGGAATTATTTGTTTGCACTGTTTATATGGCTTGTTTTATACTAGCAAGAGTTTTTGCATTGAGGGAAAACCAAGATACAATCAGTTCTAAGTCGCACCTTTATGGTATTGATTTTTATAGACTTCTGTCACATCCTTGGGCATCCTCTTTTCAAGCTGAAAAACCATAGTCTGATTATGTGTTCTGTGTACAAAAACTGACCCATATGTTTGATCTTCCGTATTTCTCTTCCTTGAAATTTTCCAGTTCTTGTATTTGGACAGGGGGCCCAACATGGCACACAGCATTCAAGCTATCTGTCACCATGAGTTTATACATAATAATGGAATAAGAATGACTTGCACTTTGTTCTTGCTGTCCTTTTTAGTAGATCCAAAAGGTATTGTACTATTACAAGTCTTCCTGATTAGCAAATTGACACTTCTCCCTTGCCATTATTTGACTAGCTGTTTCTAAGATCTTAGGTATCAATGATTTATGTAGAACCTCAAACAGAATGGATGACAAATTTATATTTCCCATGAGCAGCCTCTAGGACTTTGGTGGCATTATGCAAGTGGTAAGAACTTCTGAATTGTATCTTGTTTTAAATGACAATTGCTTTGTCAGAATTACTAACTATATGAAATACAAAACACATCTTGCTAGTTGCCTAATTCCTACATTTATCTCCTATAAAAGTAAAACTAGATTAATATATGATAGTTGAGTTACACCACGTTTTGAACATATTGTGCCTTTTAAAATCAATTTTCTGTAAGATTTTCTCCATGATTTTGGGTGGAAAAAACCTCCTAATTCTAGGTGAGTTCCATGAGAAGAATGATTTCAAGTGAAGTTTGCTCTGAGGTTTTGAAATAATTTGGATCTGAAGCTCCCAGTGAGACTGAAAAGGGTAAAGTTGAAACTGTGTAGATTCAAATCAAGAAAAAAATGTACAGATAAACTCTCCATGAGAGCAACCTCTTGAGTTTCAATGAAATCTAGTGACAATGAGCTCAGATAGTTTCCGAGTCCCCAGTGCTTTGCCTGCAGCATGAAATTACCAACTCTATTTTCATTCTTACCTCGACTTGGTTTTCATGGTTCATTGTACAAGAATGAACAATGATTTCTTTTGTCAGTCATCCAACTGAAAATTGTTTTGCTTATTATTCAATATAAATTGTTCCTCTGCTAAAACATAAGATATCAGCATGTGAGGATTTATTGCCCAATTTTACCTCTCATAATTCTAAAACATGAGAACAGTACTTGCTGCTTCAATAGAGAATGAGAAACATGGTAAAAGGGGGAAATGTAGGTTTCTGTACTGTACAGAGACAGTATTAAATAGCTCCAAATTTGCTATAGTTCATAGCATTAACTCTAGAAATCCATTACTTTGGAAGTGGATTATGTAAAAACACCATCTTCATATTAAATATGAAAGGATAGGTTTTCAAAGTTTTGCGCTGAAATAGGAGGCAACATCCTATAGACTCAGGATCCTGTAGAGTCAACATTCTTTGAACTGGAAACTCCTAATATAGGACTGGAAAAGGTACAGCTGAAATTATGCAGACTGAACATAGCATATGACATCTGAGTGAAGAACGACCTCTGTGTTACAGCTAAGTCTGGCAATCCAGCTCTAGGAATTTAGAAAGGAAGTGGTCTTAAGTTTTCTCTTTACAAATTCCACAACGAAAATCAGAATTATTCTTGATCACTTCTGTGGACAACTGAGAGTTCAGTCTGAGCCTGATAAAGACCTTTAGTGAGGTAGCCTTTTGCCTTATGCAGGGCCAGAGGGTATAATTATCATGAAGTAAATGGAGATACCTTACCATTGCTATGAAACTCCTTAAGTTATAGCTGTACCATCTCTGTGGTGTGACAACAATGAGAGATTAACACTTCTCTGACAAAGAAATCCAATAAAAGCTAAAACCGCTAGACAAATTAACTGTTTGTGAGCCATTCAATGCGTCTTTAGAAGAGTTTTTTGGTCAAAATTGTAAAAGACACAAAGGGGAAACTGGTCTTATTTTAAAGTATTTTTGTATATTTTGCATTAAACAGATACTTGATAGACATCATAAACTATTATTGAAGAATAGTCAAAAAGCCAGAACTATTAGATAGAAATCTCCTGTTGTTAAGCTGTAGAATAAAGCCTTTCTCTTCTGTATTTTCCTCACAACCAATGTGTTTTGAAGTTTTTTTCTTAGCAGCAGGACAGGATCAGCAGAAAGAGTAGAAGATATATTTTTATCCAGTTAATAGTTCGATGACCAAACTATTTAAACTCCTCTGGAGATGCATGGAAGGGTGACTATAGAGTTTGAGTAAAGAACCTATTTTAAGTTAAGAGGTTCTCACTCTGTGGTCTGTGCTGCCTGTCACATTCTCAGGAAACAATAGAAAAGGGTTTTCAGAAAGAGTCTCTTTGGGTTGGTTGTAGAAAACATCTGTACTTTTGGATTGTCTTTGGGAATTTACTGGGGGATTTTTTTTTTTTTTATGACCACTGTCATAAATGTTTTCTGCTGGAAGGTACCACTACTCAGAGGTGCACAAACTGGTGCACAGAATAGAACCATACTGGAAGATGTCAGGTGGATGTTTGGGCTCAAAGTAAATACACAGAACTGAATGACAGAGAAATTTTCACTCAAGTGAAAATCACTGCTGTAATAAACTCCATGTTTAAATTTTTAGAAAGACATGTCTGTTCAGGGAGCAGCAAGAACAGTTTTTCTTCAAGAGGGAGGACAAGTCAAGAGTCAAAAGTGACCTTCACAAAGGAGGGTGCTCATCATTTAGGCACTGTCCTACAAGGTTTGAACAATATCAGGCTGGTAATAGCAGCAGGCTTCACCAGGACAAAACTTGTGGATGCTCTTGGGATTCTGACATAAAGATACTATAATATGAGCAAAGCTGCCATGATCTTACTAGTTTTTCTTTCTGTTTATTTATTGTGGTATTAGTTTAGCTTCAAGCCAGTGATGAAACATCTAAAAAACAATTTGTATTTGGATCCAAATAGTCTTATCACTATGGGCTGATTACTTGAAAACAGCCTGGAATTTTGTGCTTTGTTGCATCTTTTCAAAACAAATTCAACTCATGTGTCCTCAGGCAGGTTTGCAAATGGATGTCACTTGAAGGATTCTTCCTTTCAGTGGCAACTATTCATGGTATCAGAGGATGCCAAAAGCAGTATCCAATCCTTCTTATTTAAGTTGCATACTTCATCACTGGGAATTTGTAAAAGAAAACAATTCCCATTACTTCTGCAACTCTTGAACTGAGATTATTTGTACCCCATCTGCTGACTCCAAAGCAATAATTAACTAAGCACACTATTTCCTGAGCAACTGATAATGCTGGAAGAAACAAAAAGGTTGTTTGGCATGACTAAAGGTATCTTTTAGCAGAGATATATTATCAAGGCCTTGATTTCCTATAATCAGTAAAATTCTAAAATGCCATAGGTATTTTGGCCTGATTTCACTGGTTAGGAAACACGACTGTAAAGACAGCATATTACTGCATAGGTCTTGTTATATAAACTGTAGATATTAAACTGAAACAGATGTGTTGATTTCAGTTTGGCTCAAAACACACACAAGAAACCAATGTTTGCCAAATGGAAAAGGATAAAAAGCAGTTGATAAAATGTTATTTTCATGCATCTGAGATAATTACAACCAGTAGGCAGTGAAACAAAATTAAAATCTATAAAGAATAAGCTGGCAGTAGCTGACAGTAGATGCTACAGAGGGAGGTAAAATCCTTGTCAGAGAACCAAGGCAATAGACAAGTAGAACTATGTAAGAGAAAATTACATTTTCTACATAGCTCATGACATAAGGTTTAATAGTAATTTATGATGACTTTCATATCTACAGAAGGTATTAATAGTTGTAACATTAGCCTTCTTTTTCAACTCTATCCATAGTTATTTCACTTAATGACCTTGTGCAGTGCTATGTCGCTCATAAGTAAATACTTCTCTTTCTAATTGGAATTTATTGCCTTTTAATTTGCAATTCTCTGTTGCTATATGATGGGACAAGTTTAATAAAAGGAGGGATTGATCAGTTTATTACTATACTAGTAGCAATTTTGTATACCTCCATCAAGTCTTCTGTTACTCTTGTTCTGTCTGGGTTAATCTCTCATCCAATATAAATCCCACTTTACCTCTATCTCTATTCTGAAATTCATCAATCTCTGCTTTACCTTTCTTGAGAGTGTGTCAACAACAGCTGAGCTCAATATTACCAGTCAGAATTGATCAGTTTTATATAGTGCTATATATTTCCTATATTGCTTCTATCAATTGTAAAATGCAGTATTTTAAAGTAATTCTTAAAATGTGGCATTTTTCTTTAAGGCAGGAAGTCTTCTTAGAAGTTCCATCATGCAGAGGTACATGCAAATTGAATTTTTATTTTGTCTTTTCAAGAATTTTTTTTATAGAAACACTTTGTTTTCCTCGAGAGTTGAAAACTAATGAGCTCTGTCAAATTGGACAGCACTGTGTCTAGGAAACTGTTAGATGAAATGCTGATTAGTTAGTGAGCTAAAACTGTAGCCACAATTTGCTGTTGATGTTCCAAGGCAGGCAGTTACTGAGTTTATCTGCAAGATAACTCTTAAACAGAATATATTTAGCTAGTTAGATTCAATAACAGGGAATCACATTTATTCAATGGAGTGGGCAGAATTATATTTTGAGTGATGGTCTAGGGAGAGTAATAGAGTGTGTGTTAATGTTATTAGCTTAGAAGCAGCTATTTTTCTGAATTGGGGTTCTGAGTATACTTAGTGTGATGCAAAAGCAAGTCAGTAAAGCATCTTGGTGTTTAAATAGGACTCAAAACCACCTGAGATTCTAAAGGAAATCAGTAGCAGATGCATTTGGAAAAAAAATTAACAGGGACTTTATATGCATCTTAAAATGGATAGATATGGGCTTGGTGCTGTAGACAAGGCTTGGTGCCTTGGTGCTCCTGTCTTTCATTTGGAATCCAGTACAAAATGTAGGTCTGTATGTTAAGTCTACTTCACCCTATGTCTTATACTGATCCCACAGAGAAGGGCATGCCCTACATGTACTAAATAAGCACAATGCTGGGTTTTTCTTTGCTCAGTGGGAATAGAATAATACAAGGGTGCTTTTGGATTTACTGCTGTTCAGAAACTCATGACTGAAAACTTCTACGTGTTCAGTATTTATCCAAACAGGATAGCAATACATAGAGATGTTTTTTATTAGTGTTCTGTCTCTGATGGCTGTTCTAGCCATATCTCTGAAGGGTTTGAAGGCTTTTAGAGTTTTGTGATGGATGTTTTCCAATAAGAGGCATTTACATGATCAAATGTAAATGTGTTAAGACAAATATTATACTGAGTCCAATATGCAGTGTTACTGCTTCTTTCAGTGCTTGATCTACATTTTGACAGTTACTACCTACTAAATAAATTAATTCACTTTGACCAAAATGTTATTTTATTGCTAATATTTGCAGTTCTATAATATTTCTCAATTTATTCTATCTTCTAAATCACTCTCAATATAGCAAAATAGGAAGAATTATTACAGAATTTTTTTTTGTTTGAATCAGCTGCAGACACAATATTGTGCTAAGCAAACTGATATAATGATGAGACAATTCCTTAATTGATGGTACTATAAAGCTTTCCATTCTTTCTAAAATTTAGTTCTGTTTAATAAAAGCAACTTGTGAGCAGCTGATCATAAGAAAATGAATGATGCCTAAAAGCTATGTTGGAACAGTCATCCCACAGTCTCACTTTTTTTTTTTTTTTATTAGCTTTATAATTAATCCTCACTTATAGCAAATGTGTGTGACTCAGACAGAGGGCTGACGACAAAACATGTTATTGTTGATACTGTAAAAGATGTACTATGAGCATCATGCAAGGTTTGGAGAGCACCCCTTTGTTCAAGCTGTTACTCAGTAATCACAAAATCACAGGAACTGTCTCAATGCACTCTTCAACGCAATCTTTTTCTTAAAAAAAAAAAAATAGGATTAATAGAGTCCTTGATGAAATTCCAGAAATACTTCTTTTCCTATTTGCTGGACATTTTTTCTATATTTAGGCAATTGGTAAGAGTAGCTAGCTCAGGTAAAGCAGCTGGTCACCCAGGCTTCACGTCTTTATTTGCATCCCTGAAACCCTGGAGGACAGAAAAGTCTTTTAATTGGTGACTCAACCTCAGTAGGAACATGCTTTTAGGAAATGAGGCCTAGACGGTTCCCTTCACACCGGGCACACTTGCGCTGGTTGCCATGGTGATCTGCTGGAGCATGCTAGGTCCAATGATGTGGAAAACAAGATGGCTTCCTCATTTGTTTAGCCTTAAGGAAAATTACAGATATTAACAAATCATTACAGGGCTAACACACACTCTGAAGACCTGACCTAAATAAACAGCATCTTGTCAGATTGCTAATAGCTGCCCAAGTTTTACTTCTGTGACTCTCCTGGAAGTACTTAGTTAATGAAGGTTTTAGTACCCTAAATATTTGTTTCTCTCTACCTGCCAGTAAAATACTGTACTTTGAATGTTAGGATGGACCTCCTATTCAGTGAGGTGCATTTAATTTGTCAATCATTTGGAAAGATGTTTAAATGTTAAAAGAAAACTGATACTTTTGTGCATATAAAACCAAAACACTGGGTTGTTCTTGTCACTGTCTCCTGGGCAGGAGTTTTTGTATTTCACAGAAAGCTCTTCCCTGGTGCAGAGCAGCTGGCACGCTCCTCATGGTGGTAGGAGAGGTCTCAGCCTCCTCAGCCTCCATGGGGCTGCAGAGGGTGATGTGTCTTTCAGAGAGGAAACATTCCATATAAAGTTGCTGCTTTGAGGAGGGGGAAGGAGGAAAATTAAAAGCAGGCATGGAAAAAAAAAGCGTACTAATGAATGAACCCATCTGTTAAAAATATAGGAGGAAGTGACAGCCAAAATCTGTAACTGCAGATACAATGGTAGTAGGCTCATGTGGGGGAACCACAAGGTCAGTAGAAGAAAAGATTATGTCTTTCAAGTTTTTTCAGTTAAATGGTCTGTAATTTCAAAGCAGCCGATTTGTTGGTGCCATCCACTTCCTCAGAGCCTGCTCCCTGTGGAATGAAAGATGAAGGTGAGGAATTTAGCAAGTTGCTGAAAGGAAGGTTTAAGAAAAACCTTGTTTTGGTAAGCCTTCTGACATACCACATCTTTACTAGGGACTCCCAGTGTCCTCTGGAATCTGAACAATAGACGAAAGCAATTAACAGAGAAAACACATGGGACAAGTTTACTGCTTCCTTGATTGAATTGTGTCAGTGACAGATACACATATGAAGGCACATGCTCCCCCATCTATCTCTGTGCACTTAAGTACATAACTGGGGAAAGTATTCATTTGGCTTCTTTGCTAGTTTTAAAATGCAATTGCTCTTGTTTACAGTTTAGCCCAGGTGTTTGAGAGGTTCTGGGTGGAAATGCCTGCATTGTAATCCCTTTTCTAAACTGCAGAAAATACCAACACAGAGTGCTCCTTTTCACGTCTAAAAGAGCTGTCCAAGGACTGCAAGACCTAATTAAATGAGATGACCTCCCCATGAAAAAAAAATTAACCACATTCCAATATAATCATACTTATGCTGAGAATCTGAATTGTTCAGATTCTTATTAGTTATTTCAACAGTTATTCTTTCCATCTCTATGAATTTCCTTGTTCTAAAATTCACCCTTGCAATTGAAATAACAGCATGAGTTTCAACTGTTTTTTAAGACAACTTGAAATTTCAGCAGTCAGAGCACACATGGGCTTAGCAGAGTGAACAGGAAATATGGTGGATCTGGACACTTAATAAAACCATCTGAATGTTGTTTATTCATTATGTTCTGGATGTTTTATTATATTAATATATTATGATACAGTACAATTTACATCAGGTATATTACCTGCATACATAATTGCACTTTCACTTTTCCCTTCATATTGTGTAACAATGATGTAAATATCAAAAAATAACAGTGGGCATTGTGACAGATTTCTTTCCTTAGAGCACCAAATTTACTTAGTTCAAATATCCTTTAATAAAAAGTAGAAAATATTGTGTTTGATTACATGCATTAGTTGTATCACTACTTCTATCCCAGAGGTCACTTATTTTTTTTAAAAACCCCATCTTTTATGTGTTTCTTACATATCAGGTGTGGTTGTAATAACATTGCACTGTGATTCTCCCTGCTCTGACATTGCAGATGTAAAATTTCTGATATGCTTTATAAAGCATCATGTTAAAGTGTCATCTTTAATGATGGACAAGATCTATGAATTGAGTAGAATAAGGAGAATTCTGGTTTGGTCATGTGTGGATTTATACCAATTTGTTATACTCAATTATCTAATCAAAGGTTTGGGTTTACAGCTGAAATGCATCCAAATATTGGCTGATTATATGGAAAGCTGCAAACATCCTGAGACAAATTCAAAAGTATTTATAAGAATTCTGCCATATTTAACCCTTTGTCTTGGCAAGATACAACCCTTGACTCTAGATGTTCCTATGGAGCATTTGTCTTGTGTCACTAAGCATGTTAAGAGGTAATGTGAACATGTATAAAGAAGGAATTACTCCCTGCACAGTTTCAACAGTGAAAGCTTGGTTCTGATTTGTTTAGGCATAACAATAAGCTCTGGGTGCACTATTATTTTCATTTTAAATGACTTGTCTATCACAATATCATTGAGTTCTGAACCTTTTAGTTTTGAGAAAGCAAAATATTTGAATGGCATTCTCAGAGCTTCAATTGGCTAATGGATGAAAATCTATTAGTTCTTGCAAAAAGGTTTGTTATATATTAAAAAAAAAGGAGATAATTTAAAAATGAATGGGGAAAGAATGAAGCCAAAGATAATGATATTAGTAGAAGATAACAATTGAAAAAGGAATGTGATGATTTGCAAAATGTTTAGCAAATCATTCAGCTACTGCTTATAAGGAGAGATCGAGTTGTTGGATATGGCTTTGTGCTGTTATACTTTGTAAATCTTTCCTCTTTTCCTCCTCTGTACCAGAATGAAAGAGGTGATTCAGAGGAATCACCTCTTTCATTCTGGTACAGAGGGGGAGTAAAATATTTTCCTCCTCTAATTACACTATGCATTCATTCCTCAGTGCATTCCGGACCCTCCAGACACTTGGGCCCTCGGGACTTTGTAGAACTGAGTACTGTGGAATGGGCTCTTGAAATTCTTGGATGATTGTAGCTAGGACGACTGTCTGGAAGGGACAAACCCTGGCTACAATTGTCTGATCTACGGACCATTGTCTTCAATTTGGGCCAACAGCTATGTCCTTTCCCTAGAGTCCCTATTGTAATTTCTAGATTTTTTTTTTTTCCCTGTAATGGTAGATCCTAAGAAAAAAAAATTATTAATATATTTTAAATATAAATGTATATAGAAATACATACATATATTATAAATATAAATATTGCATATTATAAAATATTATTTATATTGTGGAAAATATTTTGATATTCCTTGCATTTTTGGACATGTCATGAGTCATGGGAATCAGAAGCTTATTTAAGGTCAGTTAGCAAAAGGCCAAAGAAGCAATAAATGATATGAAAAAACAGGGGAGAAAAAAAAGAGGAAGAAAAGAAAAACGAGAAGAAAAATAAAGGAGGGTGAGAACTTTTTCTCTCTGATTCTGTCTGAGAAACTGATATTTTCTCTGCAATGCAGAAACAAGTGAAGGATGACGTTACTTCATCAAATGAGCATCCTTGGTTGGGGGGATGGAGGAGGGAGTGGGAGGGAAGAAATTAGTATGGAACGACTACTCAGAGCAGCCTAAAGCTTTTAACTGGTTTGGGATCTTTGTCCTGATTTATGCTTGGGCAGAAACAAATGAGATTTTCCACCCTGGAGGGCAGGTGATAGCAGAGTTTTTGACTTAACAATCTACCTTATGAGAGCCAAGCTCTGCTCAAATCAAGGTTAAATTCAACATAGCTTCTCTACTGGTTTTTCTTTCCCCATGTGTATTGGGAAACCATTATCTTTTGCCATGTCCAGAAGTAGATACTACCTCTGCCTGTATTTAGGAAATTCAAATCTTTATTTCAGGAACAGTAGACAGTAACAAGTAATGCCAATTGTAGCTCTTGTTATTATTGCCTCGTCACTATTATAAGATAGTCATACTTTTCTGAAATGAGTCTTATCTTGAATTCTTCTGGTGTAGTTTCTGTCCCAGTGTGATTTTTATGCTATTATTTAAAACTTGAACATAAAAGATGGGACATTTCTGAAGAAGTCAGAGAAAAATTCAATTCTCTTTTGTTTCCCTTTTGCTGTTTTTGCATTTCATTAAGAAGGAGATTTGAAAGGTGTCATTTGACATAAAAAGTCTTCACTAAGAGGCAGTGAACCTTAGACTGTTGGAGAAATAAATATTTCCTGTACTATGTGTAATTCTGAACTTTGGAATATGATCCAGTCATTAAGAAATGCATTGCAGCTTAAAAACTCTAACCTCAGAGAGAGGGATAAAGTTGAAAGTAGTTGTGGAATTCTTGTGATGGTAATCCCTTTCTCTTCAAGAATAGCTGTGCAGACTTCATTTTACATTTGTATCTTTTTTAACTTTTAATTCATGTTTCTGAGCTTTTTCTCTTAAGAAATTATAATCTCTTTCCATTATTTGCCTAATGTCATGGTTTGCAACAAAAGCAAACAATTTTTCTTCTTTTTCCTGGTTATATCCTCTCCCTCTCTACAATTTCTATTATTTGGTTGTCTGCCCATTTTAATAGATGTATCTATTATAGATTGCACTATAGATCTAATAGATTGCACTCACTGCTGAATGCCAACTGCATGTGGACATTAGCCACTCTTCTTCTGACCAAGCCTGTTTGTTACAGATCTTTTGGTATTTACTCTTCCTGCTGCCAGTAATTGTGTTCTTAATTCTTTTGTTTTCTGTGTACACAAACACAGATTATTCAAAATCCCTTCCTTGTCTCTCCAGAGACCAATCTTCATCATATGCTTTCATTTTCATTATTACCTTCTCTCTCTCATTGTCTTGTTTCTAATTATGGTATATGTTAGTTGTGTTTTGATAGATGTTACCCAAAACACCAGAAAGATTTTTAAACTACCATGGTCAGACATCAGCTGCTTTTTCCTGAGGGTGCAGTTCCTTCCCTTTTTAAAAGCATCCGCATATTTCTGCTCATCTTCATGTAAAAGGCTAATATATGCCTCATGGGTACTAACAATTGAATTCTATAAGAAATAATTTTTCTGAAGTCTAAAGTTTTATCAAAAGTGGTTAGAGCCACTACAGCAGTTCAAAGAGGTTTTCTTCAGTGCAAGTCTTATGGGAGGACAATATCAATCCAGTCTGGAGTTAAGATCAGGAAGATTTTAGTTATTACTCAAGAGTGCAGAGATTGCCTTAGCTCTTGGTTGGGGTTTTCTTGTTGGTGTTGTTTTTTCTTTTCCTCTCTTCAGATTACTCTTGGAGACCAATGAAAAATGTTTGCTGACACTTTCAGGAAAAACAGCTGGGGTCTACTTCAAGAGACTAAGCTGAGTATAATCTAAATATCCTATAAATATTCAAGTTAAATCAATCTGTTAAACTTGGTGTGCATCCCACAACCTTTGCATGGAACTTTAAAAAAAAAAGTGTTAGATTGGCTCAGTGCTTGCCAGTGTAATACTGGGTTGATGCTGCAAGAAAGGAACAAAAAGCTGCCTTGAATCATGAAAGAAAATTATTCCTGGGTGGGCAGGGAAGATCTACACTGCTGTCAGGCAAAATCAGGGAATGTGGAGATATGACTTGGAAATTCAAATTGTTCTCCTCAAAAACCTGCCTAGTCACAGGAATCTCCTTTTCAGCAAGAAATGGCCCAAAGGGAGTGACAGTGTGCATTGCTGACCTGGGAAAGTACAAGTTTTCATCCTACTCTGTCCAAAGTCAAAGGCTTTTCTGTATCTAAATTCTTCTACTTAAAGCAAATCAAAAAGTTGCCACAGCTTTGCCTATTGGTGTCAGCCACTTTCTTTGATTTCCTTTTCTGTCATGCACTCCCTTGGGTCACCTGTGTGCTCTGGCTTGTGAGATTCTGAAAGCTGAACTGTGTTTCTGACACAGACACACAAATACAAACATGGACAGTTTGAGTCATGTAGAAACCTTATGGTGCTTTCAAGTCATGCAGTCCGTTGAAGACTGCTCTTTTTTAGTAGCTGGTAGTCTTTTCCCAAATAAGGATGAATAATTGTAGAATGCATTGCACTTCCTAGCTGTAGACTTTGCTTCTCTGGCTCCGTTTTGAGCAAATATTTGGAAACTCTGGTATGTGCCTATGTCTCTATTAGAGCTGCAATTCTAAACTGTGTTGGAGGCAGTGATATAATACAAATTTATTCAGAGCCACATACAGAGGAAGTTGTGCAAACTAGTGAAATTTTGCACAGTAAGGTCATGATCTGTGCTTTGGCCATGTGGGAGCTACAATTTTCTGAAAAAGTTATCAGAGAGAATTTGCAGGATTTGCAAACTGAGACCTGAAACATAGTGTTCTTGTGCAGTCTTAGAAGAAAAATAAGCCATGCACATTTTCAATCTGGCAAAAATTTGGCAATAATATTAGAACACTTGTCTCTATCAAAACATTCAGAAACAATTTAAAGTAAAGAAATCCAGCCAGCAGCAGACTAAAGTAAAAATCAAAATCAAGCAAAATCATACAAAATGTAGTTAGTCACTAGTTATTGTTAAATAATTTATCATACTATTACTAACTATTAATGGGTGCCAAAAGCCATATATATAATGCCTTATGTCTGCATACTCTATCTAGGTAGATTTGAATTTTCAAAATCTTTGAATTTGGTTTGTTTTATTCCTGCTTTCTGTATATACTCTTATTATATATACATGTATGTGTGCTTTATATATATACATATATATATACACATGTATGTGTGTATGTATATTATAATGAGGGAAAATATTTAAATAGGAGATTTATGGGTTTGTTTATCTCAACAAGAGAGGACTAAATGGAAGAAGTTTTGTGGTTTTTTTTCCTAGAATTCTAATGAGTTGGATATAATTTTTACAAATTCCAAGGCTGATCCAACATGCCAAAGCAGGGTTTGTGCTGATGAGCAACTTCTCTTTAGATTCATGTTCACCCTGAGAGGTTTAGCAGTGGAATTTCCAGAACTGCTAAAGAACTTGAGAAGCAGAAGTCTTATTGAACTTGATGGGATTTATTAATACCCTACTAAGATGAGTGATGTTTTATATCTGACTGTTTCACAGACAGCCTCCTAGAAAAACTGGAAAACTGACTTAAAAAGGGAAGCAATCCCTTCCACCAGGAATATGCCCCCACTGGAGGGGCTTCCTGTTGGTGTCTGCCAAGGAGAACAAATATGAAACAAAGGGTAGGTGTGAGAGGAGGCTGCTTTAGCTTTATATATGTAATTTGTTTTGCCTAAGAGCCACTTCTGAGAAAAGGAAAGGCATGTTATGGATTGGAAAATAGTTTATTTTGGGTATAATGTCAGAAAGTGTGTATTAGACAGTTATTGTTTAATATTCCTAAGGGTAGTAGAGTAAGGTAATGGCTTCTTCTGTAAGTATGTGAAAACTAGAGGTGAAAATAATATTGAAGTGGCTCCTGCTAATTTGTGAAATATGAAAACCTGTTTAAGAGTCTTGCTTAGGAAAGAAGATTGTTAGATCTCTTAGTGCTAGATGTGTTTTTATTTAGAGGAGAAAAACCAGAAACTTCAGCAGTAAACTGACACAACCAGAGAGGCTGTGGGAAAGAGGAAGGCAGAAGAGTAGAAGCAGCTTGACCTGATCTTACTATGTGGGAAAACTTTAAAGCCTCAAAATGGGAAGAAAGTATTAACCACAGGAAGGAGGAAGTAACTGGCTGGTGCAGCTTTGCAAAGCTGGCTGTGAGATGGTCATACTTCATGGCTCAGGTAGTGAGTATTAGTTGGTTGTTTTACTTGGTTTTTCCTTCTCCCTTTATTAAAATATTGTTGTTGCTATTGATTGAAATTTGCAATTGTGGATAATTATCTCACTGAGCACCAATCTTGTCATTTAAATTCCTGGGTGGCAGGCTAACCTTGGGTTTTACTGGGAACCCTGATTCATATGGGATTAGTCCCTTGCTGCCAAGTCATAGGAGAAGAGCTACACAGTGTGGCCAGCCTTTCCTTGCCTGCTGTTCCTGGGTATAGCAAGCTCCTGAGGTGGGTTTACGGGATGTGCTGAGGAGGCTGTGCCCCAGGGACATGGGAAAGCCACCAGTGGGGCGTCCACGTGCACCTCAGGGTGGCAGAGGGGCAAAGACGCTGTCCCACCTGCCTTTGAAAATGCAGCCATGGGAAGGACTGTGGATTCTGTTACTTGCTCTCACTCTTGTGAAAAGTCTCCCTCACCAGTTGTGATGTTTCATGCTCAGAGACCTTCACACCTTTATGTTTGCTAAGCAGTGAAGATATCTAGGGAACCTGAGGCATGCTGTGATCTGTTCCAGATTTCTGCTCTACTCCCTGGAAACCAGAAGCAAATGGAAATGAGAGAGGTAAAGTTTTGCACCCATAAAACATTGTGAGTGCAAATTAAAAAAAAATATAAAATTTTTCTAGGAACACTGAGTTCTCTGCAAAGACATTAAAGTACTTGTGACAAGATGAATGGACAGGACCCAGTTTGTCAGGAGTTAAAACTGCCTCAGTCAGCTGGAGGCTTACCAGCCACTAGCTATTAGGATAGTCATTTCCCCTCAGGAAATACCTGCTGGTGTATCAAGGGTAATTGCTAGCAGTCAGCTGTATCCCCAGAGGGTGGGTATATAAAATCATCAAGAAAAGACTGAACTGTTCCTAGTAGGAGGCAATAGCAACTGTGAGAGTGTGTGTGTGTAGGTATCTTGCTTGTTTATCTTAATGAAGAATCAACGTAATGTAGGCTTTTGTTTCAGTTTTAACCCTGGTTAAACTCATCTTTGGGTTTCTGCTGAAACTTGAATTTTACAGACTTCTTTTCTTATCTGGGACCACCACTTGTAACACTGGTTGGTTTGTCACAAGCATTCTCCAAAACAGAGTAGATAATTACAGCTTCCTGAATGGCTTGGTGTCACTATGTGGTTTTATTTCTAAAATACTTGAAATAGAATTCCTATGTGACCTTCACTTTGTTATGCTCCTGCCAATCTTTCCTCTCACAACAGGAGTAAAACCCCCTTGCTTTCCTGAATCTTAGTTAAATTGTCTGTGAAGCAGGTAGATCAAGTAATGTCTAGTGGTTACCTTTAAAGTTCATTCTAAAATTTACAGCATTATAAAAATGAAAAACAACCCAAAATTTTAGAAGCACTTGTGCAGTCACTTTAAAGATTTGCTCACTCTCCTGCCTAGGCAGAGGTCTCCCTGGAATATCGCATCCATCAGTGTTAGCCTGTCAATTAAACTACTCTTTGCCTCCATACTTTCTGCAGTAATAAATTTCCCAGAAGTGCAAAGAAAGCCAGACACTCAAAATAGGTCATCCTACCTGATCCTTATCTCTTAATTTAGACATGTCCCCACATAACCAGGCTTTTAGTCATGCTTCCTGGGCTTTTTTCCACTGTCCAAAAGAATCCTCCAGACAGCAAGTTGTTACTTGGCTGTTACCTCACATTGGGGCTCTCCCCACCTTTCTGTGTTTTCTCGCTCCCTCTTCCCCACTCCCACATCTGTTGCATGTGTCTTTGAGTAGGATCTACTGCCTCCTTGCCAATGGAGTGAATCTGTTAAACATTGAAGTGAGCTTCACTTGGTTGAGAAGTTAGGTGCCTCTGCGATGTAGTCAACACTTGCATGCTCTCTGAAATGAACAGTAAAAACTCTCATGATCAGGTTATGAACTAACCACAGACTAATATGGTTTTTGAACTAGAGTAAATATCAAATATATAATAGATTTAAGAGAGTTCACGAGTCATTTGCTAGTAAGCCACAACTGGGGAAAAAGGAATAAATTGATAAATAAACAATTCACAGTGCAGGTGTTTCACAAAAGCAGTTTCTCAGGAGAAAATGAGATAGGATTCAGGAGTAAACCATCATTATTTACTCTGGTCTTTTTTTTATTGTGTTCACTTTTTGATATGAGGGAAAATATCTTCTTTCAGACTGCTGTGGTTGTCTTAGGAGTAGTGAAGTCTTTTCTGAACACCTTCAGATACTCAGTTTATAACTCAGTTTATAATGAAATCTTAAATCTTTGCATGAACATGGAAGTATGTCAGCTTTATTATTCTAATTTCCAGAAGTCAGCAAACCATGAGCTGAATTCTGGAAGAGTTCTTGATTATAAAGTTAAAACCTGCAAACTAGTTATAACACCCCCAACACCAACTATTCCCAAAACAATAGGAAAGCAAATACCTTTACATCCAAACTCTTCAGATGATGCTACTTTTTCCTTTGCTTAATATACTCTTCTTGGGACATTTTGTAGGATGATCGGAAGAAGCTTGAGGAAGGCACATGATCTGACTGCCTGGTTAATTTCCAAAACACTGTGTTAAAACTCTTAGTTCATTGCCTTGTTGCCCTTTGTAAGTGGATGGGATCTATTGATGGGAAGAGATGCATTCTCTCCGCAACAGTGCAAACCTTTGTGAAAATGGATCCCCTTATAAATGGCCCAATCCTCTCCCTGAAAAACAGATGCCAGAAGCAGTTGTGGGACATTATGTTTCAGTTCTAGAGACTTCCAGTTCTAAGAATAAAGTAAAGGAGTCATTATTTATCTAAACAAGGCCTTTATGCTACAGTTCAGTGGCTGCTGGACAGCCATGTGATCTGTCTTGTGTAATGCCCTCACCCCCTCCTTTGCCCGCTTGGAAAAGAGAAAAATGGACTTGTAGTAGCTCAGAACATGCTCACACATCTCACTGTCTATTGTGTGGGCCGCTGTGTCTGTGAGGGTCCATTAGATAAGCGTGGAGCTGGGCAGGCTCCCGGCTGCTGACCCGCGCAGCAGCGCTGATACACGCTCTATGTTTAGAAGGGAATGGGTGCGTCACCGACTGTGTGGAATATTTTTACACGTACGTGGTGTGCGCTTTCTCCTCAACAACAAGAGAGCTCCCATCACAAAGCCCCTCCCTCTGAGGGAACAGGCGGGTTTAGAAACCGCAGTCTTTTATCTTTTGTGATGGATTTTTTCATGCTGCTTCTCAAAATAACGCCTTGTATTTCTGTGTCTGAGGGTAAATGAAGTGAGATACAGATTCCTGATCTTTCCCTGCTCCTGTAGGAAGCTGCATTTTAAATACAGAAGGAAGGAGGCAGCTGGCTGAGCACATACTTTCTGTGTATTACTGAGTCTGTCAAAGTTTCTGTGTATATGAGGCAGCTGACTTTTCTCAGGAGCCTAGCGGTCAAACAAGCTACATTTTACAAAATAATATGATGTTTTCAAAAGTGACTTAGGCACTTCAGAGCAAAGATCTCTTTATTTGATAATGGGGCTGGGGCTTATCTATTCAGGGAGTTCAGGGAGGCAATACAGCTTTGCTGCATTTGGTGTTGACCTCCTGATATGTACACAGCCCAACACAAAAGCTCCTCTTGTACTTCTGAAAATGTCACCCAAAGCACACAGTGCTCTGGAAACCACGTTTTGTATCCTAGTCCAGGATCAGTGAGCACAAACTTGCAAAGAGCAGACAGACTCTGCTCTGCCCTCAAGGAAGGGCTTGCCAGTGTGAGAGGGCAAATAATCAGGAGGCACTTGCTCCTTGATTATATAGTGCAACAAACTGAGCACTGAGACTGTCCAAATTGTGAGAAGTTAGGTGTTATCATTTTGCACATGGAAGAGGTTGCAGCTTTTTTTCTGGGGCCCAAGTTCACGGGCATTGCAACAAAGCAGGAGCTCGGCATCCCCATTCACTGGCCAAACTCGTATTGAGCAGATGTTATGACTAGACTGACCACTGGTACTGCAGAATAACAGTGACCAATCTGAGGTGGCTGTGGCATGTTTCCTGCTGTGTTCTGCATCAGATGGACACAGAGTGCATGCTCAGAAGTATAAAAATTCTGTTGACTGCTCTGAGGCTTCTTGAGCAATGACCAGGTTCCAGTGTGTGGTAATGCCCCAACACAAGGTAATAAACTAATGTGCTGTGTCTATTAACAGATACCTTACATAGTATCCAAGTGCTTGTTTTAAAACACTCAGATTGCACTCTTCTATACTCTACTACACAGCAAAAAATGCTTAGAATGCGATGGTTCATTACAACAGAATGAATCCAGTGAATCATTCATTCTTAATACTTTTTCTGCTCTATAATTGTGATGTTATTAGCAGAAGAACAAAACAATTCAGCAAAACCTTTAAAAATTTCAAAGTTATTCCCATGGAAAAGAGCTCAATTTTTCTTTCAAGATTTTCTTGGCAACCCAAGCTTATGATATTTTTAATTAGCATTCTAATGTAAAATGTACTAGTTACAGTATTTTGATTTTCAAAGTATTGGTAAATAATCCTTTATGATTAAAATCACAAGAATTACACAAGAATTTATGGAAAAGAAAAATGTTGGCAATGCCAATACTTTCTCATGAGCATTTTACCCTATATTTAGCATTATAAAAAATGGATACTTTTTTATTTGCTAATATTCAAAGTTTTTAATGGTCTCAGTTTTGTGGACTACGTATTTTACCTTTTTCCTAATGAATCCTTTTGAAACCTGGGAAAGCTTTAATGCTTATATACTGATTCTGTTTCCACTGCTTACTACTTCTTGAAGAATGCTAAAGTTAGCTTCTTCACTGCAAGATTCTTTTTATAGTGTCATGAAGAATCATATTTATAGCATGCCTTAATTTCCACTAAAAATTTTGGTCACAATCGCAGACTTTGAAAATCAATGTTTTAAATTGGTCTTATTTCCTGATATTCATATTTTTTCTCTTCCTTTCATCCACTCTGCTTTTGGTGTCAAAGTACATAATATTTTTTTCTGGTGAAGGATTAATTAAAACTCAATAAAAATAAGAAAACCTGACATAAATACATACATAGTGAAATTCAGTCCATGGTTGGAATGGTGCAGCATTTATGCAGAAGTCCCAAAGAATGTAGGGTGTATTTTGGACATTTTTGGTTATCAGAAAACTTCTGGTAGTTTCCATTACTGTATTAGATGTCTTTGTTTGGACATTTGCACAAGTGAGTGAAGTTGAGCATGAAAGTGAAATCTGTTATTTATTAAAAAAACTCTACCTATATCCAGCCTGTTTTACATACCTATTCATTTTACTACATAACCACCTCCAGTGAATTTGACTTATAACTTATTCTTGTATCAATGTTTGGGTTGTTTTTAATATACAATTTTTAAAAAAATGTACAATTATATCAATCACAATGCAGGTATGTGAATTAGGTGCCACTCTGAGCAGGAAGCCAAATAAGAGAAATGAGAACCAGATGTTTCTAGCCATTCCTGGTGCTTATCTCACCTTGTCTCAGGTAGTAGACATCATCCAGTGCAGCAGCACAGAAAGACTCTGCCAGGTCTGCTCTATTCTCTTTTTGCAAATGTCATATGGTGGAGAGTTTAAAGACAGAATCGTATAAAGGAGAAAAGAATGAGAGACAGACAGAAAATGTGAGAAAGGAGGGTATCCTAGCCTAAGAACTAAAATCTCACTTGGCATTGCTTTTAATATAGTCCATGTAAGAGCTTTCATTCAGTCTGGTACACTGTTCAAGCACACTGTTTGGGCACACTGTTCAAAGTAGACTGACCTGCTTCCAGATTCCATCAAGTCATGATATCTCCAAAATATCTGCAACTGGGCACTTCTTTTGCTCTTATTCTCTGATTTACATTTATTAGATATTTCTGATGGTGTGTTTTAAAGCAGGAGTTGTTTTAGGTAGAATACTCTTCTCAATTAGCATCAGTAGTCCTCTTCTAACTGGCTCCTTCATCTGGCCTCCTGCAATGGTTATAAAGTTTGGACAGGGAAGAAAACAGTCACATATGAGAAATAACTCAAGTGTAATTCTCAGTGCAAATCTATTTGTACAGAATGCCTATTGTCCTCGCATGCCTCTCTGGCAACAGTATATCACTACGTAGTAGTAACATACAGAAAAGCTAAGCTGAGTCATTCACACACAGGAGAAATGCAGTCCTGCCAGAAGCAAGCAATAGAAAGTGCTAGTGTACCTATGTAATCAGATAGTATAAATCTTGTTTCTCTGCAATAATTTGAGTGAAGAAATGTTCAACTCTATATGCAAATACATTCAGAGTATATGATTCTGTTTAGATAGAAGTAGTCAGTGAAACATTATATTATTTCTGGTTTTGATATCAAAACAAGATTTCTTCTGAGCATTAGGCAGTTGGCAGCTATTCCAATAATTTCTAATTTGGTTATATTTTCATATGATAACACATCCTACTTTCATACATATTTTCCAAAATTAGCATTGCTCATTAAAATGAAATAAGGGTAGAGAGGGCAGTAGAGTGATGGGGTGGTGCAGTGGCAAATAAAAGACAAAAAAAAGTATAAAATATCTTCTACTCTTTGAGTTTATGAAATATTGCATTGGCATTTCAGTTCCCAGCATCCCATCCAATTCCCACCTTCCTAGACTCACATGGGCACACACACCCTTCATACTCTTTTCCTTGACCATGCCAAGTGAAGATCAGCAACAGAATGAAGTTTCTGTTTCATGCTGCAAAGTCTACATGACCACCATGAAATGCTGACCAGAACTAGCATGGGATTGTCTGCAAATGTGAGTAGTAAAACCAAGAACAGGAAAAGCCTGGTCTATTTCTGTGATAAGCATAATTGATTACAAGTTGATTAAAGGCATATGAAAAATAATAAATTGCTTTGATGATAACTCTAGCTGTTATAGTTCCATGTGGATCTGCTGATCTCCTGAGTCTTCTTCCTGGTGTAAACTGTTCCCGTGTGCCAGTGAAGACCAAGTGTTTGATGATGGTGACTCTTCTCAAGATTGGTGCTTCCATGTAGCTTAACTGCAATGTTTTGTACAAATGTCTGCAATTGGATAGGGAGAGAAAATGTTAGAGATATTTGGGAGAAAAATGCTGTTTATTAATAATAGCCGGAAACAGATAAAAAAAAAAAAATCAGAATCTCAAGTGCATAGATTAATCTTCTGTGCATTTCTTACTAGGTGAATAGCACCATCTTGACTGCAGTGAACAGCTGTGTACTCTGGTGTGGAGCAAACTCTTGTTCAAATTAAAAATTTCAGGATTTGACTGCAGGAGAGTTTTTCTTGACTGAGGACTTTGGGATCTGATTAACAAAGGCCAATCATTTGTCAATAAATTGTCATATTTCATCAAATAATGTGTTTGATAAATCAGTTGTTCTTGTATTCAATCAACTTTTTTAGGCTGCTCATAAAATGTGATACTTGTCACAGAATGCATTTGTCAAACAAATATTGTTGATACATTTCTGCAATGTCCACTCTTGTCTAGTTTACAGGTTTGCCTTACAAAGCTTCTTCCATTACTTACTGTTTTCCTCCTGCATGCTGCCCTCCTCTCCCCTCGTAGTGGAGCAAGAGGAATAAATATTATCCTTGTAATCACTTCAGTGTTTCTTCACAAAGTTTTGGAAGAAGAGGAAATTAGAAGCAAGGGCAAAGATCAGAACCTTTTATCGTTCATTGCAGTACTTCCTTCTAAAAACATCACAATTTTAAACAGAAATGTATTTATGACTTCACAAACTATTGGAGATGCTGGTAGAAATGGAGAATCAGTTAGACTCCTTTATAAATTTGTAGTTAGAGTAGTTTTATGTTACAGTGTTGTGATTTGATCAAATGTATGGGAGTGGTTTACTATAAGCAAGAGACTCAGGAAAATTAGCACATGTCTGATCTGCCTGTGGGCATGGGTCTGGCAAAGTATGGGTTATAGGACACCAGCTGTTAAGAGGAACTTGACGCAGTCTAAGGGAAGAAGCTCAGTCTAGCAAAACAGAGCTCTGTTTCCTGAGGGCTGATGAAGAGCTCTGAAATATTCCTTGTAACTTCAGGAGGCTGAATTTTGAGAGGTGTTCTCTGTGTGTGTCCATGGGGGAGGTGAAAGTCTTCCCAGTGGAGCTTTGTGAATTCATTGTTCCTACCTGCTGTGCAAAAAAAAATGAACATCCCTCCTTCTTAGAGTTTTCCATCACAGAATGGACACATTTGTCATCAGTGTGTAGTTTTTTTTATAGACTACATGGAAAAGATACCTTGACCTGTCCACTAGGAATCCTAATTTTAGTGGGAGTATAAATTGTCTGTGGTATTTTATCCAGAGTTTTTGCTTAAAGGGCCACAGACAGGCTGTCTGACACTAGCCGTTTCTGCTGGAATCTGAGCTAAGCAGAAGTTGGTATGTATCCAAACCAAGAAAGACACAGGGTCACTCTGTGTGCAGTGTGGCTGCAGTCAAACCCAGCCATTTAGACGCAGTGAATGATACGGTTTCCTTTGGTGGTATAGGTGTACACCCACATTAGCTTCTGAAGAATGTCTTTTAAATGTAATAAAGAAATCTGCTTTCTTTGAGTGCTTGTGTCCTTAGAAAAAGATCTTCATTAGGAGGAAGGAACAGGATCTTGTACTGGCTTACACATTTAGCCCAGCTTCCTGAGTAAATTAGCTTATCAAATTATGTTGTCTGCTCCGTCTGTCACTTTCCCTTTAGCTTCCTCCCAACAGCCCACACCTTTCATGCCCAGTAGGTGTGAAACCCATTCATCAGCTTAGGAAATATTGGTAGCAGAAGGATAAGAAATATCATCCTGGGTAGATGGCATGAAATGGCTAGGTAGAAGCCATAATGAATGTTCTGGAGAGAAACACTGCTAGGATTCAGTCTCTTACCCATTCTGAGAGGGGGCATCTAAGTGGCCAGTCAATATATGTGCTGACTGGCGAGCACTGCAGCATAGCTCTGAGCCAGACTGCTGCATAATGCTTTGTGTGTGGAAGGAGAAATGAGGAGAGCAGTATGTGAAAGATTTTTTTGGGGGGGAAATTCTGGAAGGCACCAGAATTATTAAAAGACAGAATTAGAGACAGACAGACTTCAAGTTTCATTATGAAAATAACAACATATTTTTAAAGAAGCAAAAAATTGTGTGTTGTACATCATCCTGTTTATTGTTGCTGCTATTGCACGCAGCCTTCCCACAGGAATTGCTACTTGCAGGGTTTATTTAGATTACAAAGATCAGATTCCACTACACTCTCTACAGTACAGGTCAAAATTGTCCTGCTTGTTTCCATTTTCAGCAGAAATGTTAAATATTTCATATGTGAATGCATAAATTCTTTCTTTTTAACTAAGGATATAAACAGTAATATCTCTTCCTAATAACTTTTTTTCTTGTGTGTAAAACTAACTGCCCTCTAATTCAGTGTTACAAGAACTGGTATTTTTCATGGGATCAAAGCCATACAGCCTTAATGGTGACTGGAATATCTCTGTACTGTCAATATTAACTCCAGCCTTAACTTAGATGCCTCCCACCATTAAATCTTTTACATGGTTTACAAATTCTGCCTGTCTAATTGAGTCTTCAGATGGAGAAATTTCTAAGAGTCTAAAAAGCCTAGTAATTAGCTTTGCTCAACAGACTGTTAGGACAATCCTCACTGCAAGTTTTGACCATCAGGCATTATCAGAGATTTACTGTAGTAATAAATCTTCCTTCATAAGCTGCTCAGAAAGTGAGTTGCTAGTGGTAGTCAACTCTTACAACTGGCTTTTAAAATTCTAAGAGGTATGTCTGTAGTTGATTAACATTTTCCCATAGTCTTGTAGGGAGACTCTGAAGATTAAATTTCCATGAGTACTTTAAGGGAACTATATTGAAAATGGTTGGAAGGACAACTGGCTGGTCTGAGGAGCTCATCAAGAGCAAATGTTGCTGACAGAATACAGTATCTCGGAGCAGGAAGGTCTCTGAGGAGTGGTTCACCTCCCAAGCCTCATCTCAGATGTGTAAGCATTAGAAACCCCCAACTCTCCATGTGTGTAGGACACTGGCAACCTAGACTGCACAGAAGATGTCAAGCAGCATGATCTGGTCTGATGATTGCTGAAGAACAATTAACACACGTGTAACTGGTGTGGCTAAGACTGTGTTTAGTGCATACAGTGACAGGCTTCTGGAGGCACTTGTTCACTCTGCACATTGGCAATGAAGATATAGGATGGTTCTTCAAGCTGCCATCAGTTTCCTGCAGGTTGCAGATTTTGCTAGTTTGATGAGAAACGTCTTCCCGCTATGTCCCGCTATGTCCCTCGGGGAGTTTCTGAGCTTTGGGTTGTGACTGGAATTGTTGCTAGTAAAGGCACTGCAGCTAGGGATGAGGGCAAATCTAACATGCAGCAGTGACTCCCAGTGGTCTTGGACAGCCTGGAGAAGGCAGCAGTGCTTAAAGACCAGTGGTGGCCAACTGTTGGCTCTGGGTTGAATTTTTTTCAAAAGCAACTTGTGTATAGCAGCTCCACTGTGAAATGGGCTGGAATTCCTATGCCAGTCACCCACACCAACACCTGCATCCAGAGGGTCACTTGGTTTAGCAGAATATTACCTAGCCAATTGTTAGGCAGGCAGTGGTGAAAAAGAGCTGGAGCTCCATTAGCACTGAGTCATGCCAGCAAAGGCATGCTGGCTTTTATTTTGCCTGGATTTTCTACTTCTCTTTGCTCCCACAGTCTTGTCTAGAGGATTTAACACATCCTGAACCTGTGTAATAAGTGGCACTAATTTTATTTTAACTAAGGCAACCTAAAATGTAGGCATGTAGTCCATTATTCTGCAGTTAATGAAAAAGCATCTGATTTACATCCAGCATCTGACTCATCTTGTGTGTCTTAGGCACCTGTCCTAAGACACACAGGGTTACCTGTGTGCTGCCTGGTACTTCTACCATGCCAAATGCTGCTGAAACTAGAAAACAGTATAAATCAAACTGAAGCCAGTGAGTGTAAAATAACTGAAAATGTTGGTGATGCTCTTTGTCATGGCTTGGCTAGTGTCTTTAGTGGCGGTGATGAGACATAGTGATGAAACTTATTTTCTCCGTGATCGATAGAAGTCTAGCCAAATGCAGAATGATACTGCTATCGTGCGTGGTGACTGAGGCAAATGCTGAAATCTTGGTCAGGAAAAGCAACCCACACAGGATCAAGAAAGAGACTTCATATATTGAGGACCATCTGGTGGATGCTGTATCAGTGTTTTGAACTACAGTTCAGTCTTATACCACATTTCTGAGATGTAACATATGATTGGTAATTATTCAGGAGGGGAAATGTGAATACAGGCTGGCCTTACTTCACCAAATGCTTTCCTGTCTATAATGAACTGTCACTGAGATTTTTGTACATGTGTAGATGTCCTCAGAGATTTGTTAAAAAATTGTCTTTTTGTTCTAGCCCAATCAATTGTGGACACTGAGTGTGGAATGAATATGACTCCAGTTGGGGTGGCTCCCAGATCCAAAGTGTAAGATCTTTTTGTTGAAAACCCTTAGTGTGAGGTAGGCTTAGACAAATAGAATGGGCTGGTGCAGGTGGGTGACTGTCAACACAGAACAGTCAACTTTTTGGCCAAGAGTCCAGGGCTTAACTGCATCCCTAGAAAATGACATTATGGCTTCCTCTCTAAATGACCAGAAAAAAAGGCTACATTTTCGAGTCTGTGACAAGCTGATCAATTTCTTGATTCTGCTTAATGGGTAATGGCAAGTTCCACTCTCTGGAAAGCCGTGTCATGGTTTTTTGGGAGGTCTCTGTTCATTGGTTGAAATGATCTAACATTAGAGGTCATCCTCAGGCACTCTGGAGTGCTTCCTACTAAAGGTGTGCTAATCTTGCAGCACCAGATTGTCTATTCTTTGGTTTTGCTTGTAGCCCCTTGTGGAACCCAATCTCGGCCTGTCTTGTTCCAGGTTGCTTTGGAACCTACACTGAAGCATCTGTGCAGAAAAGAATGGCAAACAATTTCCTAATGTGCACTGCCAGGGTTCTGGTCAAGCCAACAGCTCTGGTTTGGATACCAAAAGACAGACCTTCAGGATAAGCAAAGCACCAAAAAGATTAAAGCACAGTCATGAAATGGACAAATTCAGACACTGTTTATGCCAGCTGCTGGGTGCCAAGGGCTGGCTTAGAGCTGGCACAGGGGTCCATGATCAAGAAAGTTCAACCACAATGAAAAACAAAAATGGGAATACAGCAAAAATAGAAGTTCTGAGATCATGTTTAGAGAAGACTGGTGACATGCAGAGTACTCTGAATATACAGAGCAAGACTGGCAGGACTAGACCAAATAGGGAACTCCAGAGAAACTCTTTCACAGACCAGATGTTCACAAATCAACATATCTGTATGGAAGCAACTTGTCAAAAAAAAATGGGTAGCTTTTTTGCAAGCCTATGAGTTTCAGGCAGAGTTGAACTGCGTGCCGTATTGCTACACCATTAAGTTGGAGAACTCAAGGCAGATTTATGGTGCCATCAAACCTGAGCCATGGTTTTACTAAATACTCTGTCTTTTTAATGGTACTTAAGGGCT
The DNA here is from genome assembly GCF_050655825.1 of Lonchura striata. Lineage (NCBI taxonomy): Eukaryota > Metazoa > Chordata > Aves > Passeriformes > Estrildidae > Lonchura > Lonchura striata. The sequence continues at coordinate 62,424,277 of NC_140705.1, read as the reverse complement.
TTACAGCATTTGGGCATTTTTACTGTGTTTAGACATGGTTTTAACAACTGAGTTAGCTCTCATGATGCTGCCAATTGCTGTCAATGTGGAGAAATAGAAGTGTTTTTTTCAGGACCATAACCTAGTAGACAGGGTTATATTTTTGTCTTGCAGGATTTAAGAATGTTTAGAGACCATTATGTTGAACATACAGGGGTATTTGCTGACATCCAGTTCATATGGTATCCACTAAGCTCATTTGTTAAGAATTTTACTTAAGCCAGCTAAAAAAATTCTAATGGAGCAAACCTTTAGAAGTTTCTTCCATTCTTGTATGACTCCCCATAGAGATTGTGAGTTGGGAGGAAGTGACAAAGAGAAAAAAAGAAAATGCAGGCAGATCCAACCTAAAGTCAAAATTGTTGCTTCATGCTGAGAAAAAAAGACTAACTGTTCTCTTCTAACCTTTATTTTAAAATAGTTGAACTTGTTTGAAAAGTAATAATGTGGCTTACTTGACTTTTAAAGCACAAGATTATTTCAATTTTAAAGGACAAACCCAAAATCTAAAATTTATGAGTGAGAGAGAAAATTTAGCTGCTATTCCACAGCTTCCATGTTCATGCAAGAATGTTATACCCTGCAGGAGGCTGACTCAACTTTTTTATGACCCATCAATGATTTAATAGAAATCCTGGTGTTGTTTCCCAAGCAGCAAACATATTTCATTAGGCAGCATGAGATGGCATAATGGACTATCTGTTGTGTTATTCTCCCTTCTATCACATTCTCTCTTCCCAAAATACAGTTGTTATAATGCAGCATTGGGTAGGGATGTGAATGCTGGAAGCCAAAAAGCCCAAGGGATATTATTTGGCATGGCAGCATTATACTAGGCTTTGCTAAAGTCAGGTGTGATGCAGCATACCTTAGCTACTTTAAATAGGGCAGAAACACCCTAAATTTATCCTAAAAATAGATAGCGTAAGGTTACTATTTATTATTAGTCACAACTGATTATTTCAGCAATAGCTTTGGCTTTATTCAGTGGTAAATCTGCTGTCACCAGCTATACACTGTGGCCACTCTTGCTGCCAGTAGTCAGCTTTGGGCAGAGGATCAACTGAATACCTTAAATTCTCTGTTGAACCTTGGCATTATTATGGGAGAAGTCCGCAGCCAACTCGTCCCTGGTATAGCTCCAGCAACTTAACAGATGGATCACTAGCAAGCCTCTTCTCAATTTCTCTGTTAAATATTCATGGAGCCAGCATGTGCATAGGCCCAAGTGTGCCCCTGGACGTGCCAGCAAGGGTCTCTGATCTGGGGAAGATGTCAAATTGGCTAGTGGAAGTCTGAGGGCAGAAATGTTTTCCACAAGGATCCATCCTTCAGTGCAGAACATGGAGTGACAGCCATATGTGCAACTGTGCTGGTGAATATGTCTGCAGTGCATGCTTATACAAGCTATTAATAGGCCAGTGCCACACCGAATGCTAATGTGTGGAAACAGGGAGTGAAAGACAATGAAGAAATGCCTTGGATTAAGTTGAAGCATCAACCAAAGTAAAGTCTTCTTGTTAACTTGCAGTGAAGGTGAAGGAAAAAACAATAAGCTGCATTCCCCACTCACCTTTAGGTTATTCATTAGGTTATTCAGCTTATTTGCTGAATGTGCTCCTGAAAAAATTTCTAAATGCAAGCTCATAAAGCCCTGGGGATTGTTTTCTGTTTTTAGATCCCATTAAGAGCTAAATAATGTTTTATTTGTTATTGTTTAATAGCAGTCAAGTATGCTTCTGGCATATCAGGGTCCATAGATGAGTTGGACTAGGGTTTTGGGCAGTACTGCAAACCAACATTTAAAGTAATATATATATTATTTTTTGAAGTCTGCAATATCTACAAAGCCTTAGGAGTGCTCTTTTAAGTCTGCCTGGAGTGGAAAGGAGGTTGCAGTTTTCTTACTTTGACAAATTTCTGTTTCCCCTGCTTTACCAGAAAGAGTGTTTATCATTATGTCTCATTAAAAATGTTGCAGAGAAGTAATTTGTGGTTGTTCCCATGGAGTGTACAGCACACAGTATGGAGAATTAAAAAAAAAAAAAAAAATCCTGGGAAGGAACATATTTATTCCATCTTGAAAGATTTATGTCCAGTCCTCTGAAATTACACAATGCTGACAAGCTACTATATAACCAGAATTCCTAATATATTAAGTTTGAATAAAATTGAAATATTTGAAGTCAACTCAATGCAAGCCTATTTGTAATATGATAATAGAGAAGATATGTAATATGCATATGTTCTAATGAAGAAATAACTGTTTCTGTGTTTGCCAGTTCTAGTCATAAGTACAATATGCATTAAGATTAAGGTGGGATACCTGGAAAAGGCTGTATTGCAGCCTTGTCATTAATTTTACTTCACAGTGTAAAACTTCTAATGCTTCTTAATTCAGCCTAGTAAAGTATGACAACAGAATTTCCTCTAGAAAAGCGAGAATAGAGCATATCACCCAAAGGTGTCTGTATCATCTCAGGAGAGAAAAGTGGATTTTTGTAAATGAATATGCTTGAAAAAGTAAATGCCTTTGTGCTTTAAAACCAGGATTATTTCTGCTGTGCTTAAAATCAGTTGGATGGGGAAATGAGAAATAGGAAAGTACCTCTAATGGAAAGTTTTTTTTTTTCCTTCAATAAAGATTTATTCTCTGTCATTGATTGTCCATACGTTCAATTAAATTCCTTGATAGACAAAAATAGTGAACAAAAACTGATTTCAAATATAGCCAGAGTACTGGCATTAATTTCTGGGATTTGCAAGGCTGGCTAGATGGTTTCAAAGCTTCTAAGCAGTTATGAGTGATTTGACTTGCTGGAGTGTACAACTATTTGGTATATTTGACCCATTGTGTTCAAGATGAACAGCTTTTATTGCTGATTCTATGTTGCGACCATGATGACTTCACTTAATTATTTGTATTTCACCATGTCTATTACAAAAAATGAGTAATACTTCTTGCCTGCAAGTTGATTCATTCAAGCATTGAATCATAAAAGCATGGATTACTGACTAATTACTGATTAACTGTATCAACATCTTCAGTCAGAATATCCCCTCTAAGAGTGTAAAGAACATATTAATCAAGAACATATTATCATATGCATTTGTGGAGTAATTTAGAAATTATTCTACTCCTCGAATACTAGCAATTGAAAAACTGTTTTTCAGAAATGTTGGGCACCTAATTTGAAACTTTTTAGAGTGTAATTTTGCTTAGCTCTTGAAATCTCATGGCTCATTTATTACACAAATGGAGTGAATAGAATAGGTCACTTTGTGAAAATTAATCCAGTAAGTGCAAATTTTGTTTTGTTCTGGAATATATTTTTACTTGCTGGGCCTCTAAATTTATAATCTATTTCTTAAGAAAAATACCTTTAACAATGGCTATCATCAGCCTTCTACCAGTGTTGGAAAATTTCAGTTAAAGCTCAGAAAGAAACAATTGTCATGTTCTAGTAAAATATAAAAAAAACTTGAAACATGTAATCTGGCTAATCATGAAGTTTTAAATTTTTGATGACTGATACAAATAAAAAAATCAAAATAGGAAGTAGGTTATAACTGGAGTTATTTTATTTTTGTAGATATTAAAAAAAAAAAGTTGAGATTTAAATTTTTCCATGTAAACAATTTTTCCATGTAAAAAATGTATGTAACCCGATTTGTTCCTGGGAACAACTTTGGCTTTTGGCAGTCTGTTTTCAATAGAAAGCAAATTATGAAAAAGCTCTCAATTTTTACTTTAAGTAGTATTTTATTAGTATTTATTTCACAGTTGTTCTGTTTGTTAGATAAGTGAGAAGTGAATTTCACAAACATGAGTGTTAATTATAGTAAGTTAAAATAATTAACTGAAAGTTCTCATTTCCACTTTGATAGCAAAATAGCCTATCTCTTGACATTTTGACACATATCTTTAAAACCCTCTGCTAAATCAGAATTATAAGAAATAAATATGTGAAAACCAAGAACAGAGGAAAAATAATATTTTTAGGTATCTGAGAAGGCTTGAATTTCCTTATTATTCTCATCAATGTTTATGGCTAATTCTTCAGTAGAGTGGAGTTTATGGAGTTTGTTTGGAGTGGAATTTGTGGAGTATGTCATATTCCCCAGTTGATGGCTTGGTGCTACCATAGTATTTTTTTGGTCTGTCTACAGTAGATCATACAACATATGCATACACAGAGAGCTATTTAAGATCGAAAAAGAGGGTGGAAATAATGCAATAGCAAGAAACCAATGTGCTTACACATTGCAACAGAATAGGTTGTTATAATCTGTTCTTCCTGATGAAAATCAGTCACTTTTATTACAGAGTTTTATTATGGATATTCAGGAATTGTGTAGTAAGTGCACACTCCAGTGTGTCCCATTGGGTCCTATTCCTCTCATCATCCAGGTGTGTGGCCAGCACTATACCATGTTAGGCTCTTAAGGCCACCAAACTCAGTTTTTATTCTCAAAGGAAAAAGTGATACAGTGGAGAAGCAGAATACAGCATAATTAGGTCTCGTTCCAGCAGGGATCTTGGCCAGAGAAGTAACTTGGACTTCTGCAGCTGAGAAGCATTCCCAGGTCCCTGACCTCTAGATGACAATGTTCATAAAAGAACCATCTAGATCCTTAATGGAACTCCTAAATTACTTTTAAGGAAACCACTTAAAATTTGAGTCAAGAAGCAACACATATGTCCAAGCACAAAAGGAGCACTATAGGTTTTCTTTTCTGCATTCATTTATGCCTTGTGAAATTGTTTTCTGCACTGCTGTGATATAGTTCCTTCCATTATTCCCTCAAAGGAATTATAGTCTCATATTTTTTCTCCCTTTGGTGTGTTTGGCTTCCTGCTTTAATCTAATTCTTACAGCTCAGGGGAATCATCAGACCTGGCTGAGATTTGTATCTTTTCAGAGAGCTCATCAATAGTTTACATAATGCCGTGGCAGGGCCAGGGTTCACACAGCTGGAGAGGTACTCGGCAACAGTCCCAAGTTAAGGAGAAAAAGCCTTATTGAGAATCTAAACTTTGTTTAAAGAGGATTTTCTTCTGAAGAAGCCAAAACAACACAAAAGCAGTGTGTGCAGGTTTGCTGGCAGCTGGTGTGCTGTGACTGATGATGCTTGTGTTAATTATGCTCTCACTATTACCATGTGATCCACCCATCTGCTTTTTGAAGCCAGCTGTTTTCCTTTATCTTCCTGTTGAACTACCAGTTATTCAGGGCAGTGACCATCTTTATGTGGTGAGCAAGGAGAGAAGCAAGAGCAGTGAAACTCTGATGTGGGGGTAGTACTGTCATGACTGAAATAATCAAAGTAAAAAGCTAGTAAAACACGAGTTTGGCCACATTATCTTTTCCAGGCTTTATGTCTTTAAATTTTAATTAGAACTGGACCAAGAATTATTGAGAAGATTAAATTGTTAAGTTCTAACCTTCCTAGAATTTAGAAAATATCCCTAACCATCGTCTAAAAATGTACGTTTCAGTAAAAATATGTGTTCCATATAATTAATATAAATGTATTTTACCTAATTAACTTACCTGTCTCCAATTTGTGATTGATTGCTGAAGTTGTGCAGTATTCTTGCTGCCCTTTATAGAACAAGCCATACCATTTGGTCTAGAAAAGCCATACCTTTTAGTCTTTTGTTATACGAGAACACTGGCATTCATGTGGAGAGCAGCCATTCTCCAGGCAGTCATGCCCATGCCAAAATAAATAAACAGATGAATAAATAAATGAAGAAATGAATCCTGTTCCTGTAAAATAATGGAAAAGGTTAAAACAAACAGTCCTTCAGAACTAAAAAATGAAGTTTGTGAACTGTTGCTTTGCCGTGTTTGTTCAGTTCTTGACTAAACAGCCAGGGATATATATATAAACACCCCAAACACAACAGCATAAACAAAGCTGTTATTATAATTCCAGAATTCCTGTTGTGGCCTTTAGCAAATATGATCTCTCCCTTGGAAGAACATTCTCCCCTTCCACCTTGCCATTAATGGTTCCCTGTGTTTTTTCTTGATGTCTTAAAATATTTTCCTCTAACAAGAAAAAAAATCCCAGCCACCATGAAAAAACAAATTAGTTAATAATATTTCTAGAAAATCTTGCCCATATTTATATATATATATATATATATAAAACCTACACATTGTTTAGAATTATTTTAATATTGCCTGTGGAAATTTTAGTAATATTATTATTGTTGTTCAGATTAAGTTTCCTCATTTCACTGATTTCTGTGAGTGACACTGCAGAGCCTACTTTTCTCTTCAACATGCTTTGATCAAATTGGTTAAAAGAGAGTAGAATTTGAAGAGGAATAAAGTAATGTTAGAGACTAGGAATTTGTGCAGGATAGACTTGTTCACATTGCACAAACATTTAAGGCTTTCCTTTTATTATACGTGCAAAGTATAGTCTGAACATATAAAATGTGTTGATATAAAGGCATGTCAGAAACAAAAATTTACATTTATGAAGGTTTTTATTTAATTGAGAAGTATCAGAGATCCTTGAACTTTTCCATGCTTTTCTTGAAATTTCATGGCATATTCACAAATCTGACTCAAGTGCTGTAGTTCCTAGTTGTAACAGTTTTTTCTAGCTTTTGTGAAATAGTCTTTGCTAGTGAATAACTGGAAAGATCTTAAGTGCACAATTTAAATCAGAATTTTGGAAATACAAAACATTTAAAATAGAACAAAGTATAAACAATACAATGTAAACCTTCAGAACTTTTGTAATTTAATGAAAAATACCTGCCAGTCTGATATTGCTATATAATGATAACATTTGTTTTTAAGCATAAGGAAAATCTTATGCCACTAACATACTGCAGTCTGGATTTGAAACTGAGAAGGAAAAGGTATCCAAGGCTATGAATGAAATAATTCTCAAGAGAAAACTGGAGTCCCCCACTTGAAGATGTGACTGCTATTGCTTTAGGTTACTGCATTTGAGTGGATATTGGAGGGATTTATGAGGAATGACTTCCTTTTTTAGCAGTGGGTTACAAACAATTTCAACATGGCAGCTGAAATAAAGGTGATGATTCTTCCTGTCATCCTAGTCCTAATGCATTTACCTCTTGCACTTGTTTTTAGCCCAGATTTTGATCTTAAACTTCATTCTGAATTTTTCCAGATCTTGATTTTTCATAATCTAAACCAGTGGAATAGAGATTTTTCTTGTTTTATTTTGCATGTGTTTTCTTTAAATCTTTGGCCTCTTGTTTGTGAGAAAAGTCACTAACTGCCATGTGAATTATTCCTGAATAAATAAACCAGTTCTTAGAAGAGATCCCAACAGATACCCCCTGTCTTCTGCTTTTCAGTTACATATAAACATTATTACATGTTAATTCTTCCTGGGTGCAAATATTACTTTAAAAAGGCCAGTGACTGGACTGCTCTGTGTGCATCTAACATCTGAAGCAAAGTGGACGTCTTACGTGTATATTCAAGAAGTTAACCTTCTGATCATGTGCTTGGGAGCATGCAAGGTGAAGTAGCACTCTGGTGACATCATTGTCAAGTCACTGTACAAGAATAAAGAAATCATATAGAGAGGTGTGCCCTGAGGCATACTCTGTTGCCATAATTAGGTTGAAGGCTCCCTTGGAAATGATGCCTTGTTGCAAGAACATTTGCAGGAACTAATTGTGGTATGTTTTTGCATCATTATTGGCATACTGCATCATTTATGATCTGAAAATAGCTGTAATTGTGTGCGTGATTGAGTCATTTCCTGAATTTAGTATTCTAAGCAGAGTACATATTAAATGACTAACACACTCTTGACTTTGTCATCTTTTTTATCTCTGGCTGGATTCTTAAAAGATCTCTTTGTGCTTTTGCATTTTTAAACCAAATTAGATTTGGTGTATTTTAGTGCTGCTGAGACTGACAGGTTAGCAATAATCCTTGTTCCCAGACAGAGTGTGCAGGTGCTGCAGGTTCTTCCCACCATCTTGCAACTCTGCCAGTGCATTTCTGATCAGCACCACCTCTGCTGTGCCAGGGATGGCAGGTTTATTTTGAACAGTAGGCACAGTGAATTTTTGAAATGGAGAAATGGTCAGCAGGGGATGAGGCTGAGGTCATCACTCCTGTTTCATTTGCAGCTCAAGTTGGAAACAAATGTACTCTCCTCAGGTACTTCCACTCTGGCTATAGCAGTCTGCATCTTAGGAGGTCCTGTTTCCTCTGATTTTTTCCTGTTGTCCCCTTCTATTCATAGGGACACCTTCTCTTTGTTGTGAGGTTGCACTCTTATCTTTTTAACTGGCAGATCCTCCAGAAAAGATGAAATGACAGTTGTTTGCAGTCTTGTGAAAGCAAAATAAACAACTGGCAATAGTTTTTAGAATACTGCTAAATATCTAAAATCCTGCTGCCACTGCATATTAATTATGAATCATCAATATTTTTGGTAGCATCATTATCACACACACAAAAAACCGCAACCTACAGTACTTGCATTCATATCAACCCTTTTTATTTAATTTATTTGGACTGCTTTTCTATCCTGTACCAGTTAATCGCTAGCCCTATTTCAACTCAGAATCTGAATGTTATTTACCATCTGTCTCCAAGGGATGCACTTGCCAAGTCCCTTAATTTGCTATAATTGGCAGGTTTTCAGTGTACATAATTTATATTAAAAAAAAAAAAGCTGCAATACTGAAAAAAAGAAGATTAATTAAACCATTTCTTCTGGGCCCCTAGAAGTGTTCCAAAAGGATGGCTTTAAGGCCACAAGGTCTACTCTGTGTATGTGCTGTCACAGCTGATCACATTAAAAATGTATGTTGGGTTGGTCCCTTGTGTCTCTGCGATGGTCAGAAGGATGTCACTGGCACCTGGGTAACATCACACATAAACAGTGAATTAAACATCTTGCATTTGCATTTGTGCCTTTTGTTCACACACTACAAACTCCTAGGCTGCCGTATAATTTATGGATACCTCCATGTAGGGAATTCTGTAGCTGATATGATAGGAAATGCTATGGAAAAAAAAAATCAACCCCCCCAAGCAGATGTACAGAATACTAAATAGAGCTATGGAAAGACCACAAATGGACTGGAAGACATTGCACATGTGGTTTGTAAACATGACTTATACCTCAGTTTCTCTTAGCTCCTTGCTGCTGGCAGCACCTGGGTGAGGAGGAGCGTGTGGAGCTGCCCTGTCCAGGGGATGTCAGCAGCACTCCTGACCCACACGGATCAGGATGACTACAGCTGACTACAGTGCCTCTTCTGCTGCAATTCTCCCACTGTCCTTTCAAGGCAGTGACAGAGGAAGGGTTGATGGAGAAAGGGATGGGTGTGATTCTCTGTATTAGCCCTGGAAAAAGAAAGGCACAGATGGACGTGTAAATTTCCTTGTTGCCTTTACTGGATCTGTGATGATATCCAAGAGACATATGTGAAACCTTCACCAGCCCCAAAAATTGATGATATGTGACCATGCAACCTTTTTTTGTGTCAGTCACTGTGTATTTATTTATATAACTAATCCAAGAAAAGCATGAATTAACTAAACTGTGTGAAAACAAACCTGGATAGGTCCGTTGTCACTCTGTTCCATTACAATTCAGCATGTACCATTACAAAGTCATATGAGATGTTTTTTTCTCATAATGCTCATTTTTCCAGTGGCTCAAACTGACTCTTTTTCAAAGTTGGGTACCCATTCAGTTTTAGTTTGATAAAGCTAACTCTCCTAAAGTAGTATGAAAATGTAGGTGATGTTGAAAGAAACTTTCAGTTCTTCATTGACCTTTTGAAATTTCAGTCTTCCTTTCATCACAGAAAATATATTTTCAAAGAAAACATATTTTCCAATGTCATAACTATTTATCATAGTATTTAAAATGGAAATACTTCGGCTCTGTTACTGAACATAACCTGTATTGATAATGATGCATTTGGAAGTAATTCTGTGGGAAGGAAAGCTGACTTCAGTGATTGCAGTGTATACTAGATTAGCTACTGTCAGTTCTTTGCAAGTCACTTTTTAAGATTACAGAAAAACACATTCATGGAGTTTCATCCCTTCCCTTACCTGAAAGGCATCATTAAACAAAATACTTTCCTTGTCATGTTAAGGCCTGGGAAATAAGCATGGTCTGTGACGGATGGTTTCCCTGTTTTCTTGTTAAAATGGGACTAGCTACTCAAGTGCTTTAGGATATTCTAAACTGCACTACCGTTCTGCATCTGAAACACACTAATTCAGAGCCAAGCATATTAAATATTGATTTACATCAGGGATGTCATGCTTTCTTCAAATAACATTTTATGCATATATTGGGGTGTATATTGCCCAATTCGCAATGCAAAATTGGAAACTTTACCAGTGCCTTCAAGCACTTGTACAAGATTTGGGCAAAAGGATGGCTAAATATGTACAGTAACTATACAAAAGACTAGACATATTCCCTTTTACCTCTTTGTGAACTAATTATACCAGCAGTAAGTGAATAGTCTTCTACAAGTCACAGAAAAGTCCAAATGGTCCAAAAAGAGAGGATAAGCTTCCAAACATAGGTCTGTGAGAACAGAAATAATTGTCTAGACTTATTTTCAATAATCTTCTACATTATAGGCCATATTTTAATACAAAGTTCTTAAAATACTGGTGCCATGATGACCTGATTATTTTTCTGTTTCCATGCACATTCCTTTCAGTGACTTAAGTTCTTGCAAATGCAGTGCAAGTTCATTTGTTATCGCAGGCTTTTTTGCAGGAATAGCAGAACAAACCCCAGCTTTCCTGTCATTTTTGGTAAGATGCATAGAATTTGGTTTGCTCGAAGTAATTGCTCAGAGTGTCTGAATCATTGACTGCTCAGTGTGTTTTGACAGCTATGAGAGAGGACGAGGACCACAGTTATTTTGCCCAAACTGATATAAGCATGAGTGAGACAGATAAACCTTAGATAAACCTTGCACCTTAGGAGAAACTGTCCCATACATTATGTGGCAGTCCTAGATTAAGTTTTCTTCTTGACTGATGGAAAAAGTCCATATCACAAATCTGTTTTGAGACTAAGAGCACCTGAGGCTAGGGAATTTCAGGGAATTTCAGTCTGAGAACCCAGCACCTGTCTCTGTCTATTTATCTATCTACTTGACTATCTACCTACCTATCTAATCTCATCAGACTATTGCTGCCACTTGTAAACAGCACCAAACTTATAATTAAAATAATTTTTATCTAGCCTTTCTTGCAAGCCTGGAAGTGTCTGATTTTGCATAGATCTAACAAGTAGTTTGGAGGTTTTTGGAATTAGCAAGATGCCAATCTTAACAAATTATTTTTCAAAGCACGGAAATTAACTTTGATAAACATATCACGTTCGCCTATTCTTGTACATACATCTAAGTATCATCTAAGCAGGGTAATTTGGGTTTTAGTCACATCCAGAAGAAACAGATACAATGTAGAAAACCATACTGATCTTTTAAAGGCAGGAAGGACTTCAACTTTAATCTGCTTTTGCCTTGTTCTGTATAGAACAGGTACTTTAAAGTGGAACACATTTGAGAAGGGTGTTTATTTTGGGAGATGTGAGGGTTTTTTTTGTTGTTGTTTTTTAATTTTTTAATATTTCATCAAAACAAGTCACATTCTAGAAAAACCCTTGAATTTTCCTAATATATCTTCTATGAAGAATATCTAGGAGAAAAAACCAATTCATTCAGAGATAACTAATAATGGAAGTAATGGAAGGAAAAATACAGAATTATTTATAAAGGCTACAGAGTTCAGCTAAAAACTACTTCCTTTCATACTTAGAGTGTATCAATCTGAATTAAAATGTCTTTTGTTTCTCAAATTTAAAAAAAATAAAGATAAGGGAAAAAGAAGAGGATGAAAGAGAATAAGGGTAACAACCACACTCCTACACTTCTACATAGAATTCTCATTATGCTATCTGTGAGGAGGACTTTTTTATATATAAATTTTTAATGGTACCCAGGTGGTCTCATCTAAATATCAGTTCTAGCCCTCTGAAAAAAGTCTTACTGAAATTCTGGCTTGCTGAGGTCTTTAAAACTCTGATATTTACTCTCACAGTCCTTCTTTAAGGGAAGCTGAGTCCTCTGGGAAATCTGGCCTTTGACGTAGGCATGGTGACATTAGTACACAAGTCAGTGTGTGGGTAAGATTTCAGTGCTTGGTGTTTTCAGAGCAATGGCTCTCCTCTAACCCTGGACGATTTGTCCTTTGCTCTATGGTGCTTTTATTTTGTTATCAGATTCATGCAGCTTTCAGTGGCTATTCCAAAGAATGTCTGCAAGGTCATGGGAGTCTTTGCTGATTCAGGAAAGATGTGTTTCATTGCAAAAGGCTGCTTTTATTTTGTTTTTGTTTTCCAGCGTGTACACATGGAATGCTACTGTGGTTGTTTCAATGTTTACAAGATATTTCCTTCAGTGATAGTTTCACTTCTGCCAAAAGAAAAGTTAAAAAAAAAAAATCTATTAATGAGCTGACAGTGCTTTTAATACTGCTTCAAAAGGAGAGGGAATTCTCGTGTGCCAAACAAATGTTTGGAGCAGTCTCAGACAGCAACATTTGTTCTGCAAGGGAATGAGCCACAATAGGACACTTCAACTTTTGAACATCTAAAAGTACTCAGACGATGTAGTTTTCAGATGCTCAGCCAGTTTCCAAGATAAGTAGCCTTTCTGTTAATGTGGCAAAAAGCTGTTCTCTGCTTAATGCAAACAGAGGGAAAAAATCTCCCAGCTCAACGTTTAGGACTCCCCTCAGGAAAAAGTTACAGAGCTTTAGGCAGAAGTGTGAAATTGGGAGTATTACATGTCTTGGCTCATCAAGAAGGGGGATGCTCTTGACAGAATAGAGGCACATTCTTGATGTTTGTCAAATTTTCTGACACATTTTTATCCATTTTGAGACAGTGACAAAAACGTTACAAGCATTTTTGTAAAATGTTAGTCTCATTTTCTGACCAGAATTTTATAAGAAAATGACAGCAAAAATTGAAAAGTGAGATTTCTTGCTTTCTCAGGCACTGTCTCAAAAGAATGATTATGAGCCAGGAGATAACAAATACAGCTTCTAAAATATTCATCCTCTTTTATTTTTAATTGTTGCTCCCTCTTTCAACAGAGTTTCACCAAACATGGAATTCTGCATTGTGCTTTGAGGATTAGTCAAGGGCACAGTTGTTCTTTTCTGACTTTCACAAGCTTGGGCTAGCAGCCAGGCAACATAGTTCCTCTGTCTGAAGACCTGAACACTTTGAAGTTGATGGCTACATTGGTTTTGTTCATGCACTCTGGATGAAGTCTTACCTTTTAGATAATTTGCCTTTCTGTTGCAGGAGATCTTAGCTCTGAGAATCACTAGCTTGGAATTATCCTGATGTTCCTAGCAAGTACAGGTAGCTAAGTTATACTTAGAACATGGTAAGGAGGAAATTTTTCTGCAGACTGCAGTGGAACTCTTTGTACAGTTCCACCTGGGAAAAGCCTCATAAAATGGTCCTGCACACTCAATACAGATTTGCTATTCCATCAGAAGAAAAAATGTGGATAATCTTACTGATATTAAGGCACATGACTTTCAATTTACTCCACAGATCATGCTTTGGATGAATATCTCAGCTAGTGCTAATTGATGTAGCTCTGAATTTAATTAAATTTTGGAAGCCCTTACTGCCTGAGAATCTGTCCTATAGATTGCTTTTGGAATAAGCATATTAACTTGATCTATTCAGAATTGCAATTTATGCTTTAACTGAAGGTAAATGATGGCTATTTGGTGATTAATTTCCTGTTCTTATGCCAAGTCAACTTAAGATGTGCTAACTTAATTTATCACTAACCAGCAGTTACTATCTAACTGCAATTATTAAAAAAAATACCATATAATTTTGACCTTTGAGCAATCATGTGGGCAGACCATACCTTAAAGTTTGCCTCTAATTTTCTATAACAGTAGCAGTTCCTTTTCTGCAGAAGTAGCATTACAGGGGAGAGGCTGAAGTTTTGATGGTAGTTTATGAAGGTAAAACTGAGGAGGGAGACCTTCAGCATTATCAAAGGCAGCAGAAGACAGTATTTGTTAGACAAAAAGTTCAATTTCTAATTACAAAATTACCACAGTGCAAGTGTGCATGTAAGGGGTATGGTGTGTAAAGTGTTAATTGAGGTGCAGAAGGGCCAATCATAAATACAAGTTTTAGGTCCCAGGGACCCTCATGGGAAAATGCTGTGGGTGCAGACAGTGCCCTCATCACCTCAGCCTCTTTTGGAAATGACAGAGTTGGTCTGCTTTGAACCTTCTGTGGAGTCCCCGCTCCAAGCACTGGTTGCAATGTCATGATTCGCTGTTGCAATGGAAGAACTTCAGTAATTATTACTAGGGGATGCAATGGGGACCTTATTGTTCAGCATTGCACTTTGAGATTCATTAAGATGAAAGTTAATGTGTGCTCAGATGTGCTGTGTTTTGGGGACAAAAATCTGCACACGTTCTCTTTTCAAATAATAGGAGAACTCCAAGTATAAAAAAGCTGTTTGAGCTCAGAAAGGCAGTAAAGAGGTGAGATTGCCTGCAGTTGGGTCCATGCCTGTCTATTTCCAAAGGCAAGGAAATTATACTTTCTTCAAATTCCCTCAGGCAGCAGTAACCAAGCCAAGTTGGCTCTAGCCAGCTCTTGTTTGTAAAATGTAATTCTGTGGTAATGAGCTGGTGACAACTTGAAGAAAAGAGTCTAAACATCCTGAAAACAATTCCAAACATGACTAAATATGAGAAAGAAACTTCTAATAATTGCCTCATGAGAATAAAGGATAATACATATAAATGCAAACATAATTTATTTTCTCAATGAGAATATATATTTTTTGATTCTCTTCCATTAATTTTCTCTCTGAATATATAGCTAAGTGTACATGTCTATACCTGTTATCTGTCTCACCAAATGACCTATATTTCATTCAGGAGCTAGCAGTTTTGTCATTTTGGAAAAAGCAGAAATTGAACTCTTAGCCAACACCTGATGTGACCACAGGAGATGCTAGCAGATTAAACCTGTATGTGTGATGATGTATCTGCCTGGAGATTTTTATGCTATTTTTATGCTTGTTCTGATTTCACAATTTATAAGGCTTGCCCAAGGCAACAATGCAGCAAAACCAATCCAATAATATAGAAGAATATTGCATTACATATTTTATCAAATAATGAAATAATCAATATAATGCATGCTAGGTAGAACCAAGCCAGTTTTTTTCCCCTCTGAGAAAATCCACTGTATTCCAAAGCAATTTAACTCGCTCTTCTTTTTCGGATACTTTCCTCTTTACCCATTTGTGTCTTGCTTACGTAAGCTAGTGTAAATTTCTTGTGTTCCTGATATGTTAAAATAAATATCTAAGAGGCAAAGAATTTTAGTTCAGTCTAAAACACTGTGAACAGTGGTTTTTGGACCTCAGGATCATAGCACTGTTCTGGTATCCTTGTCCTGTGTCCCAAACCAGTAGGCCACTTCGAATAATTTCTGTCATGGTGTTTGGGTTTTTTTCAGCCACTTGAGCAGTGGAAAATGGTTTATAGAAAATGATGAGTTGGTCTTAAATTCAGACCAGTGCAAGACTTCAGAGACAGTTTGCCAAGAGTCATTGTCTGTGTGTGAGTGAAACTGTGCTTGCATCAGCTATCCCAGGTCAGGCTGTAAAACAGCTTGCTGGAGGTTGAATCTTCAGTGTTACCTGTTAGTGGAAAAGTAGGGCACTAGTACTCAAACCCTCTTGTTCCAGAGGCAATCACAAGCAAGGTCACTCACTGTGGAAACCTGACACTCATCTGAGGCACAGATGAGAATTTTTGTTATTAATGATTGCATTTTAAGGAAGTTCTTGCTTAAAAAAAAAATACTAAGGATGCATGTGACGACTCAAAACAGAAATTCAGCCTTCACTCTGCTTTCTACAGCTTGTACACATTTAATACTTAGGGGTTCTTCCAGAGTAGTGGGAAGGAGGGGGGGAAGGGGTAGGAGAGGGCATATTTCAGATGGCAATCTATCCCTTTTATCATAAGCCTTTTTTTTTTTCTCTGTGAGAATTATGCTGGGTGAGTCTGATAACCAGTCAGTAACACCAAGCTGAATTTCTATAATGGTAATTACTTTTGCGGTGGTTTGCTATGAAGATAATACAATGAGGTGGGTGGCAATTCAGTATCTTTAATATCCACACTATATTCTCACTAAATATAGCCTTGAAAGCTTTTTATGGAGTGTAAGAGGGCAGAAATATAGCTGGATGTTCTCAAACTTAGAAAAACAAAAGCAACAAATAAACTGCAGAAAAAATGAAGACTAATGAATCAGAGACTGTGCTGGCCTTTAAGGTCCCGTCAATATTAAAGGAATAATAATACCAAACATTTAATGATCCAGCATCCTAGTCCTATCATCTTCTCCATGGAAGCCAAGAGTAAACTCTTTAAGAGCCTCTCCTACATGTTCTGAAATTACCACTTAATACCAAGAGTGATATTTTTTACATCACTGTGTTACAAATCTATTTAAATTCTACGTATCTATTGTATACCCACTGTATGTGCAAGCACACGGATTAAGGGGAGCTGTACCAGGCTGTGTGAATGTTTTGCTTTGTTTTGCTGCAGTAAGGCAGCTCACTCTTTGCAAGGTTGATATAAGAAATTTTCTCTGTGGTTGTCCAGCTGGAGAGGTGGTGTATCAACACTCACTGCAGATGTATGCATGTGCTCAGCATAGCTGCCCTCCAAAATCTCTGACTGGGTGTATAGTTTAAAATCCACTCTAGGATGAGTTATTACATTCCTGCCTCTTATTTGGGAGATGCCAAGCCTTGTACACAAGTGGATAAGTAAGCCTCACGGATTCAGTATTAATGCACATCACGCAGCGAAGTTGGAAGGAGTTGCTTGGGGACAGCTCCTGAGTCAGCAGCAGGGCTGAGAACACTCAAGGAGCCCTCTGAGGTAATCACTCTTATCTATCTGACCACCAAACTGCAGTAAGTACTTGCTTAAGTGCTCAGCTGCTGTTAAACCCTGAACTTTCAAGGACAGGAGGACAGCAGATAAATGCTGAGGAGCCCAAGAACAGACATCCACTTTTTTCAGGAGAGGGGAATTAGTAGCCAAAGGGTTAATAGTATCTGCTGGAAGACCGGCAGAGTTGAAGCTCCTGCTTTCTTCCCGGGGCTGTCTCTGAGGGATTTCATGAAAACAAGGCCATGACTCTTTGAGGGAAGCCAAAAGGTACAAGTGGCAGAGATTTCTTTGGCCACCGTGGGAAAAACAACTGTATATCTATTTGCATTGTTTGGGGAAGTTTTATGCAGATTCCAACCCTCTTGATCCTGCTTCGGAATGTTCAGGGCTAGCAATTAGAGAGATGGTGGTGGCCACCATGGCTTGGTGCTGCTAGACATGAGAAGGAATCCTGCAAGCCCCTATGGACACTTGTGGCTTTTACTGCTTGCAGAGATTATTTTCTTTATGGAGAAAAATATTTTTTCCCCCTCTCTTTCATTCTTTGAAATCAGATTTACTCAAAGCCCCTCCAAGAGGTCTGTCTGTGTTGAGAGGGGACTGGGCAAATCTGAGCCCTTGAGTTTGGAAGGCGCAGGCACATGATATTAATGGCACCACTTGCTTTGCATTAAATTAATCACGTCTTTTTCAGATCCAAGACTATGATGAACTGTCAGAGAGTATAAAGCAGAAAAAGGGCTGATTTTACAGTTGCTGTGGATGCCTGATATCAGCTTCTCTGGAAACATTCAGGGATATTTTTGGTTCAAGATTAAGAAGTCACCAGATAAATTATTAACCAACTGAATCCTACTTATTTTATGTATATGAGCAAACTGCACTATTGAAACAATATTCTGCACTCAGGGCTGTCAGTGGATATTCACACATTGTTCTTAATGTGTTGCTTCTTTCCTAAAGCAATACCAGTTTAGATGTTTTAAACATGAACCTGATTTTACATCTTCATTTGCAGCCTTTTTTCCCCAATATTGACAGGATGTGAATTTTCTTTCTACAATGAAGCTGCAGACTGGATTTTCACTCTCTGACTATGGTATTGTACAATATGTGTCATTATACTGGTCTAAGTAAATGTTAATAAAGGTGTTTTAATGAGGTTTGAGCCATTGCAGACTGCCTGCAACAGACTAAATGATGCCACAGGGTTGTCTCATGCAACATTGTTGGGAGTCTAGCTCAGATTAACTAAAGAGTTGTTAATTTTAAATTTGTTTAGTTTGAAAAGAAAGGAATGCAAATATAGAGGAGACAATGCCTTAAAATAGATAAGAGTGCCAAGTTATTCTTATATAAGAAAAACTCCTGTCTTCTCTTCTTCACCTCCAGCTGGATCTCTTTGAAAAATTTGCTATGTGGTTTAAAGATTGTTGAAATATTTGCTCAGACTGCCCCCACTCCAGCTCCTAAATGCCTTTTGATAGTCCTCTGCAGCTTCTGAAATATGGCTGTGAAAAAAACATAATGAAGAAAAAGAATTCTCCTGGATGCTCCCGAATGACCTAGTGTGCTGTGAAAGGGAAGAACTGCCTGATTTTATCGTGCAAGGCTTTCCTCGCTCTTATAACGTGTAATGTCTCTTTTTTCCACCTTCATATTGTTATGGTGATCCCTGGTTTCCTCCCCCCTCCTCCACCCTTCCCTCCCCCTCCCCAGTGGCAGTAAAGCTAAAGGGAGAAGGAACCTTTAAGAAGTAGTGCAATTATTAACGAATTTTGATCTTGGGAAGGAGAGCAAACAAAGTATTTCCTGTTTCCTATAATTAAGGGATCAAGACTCAGTTCTGCCACACACACACACACAAATGCATTGTTTATTTTTAATGTGCTCTCAATGGAATATAATCTTCTGTTTTATTTCTATATCTTAGGCCAAATTCATAATTGGTGTAAACAGCTGCTGCTCAACTGTCAAGTTCTAAAATGGGGGCAGAGATAAAATGAGGTTATAAGGTTTCATCTGTTTACATCAGGAACACATTTGTCCTATTTGTTCTTCCCTTTAACCACCTAGTGATCTTGGGAATAAAACCAGTGGAATCAGGTGAGCTCTGAACTAGCATGAAGCAGAACAATTTGGCCTTGCAAATTCAAAAGAACTGAGCAATCTATATATTCATGGGACAGGTTGTGAACATTTGGCTCCTAAGGTACTAAGAATGAACAATCTCATATATCCTGCTGGTAAAATTTCCACACAGTCTGTAAGAGCTGGAGGCTGCTTAAGGAATCAGGCCCATCTGTAAATATTGGGGTGGAATAATTAGATGCTATAATTTGGAATGACTTAAATAATTTCATTGGGAAATTCCCATACAAGTTGCTGAACATACCATTGGAACTCAATAAATAACAAACAGCCATATGTGTGCTGTTTTTAGTGTATGTTATGTGCTGTCTCTTTTTATGTGTGTCTAAACACCACATTCTCCCCAGAATGGAACACAGTACTGGTTGAACCATTGGCTTGAACCATTGCTTGTTTTTGATCCACACTTGAATGCATTGCTGTTGAGAGCTGAATGCTGTACACAGAGCAACAACACCTCCTGTCACCGTTAAGCTGCTGTTAATGCAGGCTGGGTACTGGAAAGAGTAGAGGGATGCACTTTTGGAACTTGGTGCTGATGACTAGCAGTCAGAGGAGGACATGACTGTGACTGTAATCTTTCCCACCAACTTCCTTATGTTTGGTGTACCCATTTTCCCTCTTCTGGAGCACTGAGATTATAATAAATAGTAACAGAGTAGTAAATATTCTTCCCAGTCACCCTTTCTCAAACAAGGGACTTGAGAAGTGATGGTACAGAATATCCATCTCTCATTTTCCCATTTGCGCCCTTTTTTATTTTTTTTGTATTTCATTTTATTTGTCACCGAAGTGTGTGTTTGTCCACTGTGCTGCCTCCATAGGAACACATTTCTGAGGTTTTCTCCCAAAAGCAGTCAAATTTTCTCAGCAGTATAAATCTGTTTTCAGGGTATAAATATTATTCCACTTCAGCAGCTCTGTCACACACAAGTGTGACACTTATGATTTTTACTATCACCTGCCCTATGTGTACTCACTATTTGAGTAATTTTTCCTTACAGCATGTATATTCATTTTTTTTGCAGCTGAAGTAATTTGTTCTTCTTTACCCCCGAAGTATTGAAGTTGCTCATCAGCAAAATTTAGCCTGTGCTGTCCCATTTAGCTGCACAGCAGAGCAATATCCATTTCCTAACAAGCAACAAAAGATGTTTGAAAGCAGCAAGACCAAACTGGAGCTCAGTAACTGTGACTCAGCAACACTAAATGCTTGTGCAAATTTAAACCCTGTCTCTTTTGTTGCAGCACGGATGAGGGAAGCGAATGAACTAGTGCCAGCTTGAGACTTCTAAATTAATAAAATAATGACAGAGTGATTAGAAAACTTTGGCTACATAGCAAGAAAATTCTCGACTAGATTTTAAGAGATCTGGTTTTGGGTTTCTGTTTGGATTTGATAAGCAACATGAAAACCAAGGACAAGACAATGGTCATGCTGCTTCTCTAGGACATAGACCTGATGGTGATGGGAATATTCAGGGATATCTCCAGCAGCTGCATTTCTTTAGCAGCACAAGCCTCAGTGGTGCTTGAGATAGTGAAACTTTCAAGAGTACAAATATCATACAAAGAGATTTACCATCCAGGCATATCCTCAAATGAAAGGACTTGGCTTCATGGACCACTCTGAAAGTGGGGAGAAAGGACTGCATTGCCTCAGCTTCCTGCTGATTGAATGCTGAAAGATGAACTTTGCAGATCTTGCCTTACTGTATTTTAAAAGAAAAAAATTCATGAGTGTACTCCTTCCAAAATCAAGATTGTTTGCAGCCAGTTCATTCTTCTTAGATTTTATTTGTATGCCATTTAGCCTATGGCTTTGAAGTGATCAAGATGGAAACTTGTTCTGATTCCTCCCCCTATCTTCCTTTGTCCCAAGGAGTCTGAAAGTCATGAAGTACTTTGTAAGAATAGTCAAGGAATATTCTTATATATGAGGAATTGTGGAAAGTGTCACTATTCATATTTTGGGATGATTTTTGTTCTTAATAGAAATTCTTACCACTTGAAAACTGATTTAGAAGAGTCACAAATCCAAATCACTGGAGGTCTTTTTTTTCCAATATTGATTTACTCTGCAAGGGTCATTCCAAAACACAATAATTACAGACACAATACACAAATTCACAATAACATATCAATCACTAGTCCTGTTTGAATTGGGAGACAAAACTGAAACTGAACAATATAATTCAATAAAATTACTGGTATTTTTATTTATTAATTTGAGCTATAGTCTGCTCTGATTCTGCAAATAGAACTGCTGAAAAGCTGCTCTTACATTTCTGCTGTTTCATGATCTGTTTGAAATTTTGAGTGCTCTTGTTTCATGTCAAATTAGTTTATTACTGTTACTCCCATCTCCCAAAAAATTGTGAAATAAGAACAGAATGGAATCTTGGACCAAAATGGACATCAGTGAATTGACAGTGCTGTTAACTTTTTTTAAAGTGCATGCATTTTCCCACGCATGTATCCTTCCTCTGGAGTTCTGCAGTTATGTTTCCTCCTCATTTGTGTGTTGATATAAAAATACAGCTAAAAAGAAAAGGTCTAGGAAGATGACCTCCTCGTATTTGGTCTAGTAAGTCCTAGGCAAAGCCTAGCTTTTCCTTGGCTGTCCAGGTATGCTGTAGATTTTGTCAATGATAGGAAGGTACCTGGCAAAGGGATATTCTGTGTCCCTCTTGCCTGCAGTTACCCTGTCCTCATGCTGGTCCTGTGCTTTGGGATAGGTGGTGTCAGCCTGGGAGCTGCAGGGTTGAGAAGCCCCAGAAGCCAAAGGGACAAACCAGGCTGGCCCCTGGTGACTGGCATGGGAAGGCCATGGAGACCTTGCTGCAGAGCTACCTTGAGGCTGCTTTTGGTAGGCAAAATTAAGTTACTCTACAGGGCATGCTCGGGCATGCTCTGTCATGGGAGGAGTAAGGACATACCCAGAGACAAGGAGTGGCATGGAAAGGTTTAAAAGTCCAGTTTCATGGGGAAATGGGAAAGAAGGAGCAGCAGGGCTGAGTTTAGTGCTTCTTTCTTTAGCAACAGCAGTAGAGCCAGGCTATCTATTGGGAAGAAAAAATAAAATAAAAGTAGGCAGTGGTGTCCTGGCCTTTGTATCTCCACCTGCAGCTGCTTCCTTTGTGCGTAGCTGTATCTGCATACACGTATTCACGCAGAATTATGTGTACAGGTATTGCTGGCTAAGTCCTGCACAATCAATCATCAAGCAGACAGGATCAAGAGATGGATATTTTAATCCCATGTTGCTACTCTTTGGTTTCCTCTGTACTTAACCTTCTCAAGGTGGAGAGTCTTTACAGGGAATTTGCATGAGCTTGACATATATAGATAATTTCTGCATCCTGCTCTAAGCTCAGTTCTCTTTGATACATGTACTCATGCAAACCTGTTTCACCCATTCTGGGATCTGAGCAAGGAAGCAGAACTGTAATCCCTGAGGGAAATTATACAGCTGCTCTCTGCTAAGGCTAGAGCTTAAAGAAACAGTGTTATCTATTGTTAATTCTCTTCATCTACCAGATATTTTTTCATTTTCTTGTGTTGAAAGGCTAACGGGTAATATGTGATCCTGACATAACCATGTAAATTATATATGAATATTTTGCTTAAGTGTTTGTTTTTGTTTTTGTTTTTTTTTTTTAAACTAAATTATAAAACAAGATTAAAAAAAATTTTATTTCATTTGGAATAGTTTTCCACTGTGCAGAAAAATAAATTATGACTTCCAAAATGAAATGGAGCCCTGAAGCTGCTTCATCTTTGTCCTTGAAACTTCTGAAAAAGTTTGAATCAAGGTCTACAGGAAACTTTTCCCCCTTTCCTTGCAGCTGAGCTTTTTAGAATCGCATACACACTTTTCTATTTTTACTTTCCGACCCGGGCCCATTTCCAAATGTGAAGCTGAGGAATTCCTGCACTCCTACATATGTGAGTCCCAGACTGAACTCAAAGAGCTGGCCAGTTTACCCCCCTTTTCCTCCCAGACAGGCTACTTTCATCACAGCGCACAATTGAAATTGGAGACCACTTGCGTTTCCTTACT
Organism: Lonchura striata; assembly: GCF_050655825.1. Taxonomy (NCBI): domain Eukaryota; kingdom Metazoa; phylum Chordata; class Aves; order Passeriformes; family Estrildidae; genus Lonchura; species Lonchura striata. Next base: position 62,400,970 of record NC_140705.1, on the reverse strand, counting down.
TTGAAAGAGCTCAGAAGGAACCTTTACAACTCCTAATGAAATGCTGCAGAGAAGAGCTGAAATTAAGTCAGCAGAGTTCACGATTTGTCTTGGAGCAGAGCCTAATTCAGTTTATAATACAAGGTCTATGCTGGAGTCCCAGCATCAGGTAGGTTTGGGCTGTCCTCCCTGTTCTTTCTTACAGCCATCCAGCGCTTTAGTGTATTTTTGCCACTCTATAATCCAGTGCAGTGGTAAACTCCCTTCCTTCTCTGTTACTTGAAGAAGAAAGATGTTGTCAATGCCTTTTGCCTTGAAAGGGATGACAAGCTTGATCTACAAGCTGGGCTAGTGTGGGGGAGGAATGAGAGCAGAGCTCCCTTCCCCCAGCTGCTGTTTGTCTGACGCAGAGCTTGTACTTCTGTTGTTATCAGCTGCTTTGGTAAGATCACAGTGTGCTGGGATTGCTCAGAAGGTTAAAATATGTTGACTGAATTTTCTTCAGCTACCAACGCAAAAGGCTAGCTAATAGCATCACTGGCTGTCAAAAGCAGCCAGTCCCTTCATTTCTCATGGTAATGAAACACACTGGAGTTTTTGATGGTTTATATACATCATGATACCTGTGCTGTGTGTGTCATGTCAAGGATAGGAACAATAGGCATTCTAGCCAATAGATCCATCAGAGCTTGCAAACAAACACATGAAATTGCCTCCTTCTGTGAATTACTTGTTTTGTATTGATTTGTGATGATGTATAGAGAGGGAGATGAGGACTTTTAATTTTGAACCTTTTTCTCCTGGTCTTTCTCCTGTGAATATCAGCTTCTGTAACAGATACCCTGCTGTTTGCTTCGGTGACCTCCTGACTGTCTTCAAATCCCATTTCAAGAGCAATCTTTTCTCCCTGGCCTCTGACTCCTATGAGTCTGTCTAATAAAACAATCAAATGGTAGTCCCTAATCTTGCCAGTTTCCCATGCTAAATTCTGCTCTCTAAACCCCTTTTTTCTTGTGTCTCAGCATCCGGTATCTGTGGATATCTAAAAATAGGCCTTACACAGGCATCAATCCCTCTCCTTGAAGAGTTCAGCTGTGGGGCATTCATAGATGGTGTAGGAGACCTCAGCTGAGCTCCTTTTGCCAAAGGTGGTTTGAAATAATATCTCATATGCCAGGAAAGTGCCTTGACATGCATGCTAGTCTGGGATGTGTTTTTATTCACAGTGCTGTTGATGTTGTACAATTTTTGAGAGGCATTTGCTGAGATGGGGTTACATCCAGAAATATGAGTGTTTAGGTAAGAAAGCTCTTAGAATTTAAAGAATGAAGTCCTTAAGCCATCTTAATTCATATTTAAAGCCCCTTCTATAAATCCATACTCATATTAAATATAGACTGAAGAGGCATCTTGTCTTTCTTGCATTTTCTCAACCCCAGGGTACCTTACAGAACAGTCAGTGAGTAAGATGTTTCCTTGGGAGATGAAACACATGCCTTCAAATCCCCTTGTGCTGAGGAGGGATTTTAACCTGAGTTTTGTTCAGCCTCTGTAAAATCCCTACTAGTGAATCTTCTGTGAAGAAAAAGTCACTTCTGCTCCTTCCTTCAGTACAAGTGTGGATTTAGCTCTTTATTTCCTTTGTATTTATTGCATGTGCCTGTAAATGAAGTGCTTCAGAAATGTCAGAACAGTTCACTCAGATTTTCCACTTTCTTTTTCTTTGGTTGAATGCATTGGGCAAAATATAACCTTTGCTATCAAGTAGTTTTGACTTTCCTGGAACAACTTATTAAGAATATGTGCCCAGTTTACCAAGAAACTGTAGTCATAAACTAGGAAAAACCCCAAACAGAACAACATTATCTACAACAGCAAAGTCTTGCCAGTAATCTATGATGAAATTTAACCTCATCTCAACAGAATCATCTTCTTGCTCTGAGGAAGGCTACTCTGGCTTTATCACACAAAAGTTCTCAATATTTCAGTTATAAATGTTGCTTAAAATTCTTCTGGTCCTGGGCTCTGCCTTCATTTGTCTGAGGTAAATATGAGACTTTTGGCCTTTTTTTTTTCCTATGAAAGGTCTTGCGTGAGAAAAAATTGTTCAGTGGTCCTTATTGTGATCAGCATAGATCAAAGTGTTGTTGACCCAAGTTACCCTTTCCCATCAGCTGAAGGGGAGAGCTTCCTTGGGGCTATGATTGCATGGCAGCTAGGACCTGCTCTTTTTAACCGGGGCTGTACTCTTATATCACAGCATTAAACTGCTTTGGGCCAAAAAACCTTGATGGAAATATGAAACTTTATTTTTATACTTAGGAGTTGGGTGATATCTATGCTCATATGGCACCATAGAGCTCTATTAGATGATCCTGCAGTTCCTACAGAGGTGCAGAAGTTTTGTTGTGAGATCAAAGTCTGGGAAAAGGGGAGGACAAGCACTGGCTGCAGTATTGTCAGGCAGCATCATTCACAGACATTCACAGTGAGGAGGAATGAAGTTACAAACTCTTGTGTGAGATTCCAAGGAAGAGAAAGAGAAATCATATCTGCTCTTTATTAGAGATTCAATTAGATGCTCTTTTTGGGAGAGTAAGATTTCTAGGCCTCTTATAAATAGAAGACTGAATCTCAGCTTGATTACTTCAAAACAGCTTCCTGCAACCTCCCACTAGGAAGATGAGCAATTAGTATAATCACAGCAATAAGTCAAAGATGTTTAATGCTGAAACTTCCGTAACAACTTTTCTGCTCCTGGTTCTCTGCTGGGCTATAGGCAAAGAACAGTAAAATGCATGTTCCCATTGCTGAAGGCGCACTGTCCAACAGGTATTCTTTGCTGGTGTAGGTGATTTGATGCTATTAAATGGTCTAGAAGAGATGTGGAGTAGTGTGGTTTGGTGGAAGCCTTTTATTATGAAGCACAGTCATACAGGGGGAAATGCTGTTAAAAAAATGGAAAGCAAAGTTCCTAACTATGAGTCAATCTGCTGGTAATAAAGGTGATGCTGGAGAAGTTTCCAGTTTATTTTCAGTCAGAAATATTCCAATAACCCAAGGTCAGGAAGTATTAACATGTTTTTGGTTTGTTTTTTTTTTTTTTTTTTAATTGTGGAAAAAAGGAATGAGCTAGCCCCCTCTTTTGGCTAATTGGGAAACAGTAGCAGGAATTGGTATTGGCTAAATTGCAGGTCCTGAAAATACTCCTCCTCCTCCTCCAACACAGGAATCTGTTGTGCTCTTAGATATCATTTATCCATGTAGCCACTCGGCCTTTGCTGTAAGTAGATGTTATTTTAAAATGTAGATCTTTCAGTTAAATAAAGATTTTCCATCTTAGGATGTAAGCTCCATGTCTACAAACATTCTCTGCATCTACTAGCTCTGCAGCTAATAGCATTTCCTAGCACAGGAGCTTCAGAGGTGTTTGCAAGAGCCTCCTAGCGCAGAATTTACAGGAGTAAATTACCTGTGGGAATAATTTCCTGGAGACTGTTGTGAGTCTGGAAGTCCTGTCACTGCACTGGAAGGCACATTTTTATACACTTTTTTAAAGGGTTTGAGGAGAAATGTTTATTCTTGAAAACCAGAGAATCTCTAACATTAAGTCCACCACTTCCTGCTACTGGAAAATGGCAGGGATTGGTGACAAAATTTAAGCTTGAGAGGAGCTACTAATGCTTCCCTGGGATATCTAGAAGTACCTGCAATGTTTTATAAGCAATAAAACCAGCAAGGAGGCCTAGTTTTCTCCCTCTTTAGTGGAATTGCTTTGAAAAAGCTACACCTTGCAGATTTGTTTTTTAAATTAGTCTTCTAATACAATCCTCCCAATATTTTTTAAAAATAAAATCCAGTTCAAAATTTTCAAGTGTTCAAAAATTCTCCTCTTTATAAAGAGAAAAATACCCTTGTGTGTTAATCACAACTTTCAATTATCTTTAAATGGGTATGAATGTACATGTAAGTAATATGATAATCCCAGAAGACAGATCCTGTAAAATATTAATAGAAACTAACTGAGTTATATAGAAATATAGACATATATAATAAAGCTTTTGCTTTCAATTTCTCATAATATTGTCATTTAAAAAGCCATTTATACAAATATGCAAAGATCTTTGTGCACTTAGCTACTGTTTTAGCACTTAGGTAAAGTAGCTGTTTCCAGGAAAAGGAAAAAAAAAATCACTTATTTGAATTTTGGATTTTGTCACCACAGTTATTAGTGGCAGTTTCATTCTTATGTCCTCATCTAATTGTGCTGGATCAAGAAATTATCACCTCCAGCCCTTTCTTCTCCCAAAAGAGTCTACCCATTGATCTGCCAGCTGAATTCACCTGCCTCAGTCAAAAAGGACAAGGTTACTGAAGAATCAGTATTTGTACTGTCTAAGATGACAGATGTCATTTTGTTTGAAGTGGAGAAAAGCATGAGCACCAGCAACAGACTAGAGGTGGCTAGTGTGGGCAGTGGGATGCTGCCAGTGAGACTTCGTAACCCAGTCCAACCTTTCTGACTTTGGCCCTGTGGCTGGAAGACACTTGGCACTGGATCTTGATGTGAGCCCTGTGCTTAAACCCTGTGCTTGAGCATGTTTCTCTAAGTGAGCAAGCAGATCCAAAGAAATGGGGTGTCCAGGTAGAAAAGTTGGTGTAGGAAAGAGAAATAGGGTTAATAAAAAAAATCAGGCTGTAGAAGATGTCAATGCGGGCTTTGTTTCAAGAATTCAAGTATTAAAAATTAAAAGTAAAATCACCCATCCAAAGTTTAAGTGATCCCATCATTTAGATGCTTTTCTTTGCAGCATTTTTCTGTGTTACATTATGGATGTTTACCAGACCTAATCCTTCATGCAAAAAATTTGGAATTAAAAGCTGAATCACTAAGCTTCGCAAACTCCCATGACTGAACTGCAATCACCTCCAGACAAAAAGTGGGAAATAAGGAAGAAAGAGTGTGCATATTTGAACTTGATAAGAAATACCTGAAAAGCACAATGCCAGGAGCCTGGAATTAGCTCCAAGATACCTGAGAAATGCAAGGTATGTTTTATGATGGCAAAAATCAGGACCTTGTGAGAAGGATGATGCTTTTGTGTCCCCTTACATTGCTTGGCCATATGTGTTTTGGGAAGCTTCCCAGGGATTGTCTTGAAAATGATGCCACAGTTGCTATTCCTATCCAGGGAACTGAAACACCAAGTAAAGCTAATAATACCACCTGTACCCTGTGTGTGTCAGGTTTTTCAGCCTGCAGGAATCACACTGCAAACTCCCTCTCTTGCCACTCCCAGCACATGTGAGTGTGTGCCAAAAGGCCTAGAATATTTTTAATGAAATAGTTCCTTTCACATTTTATATCAGCCTTTGAAAACATTTAGGTGAAGGGTCCCAAGGGATCTTAGGCTATCTGCACTGTGTTAGGTAAACAGGATTCCCCCATGGAGGACATTATGTTTGTGATGCTCCTACTTGGCACTGGGCTGGCAGGTGAGATCAACAGCATCTTTCCAGTGCTGCAGGAATTTTTGAGCTACCTGGAGGCAGTCACAGGGGTAGTAATAGATTTCCTTGGCACTTTGCGTCATGGTAAGATCAATCGGATTCAGAAATACCATTAAGCATCATCACTTTCCAGGAGCAAAATCATCTATTTGATGAAACTAATTAAATGCCCAACATATTTATAGGTTAGATGTTTCTTTTTATTTTACAAAAAAAAAATTGATACACTGATAGTGTGTGCATTTCAAATGTTTGTGCTTTTTTTCCCCCTCACTTGACAACTTAATAGTATTACTTAAGACACATTCCTATTTTGCAATAAACAGACTAACCTGAAAGTGTCCAGGTGGTGGGCACCTGGTGAAATGAATCAGTGAAATACTAATCTACAGTGGCCCATGTCTGATACTTTCCAAGTCAGTGAAGGTATTAGAATAAATTCCTTTGAGCTTTATATTGACCAGTTCATTGGGACTCTTAGTCATGCCTAGGCATACTTCATGGCATGGTGGTGAAAGTAAATGTCTGCTTAAAAAGGTGGCTTTGATGAGGCATAAGTAAACTTTCTGCTTAAAGAGGAGGTCAAACTGAGGATAGGTGTTGTACTGCAGATAGGTCTGTACAAGGGGATGTGGATCTTAATGGTTGGACTGCAACGAAATTATTATTGACCATATGAGTTGGGATGACCCTGGCAGCAATTTCCTTACTACAGAATGATTCCTTCCAGAAGTCCATTGAGAGGCACAATAGGGATGTTGTGCATCTAATGTCTTTGATATCTTCACCAGATCCTGAGACTATGAATCAAAGTAGAAGAGTGGAATTAATCTGTTTTTCTCCCTTGGTAAGTTGCAATTTCTCCAATGTATTTGTCTCCATTCTGCACATGCTGGGCATAGTGCAGCTCACTGCTCTTTCTTCTAACACTGATCCAGCATCAGCTGCAGAGTGTCTAATCAGAGGTTTTTCTGCAGTTTGGTGGCGCCTTGTAGATGTTGAAGACATTTGTTCCTCCTGCCTTCATGACTTGACAAAAGGAATCCCAGAATAGCAGCTCTTGCACCAAAAAAGCGCAGTGGCTTCTGCTGTCCAGCAGTGTTACTTTTAGACTATATGCTGCTGAGAGGACATAGGATGGCTGCCATCATCAGTTTTGCACAGCTCAGTGTCCAATAGGGAGTGTCAGTGCGTTCTACATGGTGCTTGAGGGGCCTATTGAAAATGGGCAAAAGAACTACAGTGGCCTCAACTGTTCTGGGGCATTTTCATTTAAACTACTGCTGGTGGGGATGTAGAAGATCAGTGTTGTTTTCCATAGACCCATAATGGAGAAATGTTTGTTATTGCATAAGAACGACTTGAGGTTTGCAGTTTTCAAAAGCCTGAGTACTGCATTCCTGTAAAATACATAGGTGTTGAGTGGAAGGGAGAGGTGAGTTTCTGGGACAGATCTAATACAGGGTGGTCATGGCCATAGGTCAGAATCAAATGGCAAGTGACAGACAAAAGGAATCTACATTCCTCATTTCATACTCTGAAGAGGAATGCATTTCTGGAGCACAGGTACTTGCTCAAATTCATTATTGCAAGAAGCTCCACCAGTAAGGCGGGATGCAAATTTGATGCTCTAAGCCAGGCCATGAAAAGACAGAACAGATAAAGAACAGATTATTTTTGCATTCAAGGTCAAGTGACATTTAAAGAACCATTCTGCAGACACAGTGGAAAATTACAGAAGCAGAATTTTTGTTGGCCACTTCACCCTTTTCAGCTCTACAGCGGAACTGAAAGAGGTGAAAAAAAAAATCAGTCCCTGCTCCCTGCTTGTGACTGTTTGCTTATTGTGTCAGCATTTCAGGTTTTTATTACAGATCTGACATCTTCTCTGTAATTATTTTAAATCCTGAATTTTGTGGGATGTTAAGGTTTGTCCACTCTGAAAATTCAAATTTTGGTCTCCCATGATGCAGGACTGATGATGGGAAGCTAAACACTCAGTGCCTTCTCTGGGCACTGAAATATTTCTCAGCACTGGTTAGAGAGACTTTTATACAGAAAGATGTGTATTCAGATTCCTTGCTCTCCCAGTCCTTGGCCTTTCAACTGAGACTGCCAGCAAATGATTGCTGAACACTTGCCAGGCAGCAGCAACTTTCAGTCCTCATTTTATAATAATGCAAAATCGGTATTCTGCTGTCAACCCTGGTTTATAATAATGCAAAATCAGTGTTCTGTTGCTGGGAATGCCTTATTCATTATGGGCAATGTCCAAATCACTTGAACGTGAATCTGTGTTGATGCACATCAGCTAATCTGCCAGAAATTGCTTCATAAATGTGGTGCAATTCGCCATACTGGCAACATGTAATTTATGAAGTCTCCTTTTTCAGACCAAAATGCAGGTTGGGTTATTCCAAAGAGGATAAAAAACATAAACTCCCAACCAGCAATAAAATTCAAGGGAAAATGGATATTTAATTCTATAAAGCACTTCTGAAAAATCCCATCTGTTAATGCTTAAAACAATATATCTTCATAAATATTAAATTGATTCAAACAGCTAGCACATTCATGCTCTCTCTCTTCTTCTTTAATAGTTTTCCTTTTTTCATCTCATAGTTAATTTGCTTTCTGGAAAGATCTGGGATTGATACCCAGGCTGGGTACTGGCCTCATCCAGCCATGCAGTCAGTGATTCTGTTCCCACTCCCACCAGAGCCCTCTTGGCATAGATACAATTAACCTTGGTTAAGTATTGGATATGCAATAGTGTGTAGGCAGCAGAAGAGCTCCTCTAGTTGTTTAGCACTCTGGCATCAGATGAGAATAAATACAGGGCATGACCTGGCCCTTCAGGGCACTGGCCTAGATCTAGTAACATACAGACTGAAGTTCTCTGTAGCTGACACTGATTCGATGAGGAAACTGCCTGAATGCTTAACATAATAGTACAACCATTGACAGGATTTCCCCAACCTTATTTAACATAGATGTGTGTTTATGCATATGCATGCATTCACATACATACTGTTCTTTCACGGTTGTAAAGGCTGTTGTGGAAAAAAGCATTATCAAACTTTGATATAAAGATGGAAACATGGAAACATGCTGTGGGATGGATTACATTTATCTTTGTATTAAATCAATTTAATTCAGTGTCCCTCTGTAAAGGAAAGTTTAGCCACTTATGGATTATAAATATACCTGTTGCTTTATATCTACTCATAAACATTTGCTTAAAATTATTTAACATATGATTTTCCTTCATAATTTGTAGAAATGGCTTCATACAGAAGTTTCTAGTTATGAAAGGTATCCAAAAGCAGTAATGTTTTTATGTCTATAGTTTTCCCAGACATGTGTAATGTGATTGTTCCCCTGTAAGTTTCACTCTTACTTATATAATGGGAAAATAGTTTTGGTGTTTCTTCATAACCCTATGGAGAACATTTAACAATATATAATTCAGAGGGCACATCTCTGTGGAAACAGAGTCCCATACTTCTGTTCATGACCCAGTACATGGCCAGCAGGTCCAATATTGCATAAGTGCTCTACCCTTAGGGCTAGATCCTTCCTGCTTCGGGAAGGGGAAGAAGTCTGTTAGTTTGAGTACAAATATAATTTTAATGCCCTAGGAAAAGATGGATTAAACAACACATTCCAAGATCCTTTGTCTTCCCTCATCCTTTGCTAGCTCTGTCTCAGTGTTGTTAAACTGGTTTAAGTGCAAGAGATGAATTGGGCTTACTGTAGTCCGTTTTAAGAGTACAAGAAGTGTACTGGGAAAACCACAAAAATATGCATAAGAATATCAACAACGAAAGTATTTGTGCAGAGCTAAGCTTTATGTCAGGCTATATTGGTTTTCAAATGCTCTCACTTCCAGCAGGCTAGACTCCCTGCTGATTGTGGTGTAATGAAGTTTACATAAAGGAGGAAGATAAATTTATTTCCATACCAAAAGACAGTGGGTTGAGAAAAATGTAAAGTCACTAAAATAATAATGAAACAGAATGGGTGGAAGAAGAGCCCCCTGCAGCAGCCCATGTTAATTACCCTTGCAGCTGGGAGATCAATTTGCATATATATTCTTTGAAGCCTGTCAGGTATGAATTGAACCACTGAACTGTTACATTTGATAATCTAGCTCTCCAAAGCATTTCTGCTAAAGATGTTATGTTTAATAAGACTAGTTATTTTTTCTGTCTTGAAGTAAAGAGCTGTACTTAATTTGTTCCTGTATGAACAGATCTATATTTGTGGCTTCCTGGAGCACCAGGTTTGCAACGTAATCTCATCAAAAGCATTGGTACTGCTGATTAAACACGAAAGAGATATAGTCAAATAGCCCTGACAACCAGTGAAAGCAAGGAAATTAAAACTTAAAGCTAGTGGTGACAGGCATGACTCATGGGATAGTTAATGAGTTATGGAGCTTTTCAGCTCCAGGACACATATTCCATTATGTTCTGTACTAGTGGTGACAAAATTGTTGCCATCTGATAGCTGCTTCATGGCTGGAATAAACCTACTGTGTGGTCCCAGGAATTTTGCAAGTCCATTTGTTTTGCGCTAAATGTTAGTGTAGCATCCTGATGCCCATGCTGCAAAATTGTTTGCAGTGAATGGTAGCAGTTTACCACCTGTTGGCAGCAGTTTCAGATGAGGATCAGAGATTTATAGAACTGTCGGAAAACTTGTTTCTCTGTCTGAGTAATCTAGACTTGCTTGACTGAAACCAGTAGAAATAAGGGCTTCCATGGAACAAAACCCATGCAAAGGGAGAAACTGCATGAAAATTAATTTTAGCAGGAACAGGATATGAACTAAAGCTTGCTTGCTCTTGTTTAACAAAACTATTAGAATTGTATGCAACAGATTTCATACAACTCAGATGTTTATTTTAAAATAAAAAATAACAACAGCAAAACCCACAAAACCCCCCCAAAAAACCAGAAGTAATACCTTATCTGAGTTATCTGAGTTTTCTTCAGAAGAATATATTACCTGTAACACATTCTTTTGAACACAGATGACCCCTGAACCCCTGACTCTTCAGATGTTTCCTAGCATGAGATCTAGAGCAATACTTTTCTGATAATAATTGCACATAATATTGATGTAGGACAAGTGCTCTATTAACAGTGATCAAGAGCCTTAGCAACTCCTAAGAAGATTAAAAACCCAGTGCAGAACAGTGTTGCTAGGTCTGGTGGGGGGACCAATGCTTTCCATGGTTTCACTCTGGACCTATTAAAAATTTGGCTTTTCTGGGGTTGCTCCTTTTTGTAGTTGCCTTAGCTTTTTTGCTATTTGTGAGGAAAAGTTTTATATAGAAGTTTTTCCCTGCCTGCCTTCACAGACATAACAGCTCATCCCAAGAGTTTATTGCTTTCCCATTTCTGAATGGGAAGAGTTAGACTCAAGGATGGTCAGGTCAGGTACAGGGTAAGTGGAGAGTACAGTTAATTTGTGTATCTAATTTCCTTGTAATTAATAGTTCTAAACATCCAGCACCCACATTACATGTTTTTCTGGAAGATTTATTCTGAAAGTACAAGAGAAATACTTTGCATTTTTGCAAAATCTAAGCACTGTTGGGCCCAAGGAGAATTTTAATATTCCTTAGTGAACCCTAGATTTGTTAGCTGACAAATCTTGTCGATGCCACTGGTTGTTGCTGGCAGTTAGAGAAGCTTAGTTACATTTTCTCTCTTCATAAACAATGTGAGAATCACTGGAAATATGGGACATTTGGGGCTCCCTAATTAATCTAGAATTGAAAAGAGAGGTTGATACTCAGGTCTCATGGAAAATTATATGGGGTTGCATACTCATGGTAAATACTCAAAATATTTTTTTCAAAGTCAGCTATGAATTGGAGATAATTTATATTCCAGGGAGGACTGTCAGGATAGTATGTAAAATAATAGTTTTTAAATTATTTGAGAGAGAGAAGCTGTTCTTATTATTTATACCTCTCTACATCAGTATTACTGTATTTCCTCACTTGTATGCAGTCTTTCAAAATAAAAGAGCTGACTGATATAATTTTAATACTCTTTTATATAACAAATCTCTTGCATGAAAGATGTTTATTTAATGATCATATATTAAAGATAAGCACATTCCTTTCTTTTCCTGGCAAATAAAACTTCAGGTCTAAAATGAACTGCAGGTAGTTATAATGCAAACCATGCCTAGGAAAATAAACTCCTGTATTAGCTTAAGCTCTTTGAGATTTAATGAAGTCTTACATTTGTTGATCAAATGTGCAAAAGGTGTAGTGGCAGCAAAGCATTTGATTCATAACAGGGAGAAAGTCAGCAGAAATCTTACCTTACAATGGAAATGTAGATATTTATAAGCATTGGACTTCAAGTGTTTTTGAAGGATGTGCAGTGAATGAAATAGTCCATATAGAACACCTAAGATGTAGAACTATTTATTCCACTCCAATTTCCTTTATTTTAGCAAGAAAAGTATTATGAAAGTAGTGTAAATGTAGAGGAGGAAGGATCTAGATCACAAAAATGTTTGCTGTTTTTTTTAAATTTCCATTGTTTATTTCCATTTTTAGAGATACTCTTTGTTGGATTCTTGTGATGATTCCACCTGGAGTTTCTTATCCAGAATGATCCCATGATTTTCCACCCTGTTCTGTCAGGGTTTCTCTTGACATGTCTATCCAGCAGTTACTTCATTACACAGAGTCTTTCAGGTTTACTTACCTGTTAATTTGTTGTTGTTGTTGTTGTATGCCATTTAGATCATATTTTGCACAAGTCTTTTGCACATAATTCTTTTATGGTTGAATTTCAATTGTTCACAAATATTTTTTATTGGACTGGATATTTTGTAAGGTATCATCAGATAGGGCACCTTGTACAGCATGCTTAATTAGTGATCTGACCAATAGTGTAATGAATATTATAACTGAATAAGTTCTGAGCTACAGAAAACAAAAATGTGTATACATAAACTAAGCAGGGTAGAAACCATAAAATTTTGTCTTCAGATATGTTAGCTGGAAATTCTCTTTACATTTAGCTTTTTTGCGTGCTGAAGGACATGAATCCCAAGAGGGTATATGAAATACAATGCATGTTGGATTCTGAGGTGAAAAGTTCAAGACAGTGTCAAGTTTTTCTGATATCCCCATGAAATCTGGAAAAAGATGAAATAAAACAATCAGCTTTAAGGCTTATTCATCTGTTTTGTGTTACAATGACAAGGCACAGAGAGAATGTTAAGAAGCAGCCTTTAATAGGCATTTGCAAATAACCTTTACCAAGGGGAATTCAGAAGAAGGGAGGTCATCTGAAAACAAGACAACCTTGATAGGAAATCATGAGGCTTTGTTTGTTGAGTTCCTTCTTTCCCTAATGGTGACTACTTGTACTGTTGTTTATCCTTCAGGCCACAGCTGCTTTAACAAGGACACTTTCAGACTGAATTATGGGTGGGATTGTATAATAATAATAGCAATGATGAGAATGGTGAATATCATCTTGCCATTCTCTGCCTGTCCTGTGTATTCTGAGCAAACATTATTATCTTTTAGGCCCACATAATTTCTTCCTACTTTTTAACTTTATAAAGTTATTAATTTGTAAGTTAATTTCACACTGTCAATGAAAATGCTGAAGAGACTACTGACATCGCTTGTCACATTTATTGACCTCTAACTAGTGGTTGTGAGAGCAAAAAGTACAGACCCCTTTCTAGATCAGCTTTTTGTCAGCTGGTGCTGCAAATGTAGAAGGACTTTGGTTGATATCGACATTTTCAGGGTTGTACAGGACATATGCTACTTATAAATCATAGGGGTTCAAATATGACATTGTGCTTTCCCCATAAATAAGAGATGTATTAACTCTGTGCTAACATTTCAGTTCTGTAGTCATCTTGTGCAGATTCTGTAGCAGCATTCTTTTGTTTAATGTTGGTGAAAAAAGCAGAGTAGAAGAAACACAGATGTTAAGGTCCGAACTTCTGCATCTCCATTTCTTCCAATTTAAGAAAAAAAGATCATAAAATGAAACTTCTAGAGGACAGCTTCACAAACAGCAAATTGGAATTTTCCTTTCTGATATATGTTTGAGATACAGAAATTTGCATGTGTCACAGGAGAAACTGGACAAGTAATTGAAATAGAGATGTATTGAGTGTCATTAAACAGACAAATCACATTAGAATCAGGAAATCCCATAGCTGAAAATAGCTGTGAAAGTATAATTTATCGTGTTGTTGCATTTCACTTTGTATCTGTTTATGGTCATTGCTGTTGACAATGTTCTGTGTTGCATATATGTTTTGCTTGCACCAGAATAGCCGGTCTATGTCCCAGAGTCTTCTCCATCCCTCTGGCTTTTCTTCTGAAGCATGGATACTGTCTTTGTACAATGTGAAGTCATTTCCTTTTCCCCTCAATATTCTTAAGTAGAAAGCAATTTCTATTACTTTTTTTTTTTCCCTGCTCTCCTGCTGTGTTCCCTGTTTTTATGGGCATTCCTTTGAATTCTGCTTTAATTGCTATAACAGTTCTAAATTCAGGATTAACTGATTTTACTCTAGTCTCTCTATTTCCCATTCCCCAAATGTAATTTTTCTCCCTCTCATTCATAAAGGCAATTTAAACAAAACTAATTTCTTTTTGGTAGTGTGAGCACCCTGTACTAGAGTCTTACCATTCAAGAGGGATTCATCTTTGATCCATCAGTTTAGGTTTGCATGATATAGGATATAATTCACTCCATGTACAGCTATGGTTTTCATTGCTACACTTCACGTGCAGGATATTGACTTTACTCACATTATAGTTCTCGTAATCTGAGAAGTCAAACCTTAAGAGTTCAAGTTGAGAGTAGTTTAAATGAGGAAGTTAAAGTCAAGGATGTCTGAAAGATGAGCAAGTTCTATTAATAAGATTTTTCACACAAATGCCTCAGTTTTGTATGCTATTACAACTTTATTTTTCAGGGAAATATTCTCAGTATATTTTATGGGTTCTGTTGGCAGGTCAGGGGGGAAATTTCCACTGGTTTCAGAGATTAAAGAGCTTAACAGACTTACTAATGAAATTCAAGCTATGGTGGTGGTTTTTTTTTTTTTTTGGTTTTTTTTTTTTTTTTTTTAATTTTTTTTCTCAGACATGGAGAGCAGAAATAGTGAGAAGTCATTGAGGTAAACTTATATATAGTGGAATTTTAAGTGTTTTTTAAATGACATGCAGAGTGATAGACTTAGGGAGTTCCAGAGATTATTATTTCGTATACTGAAAGTCTGCCTGTACCACCTAGGATGAAGGCAGTGGTATATATATCTCATCAAAGTTATATATCTCATCATATATCACCAAAGCCCCCTCATCTATACCCTATTGGGATGGGACCTGTGTGTTCAAAGACTGATGGGGAGAAGATTGCAAGTTGTTTTGTTTGCAGGGTTCATGTCTAGCTCTCAGAAAGAGCAGACACTACTACGGTTTTCTCAAATATTTAGAGTCTTGGTGAACAAAGAACATGAAATTGTCTTTGAATAGAATTCAAAGTTAAATGTATTGCTATGTTTGCTAAAGATAAAACATGAAGGTGTTTTGTAACACCTGGGAATATATGGAAATATATGTGTAACATATACTGTAAAGCTGAGGAGGCATTATCAATAAATTTAGTGTTTATATTTCTGTTTAAGCTTTCTGTCATTTTTCAGACAATATTCAGACCGTTTTGTGATATTTTGAGTATAGAAATTGCACTTTGGTGTGTGAAATGTAGTCAGTACCTACTTTCAGTTTTAAGTTACAACATGCAGCTTAATTATGCTTGATGACTCAGAAAAGACAAGAGTGCTCTCTGCTCCAGCAAAGAGTTAACTCAAACTTTGACATGGGAGTTTAATAGAGCTATACAAAATATTACCTCAGTATTCCACTCCAGTCAGTTGTTTGTGCAGATGTGAATTAATGGACTGTTATAAAGGTAATGTGATTTCTGTCTTTTCAGTTAAGGAATGATGATGGCCAAAGTTTTGTTTTGTGTAAAGTAAAAGTAAAATCAATGTGGTAATAAAAAATCTCTGTGGATCTTTTAAGAAGGAACTTCTTAAGAAATATTAAGAATAGTGGAAACATGCTCTCTGAGAAGAAGAGTAATATTTGGTCTTCAAACATCAACTGAATCTGTTTAAAACTGCATACATCAGTTTGTTTTGTTTTTTTGTGGAAATGTTGAGGCTACTGGAACTAATGGCATACATGAACTTGGAAACATTCAGTTATTTGTGTATAAGTATTTTCTAGTACATTCTGGTCTACTTGTGGTTTTACAAAAATATTTTGTGGAAGAAAACATTTCAAACTTCTGTCAAACTAGTCATCTGTTTTTATGACATATTTCTGAGGGTTGATCTCACTCTTGCTGTGTGTCATGAGTTCATGAACATTTTTTCCTGGATATATATCCCAAGTCTAAACATGAAAATTCTGCTTTAAAATGAATGTAAATAATGCATGTTAATGTTTAATGAATCTGATGTGACTTCACAATAAATAAACCAATAATAACAGCTTCTTTTTGATTTGAAAAGGTGGTTATTCTCTGAGAGAAATGTTCTTACATGAACAAAATAAGTCAGACCCGCTGACTTTTGAGCCAAACTTATAAAAGGTTGTTATGAGCAGAGCACAGCTGTGGAGGCTATGGCTCCCAAATTCTAATTCAAACACCCATTTGAGGTGAAGAATTTTTGCCTCTCATCACTCCCCAAACACCTTCATGCCTCCAAAATATAGTCTGAAGTACAGAAGAAGAGGCTTCTAAACGTTATACAATTCCCTGTGCAGGTTTAGATATAATTTAGAATTTTTACAGCTTTGTGTTTGTAAATGTTTTAAAACTGAAAAGCATTGTATGAGAACTAAATCTTCTTTTAATAGCTTAAGTAGTTCTAGAGAAATAACACTGATTTCCTTTTATCACTTTAATTACCAAAGGAAATTGATTATCTCTCTTTCTCCTTTTGTTAGTGAGTGCTTTTGATTTACACTCTTGTATATTCCATTGTTTCCCTAAATTCTAGTCTGCATGAAATATAGAATCTGAAAAATCTTTGCTTCATAGGAACGGCACACACAGAACAGCAGGCAAACTTTGATGATACTGTTGTTGATCTTTTTGGAAGGCTTACTTTCCAAAAGTAAGAATTTATTTTTTCCAAAGCCATTAAGAAGGGGATGAAGCTGCTGTAGTCTTGGTTGAAGTGGTATCTACTTTTTCTTTTACACCTTTGCCCTTTGATTCTCCTGGATAAACATTTTGTGGAAGTGAACTCTGTATTTTGCAGTATACAATTAGTTATCAAAGTCTTTAAATATTTTTAAATTATGCAGATTGTGAAAATAGTACCTAACAGCAGATTATGTTTTAGGTTCTATGTTCTAATGTTCCTTAGAATTTTACTATTCAGAACTTCTATTTAGGACTAAGATCACATCATGCTTATACATTGGGGTTATGTTAATGAAGTTTAAAATTTTCTCCACTCAACAACTGGGGCAAAAAATTTTTATCCTTGACAAAGATGGATAACTCCTAAGGTGAGGATTGTCAGGGACTTAATTTTTAGTGCTTCATGGTAAGGGCATAGAAGGGACATGCAGGGTTGACAAAGACATAGCAAAGAAACTCAGTGAAATTTTTGCATAGGCATTTAGTGCTCTGAATCTCACACCTGATGTATTTCTGTAGCAGTTTGTCTTTAAGAGATAGATCAATTTGAAGTAAATGAACAGGAAATATTAGACCAGTCAGGCAGGTTAGGAAGGTCACTGAGACCAGATGGCATAAAACCAAGAGCTCTGAATATGAAATTCCCAAACTTCTGGCTAAGGGATGTAAAATGTCATTACAAATGGACACTGAACTAAAGGACTAGGACAGCTGTTGAATCTGCCATCTGTCAGAAGGGCTTTAGAGATGATCTTGGGGATGGCAAACCAGTGAGCCTGATTTCCATTTCTGTTGAGACCGTGTATATGAGTATGAGTGAAAACAACCTTTTTAGAAGAAGTTATCTGACCTCTGGATTTGTTTTCAGTAATAAGAAGGATAAATGGGATCAAATGTACATAACACACACTGTTTTTAAAAATGTCAGTGATCATGCTCCAGACCAAAGGCTCATTACAAAATTTTGTTGCCATAGGATTGGAGGAAAGATTTTTAAAGAAGAGAAATCTATAATAGGCCTTAATAATGGCAGCATTTCAGAATGGATTTGATATGGGGACCACTTTTAATCATCAGCTCTGCTCCAGCAAGGGCAAAGAATAGTGAAACCTGCAAGCTTGTGGATAAATTCTCTGTTGACAATCAATGCCATTTGCCTTCGATACCAATGGCTTCTATGGCAAGATTGTCCAAAATAAAACTGAGCAGACCAAAAGTCAGCAGGTCAAGTTCAATCTGAAGAAATGCATCTAGAAAAATATAACATGAAGCATGCTGACATGATGAAGAACAAAGAACTAGCACTTAAAACTCAGAAAGGGACTTCTGACATTTCTCTGATGTCTCAGTGTCAAACCAAAAATGTTAGGCAAGTTTAGAAAAGTTAATGAGATTATCCTTGGGAACAGAGAGTGCCTGAGATAAGAGGACAGCAGGGCATCTGAAAACTGATGTGCCCATATCCTACGTATCGTGTGCAGATTTGTCTTCACATATGGGGAAGGGTGTAGCTGAATTCAAGGAAGTACGGAGAAAAACAAGTAAAAAGTTCAAGATAGTGGTACAGCTGGCTTGTGCAGAGGCACTTAAAGGCTGGGACATTTCATTTGAAGAAGAGAAGGCTGAGGAAGGTTATGACTGAAGTTCTTGAAATCATATAGGCAATAGATAAACTGAATACACAATCCTGGATCTATGGGAACTTGAACCAGTAAGGCTTTTGTTTAAAGCCAGTGACTGTAGCTTTTAACATAGTGAATTTCTTGAACTGACACTTGCTAGAGAGGTTGGAGGAAACTCCAACTTTACTACTGGTAGTACCAGTAGTACTTCAACCTCTCTAGTGGGTTAGTCATAAATAGCTGTCTCTCACAAAGATGCCCTTTAGTTTTTTTAATACTGGGCAAGATTACCCACTGACAATATTAACTAAACCATTCCCCACACTGAGAACAGCCATGTGGGGAATAGACTGCAGAAAGTGAGCAGGCTTCTTGTATCTCTGTTGTTACTGGAGGCAGCATACTGGGCTGTATGAGAATTAACCTGCACCTCAGGGGCATTACTTACTTATCCTTTTCCCCTTTTCAGTCAGAGGATTTTATATGTTGTTTCTTTCAGTGAATACCAAATCTATTCTTTAAACAAGACTGACTTTTTTTTTGTCTCACAGATGAGGACTGCATATACCTGTGCAGTATCCAGGTTGTCTCAGCCATTGTGAAAGTACTGCTTTTAGAAAATAATTTCTATGCAGAGATCAAGATAGTCTATAGGTTCTGCTTAATCTGGTAAATCAATAAGTAAATTGCAAGTCCCAAAAAGGTTAGGCAATGCTCAAAATTGACTATACCAAAAGGACAAACCAGTGATCTCTTGGCAGAAAGGAGAAGGAGGTTTCTTATGTCATTTTGTTTTCCCAGCCAGTAAAACAAGTAGCAAATACAGATTAATGTCACAGTCATGTACAGCAAATTAAGGAGAAGGTAACAAGTCAATAGGTTTCTGGGTGTACAAGAATAAATATCATAGTCAAATAGAAATGGAATAAATGGGGTCCAGTGTCACATTTTATGTCATTTACCTAACTGATAAGTTACATTGCCACAGGCCTTGGTAAGGAAGAACCACCTGATTGTGAGCCTTGGGTTACCTAAATCTAAATATGTTAGCATTTCTTTTCAGAGTAAGGAACACATATAATCGAGCTAAAGAACAAATACCAGGACACACTTTAAACTTCTTCAGTTTCAAAAAGACAGTAGGGGAAAATAATGAACAGATGGCAAATAAAAGGAATATGTTGACATTTCTTCTACCTGCAAGGCATAGTAATCTCTTCTTCATTTTAGACAGTCCAAGGGTCATGCACCATATTAAGTTTTTAGATATCAGGGTACGGGAAACCTGTATTGTAAATGGGAAACATTTAAATTATTAAGTTGTATACTGTAGTTCTTTCAACTAAGCATTGCAAAAAATGATAAAGTGCAGCTCTGTTATTCTGAACTATCCAAGAATTGTAAAGGACAAGCGGTTTCCAGTAGGTCTTGTTTGGAGAAATTCAGGCAAAGTTCTTCCATTCAGAAATGGTCTTACAGGTAATTTGGGTTGTTTAGGATCAGGGTGTTTAAATAAAGACTGTTGTATTATTTTAATAATCCCTTTAATAAATACCTTTGATAATGAGGATTTTAAAATTATTCAGTGTCTATGATTCCACTCAGCTGGGAAAACTGTGAAAGATTCTATGTGAAGATTTAAAAATAGTAAAATATTCTGATTTACAATGCAATTTTATGTGAAAAGGTAGATAAGTATAATTTTAATTTTCCTGAGAAAATAATTTTTATTTAGGACACATAAAGCAACAAACTCAATGGATTTTATTTCTCTCTTTAAAGATAAACAAGAGTTTCTGTGCTGTTTGTATTAGAAATAAAATTAGGAACATGTTAAAATATTGTCCTGTATTGTCCTAAGAAAAACGTTCTTATAAGATAAATCGATAGTTTTATAAAATCTCTTATGTATTTATCTTAGATTTGATAGAAAATAATGCTGACGTAAAACACCTAGCAATAATTAGGCTTCCAGACACAAAGCACTCACTATATTAATAGCAATATGCAGGTAAATTTACTCTGTTGTCTCACTCCCTTTGAATAATCAGTAGATAGTAATATTAAACTACAGAATGACTGAACAGATTGCTAAATTTAAATAGGGTACCTGATTTTTCAATTGATGCTCACTGAAGTACAGAGCTCTCTCTCTCTAATCAATATGGTTTGCATACTTACACAGCAAATCTCAGAAGTCATTTCAGACCCATCATTGTGTGCAAAAACCATTTCATAAATCATTTGGAATACTAAACAAATTAGAGAAAATTGCCCTTTGGACTAGAGAAGAAATTTATTTAATAAAATATATATTCTGAATTATTTCCTCTTCTATAATAAGCTGACTAGATTAAATTGAGAAGCCAGCATAAAAGAGCCACTGGGATATCTATTATTTCTTCATCCTTTTATCCTTTTGCAATTCTCTTGGGGAAGTGTACATGTATATGCTGCATGAAATGTTCTTAACTGACATTAAGTCTCTCATCCCCTTAGGCTGTGGCTTTTTTCCTCCTCCTGTACTGACCATTAAGCAGTTCTTGTGGATATGATCTGGAAATTGTTGTATTCATACCTTCTCAAGCACGTGTCTAAAACTACTCATTGCATTTTGATATTTTATGGCTCTGTAAGCCTCATATAAGTTATAACACCATTTAGTGTAATGACGTGAAAGCGACAGGCTATTGGTTCTTTGCTCTAAATGGGTGCAGGTGTCTTTTAATATATTATTTCTCATCTCTTGGTATCTGTCTTTCATTCTTCTTTCTGTTTTAAATATGCATTATTAAGGACAAAGTAAAACTGCCTACCCAGAGGCAGCCACATTGAATTTCTCCTTTGGCTGATCTTTGTTGGCGGAAGGCTGTAATTGGCAGCTTGGGCTTTGAGTGGGAAAATTAGGAGCACAATTCATGCCTGTGCACACTTCTGAATAATGCTGGTACATCGATTACTTGAGTTAGTGCAAATTGTTTGCTGAAAGATAGGATGGTAGAGGTAGCATGGTGAAAAGGAAATTAACTCTATTGCACAAATCTCTTGGTTGCATTCTCCACAATTAAACTTAAAATACTTTGCTTTTTTGTACCCTAACAAGTATGGTGCATCTCCAACCAGAAGCATTCCCCTGGGTTTAATATTCAAATATTAATTTGTACTAAAATATTATGCTCTTTTTTTCTTTTATTTTAAACTTCAACTCCTCCTCCCCATGGGAAAAGAAAAGGATGATATCAGAACAAGAATCTCATTTTACTGCACCCGAACTGTCTCTCTGTTTTTATATTTTTTAGTCCTGAAGTTCTTTCTTCAGTTACACTGACTGCATTAAATTATGTAGAAACACAGGCTTGTGAAACCTCTGAACCAGCCTGCAAGAGAATAAAAAATTTTTCTTTTGCTTTCAGGCTGACTCAAAATCAAATTCCAAAAATTATAAACAAATAATATCACCAGTCTAATGAATGGAATTAAGGAAAGGCAAGTGCAAACCCATCAGTTTTATTATCTGCCAGTGCTGAAGGATTTGCTCTAGAATTAGTATGAATTTACATTACTAAATGGTCTTTGAAGGACATGATAACTGGGTGAAATTCGAGTTTGTTAATATTTCTAAACAATAGCAGAAGATGGACTCTCTGCCTAAGGCATAGGCCTGAAGCAAGGAACATTGAGTTCCCAGTCACAGACTTGCAGGGTGACCTTGACAAGTCACAGAACATATCTGTGCCTCAGTGTGAGATGTGGGATATTAAAACATTTCCTAGCTCGCAGAAATGTTGGTAAGGCTCAATTAATCACAGTCTTTCAATGTCTTCACACAAAAGGGTCTAGATAAGAGCAAAGTATTACTGTTACTAAAGCAGACGTCTCCTGAGCACTTAATTTTTCATTTTATATAAACTTTTTTAGCTTATATGCACTGTCAGCACACAGAGCCATAGATCCTTCAGATCTAGTTTGTGTGGAGCTTGTCAAGATACAGCTGTTTTTAGTACTATATCCCTATTAGAATATGACACAATACATCATAACAGCTCCATCAGAGCCATTAGGGTGTAAGCTGTCAATGTGTAATAATATTACTATGCATTACATCTCTGGTAGTGCTTGGATAACTCTGAACTTGGTACACTATCTTAGAGTCTACAAAGCCTTTGAATATTGATGTTGCACTATTTAATGAATGCAACAGTATTATTTTTATGTGGAATTAGAATATATTCTCCAGTATGTGTGAAGAACATTTTTTTTACAATAAATAACTTTAACTTTTCCAGAAATCCCCAAAGATGTTTTCCTCAGCTTCTTAATGTACTAAAGACTTGCAAGTATTTCTATTTACAAATGAAGGTTTTTCTTGTTGGACAGAAGGATTAAACTCTCTAAATACTAGCCAAAAATATTCAAATATATATAATCCAATACATGGCTTTGGATTCCCTAGACTGTGGGAAGTTTGCATTCAGAATATCTACTGAGATAGGAACAACTTCCAATGTGTTTTTTGTCTTTATGAAAAGCACAATTTTCAGACAGAAAAAAAAAAGGAAAAATGATGCTACTTTATACACATCATTAGTCAGGGTATAATTTAAATAGGAAAAAAGAAACCTTCAAGTAATTTGAAGTGCATTCAGAACCTTCTGCTGATTGTCTAACAACAATCTAAGATAGGTACTATCAATAAAAATCAAAGAATCATAGAATGACCTGGGTTGGAATGGAACTTTAAAGATTATCTATTTTCAATTCCCCTGCCATGGACACCTTTCCCTAGACCAGTTTATTCAGAGATCCATTCAACCTGTTCTTAAACATTTCCAGGGATGAGACATCCACAATTTCTCTGGGCAACCTGTTCCACTTCCTCATCACCCTCACAGTAAAAGAATGTCTTCGTTATACTTAATCTAAGCCTACTCTCTTCCAGTTCAAAACCATCCCATTTTGTCACTACATGCTCTAATCAGAAGAACCTTTTTGATTCAGATAAAGATGCTGTATTAAGTTTGTGCTTCCCTGTCTACACAACACCTGAGTGTCAGTAGAGAACTTACTGTTCCAATACCTTTGTGAAGGATCATTCTTTGGGAGAGCTGGAGTGCTGACTTGACTAGGTCACAGTAAAGTCTGTAGCAGAACAGAGAGAAAAAAATGAGTTCTGCTGGTATTTTAAAATCATCACAATCTGCAATTCTATGTATGAAATGCTTGTTCACAGTATCTCATTATTCCTGAAATTATTTCTTGATCAAAATGAGCAAGGTGAAAAAGCTTCAGTAGCAGATATTTGCCTGTATAGGTCTCCTGAGAGCTCGTACATGCACGCATGTGAGCCTGTATGTGAGGAGGTTGTGGTATGCCTTGAGTAAAGAGAGACATGAAGGGAAAATACAAACTCCAAGTGCTTACAATATTTTCAAGTCTTCCCAGAGAAGACTGAGCTGAGTGGCTTCAAAAGAGCTTTAACATAGCACTTGGCCAGCAAGAGTGTTAGTAAGTCTTCAGGAGGTCTGAAGTCTTTCCTAAAAGAGGGAGTTACAGCCTCTCACAATCAGTTGTCTTGTAAAAGTGTGAGCTGTTTGATTTGTCTAAATCTGTGGAGGGGCACAGGCAGGCAGACCTCGAGTCAGAAATGCGAAATAAATTTTCCAGAAATATATATTCCAAAAATTTCAGACTGAGTAAGAAAAGAAAGCAATACAGTCATTTTTCATAATGATAAAAAGTCTTGTTCAAAGTCTTTATCATTAAAAATTAAATAACTTTTTGTGCAGGAATAGAAGGTAAATAGGAAATGCATTCAGAGACCTGACACTTATGTTGAATAACAACCAGGAAAACATGCTGTGGTCCTTGAAGGAGACATAGAGCACAACTAAACAAGGAAAGATACAGAAAAGGGAAGAATAATAAAAAAAAAAAAAAAAAAAAAAGCAAGTGAAGAGAAATGTCAATGATCTGACAAGTAGCATGAATACAGGCTTTTTCTGTTATTAGGGCAAACAGGAAGATGTAAGAAATTCAAATGCTTTCTGGGTACAGGCTGATATGGGGAAACAATGTGATGAAGGAAAGACTTGCTTACTGGCAGAAAGAATTTGCACATTTGAAATAGCAGCTAGCAAAATTATATGGAAATAACCACAATGTTCTATGTCAGTATTTGCATCTTTGGCTAGAGTAGTCCACACAGGGGAGACTGAGAAAAATCAGACATGAATTAAAAATTCTCTTCTAGAAAAAAAATCCCCTCTTATAAATAAAGGAGCTTCCACTGATATGAAAAGACATTTAAAATGCTGGTAATGATTTAGAACAGGTAGTGAAGAGCAAAACTCTAGAACAAATCTATCCCAAACGTAACATATAATTTCCCTCATCTAGACATCCCAAGAATAGGTTGTGGAGTTTTTGAAAGAGATCTCCAGTTTTCAATGGTAAAATGTTCAAAACTCAAAAGTCTTCTGAAAGTGTTAAAATAGACTTTAAAGAATGCTGTTCATAATTGCAGAGTCAAGAACAGAATAAATGTGATGAAAAATTTTAAAAAATTAGTTAATTCAAAAACCTTTCCAAACTGAGCAAGAACACCAAAGAACATATGCCTTCAAAAGAAACATTTGCTGAGACAGCAGGAATCAAATTCTTCCAGAAATTAAATGCTTCCTTGCCCTCACTACAGGTTTGTTTCATTTTTTCCTTTCCTTTTTTTCTTGGAAGGCTATTTTTGAACCACAGTCCCCAGATGGTTAAAAACCTTCTTCTGATTTCCAGACTAAATTTATTCATAATAAGTTTATATTCATTTGTCTTTGTGCCAGCACTGTCCTTTAGTTTTAATAGTATATCTATATTGTGTAGCTATTTGTAGATTAAATTATTAATATTAAAAAAGATAGTATCAATTTTTAAGAGACATCACTAGATGAGATTATGAAGATAAAATTCACTGTTTTAACAGCTGTTTGATCATAAAGTTATAGCCTAAAAAGATTATAAATACAATAAGAAGTGTTTTCACATCACTTCGAGGGAAACAAGTATGTATCTTTTTATTACTTTTTTATGATATTCAGTAATGAAATACAGTTAAAATAAATTCCACTAAAACAGGTTTTGAGGAAAAAGCAGGCTAGGTTGATTTGGTGTTTATTTGTTAAATGCAGAAGTCTATTCTTCAGTCTTGGTACAAGTGATAGGATGGGTTCTCCTTTGGACCACACTAATTATTTGGTTAGCACTGGTGGAAATATGACAATCTGCCACTCCATAACAACCAGCTAATTTTGAAGTAGATTTGGACAAATGGATTGTTTAAGGGAGGGAAATTGAAATTTTTAGGATGAAGGAAAAGTATCCTATGGAAACATACTGTAGAGACTATATTGCAAGGTTTTCAAAGCCCTTTTGAGCAGTGGAGGTGCCTGTGAGTATTAACAGTTCTTGATATATTAGTATATGAATAACAGACATGAATGATTTCTAGATTTTTTCCCTTTCTGGTATGAAGGAGGAATGCCGAGTAACTGCTGTCTGTCACACTCTCTAGGATACATTACAGGGATTCCCCTGCAGTGCTTTCCCTTCTGAGATGGATAGATTGAAGATGTATGAAGAAGAATATCAGAAATCACATTTCTTGGCTGAATGGAATTTCAAATTCACATTCCTAATCTTGGTTTTAATTACTTGCAGCCCATCCAACAATGCCTACTCACAACTGGACACCTCATTCTGTATGCTGTATACCCTTAAGCGTTGGTCTGTATAAACTCTGTCAATGCTGAGCTGGTGACTCCTTTCCTTTTATCCCTTTGTTTTTCCTCCTGTGTTTTTGGGTATTACAGGGCCCTTTTTATTAGCCTTTTCCACCTGAATAAGCCAGAGCAACACATGACTCCTGACCTGGAGCAATCCAAGTGAGTAGGCTGGCTCGCTGTTTGCACTGCCTTTCTACATGATGCCTCTTCCTTTCCACGGCAGACACAAGGTACCTGAGATGTCTCAGAAATGAGGAGAGTGCGTCTGCCTGCCTCCTCACCCTGTAGCTCTGGGGGACAGGGAGGGTGAATATGAGAATAGCAGTTTGTGCCCACAACAGCGAGTGTCCCACTGTGAGAGGAAATGGTATTGCTGCATGTATTTCAGCTGATCATAAAAGTAAAAAGAACACAGTAGCCCAAAGGATAAACTGAACTCAAAGGTACTTGTAGCTGCTCTGATGCTTGTACTATGAAAAAAAAAAAAATCAGAAGCAAGAGAATCATTGAAGTCCTGGCTTTCATGCACTTGCGTTTGGCATTGTTATTTTAATCTTCTGCCCTCGTTTTGTGTTTCTCTACTGTTTGTCTTCTCTGGCAATGTTTAACTTACTAGGTTAAAATTAGTCTTGTGTTATGGAGCTACTGTGCTAGGCTACTGGGATTTTTCCCTCTAAAGTTCCCCTGATCTTTATCAACAAATGCTCAACATCTGCATAACTCCGTCTTTCCTGTGTCTAATCAATTACACCTGGGAGGCTGCCAGCTCATGGTGGCGGCAAGTGGCACCTCTGATGAATGTGACAAAAGTATTATCCACTCAATACATTTTATCTATGGAAAAGAAAGAAACTCCCACTTTAGGCACAGTAAATCTGTACTACCTGCCTACCCTTCATTCACCATCTCCACCTTCGCCAGGATTCTCCCCATGTTTCTGCATTCTGAACTGGGCATCGATTAAGGAAGTTTCCTAGGAAAACTGTTGGATCAGTTCTGCATTTCAGCCTAAATAAACTCTACCTCCTGACTGTGGTACTTTGAAGATCCTTTCTCCTGAAAGAAAATGACAAATTAATTCCATCCAATGATAATTTATGTATAAAACAAGTTTGGAAATTAAGACAAAAGTAAGCTTTATCTTCTGTGAGAACATATGCTGAGAAATATGGGATGGCATCCTATTTATGTGGTAATTAAACGTGATCGTCTTTATCTTCATCAGCCTCTGTGAAAAAGCTACTTCTACAGCAATTCTTTGGGCTTATGACAAGTTTAGCTAGTCCTGGAGACCTCTTGTTAATTAGCCATTTATATCTATTATCTGTCCTTTAACATCAATACTGGTATTAATATATTATTATTTACGTGGAAAAACCTGCTAAGAATAAGAATTCTGATTATTTTGTGATAGATCAGAGGTCCAGATCAGAGGTCCAGATCTTTAATAAGAATTATGGATGTTAGAGTTCAAATGCTAACTTGTCTAAAAAAAAGACTTTTTTTTTTAGATGAGTTAGCATTTAAAAAATATAAATAGAAAATTAGCATAGAAATAGCATAGAAAATATCATAGATATGAAGTTTTGTCCATATATGTGAAAGTGTTGGAATTTTTTTATTCTATTGTGTATTTATGCAGAGAATTTTGACTTTAATTTAATTGATTTCTGGATAATGAAAAACAGTGGAAATAAAAGCCACATGTATCTACTTAATATGAACAGCAGATTATTCTAATTTTTTTTAGTTGTCTATTTTTGTTTATGAGAAAAAATACATTTAATCATTAAATAGAGATTATATGAGATGCAATTAGCATGTTATATATTATATACTATTCACCTTTTATAGCACAATCAGATCATTTTGTGGATGTACACAACCACTAAAACAGCTGAGGAAATCTAACTGATGCCTGAAACTACATAATGTTCTGAAACAGCAAGAAATAGTCAGATTTTATATGTCAATCTTCCTAGGAAATATTCAAATGGCCTAAAAGCATACTTATGAAGCAATAATAAGAGATTCTGATCTTATGCCTCCTGTTCTAATGATCAGTTTTTATTACAAACATCTCTTATTCCTGCCACCATTTTGGGCTGATCTGGCAAAATCCTGCTCCTGGGCTGAATGCTTAATCAAACAGTGATGCCACTGGAGCCAGTGGGTGTGCTGGAACGAAATTATTTTTGTCAGAGTTTATGTCCGCAGGATTGGCTCCTGAATGCTCAGTAGCAAAGCAAAGATATTAGATGTAATCATTATAGTGGACACTTTCAAGTGCCCATGTGACCTTCCATTAGACGTGTATGATTTCAGAAGGCAACCTTGCATATCTAGAGATCTTAATCACCTTGCATTTTCTTTTCCTTAGCTTGTATTTTGAAGACAGTTCTTAGGCAGATCAGTTCCTTAGAAACTTAAATTTTCAATTCAGTGCTTGTCCAGAATTGCCTCGTAGGTTTGTACGCCAGTGCCAGCTGAACATAAACACCATTAAAATGCATACAGCTAGATGGGAACAATTTAAATTGCGAGAGAGGTGGAGCTACCTGATTATTTTTCAGTGCTGAGAACAGGAGTATTAATCTGCAGTATCAATGAGTGTCCTAGTTTAGGGCTGAGGTCATGCAGACAGGCTCTGTCTATTCAATTCTTGAGTACAAGGCAACACGGCCCCAGAACTCCTGCATTAAAGGCTAACAAACAAGTACATTTTTAGGTAACAAATGAGTACATATTTAGATCTCTAGAATGCTTACTAGCTTCAAGTTTCATGAGAGACTGCCATCAGGAGAGAGTTGAGTAAATCAGGAAATCTGATGAGAAACAAGCAGAGTGGAACGCACAGTCATCTGACTCTCATTAATGGCATCTCCAGGCCAAGATTAGAGAAAGATGCTGAGAAAAAGTGATTATTTTCCCATTCTCTTCTGAAAAACAGCTCATTATTACAGCCACACACCTGATTTCAACCATCCAAAGCAGAGAAAATCCCAAGGTCACTACATTCCCTTCATGGATGTTGAGTAAATTGAACTGGTAGAAATTTCATCTTTTAGATTACTAGAGTTCTCATGCTTTTTTAAAATTAGGAGTTATACAACTAGGATCAATGACTTGAAGTGTTATTAGCAGGAAATCTAAAATTACGGGCACATATTACATAGCAGCAATGAACATTAAAAGTGAAGGCCTGTCTTTTAAGAAAACAGCAGGAATATAAGGTTCTGAGTCTTATAGCAATAATGTTTTATGGAGCTACAGTAGATCTTCAAGAAAGACATTGTGGTGCCATAACACATCCAGAGAAGTACAACAAAGCTGGTGAAGGGTCCGGAGCACAAGTCCTGTGAGGAGCAGCTGAGACAGCGAGGGTCCTTTAGCCTGGAGAAACAGAGGCTCAAAGGAGACCTTATCACTCTCTACAACTGCCTGAAAGTAGGGTGTTGCCTGGTGGAGGGGCTGGGCTCTTCTCCCAATTAACAAGCAATAGGACAAAAAGAAAGAACCTCAAGTGCAACTCACAAGGGGAGGTTTAGACTGGACATCAGGAAGAATACCTTCACTGAAAGGGCAAGTCAGGCCTTGGAATAGGCTTCCCAGGGAAGTGGTGGAATTGCCATTCCTGGCAGCATTCAAAAAATGTAGGCACTTATGGACATGGTTTAGTGGTGGACATGACTGCCAGTTTAATGGTTGGACTCAATGGACTCAATGATGTTAAGGGTCTTTTCCAGCCTTAATGACTCTATGACCTTTAATGAAAAGACTTGCAAAAACTTTCAAAAGCCTTTGGGTTTCAAGAAGCTTTTGCCAATGAAAGGTCACTGAAATTTGGTATCAGATTCTCTTTTCCAAGAGGGGGAGTTCTGTAACCCTGGCACTGTCTTTTTTATTCATCCGACAGGAACCAGCCTAGTTATCATGAATATGAGGTTTTGTGACAAGAACATTCCTTTAAAACATTCTCTCTTTTTATTATTTTGCCACAGGTGTGGGAAAGTGTCATTCTTCTGAAATTTTTGTGGAAATATTTTTCCATGTGTTTCATTACTTACCTGTTGTAGCTACTGTACTTTTTCAAATGTTGTGTGCTCAAAGGCATGAGTATCTCTTAGTTATATTAGGCTATGAAATATACTGGAACATAGCCACTTTGAGTAAGGACCACATGCTAGTATTTCTATAAGCAGAAAGGTACAAGACTGCATTTGACTTGGGTATTCCCTTGGATATACTCTCTTCTAATCCATTGTCAGTGCAGTGCTGTTGCCAGGAAGAGTGTAAGTTAGGTTCTCCTGAATCAAAGTCCACTCCAGAGGTTTATGTAACACCTGTGTCCTACAAGTATTACCCTTGTGCTCAAGCTATGACAGGATTTAAGAACTCTACCAATTAAACTCTTATTCTCCCATCAACTAAATTTTAAAGAAATAGACATTAACTGTAATTTATCTATCTATCTCTTTATTTACTATATGGAAAAGCATTTTAGAGCTTTTAAATTTTCTTTCAGGAGGAGGAAATTTGAAGTACTACATTGAAACATAAGGAATTACCTGTAAACGTATGAAATTAAAGCTAACTGGGAACAGACACTTGAGTCTGATATTATGGTTATCCAAGCTGGATAGTATATGAAATGTAAATGCTATTAGAAGTTGAACATCAAAAGAAGTTTTAATATTCATTCAAGTCCAGCTACTTGTGACAGCAATTAGGTTGCTGTATTTTTTGATCCCTTATTACATATTACTGACCTCTGTCTTATTTCCCAGTGGCATAATGTCAAAATATGCTGCTAGGAAAAAAAATGCAAAATATGTATATAAGAAGTATTCTCTAACATTTTCAAGCTTTCCATAAACTTCATGGAGTGAAAATGGTCCTTGTGGACATTTCTAGAGGACACAGCTCTTTCTGCTGTGACATATCCACCTTGGCCAGGTTAGGCCAAGATCTGATAAAATAAGCAAGCAACTGATTTCTGATTGTAAATAGATTGCTTGTTTGAAACCCCAGGCAATATGAACCCCTGCACTTCTAGAGAAAGAAGAGACAAGGCTTTCCAGAGAAGAAACTGAAGCAAAATTTTTGTTATTCTAAAACCAAGATGGACATTTAGAGTATTCCCATTGCTACAGTGCAGTTGGGTCCATAGAGATTTAGTGGATAGGGCACATGGTTGGAAAGCAGTGACAAATACTGGAGTTTTATCAAAACATTTATCCTTGAGAATTTTTTAATGTTTAATTAAAGACACATTAAAAACCTTGATATGTTAATAAAACATCAGCATTTTACACAGGAGTACATTAGGTGCCTTAAACTACCAAACAAACAGTGAATGTATTCTGCATGGCAACTGCTTGACATGTTGGTTGTTTAATCATTAAGAGCTAGACAAATACTCTAAAATATCCTCTATGCATTTTTGATTGAGTTCTACATCCATTTCCTATTCCTTTTGCACTTGCTTTCAACAAAGGCTTGAG
This sequence comes from Lonchura striata, assembly GCF_050655825.1. Classification (NCBI taxonomy): domain Eukaryota; kingdom Metazoa; phylum Chordata; class Aves; order Passeriformes; family Estrildidae; genus Lonchura; species Lonchura striata. The sequence goes on along the minus strand of NC_140705.1, from coordinate 62,369,345 downwards.
CAAACAGGCTTTATTTGCACCATTCTACACAATAGGTGACATTTATTACTGTACAGAGAAAACAGAGAAGCAATACACTTGGGTGCAGAACTGATTCAAAAGTAGTTCTTGTTTTACTTGGGATTTACTGTAATCTAACTGGTTTAACACTGCCTGTTGCAGTGCAGGTTTGATGTCTCAAAAGAGCAGCTTCAGAGATCCACATCAGTCAGAGAGATGGACAACTGTGGCACCCAGCTGTCCCCCTGAGAATAGGTAACTTCTACAGATTGGGAGGTAGAAATGCCATGAATTGACTGTAAAAATTTGCAGTCCAAGAGAATGAAGATATATGTGATAAAACATGGTGACTGATTCTGATCTATCTGGTTCTGCCCTTTTTCAATTTCAGAAGTCTTCTATGCAAAGACTTTCCAACAGAGTGACAAAGGAAAAAGTAACTTCAGCTTAGTTTTCAGGAAAGGTATTCAATAGAAAACTAATATTGGTGGCTATGAATTCCTGAAAAGCTATGTAAGTAAAGAGGATAAGAATTAAAGTGTTCTAAAATTTCTTAATCTTCTTTATATACTGAAATTCCCCAAGAGGCTCAAAACCTATTAGAAACCACAATCGGAGATCAGAAAAATGCATCAAATAATCTGAACTCTAACAGTTTAATTGATGAAGTTCATTATTCTATTGTGCTGGACGAACCTCTGACAGAGGTGGTTTGCATATCTTCTAAAGGAATAAAGCAAATAAATTCAGGAAAATCTAGATTTACTCTTGCACATTGTGCAAGCAGAAAAGAGCTAGGCTGGATGAATACATTGCTAATTGTGAATTATTCATCTCACTCTAGCAATCAGTAACATCCACATTAAACATTAAAGACCTAGATTCACAAGGAGAATGTAGGCACATAAATACCTCTTCAGGCAGCCAGGGTTGACATTTAAATGCTAGAGGTATTTAACACCCCCGCATCATCCCTCCCACCTTTTCATAGGTGCTTAAAACTGCATACATACTCAAGTTTCTGTTGAAAGGCATCAGAATAGCTTCCAAAAATTTAGCAGCTAGGAATTAGTAGGTACCCATTTTATTGTTTTCCCATGTCAAAGTTCACACAATAATTCTCTTCCTTATTGCAGTTCTGGTATCTGATTTTTCATCTTGCAAAAGATACACTCAGAATCTGTTTCACTAAAATATTACAGCTCTAGCTTAAAGCCCAGAAGTTTAGTTTCTGTACTTTTACCTGAGTGCTAACAGAAGGTGCAGATTAATTCTCCAATGACAGTGGTCTAATAAATATCTAGGTCTTACACAGACACTGGCACACACACAAATTGAGCATCAAGAATCAAAATGCATTTCAACTTGCTAGAATAGCTATAACATCAATAGCAAAAATATTCATTTTATAAATATATGATGATTTTATGACTCTCAATGACACCGATTGCTTTTCTTAGTTTAACCCTTGGAGCTTGGTACCTTGGCTGGGTTTTCAGGGGAGAATGGCTAATAACATGGTGATTATGGATTACCACTAAATCAGATGTGGTTCAAGCACCAGTAGAAAGAAAATGTCCGGTACCTAACGTGTCTCCTTCAGGGTGAACAGGAATCCACTGGCAGCTGTTTCAGAATGACTGGAGTTCCTCAGTTATTGAAGAGAAATATCAAGTTCCCAGATTTAAAAGAGGGTTATGATCTTCAAAAGGAGATTAGACTTCATAATACCATGTTCTTTTGATTTTCTTTTGGGGTATTGTTCAAGGACACAAATATAGACAAACTTCTTTAAATGAAATGTAGAATTTATACTAATTTTATATACTTTTCTGAAATAATGATGTAATTATTCATTCTATTTTTTATCCAATCATCTACCTCTTCTCTGGGATTAGTGTTTTTCCCTCAAATATTTTCAATATGAAAAAGACAAGTCTTCAGGCTAATTAAATGCAAGTAAAGTTTCTGGGGATGCTCAGGTATAAGGATACCACAAAGTTTGTTAAGATAATTTCATTGTTGCATATGAAAGGATCTGCATATACATCAGTCAATCAAACATTCTCTCCTTGGTTCACTTTTCAAACAAGCAGCTGAGGAAATAAACTTTATGGAGACTGGACTTTCCTGAGATTTTTTTCCTTCTTCTCTCGTCAATTTGGCCTCAAGTCACCCCTTAAGACAACTATTAGCTCAGCATGGGTCTAATCACCTTTGTGTGAGTATATCTCATACATGATGTAGAGTAAGCGGTGGAAGACAAAAGCTCTTCAGTTGTTTAAACTTTTGCTGCATAAACTGCTTATAATAGGTATATGAAAATTCTCAAAGGTATTTACATGACTCAAAAGATTAAGTTCCATCATAAATGTTTAAACTACAATAAGCATCTGTTATAAGGTTGTAAATATGAATAAAATACAATGGAAATCAACATTCCTCCTTTAACTTGTGATATCCTAGCAAGGAATGAGAAGGCCATGATGGAGAAAGGCAAAAGTAAGAACAAAAGTGTGGTGTATTGGAAATCTTTAACTCCCTTTGAATTTTAACATTTTAAGCATGATTGTGTGAAAGAAATATTTAGTCACACTTGTTTGTCCTTTAAAATTGTTTTATACAAAATTTTTCTTAAATATGAGAAAGTTATCTAGTGAATTTCAATCATCACTAGCAAATCAAGTCTTTAAAGCAAAAAGAAAACATTAGACTGTACCAAAAGACTTTTCAGTGTTATGTATAAAGCCTCTATTTATATATGCATAGGAAGTAATTTAATTGAAGCCAGTCTAAAGGGTAGTTCTGCTTTTTTAGAAAATGTAGCAATTTGTTGTGAACAAAATCCTTCAAAAAATTATTCTGCAATATTTGCTAGAGGTGCGCAGTAACTGATTGCTGAATTGCAAGATCTCTATCAGTGTAGAAATAATTAATACTATCACATAAATTGGACCATATTTAAACAAATAAATAATGTTAATTTTAACAGAAATTAAAATGAAAGCACAAACAACATTTGACTTTTTTCTTATTTTTAGTACATGATTAAAACCTTTAGGTAGGTATTCTTGTTGGAACAGAAAAATTGGAAACAGGAAATTGTCCAGCTTACCAATGACAAAGTAAATCTCAGTGGAATAATTATTTTGATATTAAAACACTTTTATTCTGGAGTGAAGTATTTATTGAATAGCTGATCTGGTAGAGCTTACAGGGAGAGCTTATTCTACTGCAGTTGTAATAGGCAATTTCCCTGTTCAGGCATGCTTAAGGTTGTGCAGAATATGGTCTTTGGAAATACTGCTCCATGCCAAGATGTTTCACAGAATATTTATTTTTGCTTGTATTATAAAGCAAAAGAATCTATCTCTATAGATACAGGTTTGTGAATGGGATGAATGGGTACTTAACAATTAATAGCCTGGCTTCAAAATATGAGACAGCTGTTTCAGCTGGTTTCTTCCACATGTGACTCCAAATATTGCAGTGGGATGTGATCTCTATATATAGTTCAGACACAGACCTCCAACTCAAAGAATCCCCTAAAAAAAGGCAGATTCAGTTGGAAAGTAGGCACTTAGAATGGATGAGCTGCTTTCAAGTTTTCTGACTTCTGCCCTTTCAAGGAATTGTATCAAGTTTTTGAAATGTGATATCTTTGAAGGACTGTGAAATATTCTGAACTTTTCAGGTCATCTGCTTTTTTCAGTCATGATATTCCACTGATATTTAAAATGGGAAACCATAGATGCTTTCCTCAGGCTGTCAGCACTCTTTTTTTTTAATGTGTTTGAGCAAAAAGCTATGTGCGAGAGGGAGAGAAGATATCCCATTTTTATCACCTTGATCAACCATAAGCAATTAATTTCAGCACAACTGAAATTTCATGAATTTCTGTGTGCTTGTCCAGCCTGACTAATGAAGCTCTGTTTTAATGGTTGAAGAGTGCAAGTATAAGTATTTGACATGAGAGAACAACATTGGAAAGTGGGATTTCAGAATTTTGAGCACAGCGCTGGTTTGATGCTTTTCAAGGTTCCTTTATTCTGCTTAGTAGATTAATTTAATACATTTGCAAAGTTGCATGTGAGGTATATTTATACTGTGTAATAGATATTCTGCATAGTAATGAAATTCTAGTCTCCCCCTTTTCCAATTACAGATTCACTAAAGTGTACCACAACTTCCTTCCTGCTTGGACTCAGATGTCCTTATGTGGAAACCTGGGTTTGTGGTAAGAAGGAGAGGGCTGATATTCACCCTCTTTCAACCACAACAGAGCACTCCTAAATGCCACAGTATGACTCTGGTCTTTGCTTTCAACAGCACTGTCTATACAGAGAAACCATGAGGAACAAATTCTTCAAAAAAATATGAGGACAAATGATGCAAGCAGAAAAGATGTTCAGTTATGAAAGGCTGGATCTGTCAGTCCCCAGGTTTTCAGATCTGCCTTGTACTTGTAGTTGACAGGAGCAACGAGATAAAAAGGGGGAACTGGTTTCTGGACAATTAGTATCTGAGTCATGCACTGTTCCAAAGCTGGAACAAAGCTTCCCGTTTCCCACATTGGCCTTGTGGTAAATACCATAATGGCAATAATTCTGGAATCCTTTTGGTGCCTGGGTCTAATTAATCATAGCCATAGATGTTGTCTTAACCCAAATTCTTCTGTCATCATCATATTAGACAAACACTTTCTAGATCTGCTTTGAGCAGCATGACTGATATCTGTGATATGGAGATATACTCTACAGTTTTTCTGCTGGTGAAATTGATGTAAGTTTGGAAATATGAATAATAATAATTATTTTATATCTGTGAGTTTAAGTCCTTTCTTTTCTGAAAGTAAGGCTAAGAAATATATCCTTGCTTTAAAAAGATATTTTCAGCATCAAATTAAAGCAAATTTTACAGCTTTGCATTTTAAGAGACTTTTGACAAAAGTCATGATCATATTAATCTACAGAAAGTTCTGTAAGGTGGTGATACTCTAAAGGAAAAAAAGAAAAATAAAGTGCTGAAAAAGATCTCTCTTCCTCTGGAGTGGTTAAAAGTCAAAAATAATGATATTGGCCTCCAATGAATCAAGAAAATAATATAGGAAAATACATTGTACAGTTAGAATAAAGGAATCTGAATATGGTAATGTCAATCAGCAGTGAAAGTATTGCATGTCATTTTCTCATCCCTTCTTCTGTAACCATGAATTACTCTTTTTTCAAGACGACCCACAGATGTCTGTGCCAACTCTGCTCACAAGTGTCATCAGTTTGCATGGGCAGTCTTGCAAAATTTGGCCTTGGGAACATGTTATAACAAACACCCAAGCTGGAGGCCAGAGGGCCTTTTGGCTCCCAAGCCCCAGATAGTTCAGTATGTGTTTTCCTGAATGCAAACATTTAAAGTTTGCAAACCCTTACAAGCATCAGTCAACTCAGCCTTTGCACTGTACTGGCATGTGCTTGTTTTAAAGATTTGGAGGGCAGCACAGCTTGTCATCATGATAGGCTTTGGAAGATCAGATAGCTCAGAGCCAGGGAACCCAATGAGGCCAGGGCCTTAGGAGTAGCTGCTTCTAGCCAAAGACTTTTCCTCAGTAGAAGACAGACCTGCCAGAAGAGAGGAGAATATCACTAACCTTTGATTCTTTAGAGAAATAATTAAAAAACTTCCAGCCTTAATGATCAGCTGATAACTATTTACAGTTGCAATTAATAACTCCAGATAAGGAAGTGCTAAGAATGAATATTTTTGGGGGCCCAAACTTAAAAATTAAGGTTTGCTGAATTATGTAATTATATATTGTATACCTCCTTGCCTTTTAATTTTTTTTTTTTTTTGTGCTAAATGCAGCTCTGGACTTTTATATTTCACCTTTCTCCTTTTTTCTATAAGATCATAATTAATTTAAAACCTTGAACTTTCTATAGGGGTCTTCCTGGAACCAGAGTCTTTAACACACATATTTTCTTTTTCCCTATCTAAATTTCTATTATTTTTTAAAATAAAACTTTTTGCTAAATTTCTCTGAAATTTGTTGTTCAATTAAACAATTTTTGTGTCAGTTTGTGAAAATTACACATTAGCTAAGATTTTGGCAAAGATTGTTTTGATGCCCTCATAACATAAGAAAAAGTCAAGTGTACTGATCAAATATTCATTTGCTCAATATTTGAAAGATAAATATTATATTGTTGCTAGAGAGGTAAATGTTCTCCATTCTCTTTGTGTTTATTCACTTAATTACACCTGCAAAGGCTCCAAATCATTTAATGTATGTTACTATTGCTAAGTGCTAAATACAGATGAAAAGAAGTGTTGAAAGGAAAATGTGTGATCAGCTTCTGTGATGGCATTCACATATGCTCTTAACCTAGCACTTGCATTTTGTATATTTTGACAGAAGAGTTAAGATCCTGAGCACTTCTTTACATACGTAATCATGCAGTTATGGTGTGTCAAGAGCACATGTTCCAATTCATTACAGACTGAGAATTCAAGAACTGAATTAGAGGCTCAGAGAAAAAGTTGTTAGACCTTCAGAACTGAATTAAGGCCAGCTTCAAATATCTTTACACTGAAGAGTTCAAGAGCTGCAAAAGAAATAGGATGGTATTCCATTCAAATGGAGATGCAAACACCTGTTTCATAATTAATAAATCTCCAATTGCTGTATGTAGGAGCACTTTTTTTCCTGTCTTTGCCTGGAGATCTTCAAGGGTCCATTTAATTCAATGGAGCCATGCAAATTCACATCAAGCAAACATCTGACTTCTTGTGTCATGTAAATTAGATACTAATAATGTCATAAAGCCATTTTGTCCATTTTTCTGCCATATTGAGATTATAATCTAAGTCATATTGTGCAATTCAGATTATCAAAAGAATGAAATTTCTCTTACTTCCCAAGAAAATTGTTAATTTCAGATTTAGTTATGCTCATGATTGCAGACTTGCACCTTGAGGTTCAAAAATATTTCTTAGCTTCCTTTCCTTTAATTATTTTTCCCACAGATGTTTAAATAGTTTATTTCACTCAGCAAAAGTCTCTCTTATCAGTTGTATGGGTCACTGTGTTGAAGGCCTATTTAAACAAATAAACAAATGTTTTAAGACACAGTGATACTTCTAATGAAATGGGAATTTTTGCTTATTAGATCATGTTTTATTTCTTAAATGCTCTACTGCCACAATCTAAATCCTCTTATACAATCTTAGATTTGTAAAGGAGCACTTGTAGGACATTGAGAGTTACTTTGGCATGAGATCAAGCACTCTGCAAAGTAAATTCTGGCCGAGCGCTTCAGCTAAATACTTGGTAGTTTTAGGCACGGGGTCTGCACATTCTGTTTTGAGTCATGGGCCTTTATCTTCCAAGGACATTCAGGCTCCGTACTTTTTGTAGCCTCTTTTGCACACTGTCTAGGCAAAATACTTTCCAGCCAATAGAAATGGGAAATTGGAGCTTCAGCTTTTTAAGACTAGCCGTACCTAAAGGTTCCCAGGAAAACTTCCCTGAAGATTTACCCTGTCACGGCTCTGGCTTACAGCTCATTGCTTCTTTGACACTTGATGGTGGAAACAGTCAAACCTACAAGCTTTGCAGAGCCACCTGCATTTTAGTTAGTTAAAAGAAAAATACAGAAAGGAAAACAACTATGGAATACAGGGAAAAACATCAAATTTCTTAACATACTAAAATATTTTGAGTCATTTAGGAGTCCAGGAATTTCAGTGTAGTGTATGTCTTTATATATTTTGACTAATCTCTTTTGAATAGAAATTTCCTTCTTTCTTTTTACATTTCCTTCCTTTGTTGCCAGCTTCCCATTTTCTCACATGCTGACAGTTGAAAAATCTCCATCTGCCAGAAAAAAACTTTCCCAATAGTTCCATCCTGCTCAAACATCTTTCTTTTTTATGCCTCTTAGGCATTTCCAGCATAAGGTTTAACTTTTCCTAATGTGAACTCTTGATGGTAGATCTGGTGCATCTCAAAGTGACTTCACTCCCAGTTTCAATTACAAACAGAATCCAGGATGACGAGCTCAGATACAGGTGTCTTCATAGCAGCTACCTAAATTTAAGTAGTAGAATTGTGCACCTGGGCCAAGTGTTGCTCAGCTGAAATATGTCTGTAAACTTTTCTCACTCCTCACAGATTTTTGCTGAGATCAAAGGCAGTGCCCAAATTGTCTGTATTTGAGAAACTGCAAATAAATAGGTCCCTCTGGAAATGTTGCAGACTAGTATGGGAAATGCAGGGATAAGCCCAAGAGAAGATGGTGCATGCATACTACCTCCAAGTGGGAGCAGTCTTCCTCTCAGTGCAGTTAGCTGGCCTTTCAGGAGCACTGGATTAGCATGGAGTGTAGAAAAAGTCTCAAGCCTGAATGAAAATTTTGCCTGAAAGAACAGAAAAGCACAGTGCAACATGAAGTATATTGTATTAGATATGTGTGGGAGGTCTGCATAGAAATTCCACAGATAAAACGGAAGAAAACCTTTTAACACCAAAGTTAGCATTCAAAGCAACTAAAATAAAATTCAAGAACCTAAATGCCCTGCTGAAGATTATTTTCAATTTATAGGAGTTTACACTTTTGAAAGACTTAATTGCCTGCTTCTATAAAGCCAATCAGCTTTGTAACCCAGCCTTCCACAGGAGAAGAATAAAGAGAGCACTTATTAAAGAGTACTTAGCAGTATTCAGCCAACCTGCTCATTCAAGCAGCTAACACTCAGTCCTTAATTTAAGTGTCCTCCACAAATACTGAACTATATGTTGAGCTGCCCCTTATGGTGTGGCTGAGATGATCCCTGAATTGCTACCAAGACTCACAATACAAACTATCACACCTGATTTTCGTACATATATGATCAGAGAGTCTCAGGAACACTGTGGTTGAAAAAATGACAGGACCACACTGTGATATTGATCTTTCAAATGCCTCTCTTTGCCCTAGTGGCAAAAAAAAGTATTTCAGGTTATATAGTAGGAAAAAAAGATTCACTACTGATTTATTAGAAGAATTGTGTAAGTTGTCTTTTCCCCTCAGTTAAAAAAGATAATCAGTGTTGTGATGCTATCTTCTTTTACAGAGGGAACATTATAGTCTATTTCTTTAATAAACACACTATAAAGTTTTACACTGCCAGTCAATAAATTTGCATTACACTCAAAAGTGTATGCTGCTGATTTAAAGAGGAGCAGTAACCCAGTTCTGTACTTCAATGCTTCTTTTGAAAGGTGGTACCTTCTTCATGTTGTATTTGATAGTTTCTTCTATGTAAAACCTGATTAATTTGTATTTTAATAAGTAATTTACTACATAGTTAGCATAGTCTTTAAAAAATAGTGTTGTCCACCACAAGGAGAAGTTGCCCACATATTTTCCTTGTGCTTTTTTTTGGGTGTATTTAGATTCTAGCTCTGCCCACTCTTCATCTATTTTGAATGTGTTTTGAATTAATCACATGATCTGACACTCAAGGTTTTCCACCAGCTTGTAAATTCTCTTTTCATCTGAGAGTGTGTGGGGGCTTAGGAACAGATGCGAAGGTCTAAATATATATGCTTAAGTACCATGTTGAGTTCTATAATAGATGTTCGGCAACTTTTATAACTAGCCAATTAAATCTTGGAACAAGTGATAGCTTTGAAAGGAAAACAATAAGAAATGCTTTTATAGTAGTAAACTGCAAATGTACTGTTTCTTCTTCCTCTTCCTTCTGAATATAATGTTTAATTTCACAGGAGTACTGATAGGACTCTATGAGATTCAACAGATTGCCTTCACGTCAATAATTTTGTTTCTGGTTTTGTTTCACCCACAGAGTTTTGCTTTCATGTTAAATTGAAGAGTACTAGGTTCTTAAAATGGAATCAGACTGGCAACAGTATTTTTGTTATGTTTAGTGACAAGAATAATTTTAAACTGTACAATTTGAATGGTTTCCATAACTTGAATCAAGTTTGCTCAAAACACAGCTTGATTTTCTTGAAATTTTGCTGAAGTTTATTGGAGTTTATTGATGTTTTATGGAGAACCTCTAAGTATGTCAAACTGCTCAATTTATTCTTCTAGAAGGGTATAATTAGAACTAAAAACAGAATATATTTCTAGCAGGAAAAAAATTATTTTTCAGATACCTCAATGCCTGGTCCTTCTTTCACCACAGAATATTGTCATTTAAAACGTCTCATTACAGGATCCATTTTCAGTGAGAAATAATAATGCTGATTTAGACAATATAATTGCATTTACTGTTTTAACCCCTTCTTATTGTAATAATTTTGTTATCAAACATCTAGTATATAGTGTATTTTGCACAAGTTTATTGCTTAGTTGATTATCATTCAGTGGAATGTAATTCCTTAATGTGCAGGAAACAATAGAAAAATATTTATATATACCACAGAATATGCAGGCAATACTGAAATTCCCTGCACTTTTAAAGTGTGGCTGTCTAGAGCACCTGCTCACTAATCTAAACATTACCTTACATGTCTGCATTGACTAACTATGTATCTGAGCCCACAGTGTGTTACCTACATAAAATCATTACAGTTACCACTCGTTAGGAATGTAAAAGAAAAACAAAAAGGTGGATGAATGATTTTTTAATTGATTTTCAAAATGACGATTGAGGCATTTTTCAAAGAAAATGATGGAAACTCCTCTTACTGCTACTCTAAATTTACAGCTGATGAACAAAGGAACCAATTCCCATAGACAATTATTCTTTTACATTTTACAAGCATTAAGTTGACACAAAATGAAATAATGGAATTAAAAATTATCCTTTGTTATTAGAGCAAATCTGTAGCCTCCTTACAGATATTCTGGGTTTCTGCTTCTGTGTAGACCTTCCACTTTAGTCTATATTTTGGGGGAGCAACACAGGTTGACAACAAACATACAACTAGTGGGGATATTTTGCATGCATAAGCAAATGGTTATTAACAGCTCCTGTTTAATTTCAAATTCTCAGCAAAATTTGGGTATCTCAGGTCTCTGACTATACAAAAACTCTCTCCCTAACGAAAACTTCACTCATGGGCAGAAAGTGTTGTGAAAGAAACTGTGTCTTCAAATGAAGATGAGGCCATGGCTATGAGGACCAAAGAATTGGCATGTGATGTAGAGGACCAATAACTGAGTACGTGGATGGAATTAAAAAATCCCAGTTAAGTCTGCATCTGGAGGTATCTTACAGTATCCTTGCTATGATTCACCTCTCTCTCTATAGGTGAAACACAAGCTGATATGGCAAAGTGCCATGTGAAGCAGAAATTAGCCATTATAGAAAGTAGGGATTCATTACAGGCTCAAATTAAAATCTTTCTGATGGAAAGACAGTTCTTCAATACAAACATTAATGCACACAGTATTTCTAAGCGAGATGAAATCATGAGCAATATTTTTATCCCAGAATTTGACAAAACTTTTCCTTAAGAATAAAGAAATTGCTTGATATTTACTCAGAATTCAGGTTTAATGACTCATGTCTTGTACCAAACATTGAATTATCCAAACAAATCTACATTTTAGAAAAAGACTCACGAATACAGATACAACTACATTTGCTGCTGATGTATTAGGGCCTATCAGCTTATTGTCTTTAGAAGAACAATAGTATGTTGCTCTTTTGTAAACCAAGCTAATTAGAAGAGTTATCAACTCCATTTTTCACACATAAATTAGTGAGAATTTTAAATCTGTCTTAAATATGGTGTACACACATGTTCCTGGGTGTAATTTAGGCCATGATTATTTCCAGAGCTGGCAAATGCTAGAAGAAACATACTGTGAACATTCATTTGCAATTTTAAATGAATTTTAATGACTTTGTAGATATAACTATTTTATTCACTTTCCATCAATATCCACTCTGACAAACAAGTTTCCTGCAAGATTTCTTTCTAGAGCACAAGGTTTTATAAGAAAAATGCAGACTGTTAGCTACAAACAGATTTTAAATTTGTAATCAAGGAGAAAAATGAATATTCTAAGAGTCATGGTCCTCCAATCAGGAAATAAAAAAAATCACCATGCGATTATTTCTTCAACCAAAATAGCTTGGATTATGAATTTCAGTTCTTCACAATGAACTATGGATGAGCTGCAGACCAAGAATTATAGAAATTAGTTGGCAAATCATTTCAAATAACAAATAAATTAGAGTGAATCATGATGCATTTGTGAAAATGTCACAATTACTATGCTAATAAGTTTAAATTTACATAGTGCCTTTCATCGGAATGGATCCTAATGATGTATAATCTCAACATCCGGAGGAGGCATGATGTGACAAAGGCAGAGAAAAAAATGTCTAATATTACTTTGTTAATACACAGTAAATGATACTTTATTTTTCAAGCTGTATTAATGCAGTTAATTGCTATCAATAAAATAATCAACTGCTTTTTGTTTCTTTTTCTGTACTCGCCATTTATTTTTTAATATGAGGGTTTTTTAGCATTTAATTTTCTTTTACTTCCTTGTTTTTAACATTATTTTTTTTTTCATTCTTCTTCTGTTATTTTTTTTCTCCTAGTGTTTTAAAATTTATTTTCCTATACCCATATTTTTTTGGTATTTGCTTTTTGCTTCTCTCCCATCTGTTATAGAAATTGTTCCATGAGATGCATTTTTCTCACTATAGGCTTTTTGCACTCCAAGCTATAAAACAGAAGTATCCTTTCTCCTTCACCCTCTCCTCTTCCTCCTCCTCTTCTCACACTGCCGTTTTACTGTCTCTAAGTAATTTCACTGATTTTACTTTGTGTCTTTTCCACCATTCCCACTATTGTGCACTCTTCTAGAATATTGTCTTCTTCTGCCTTGAAAATCCCTTCCATCTGCATCCACAGTCATCCAAATGTCTCTGATTATCCTTGCCCATGGTGCATCAAAAATGTAAGCTATATGCAAGCGCTATATATGCCTAAATAGCATATGTTTTACATATTGAACTTATGTGAGATCATATATTGATTCATAAGAGTGGTTCCCTTTAATTACAGTCCACACACAGACCATATGTTATATATAAAAAAAAACATATGTCAGACTATCTGTATGTATGAAGCATTCATGCTTTTCCTGCATGGGCAGGTCCTGGAGCTATCTTGCTCTTCCAAAGCAGAGTTGGTATTACTTTTGGTTGATCCAGGCAGTTCAGCAGTTGTCTCATGGTTTTCTTCCTCAGGCTTTCAAGCCCCAGAGGATTCCCACTGACATGTGCCCCCATGTGTCTCTGAGGTTTGTCACTTCCTTGCATATTTGTTCCCTTGTTCCATGCTGATATGAATTCCAGGGGTTTGTTATTATTAATTTTTTTAAACCAAAAGAGCTTCTGGCAATTTGATTTACAGAATACCTATTTTGGAGCTTGTTCATGGATCTTTCTTTACCTTATTCTTTCTCTATAGTTCAGGGAGATGCACTAGTTCTGCAGGTCCCGTCCTTCTCAGAAAACTGTCATTTCCCAGATGTCATTTTTCAGCTATGGTGGCAAGGAAGCTCAGCAACTCCTTCCATCCACAACATTTAAAAAAGCTCTTCTCCTAATAATTAGACAACTGCGATCATGTGTGGAGATAGACAAATGATTGATAAGGACTATTTTGTGTTAGGATAAGGTTGTAGCTGCTCATATTCCTTGTGACTGCAGTAAAGTAACATACTGATTTCCATTTTCATTCAGACAGGTTTTTATTTCTATTTTTAGGGAGATCTTTTTTCTGTTAAACAGTAAGTCAAACAGGACACAATAAAATAAATGCTGAAGTGTTGCATAATGACTACAAGTTGCATGACAATTGTTAGAGCTAGGACATAACATGGTATGTCTAAAGATGCAGGACACATGAGACCAAGAAATTGGTGTAATGCTTAGTTATGAAAAAGGAAAACAGCTTGCAAATGAGGAGTCTTAATGCAAGGAAATTAAAAGGAGCAGTTATAAGGAGAAAATATTTGCAGTTAATGTGAAATTTTTACTATACAACACTAGTGGCTCATAAGAAACACTGCCTGTGAAAATGCTTTAGGTAGAAGCTGAAGAAACTATCTAGTAAGGGGTGGCAGGCTACCAGAAGCAAGAGCATGACCTTGATAGGGTCATTACTTTGTGTGCTTTTCATAAATTTTGTTTGACTGCAACATTGTGCCAAAAAAGGCAGAACAAGACATGGATGAAAATGTTTGTAAAAGACAGCCCGTCATACCTTTGTCACCTCATGAGTGTTCGTTGAAGTTGCAGGTTCATTCGAATGCTAGGAGAAAAGTCATTAGTCATGTATTTTTAAGTGCATGGCAGGACCAAGTAATCAATTTTGCAAGTCTTTCCCTAATGTGCATGTAAGGGTGTTCAGCTGGTGCCATAGTCATATTAAAAAAAGCACTCTGAAATTCACAGAAACATGCTCTGCTTCCCTATGTCTACAGATGCAGTCTAAGCCTTTATGCCATGCCTGAAAGGTGGGAAAAATTATGAAGGAAAGGTTTGTCTTAATTAATAAAGATTTTTCCATTTTTTGTTGATTTTTTTTTTCAAATATTAATATTGGGTTCTGTTATTCCTTGCAAATAGTTTGGGATAAAAGTTTCCTGATGTAGAGATGGGCTGGGGAAATTGGTGATTTAGGTGTCAAATGAAGGATGCAGTCACTGTCCTGCATAACATAAAGAACAGTGAGCCATGTGGTCGAGATTTTGTGTGTAAGTCAAGACAAGAAAATTGTTTGTCATACTTGATAATACCTCCTGTGGTACTAGACCCCTTAGAAATAAAATAGTCACTGCAAAGAATTTTTTTTTTGTTTGTTGTTCATTTTGATTTTGGATTTAAGCCAGGCAGCTGTTAATATGCCCCTGGGAATATAGAATGCTTTTCCCTAGAAAATAATATTGGTTTATATGAGAGGATAAGTGGACCCAAAAGGTGTTTTATATTAGATTGAGAGCCCAATAAGTCAAAAGTAAATATTTAATACATGACACAGAATGTCACACTCCAGGATTATGGAGTAATACAAACATTGTGCTGAATACAGACGGATTAGATTATAATTCTATTCAAAGGTTTGTACCATACAAACAATATGCTGTATTATTTCTCTAAGAAATTATTTACTGTTATTTATTTATAAGAAATACTGTTATTTATTTATAAGAAATTATTTAAGAAATTATTTACTTTCCTATGAGTTAGCATGCATTTCAAGATTGTAGTCATGATAACATGAATGTTTTATGTCAAAAATGGTAATTGACCTGATGAATTATGATGGGGAGGGTGATGTATTATATTACCATAAATATGTTATCACATGCTATATTTTTTTCAATAAAAGTAATTCTTTATCAGCAAACCTTTCCCAAGAAGAACTGCTAGTTAGTGACACTTAGGTTAGAGTCCTAAGGATCTCAGAAGCTGATACAAGGTAGAGTTAGCAGCCTTTAGGGTGAAAATCACATGTGCTTTGCAGAGAAAACAGGTGGTACACCAATATAATAACAGTTCTTTATTATACAACAATTGATTGCAAACCCTATTGACCCTACCCTCTACGAGGTGAATTAAGTTAATTTTTGTGAAACTGGGTGGTGGTGTATCTTCTGAAAAAACAAATAAAAGTTTTAGTGCTGGATATATTCTCAATTTATCCTACTTTTAATAATGAATGTTTCCTATCAGATGAACTTTGAACTCTAGAAGTCATTGGAGGATGGAGCTGAATGATATTCTGTGTTCTTGGGAAAACTGTTTTCTTCCAACGACATGGGAACATGTAAGTGAAATATATTTGTTCTGTATTTTGGATATTTGTTCCACAGCTCTAGCATTAGTCTTGGCTGGAAGGCAACTGCTTGTAAGAACAGTTACCACGACATGAAGGTGTAGTCTCTGGCTACTGTTGTTCTATCTGTTTTTTAATATTACTCCTGCCTCCAGGTCCAATCCAAAGTTGATCCAGGCAGTTCAGCAGTCCTCTCATGAGGCAGCTTTTTTCTGATGATATATCCCAGTGAGCTCACCAGTATCTGAGGAGAGTAGCTCACTCTTGGGGCGGGGAGTTTGTTGTAGACATTAAAGTAGATTTCTTCTATGCTGTACTGGGGAGCACAGCTGTGATGAGAAGAAACTGTTCTGGTGCAGTGGAGAGAGGGTAGATTGTGTTGCAAAAATAAAACATGTAGGGCTCTGATGATGCTCATACCTTCACAGGCATGCAGAAAGCTGAAGGAAAGTGGAATGGCTAGAGAACGCTCCATACTCACTGAGAATAATATTTTCTAAAGCATGTGTAGCTGCCAATAGGTATAGGCAGTCCTACCTGAGGACTCAGTGGGATTTTGGTATCCAGGGGTATTTTCACAGATGGGTGTTGGCTGTGACCCATTTATCTATGCACATGAGTCTCAATTTTGATTGTCCAAATGACATGTGACAGAATTGGAAGAGATTCAGTTGATATAAATGTCAAATAGGTGAACAATCCATACAAACGCTTTTCTTTCTAAAGACTGTTGACATAAAGTTAGAAGCCAACAGATTAATTCCTTATTTCAAAAGGTAGAGGTTAGCAGTTTGATGCCAAAGGTCTGAGGTACACTGCCTAGTGATGATGAATGTTTGGTATCAATTAAAAAAAAAAGCACAAAAGTTTTCAGTCACACAATCAATCTCTTTCTACCTCCCAGCAAAATGTGGTGGCCACATTTTCAAAATCTGCTTGGTTCTTTGGATAATCAGGCCATAAACACCAAAGAAAATATTTCATGGGCTTGTATAAGCAAAAGTAACCATTTAAACATTGTCTAAATTCCAGACTGGTAGAATAAGTCTAAATGGTCATTTTGTTGTCAATGTACTGCAAAAAAATCGATAATGATAAAAATGCAAGAAAATTGCTTCCTTCTGTTAAATGTATTTTAGACCAAGAGTGAGTTTAATTTCAAGACATTGTCACATCCTTGTTGGAGGTGGTTGTTTGTTGACAATGAAACTTGTTTCCTACTTCTTAATATGAACCAGAAAATAATCTGTGCACATTAAATTCCAAACTAAAATAAACAAACTACTAAACTAACAAAGGCCTTTGCACTGTTGTTGCTGAGGTCTGGTTTAATATAATTTTTTCTTACTTTTACCTTCTTTTTGCTGATTGAGTTGAAGCAGAGTTGTCCCGATGAGCAGCCAGGTTTGGGGAAAGAGGCATTATTTTCTGTGAGACCAAGTCATAACATTGAAAATACTAAAATGTTTGAGTACATAAGCTCTTTCTTTTTGTGCTTCAATTAGCCATTTTTGAGGACTAAATGCATACAGTAGAAGGATTTACATTAATTTCCTGTTTTTCCATGACAGTGTTTTTGTCTGGTTCTTCTCTCTGTGAAACCACTTTGGAAACCTCAGTGCTAAGAAGTACCATCTCTCTAGGGCATCTTGCCAGCCAGCTTCCTTGGGCACACCCTTAGCACTCCTAAATAGGAACAAAGGCTGAGCTGATCAGTTGGGAGTCCTTCTGATCTGGTTACTGATATGGAGGACCAATTCTTCCCAAAGAAATGCCTGCCAACAACCATCAAACTAGTGAATTTGTAGAACATTTGTATTTGGAATAGTATTTTTGTCATGTCATTCTTAAATGCTGAACAGAAAAAAAAAAAAGCAAACAGCACAACAAACCCGAACTGGTTTTGTTTTCATGGTAAGAACTGTAACAGTATTTAACAGACTAAGAGTGGGGTAATATAACCAGACATCCCAGCTGGCTTATAATGAGCTAACTATTCCTAGTTTTTTGTTAATTTTTTTTCTTTTACTTTTAATAGTGTTATACCCATCTGTCCTGTGAAAAATCTGATGAGAATATTTCCTGGTTAAGTCTGAACAGCTAAGTTGATGGGTTTTGTTTGATGGGTGTTTTTTTTTTTTTTTTTTGGTTGGTTTTTTGTTTTGTTTTGTTTTGTTTTAATTTTTTGTGTGTGGGCTAGGCATGTCTGGGCATTTGGTTCACATATGTCTCATAAACAGCCCCACTCCCACCTTCCCCCTTGTTTCCTGACATATTTTGCTGTTGCGTCTTTTCAGTGGTAGTGACTTCTTTCTCAACTGATGGTCAACTTCTGAGCTGAGAATCAAGATCTCCTACTTAGTTTGCCTCACTGTTCAACCATGAGTAATCACAGGAAAAAGATGCTCTTGTTTGTTTTAAGGAAATACTGAACAGGGTGTTAGTAACCTTAATATATAGGCACTTATAAGTCTACTTATAAGAAGACTTTCAACCCAAGTTGTCACTTTAATAGAGCATCTCTAAAAAGGGATGGGACTTAGATCCTTGTATCACTCCCCCAGCTACCAGGATAAAAAAAGGATAAAAGGATAAAAAAAGGAGGTGTTACAAGAAGACAAGGTTATCTCAGGTAAGGAGGAAATCTTGGGTGTTACAGCTCTGTCTTGCCTTCCTGATGGAGGCAATTAGGATGTATGAGAAACACACTGAAGTAGGATTTCAAAATGCAAGTGTAATTTAGATTCTCCAGAGTCCTAGAAGAATTCTCAGCCCAAACCCCATTCTCTGTAATCTGAGCCATTGCTGTGGCATCCTTTTTTTTTGACAAAAGTCCAGTCATAGTCAAAGATCTCACCTCATAGTGTGAAAGAGGAAAGAAGGAGCAGGTCTTAGCAAATATTTGCCAAGGCATATTTGATTATTCTGTCATGCATAAATTAATAAATTAGTAAGAGGAATTAAATTAGATAGCAACATGCATCTTCAAGGGCCAAACTGGATTCAGCTCTCTTTTAGACTTTGCATCCATCACTTCTTTTACAAGAACTTAGCTTTCCCTGTGCAATAACGTGCAGGGGCTTTACACTGTCATGGATTTTTTCTTTGGTAATACAAGCTGCTCTTGAAGCCCAATGGGCATGTTTTGACCTGTTTCTTTTATGGTGGAAAAAAGGAGCTAGGGGTAGTTCTGAGTTTTATAACCCTACTTCCAGGCAGACATCATCATTAGCATATATGAAGCTGTTTATCTAAGAAACCCTGTGTTGGCCTGGAGGGCAGAGGTTGCTTGCACTGAATAAATATCTTATTTGGAATCTCACAAAATGTTGGGAGTAATAAAATAAGCAACAGCTAGCAAATTGGAAGATGAGTGAAATAAATTCACCTCTGTGGAAGTATGACGAAGATGGCTATCCCCACCTAAATGCTGTAGAAATGAAATTAAAAAGAATAAATATTTGCATTTAGAAAGTGCAGTAGTTTGACTGCCTTTGAGTGCTTTGCCTCATTCCTTAGCTGGTGTTCACCCCTGCTCCTCAGAGGTTTTCCATGCAATAAGCACTGCAAGGCAGTGCAGAAAAGGGTCGCACAGTTGTCAGTCTTCAAAGGTGAGCATCTAGTTGAGGAAGGGAAACAGGGCAATATTTTAATATCCTACCATGCTCTTTTGTGCTCAGACAAGAGCACTAAAAGCTGTTCTTCACTGAGAAGATTTTCAGGCCGTTACTTACATGTGTCATCTTTTCTCTATGACTGTGAAGAGAATTGTATTTGATCTATATAGTGCAAAGATAATATGTGAAAAACAAAGTACAAACCAGTACTGAATACAAAAAAAAAAAAAAAAAAAAAAAAAAGAAAAAAAGAACAGAGTGAAACTTCAAATCTCTTATTAGACAATAGTTGTTTATAATGCAAGCAAACATTTCATGGTGAGCTAAAGTTTCAGGCCAGCGAATGATCCCCTGTAGGAGTGTTTAAGCCCTTTCCTTTTTTGCATATTTTCTATTTATGACAGTGAGTGTGCATATATCCAAATTTCAACATATGACATTTCACATTTTTGAATGAAAATAATTTTACCCTTTCCACGTCTTAGCTGTCCAGAGCAGCTGAACTCCATAAAACCCAAACCAGTGGCTCAGTGCCGTAAAAGAGAGAAAATTTCCATGCCACTCTTCTTGATACTAACCTGAACATACTCCTCTGCAGTTTATAATGGGATTAGAAATATTTCAAGGAATTTCTTCTAACAGTTTTCATTCCTCCTGCATTTCTCAGCTTCACTTAAAGCTGAAGAGTTCCAGTGGGCCTTAGAGCGTCCTTAATAAAGTTTACTCTCAGGGAAAATACTCTACTAATTAAAGTCTGTATTCACTGGATGTTTACAGAGAAAAAATAAAATGTATAGAGCTTGTAATGGGAGAAGCTTATGGGGATTTCAGGAAAAGCTGATGAATGCTGCAAATAGGTACAGGATAAAAAAAAGAAAAATCGTCTAGTCTTAAATTATTATGTATTCTTAATGCTTTGTGAAAAAGCACATTTTAGAAAAAGTTTTTTCCTTATTTATACAAAGAGACAAGAACTAGTGTAAGGAGAGAATAGCTGTAATGGAAAAGAGTTACTTATTTTTATGTGTCCCTTTTAAAGTGAGGTCTTAAGTATCCTTGAATGCAAACCTACTTACAGAAAAGTAGCAATGAATTGATGTTGGTGGAATATTAATGCCTTGGAAAGAAGAAGAAATGACTTACCAGCATCTTGAACCTAAAGTTTTCTCCATGGCAAAAGAGTTGTAGGAGAATAATACTGCTGGGTAAAAATGCTCCAAGAAGTGATAAACAGAAATTTGAAGTGATCTGTATCCGGGTTTGCAGTGCCTGCACTCTCCTTGGAGGATTGCACAAATGACAGTGGATAGAAAACAATACTCTGTGTCACTACAGGCAGATATTTGGCCATAGGCAAAATAAAGAAATGAAATCTGAATTAAGATTTCTTAGTCCTTCAGTTCACTAATTCATATCACAAAATAAATGGTGGGGAAGGATGGGAACTGGTTGTGATGATGACTGCTGTAACTCAGAGCAGTAGGCATGACACATGTGAAGTCATACGGGGAGCTTGCAAGGAAAAAAGGCATTAAAATTCAAAGGTAAAGTTTTAAAGATATTGAAAGGTAAATATGTTTTATCATGACTCAGCTCACATGTATCGTAATCTATTTTTTCTAGCTAAGGTGTCCTTTCCCTTCCTGATAGTAATCCTAAGAATGAAAGTAGAGCAGCACAAAGTTCACTTGGCTTGTTTGGTTGAATAGACCTGGTCCTGAATCCTCAGATATTGCTTTCTTTCAGTCAGTGGGCCAAATATAGACATGGCAGATGACTCTGGAAAGGTTTTTTGAGTATAGATGTCAGTATCAGTAGCTCCAGCAGCAGAAAAGATACCAGTGACAAGGTAAGATCTCTTGCTGTTAGTATGTCCCGTTTATTATTAGAAATTTTCCATCTTCATTCCACTTAGAAGAGATTTCCTTAGCAGGATGGTCTACATTACTCCTACTTGTCCTGAGATCTTGAAATTGTGTTCCTTCTCTGGCAATGAGATGCCAGAGACTCAGGGGGTGTTGTTGTGCAGTATAATTGCCTTCCTAAAAGATGATGTGTGTGTGGGGAAATTTAAAGAATAGTTCACAGGGATTTAACTGAACGGTTCCCACCAATGTTAGTTTACCCCCTGTGAGTCTGACAGGGTAGATTAAGCCACACTGGGGAAAATAATATTCATGCTCAGTCAGTCACAAAAGATCACTGCTATTGTGTCACTCTGAGAGGAGACAGTAGGTATTAGTCATCGCTGTCACAGTTCTCTCGATCTGAAGCTTGTTAAGCCAATTTTATATTCATTGAAGGAGTGCTTGTAGTAATAAGCAACTAAGCTGATGCTATGTGATCCTGTAATAGAGGTACTAAATGAGATATATTTATCTTAGTGCTGTGAGAGGGGCAGTTTTTTCTTCCTGGAATTTATTTGTTAATAAAAAATAATCCAGTTTAATCAGTTTACAGCAATGTCCTGCTGCGTTCAGGAGCACCATGTTTTGGGCTGGATCAAGCAATCCTTTCTTCCGGAGAGGTCCAGACATCTTTCTTCAAGTCCATGAGATTGTTAGTCCCTCTGCCTTATTTGTGGAGAGGATGGTGGATCTCTGATTTTCTTCCTGTCTACCTGACTCATCCTTCCAAACTTCCTTTTTTTAGCGCTTGCTGTTTTCTTCTTCTCTGCTGTCAGATACTAGGGAGTTAAAAATGGTTTGAATTCACCACAGTCTCTCTTGCTAGTGAGGGAGGGGAAAAATAAATGTTCTGTTTCTTTACTTGATATATGTCACAGAGGTTGCAGAAAAATGCAGTAAATGACAGCATCTTTCGTGTTATGCTGTCATTTTTCTGAAATAAGAAAATTTCAAGTACTTATTAGTTAGGAACACTGACTCATTACCAACAGAAACAAACAATTCCAAATGTCTGAATAAAAAGGAAAAAAAAAAATCCCACAATGCAGTTGTTGCTGTCAAGCTGCAGAAAATAACCTGCTGATAATCTCTGTACAGCCTAACTTCCCGAAGGGCAATACAGGCAGTATCTTTACAGACAGTGTGGACTGTGCTTTTCTTCTTATTGTACAACTTAAAGAAACACATTAAATATGTTAAAGAAGTATAATAACATTTAGAATTTATATATATCCAGAAATTCATACACTGTTGCTTCTCTGTAGCTAATTCTGTTGTAGCTTAATACTGCAAAATAGTCCCATGTATGGTTTAGTAAGTAAATTAAGAGTCAGTAATGCTGACTTAATTTTCTTTTTTGGATAACTGGAAATAATTAATTTTGCACTTAGAACCACTGTATCTAAAATAATAACAAATTGATTTCATCCCAGAAGTAGTTTGAAGTCTATAATTTATATAAATTCATCTTTTGTGTGTGTGTGTGTGTGTGTGTGTGTGTATTCTCTGAAATAGATGTGTTCAGGTTAGGATTCCTTGTTTCTTGAGTGGACTCTGGTTGCCATTTTTCAGTAATTATCGCCTGAAGGCATTAATCATAAGCAATTTTCTGTGAGTAGTTGATATGTGAACAGCCAAAGTTTATATTTGTGTTGCTCAATTGTAGCTGGTCAGAAACCCACATGATATAATTTCTATTTCTGGACTGGATGACCATGTGTGCTCTTCCAGGGTTAGTATTTGCATTGAAAATCCTATTTCTGTGTATATTTGAAATGCAGTTCTGCATTTGTGCCAGAAAACAGCATTGCTGAGAAGGTGAATACAATAGGAAATTAATTTAAAAATTGAGTGAAGCACTTTGCCTTAGCCTAGAACTGACATTGCAAAATGAATCTTAGGAGAACAATAGTAACTATAAATCTGTTTACTTTTGAGTGGTGGTGAACTGTTCTGAAGTAGACACTTCTCAGTGTATTTTTCCTGACCTTCCTTTTTCTTTTCATGGGATCAATTAGATTTCTACAGGTTTATTCGTCGCTCTTGATTTTTAAGAATTTTAAAAGCATTATTGACTGCACCAGTAGATATGTTCTCATATGCTGCTTCTGACTTCTTCTGACACTTGCTCATAGACTAGGAAGATCAGATGGATGCAGAAAATCATAATGTTCTTGTGAAAATGATGCCCTTCCTTAACTGATCTCAATGTTTTATACACTAGAGGTTTTATCTTTAGCAATTTTTGTTAACACTTCTGTGAATTTAAATTAGAACTCTTAATAAACAGTTTCTGTTGCATTTTCCAAACCATCCTTCATTGATTTGAAAATCAATAAACCATATCTAAAAAATCTGACATGCTAATGAATGAGTATTTGCTCAAATTACTGTTTAAAGCCAAGGAAATTTTATATTGAGCCCAGGAGTGATTATTTAAATGTTGGTTACTTAGCAGGTCATATTCTTTTGAATGGGACTATTAATTTCAACAGGTCTATTGATTTCATACCTATGCCATCTGAATTGATAGTAAGTTCCCAAGCCAGCTGATTTCAATTGATCCAGAAACTTGTTTTGACAAAAATATTGTGAAAAACATGGACAATTAGTATGCATTAATTCTTGCTTCAATGTCAATTTTTGTTTCACTCCAAAAAACCAGTCAGATATGAACATTCAGTCTAGGGGGTCAAATGAAAATTATACTTTTGACCTAAATAATATGTTTGACATGCAGTGCATAATGTTGATCAGAAGGTGAACTCATAGTTCTATTGAATGCTTTTTATTTGAATATTGAACTGGAAATCTTTGAGGAGTACACTTCTGTATGAAAACCAAAAGACATCCTTTATTCTCTTCACAATACTTGAACTTCTTAGTTTTTACTGCAACAAAGCAATTCAGAGCAACTGGCTTTTCTTCTCAAGTTACCTGTTTTCTTTTCCACTCTCTTTTTGTATTTCATACAAAAATGGTCTGTCCTATACACTCTAGAGAGAGAGTAGAGCTCTTGCATAAGGAATATGGATTTTTTTTAAATGTTTCACAGGAATATGATGGAATAGTCAGGAGGAGAATCTTGAAAACCACTGGAAAGTAAAGTGTTAAAGTGAGCCAAAAACCTGGTGTGTGCACCTGGCTCAGAAGAGTAGGCAGCATGAAGTATAAATTGCAGTGTAAGTGAAAGATACAGACTTTCAGTGATCGTCTGAAGGCAAATCAGTCCAACGATCCGTAGATTGTGAGTAATTCTGTGGTTTTTCCCTTCCTTCTATGTATCTGCTTAGTGCTGTCCATACTTATTTCTGTGGCACAGGTAAACCTCCATGAACTGTTGGGCTTGGCTTCTCTAATTCCAAATATCTGTGAATTGGATGCTTTGAGGCTTTCTCTGTTTTGAATAAACTGAATCTTTCTTTGTTGCGTCTGAAAGCCTTCCAAGGAACAGTCAGGATGCTACCCTTCATAACAAAGGAATTTCTTAGGCCTCTGCTGCTAATATCCTTGCTCTTACTCTTGTCTTCCTTATACACCTACACAGACATGCACACTCTTTACCTTGGTGTTTTGGCTCTCTGAGTACCTATGGCAGTGAAAAAAGACTTAGCTTCTGACTAGATATGTTCTTTGAAATCACACAGCTTTTTCTCTATCTGCTTCTTCTGCAGCATTCTCTCTCAGCTCAATCCTGTAGCACTGGAATCCTCATACTGAAATTTAAGATAGTTGTCAATTTTCTTATTGGTCATTATAGCTTTATTCACTACCTCTACTTATTTGCCAGTGAACTCAATAGCATTGTATATGTTGTCAAAACTGAAATTAAAGCATGATGAATCAGGCTTTGTATATATCACTGATCTGTTCTTAGAACATATAACAGTTGAGCCACATGTAGAAACATGGGAGGAGATGTCAGTCATACAGTGGAATTTGAAAGTAGTGATCAATAATTTATACCAGCGATCACTTGGGCCTTATCTAATAACCCACTCTGTACTTTTCACAATCTAATTTCATTTGGTGTTAGTGATCACTGCTTTTCTACTTATAGTGATCTGATTAGACCTTGAAATATTTCCGTTTTTCAAGATATAGCACATCTTCTGTAACTCTGTGTAACATATATTCAGGAAGAATTTGATTAGACTGGGCAATTACTTGTGATTCATGCCTAGTTTAAGATACTGAAGCAGGCAGGAAGGCGCCAGTACAATTTTAGGCCATCCAGGGCACCAGTTAAAGAGCCTTTCTATGTCCTTGATACATAATGAACATTTTAGGTACTTTCAGAATCACATCAGATTTGCTGATTGCAAAAACAAAACACAAACCAAGCTTCCAAGGGCTCTTGCATGTCTTGTTGGGTTTTTTGTTTGTTTGTTTTTGTTTTTGTTTGTGTTTGGGTTCTTTTTTTTTTTTTTTTTTAATATATATTTTTGTCAGAATTCTAGTAGGAAAGAAAAACATACACAAGTTATTGTACCAGAAAGGACTACTACAAGATTGTTTTGAGAGGTGGGGTTAGGATGGGTTTATGTGTTTGAGCTACAGATTTAGCAGAAATTAGCACTGACATAGACAGATATCACCTGTGTTTTTATAGATCACGTAGTTTAACAGTGGTATTTGTTATCAGCATAGCTAAACACATATGTATATATTAATATATTTTTTGCATATTCTAGTATGTATTTGTATACATGTGTACAGTGTGCATACACCTACAGACATATATGGGTATGAATTTTTATTCCTATTCCTCTACATACCTATATGACATATAAACACACAAGGCTAGAGGTGTCAAGAGCCAAACCAGGACAATCTGGACTATGGCTAGTGCAGGATCAACCAGCAGCAGCAGCCAGCATGAACTGTGCCCAATCTATGATCTGTGGCTATGGAAACAGCCCCTGGTTTGAAATTAAGACTGAAGAGGGTAGAGGCTTATTCAGGCAGACATGTCCAAAAGTCACTGTGCTCACACAAGAACTGCTCCCAAATGGCAATTTTGATCTCTTCGGGTTTAATATGGGCCATCCCTAAAGTTAATGTTCAAGCCATGAGAGCCAAAGTGTAAATGTTAGAGCTGGAAGGAGCCAGCATAAAATATAACGGCAGATAGCTCGGTTTAGCCCAGAGACTAGCAGGGATGATAAATTCATGCCACCAGTTAATCCCTGGATTCAACAGGGTCAACATACCTGGATAGGTTTACCATCTTTTCAGTTTTATCATAGGAATCAATTTGTGTCTTGCACAGGTACAGGAATTCAAGATTAGAATGGGTTTGGTGAGGGAATGTCATCTCATCTGCTTTACTTTCAGGCTTCTGCTCAAAGGCGTAAAACAGCGTAAATAAGGTGCTGGCACTAAGGTGACCCATGATGACCCAAACCCTTTACTTTAAAATGAGATGGAATGTCACTTTAATGAATATTCATCTTGGACCTTTTTTTCTTGTCTTCGTATTTATTGATTAGGTTAGAGTGGAATTTGCTATCCAGAATTATGAAGCAATCTCATCTTATACAACTACTGACAGAAACTTCCTCACAATTGTCCGTGTCTTCTACAGCAATTTATCACTTTAGCTTGCTCTTTCCCTGCAGCGATGCTTCATATTCAGCTTCATTAATTTTGGAGGACCTCCAGATTGGACTGAGACATAGAATAAACCCTACTCCTGTTCATTTATTGGGATGGGTAAGAAGTAATTAACTGAAATCATGATAGTATATTTCTTAGTAGATTCATATATGTGTCTAAATGTTAATTTAATTCTGATTCCACAATTTTCATAAAGGTTCTCTGCTTTAAAAAAGTACATTTCAAAATTAGAGCTTATACTAAAATTCATTGTTGTCATATCTAAGGTGGCTCAGCATGAAGATAAAGAACCCCTGTGGTGTTTCAAATTTCCTGACTTAATGTTCAAAATTTAATTTTTTCTATCTCCAACTTTTACCATGTGAATTCAGTGAAAAAAAAAAAGTTATTTATTTATTATGCCTCATCAGCTTTTTTTTTTTGTTGTCGTACATGAGCACTGACTTCTAGTATTCTGTTTGCAGAATTCAATAAGTGACTACCTTGATGAAAGTAATATACTGTGCTCTTATTCCAGTAAAAGAAACCTGAAGCAATGTTTATAGTTTAGCTGGCATTGATGATGTGCATAGGATGCAGACAGAGTTGTGTGGCCAGAGGGAATGTTATCTATAACAAATTATCTGCCATGGCTTATCTATTTCATCCTACCATACTATTTTGTCTTTTTGAAGGATTTCCAGAATTGTTCTGTCCTGACTGCAGTTATACCTGTGGAAATTCTTTCAAAAATCTTTCACTTTGCCCTGGGTTTGATTAACATTTTACCCTTTGCTCCAAGTTTAACTAACTCACCCTGCATTAAACCCTATAAGCATTATGGAGTGGAGTTCAGTTATCATTAAATGATAGCTTTTACTTCTGTCTTTACTTCTGTCACTTAAGGTCTTTAATTGCTGCATAAATATGTATAAAAGCAATGTATAAACTACACATTTTTTTGCTGATATTATTAATAGAGCTTTTTCTATAAGGTAGGACCTCTTGTTTATGCTTGATTAAAATGGAGAACTAATACTGCAAAAGGACAGAATTTTCTGCATTAGTTATCTGGGTTTTCACAAAACCCACACAAAGATATTAACAAGAGCCTACATTTGTTGAAATCAGATCAGTAGTGATCCAGAGATCCTCATGTCTTCTAAATCAATGCTTCATTTAGAAAACAGACAAGCAAACAAAGAAAAACTTTAGAGAAAAGTGTAAAAACAGTTACCAACCAAATAATTGTAAATGAGATGCAATGGACACACCCATTTGTACTATGGTTTAGCTGCTTTTTATTGCACTAATAAATGCAATAATAAAAAGGAAAAAGATTTAGAAAAGATCTCTAATCTGTTGTGCTACAGACGCACACAAAAACTGCAATTTAAACAACCAAGAAAAATCTTTAAGTAGGAAAGCATGGGGGTAGACAAGACGGGTTGCCTGAGGGTGAATGATAGGTCCTGTAATGAACACTAGGTATCCCATTCTAGTGGCCCTCCAGAGTTCAGGCCTGAGAGCTCTTTCATCCCTCACACTCCTTTAAAGTAAAGAAGATTGAGAGGTGACTTGATTATAACGTAGATGGAGTAACTTCACAGGAAGAAAAATCTGGCTACTGAAATGATCTTTAATCTAGAAGACAAAGGCGTTACGAGGTATAAGAGCTGAGATCAGACAATTGCAAAGGAGAAATAAAATAAGCATCTAGACAGAGAAGATGATTAAGCAGTGCGGGGAAGCTATATCAGAAGATTTCACAACTTTCCTATCAATTAAAGATTTCTGTAGCATTTTTGGATGAAATGAGAAACAAAATTTCAAAAGAAAACCTTTATCTGGAAAAATACATATGTTTTTTGTTGAAAGTAGAATCTTTCATCTGCAAAATTTTTGTTTTGGTTTCAGGTGTTTAGATTTTCTTTTGCCAACTGTTATATTCAGATTAAAGGAAGACATTATTGCAACTGCATTATGTATTTTATTTATTAATATAGAAGATGGTCTCCTGAGTAATGAAATTAAGTCAGAAACCATGATTCAGAACAAAATGCTCAAATAGCCATAAGCTTCTAGCATTTTGGCTAGAAACAACAAAAGTTACTCATATAGCTCAAAATCTGAGAAAACAAAACAAAACCAAAACAAAAAAAAAAGAAAAAATAATATGTAACTATATGAAAATGTCGACTGCATTAACGGCTTGTTAAATAATTGAAAGGAAAATAAGCCTGGGCTCCAGGTAAAAGAAGTTATGAGGTGAGGTGTCTGAAAATATTTGAATTTAGTTTTTGTTTGTCACTTTTATGAGATTTATCTTTTTTTAAGAAAAATTACCAAATACCCCATTTTCAAATAATGGAAGAAACTCAGAATCCTGTTAGAAAACATTGGAATTATTGTAAACTTACAAAAAGAGATAAGTCTACTTTTCCATGTCTTTCCACTGTGGTTTAAAATTTTTGTTCTCCCTTCAAAAATAGCAGCTTTGATCCTTCTGAGGAAGTTTTCACCTTCTGAACTCTAAGACTGGCTAGATCTTAAATACCACTAATGGAGGGTTTGCAGCACCGGATGGGCATAAGTCTTGCTTGTTCTATTTTAACATTTATATTTTTCACTGGATTCCATCCTATAGAAGATAGTCCAGAAAAAGCCTGAAATGCTCCAATGAATTGCTGCTATAAAAAGAAACCACTGGTCCTTGTTTTGACTACTTCATTGGCTCAGATAAACATGAATCATCTTATGGCAGAGTCCTGAATGAAAGTGTGCCCTTGATCCCAAGCTGTTAAAAGGCTGCCAGTGCATTATTTGTTTGTGCATTGCTGGGGAAGGATGAGCAGCTGGAGGTGGAGGGAGGAAAACTGCTCTGTGGTGCTGCTGCTTCCATTGTTCTCCTGTTACAACCTTATCTCTGCTCCCAAATAAAATGTCAAAAGCTGCAAGAGGAATGCCAAAGCAGAGTGGTCAGAGAGTGACAGCTGTCCTTGGTGCAGGCAGAGGCTGAAGAGGGGAAAGGTCACATCTTCCTGTAGAGTGTTCACAGCCACTATAGCTGCCCACAGCTCCCAGGCTTTGATAAGAGGGTTCATTTTTCCAGCACTATGATAATTCTAGGGAAATAAATTAACAAACCTTTTCTTATATAATACCACTCTTATTAACTCTGACTGCATTTCAAAGGAAAATAACTTATTGTACATGAGATGTTGTAATTTTTGTCTTGCACATGAAAGGCCTGGCCCTCTGCTGTCAGGTAGTAATTTAGACTGCAGACCCTATCACTTGCACAGTCCTTCCTGTCCACCTTCTCTTCCTGGAGCCATTTGTTTGCTCCTATGGGAAAGGAAGGCTCCTGTGAGCAGCTCATTGCTTCCAGGATGCCATCTCTAGCTCAAGGTAACTGTGGGAGGGGGTACTAGAATGGAAATGTAGGAGATGGCAGGTGAAGTGTTTTGAAAATTTGCAGCTATCTCTTTCTCCTTATTAAGAAAATAGTCATAAAGCATTTTTCTGTTCTGCCCTGATGGATTTAACTGCCCACTTGAATCAATATTATAGAAATGATTTTCAGTCTCAGCCTACAACAATTCCAGTTTCTCACTCAAAATATAGAAATCTCTGCACTCATAGAAAAAATGACTATAGTTTATTGTCTAGTAAATTGCTTGCCAAAGTTGTGTGGAATAAAAGGTAAAGTAGGAATAACTTTCTGATCTGTGTGCATTGCCTGTGACCACAAGTTCGTTGTCCATGACCAGAACTCATAGGTGTTAATAACACATGAATAAAAAGGTATAATGACTGAAACAAATGAAGAGACATTGACCATGTGTTGTTTATCTGGAAGAGGAAGTAAAATAGGGAGAGATTGCAAGGTTAAAATTTTAACATGATTCATGCAACCTATTTGTAGCACAGCCTTTCCACTTGATGACCAAGTCTTTCTCTCCTTTTTATCTCATTGTAGAGCCATAATCATACAGCATTTTTGCTACTTAGGTTTGTTTTCTAATGTAGTCAGGCATGTCATACAATGACGGCTCATGCTTTACGTTTCATCAGGAATCGATGAGAATTCCTTATGATGGGAAATGCTGAATGACATGCTATAAATACTGAACAATGTGAAGTGTTGCAGCCACCACATACATTTGCTTCTGTAGTTCTTGAATCCAAGGGTTCTCAGTCTCTGGCCAGATGGGATTAACATCATGGGGGGGCATGTGAAGCCATGTTCTATATTTTATCAGAGTAAATGGGTACAAGAATTTGAAGATTATAAAGCAAGATTATAAAAGGGTTAAAATGGGCTTATGGGGGCTTCTTCTAGGGTTGCTGGCATTTGTTGATTTTTTAACACTTCCGAAATATTAGGAATGGTGTTAGACACTTAAGAGATTCCTACAGAGGAAAGACGAACACATTAATATCCCAATCAATTTGTCTTCCAAACATTAAAAAAAAAAAAAAAAGAAAGGCTAGGGAAAAAAACCTAAGGAGTAGGGAGAACACAATGCCTTGCACAAATAGGTAGCACTGCCACTCATTCCTTTTCATATATGACTGAGGTTTCTTTCCAGACACAGAAGTGGAGACCACAGCCAGCTGTGGCTTACTCTTTTTGGTTGTCTCCTCTTGTGTTATTTGCCTGTTTTCTCTATTAAATAAGCCATGTTTTCTGTATTCTATAAGCCATTAGCAAGACAAATATTTCTGATAATCTTCTTGACTACCTCCAAGGGCTTGTTACCTTCAAGGTATTACGTGGGCAGTTCATAGTCAACACTTCACTGAGTTCTTGAAGTGTTTACATCTTTCCCCAAGACTCAGTGGATTGATGTTTATTTCTCTAAATATCCTCATTGCTTCTTCCACATAAGATCTTTATGTACCTATTTCTCAATTCTTGGGGGGAATAATGAGGTGACTTTTAGCATATGCTGTCCAATACTGTGTTGAGGAATCACAACACTTACATCCTTTTGGCTGGCTCATTCAAAATCTTATAGATGCACCAAGATGACACTGTGATTTGTCTTTTTATCTCACATTTATGTGTTATGTAGCTGTACACTGAAATACAGGTTCTAAAAAATGCATTAAGTGCTCAACAAGGTGATTATGCTTGGCTAATTCATTGCTGTGAGAGTAAACTTTGGTTATAGTATTTTTTAGTATGGTGTTATTAAGTGTGCAGTCAGATATACCATACCTAGATTTCAAAAGCAAACATTAAAATTATCAGCCTGTGGGATTAACACTGAAATATTCTATGTTGCATTCCATTTTTATTAATGGCAACTGTCATATAATTTGCAGTGAAACTTTTGCATAATTATGCTTTACCATGAAGTGCATCTTCTTCCAGAGTAAGTTCTACAATGATTTTCCGAAAGATCTCTGTGCTACTAATGATTTTTTGATGGGGTTATCTCCATTTTCATACATTAACTAAATTATGGCAGAAGAATATCTCTCCCTGCAACATCTTAAAAAGAAAAGAATGGTATTTTTTTTCTGATGTTTGCAAGAAAAGCTTCTCTTGTGTTTTCTTTGGGGAAGGTTTCATTATAAAATGATTTATTCTATTCTTTCCTATTAGGAGTTTGTGTCTCTATTTCTCTTTCCTTTATTTTTCGCTTTTTATCTCCCCCTAAGCTTTTCTCTTCTGCCTTTTTTGAGCTCTACTATCTTCTGTTTCTCTCCCACTGTCATATGAGCTCTCTCAGCTCTCTCTCTATGTCTTTTCTTAACAAAAAGTGATAAAGGAAAGAGACTGCTGGTCCAACAGATTATTGGGAGAAACTTGTGTTTACATTTTAAGGTCTTTGAGAAATGCTCCTGCTGTGCTTTAGGTTTTACTAAGCACAACATGAGATTTCAGGATCATGATGATCATTTCTTGTGCTACTAAATTACCCACAAGTAGTGACAGAAATTGCATATGAGGTCTGTCCTTATTATGATGGGTAAGGGAGCTCTTTTGAAAAGGTGAAGGGGATACAGATATAATGCTTTTATAAATGAATATAAATGAATTACTTCCTCACTTAATGACTACTGCAGTTCACTACCTAGTATTCAGGTCTAGTTTGTAAGCTCAAGATTAATTTGATCTGGTTATAAGGATATGATTTGGGATGCTACAATGAGCACTTAATGGTATACCCTATGCTCTCACACCTGAATTCAGCAGAGTAGCCCAGAAGGTGTTGCATCTTTATCTATCAGAATAAAGTCTATTTATGGGTTTGTCAGACTATTTAGATACCTAAAATAGTACTATGCACCTATGTTTAGTGATCTGAATCACTTCGTTTAGTGGGTTTTAGACTTCTAGACAACATTGTATAAAGACTTGCACTCAGAATCACATGCATTATTTCTGTGCATGCAGCAATTGGTTATCAGCTAATATGGCTATCAAAGGCTGAGACAAAAATTCTACTAAGTTAATAATTTTTAATTTTAGGAGTCTTTTTGGTAAGGCAGATGGGAAAAGCACTGGCCTCCATTGTTCTGTGGAATGGGTTCATTCTCTGTCTTCTTAAATCACTTTTCATTTTACTCTCCACTTTTCCTCTGAAAGTGTTATAGTGTTTAATGCCAGTATTCCTCTTCTTAAAATGAGTTCTTAAGTTCTTATGAGCATAGCCTTACTCCTTCATTCTAAATCTGTACAACTTCATAGTCAGCTATACTCACATAGCTATGGGTCAAAGTGTATGGGTCAAAGAAAAGTGATTTAGCAGTATTAGGGTGGAGACCAGATTTTTGGAAGTCTTAAATGATGTGAGATAAATTCTAAATTTACAGATGAAATATGGATGCCTGATAGATAATATGGTTAACATTCCCCAACCTACCTGACAACCAGCCAGTGTTGCCTGTACTGCAGGAAGTCCCACTGTGAGTGTATAAAGACTGTCTTACTGTTTCAGATGAAAAATGCACCAAACCTGAGATGGAAGTGGTCAATAACAAAACCTTATGGAAGACTATATGAAGAAAGAGAGAGGAATCAAACTCAGTCTTCTAACTTCCAGCAGAGATGTCTATTCTCAAAGTGCTTGAATTTTCTGAAATTAGGAAGTTCTTTTAAACTGAAAATGTATTTTCTTAATTGCATTCCCTTAAATGAAAATGCAATCCCTTAATAGCAGGGATATATGGGGTTTACATATGGTGTTTACATATATTTGTGTTCGTATTTTAGTTAAAACCAAATTAAAATGGGAAAAAAAAAATCACTGCACTGCTTCATGGCTACTGGTTACAGGAATACTGCAATTTGGCTTCTGTTCATGTATTTATTATTTATTTACTTATTCCAGAGACTTAAGCAGCCGTGGAAGATGATCATATGCTTGCAGGGCTCTGAGCTCTGTGAGCTTGCTGCTCAAGTTATTGCTTTCTGTCTTGAAGCAGTTCATTCCATCCCTGCTCCATTTGCTTCTCTCACCCAGTTCAATACACTTGAAAGTGATAAAAATTTTGCTTAGTATGTATACTGTTTATTGTTCTCACAGTAAAATCTCCCATTGATTCCCGTGGCCACTGAGCGAGGTCTGAAATGAATGGAAGAGGAAAGAAAATTTGAACTGATGGTTTATTCAAGAGAGAAAATTATAGATGAAGGAGGGGCAATTACTAGAATTAAGAGTCCTGACCTGTGTCCAGTCATGGCTCAGGAGTGACAAAAATTATCTAAACTGATCAGAGTTCATGTTGGATTAAGAAATGTTGAAACTGCCTGTAGTTTTCTAAAAGGAAAACCAAGCCAACATGGAAATTATTCATACAAAGAAGAAAGATTATCAAAACAAGTAGCAAATGAATGAATTATTAATTTTTCAGTCCTGGGAGAAAATTATGACATTCTTTAAAGAAGCAAGAATGTTTAGGAAATGGAGCAGTAAGGAAAGCTGCTCTCCAAAAACAGCAATATTTATTTGACAAATCTGCCAAGGAAACGTGGAGCCAGCCTCCTAAATTAAGGGAGAAAGTGAATACTTTGAATGAGACTATTAATACCATTAGAATTGATTGCCTTAAGATTTGTTGTTGTGCTGCTAGATTAAAAGATAGATCAAAGTCAGTTTTGTATGAGAGCCCCTCCCACACCGATCAATCAGTGACTCTACAGCTGCTACTCTCCATCCCTCCCAGCACATTCTTATTTCTCTTCCACTACCTGAGTTAGGGGTTGATCACATCCTTAAGACCTTTGTTTTTCCAGGAGTGAAATCTGGTCCACATGAGAGATGTTAAATAATCCTTGTTATAGAGTCCTCCTACACAGTATTTGCACTGTGCACTGTGGGTAGGTGCAAGCATACCCTCTTTGTACCCTGATTAAATGGGAAAAGGATTCATGAGGTCATTACTCCAGTGCTAAGCTAGTGAAAGCTGTTGAGAGGTGAGATTATTAGCACACAATGTGTAATGCTCTGACACAGGTCACTTAAGGGTTAGGGTTTTTTCCCTTGGTTATGGACACAGGCAGAATCAATTCATTTGTGCCCACCACAAGCTCCCATGGATGTGGAGCATGCGTTGTACACATACAGCTAATGAGTAGCTTTTTTAAATGAGGAATGTCAGATACTGGTACTGTCAACTACAAAATCTGACTTGACTGCAATTTGTATTGGCGACTACTTTTCTTGATGACAATCTGACTTTGAACCCTTAGCATGTTCTTCTAAAACTTATCAATAGCATTGCTGACATCAATATATTTTCAGTGTATATTCACTATTTCATCAATAGTAGTTTTCAGTATCACAGGGCCTTGTGAAATCACAGTATTTGTGCCTTGCTGTAAAAGTTCCTTTACCCTTTTAGGTCCTGATTGGGTTCAGTCCCTGGGCTCATCCATGTTAAAAACTGCTCAAAAGCCATCTTGCATTATGCAGGTATGAAACCTCAAACTGTGGAGTATGCAAAGCCATCTCCTGTGGACTCCCATGGGTAGGAAGGGGTTGCTGTTGCTGCCTCTGGGCTTGTTGTGCACTTGCTTGTTGTGTTCAGAAGAGTTACCCTTGAGACTCTGCTCCTGCCTCCAGGATACCCCTGCTGCTTTCACTGCTAAGAACACTTAGGATAGGGGGAAGTTCACTATCTAGAGTTCAACTCTACTGTAGCATCTTATGATGAAGTTTAAAGTACCAGTTGTGATCTTCTAATGGGCAGATTTAGCAAGCAGATTTAGCAAGTACATGCCATGTTGCTAATGTTTTCTTTCTGCCTGTTTGTGAGAAAGTGTCAGGAAGGGTGTCTCAGAGGACCAAAGTCATTGGAGAGGATGTTTTTAGAGTACCCTTGACAAGTAACTTTGAAATTGTACTGTAGACTGCAATCCGAGGTATGACTAAACTATACACAGGTATATCTGATGGACAGTAATTTAATAAAACTTTCTCTATATTTCAGTATTTGCCCAAAGCACTGGACAAACCTGCCTTAGGGTTTGAGTTGCAATAGCTTTAGTGGTACCAACATTTGATATATACAGATAAGGCATCATACTAATAGAAGAGAGCCACAACCTTTTTCTGATAACAGTGCCTATTCACCCTGACAGAACCAGTGGATAATTTCAGCCATGATTACAAGAGACAGTGAAGCCTGTGGATCACATTTAGAAAGCCCCAGCTAAAGCATTTGAGCAC
The DNA here is from genome assembly GCF_050655825.1 of Lonchura striata. Lineage (NCBI taxonomy): Eukaryota > Metazoa > Chordata > Aves > Passeriformes > Estrildidae > Lonchura > Lonchura striata. Next base: position 62,332,717 of record NC_140705.1, on the reverse strand, counting down.
TCTAAAAAATTAAGGATGTAAGTCAAATGCATACGACTGTGGGATCTCACCGAAAACTTTTAGTTCTTGGAGTACTTTTGGGGATGGTGATACAAACAGTATGAATTCATATAGATAAATGATATGAAGTTGTTTATTTTTCATTAACTATTCCCCCCAAAATGTCATTCATTCTCATCAGCTTAATTTTTTTCTTCCCCTTCTAGTCTCCTTACTCATTGCACTACACAATCCTCTGAACTAATCCCGACTTAAAAAAATACAGGGTCAGTACTCACTGAATTACTTCATAATGCACCCCATTCACCTTAAAAGCAAAACAAAGGGTTACATCCTTCAGAAATATTGAGCTGAATGAATAAGCATATATGTGTAACAGCCACAATTCTGCAGGAGCAATTGTAATATTTTTTTTTCAGTTAGAAAGTTTAGAAACAGGGATTTCTTCTTCCTAATGTTAATTTGATTTCACTGTTTGGACGTAGAAGGTGTCTGTAGCACCATATTCTGTGAGTGTTTCAAGAACTGTGTGTGCAAGTCTAATCAATATGGTGCTAAAATGCTGACAGAAGTCAAACTAGGTTTTCTAGTCTAGGTGTGAATCTTCCCCTAAAACATCCTTAGTGTAGACAAGGTGTGAAGTTCAAGGTGCAGCCAGAGCATGGTAACAGCCACCTTCAAGTTTTATATGTTTACTCTTTTCTAGAATACATACTTGCAAGTGAATTGGCCTATTTACAGGGGGAAGAGTTCTTCTGAAAATCCTCTGGGAACAGCCTGCAGCAAATGTGATAAAGCTACATATATTGCTCAAAAATAAGAGGAAGAAAATGTGTCCCCTCAAGATGTTAACTAAAAAGGACACACTTTCCTCATCTTGCACTGTAATTATTCTGTCTACGTTATATCTTCTATGGAGATTATGGCAACAAAGAAAAAAAAATCTGCATTTTAGAAGGACATAGTGACTGGCAGTAAGAATGGGAATACAGTGTTGCTATTTTCTTTTCCTTTAATGTTAACAACCACTCATCCTTATCCACAAAATGAGGTAATACACAGAAATAAGTAAGAAAAAAAAATTGAAAGACATACCTACATCTCTGTTTGGCAGAATCATCTAATTAAATGAATCCCAAGTATTCCTTGTTGTAAATCTTATGGTGAAGGACACATATTTTCAAAGTACCGTTCTTAAAATTTAATCCCAGAAAAGTTAAACATTGATTATAAATAGACTACTCTGTGACAGAAAGCAAATATATGTATATCTTAAAAGAAACCTTTCTAGTTAGGTAGCAGTTAAAAAGCTCTACTTACCAAAAGGTTTGTATGACACAAAGTATTGAAGGTTTATTCTTTTATGTGTTCAGATATTGCTGTTCTCTTGTTAGTTTATTATGTTATTTGGCTCATTGATTTATCTTTCATTGATTTGTATGAATCTAGATTTCCCGAGAATGTACTCTGTCTTATGAGTTTTTTAGGAAGGTATTAAAATGATGAAAGCTGTTGACTTGATAGCCTTGGGAACTGAAGACAACTACTGATGCTCTGTTGTTTAAGGGAATCTGATGTAAATTTCCCCTCACTAATCCATTAATTTGTCAGAAGTCTTGCTGGGAGGGAAATTTCATCTGATATTTCATCTTCTAAGTTCATTACATACATGAATCTGAAGCTGTCATGAAGTACTAATGATGACTGGATGTATGATACATGATAAAAGAATTCAAGCATCACTAACACTGACCCTGGACACACATCAGATTAAAAGATTCCTTTAAGAATATTTTTATGGACTCTAGTAATTAATTAGAAAAAGATATTACACTGCTTTCAGAATATAATCTATTCCTTTCTTGTGTGGTGTTCCACTGTCAATTTAGAGGTGCAAGGCTTGGTAGTCTAGTATTATTCCCCTGAGACACCTAGTCTCTGCATCTGTGAACCTCTCTAGAGCAATTCCATGGTCTGCAGCAAAATACTTATCATGGGAATAAAGCTGATTAGCTGCAGATATTCTTGCTCTGGAATTTAAATATAAAATTGTGTAGTTTTTTTTTTCTTTCTTTACAGAAACCCTGCTATGTAAAGCAGGGTTTGTTTTCTATAACTGTATTATTAATTTTGTTCAGTAGCACATTTTATTCTTTGCATTGGTAAACACATTTCTTACAAGTAAAGTGCGAGAGTCCTGTCTCTGATAAACTGAACTTTTGTCATATTTCCTCAGGGAAATATTTGCTCATATTGTAGGAAAAACCTCCATTTTTACAGTAAAATGAGTCTGCAGACCCAAATGGCTCAGAAGACAATTAGCCTTAAAAAATTGTGATGAAAATAGGATTCTTCTCAAAATTAATAATATGTTTGCATGTATTTAAAATGTAATCTAAAGGTTGATTTTTTGTTGTTGATGTTGGTTTTTTGTGTTTTTTTTTTTGTGTTTTTGTGTGGTATTTATTTTTTCCTAAATAAATTGAACTAGCAATTAACATGATGACCTAAATATCCAGGTAGAACTTGAATTACATGTCTCCTCTATGATTTAATGTAGGAGATTTTGCTTTGTCTCTTCTTAGGGTAGACCTTTACTTAAAGAGTGAGAGGGTCTTGAGGTATAATTGACTACTGAATTTCAGAATTTAAAGAGTTCCAGCTTTTGACAGTCTGACTTTTGTAAGGTTACTCCTGGTTGAGTTCCTAAGACTGCAGTGCCTTTTGAAATTTTTGTTCAAACAGATTTGAAAAGGTTAAGAGCCTTATTATTATAGAAACACAAATATACTAAAAAAAACCTTCAAAAATAAGCCTTTGAGAATTCCAAAATAAATCAATCCTTAAGAAACTATACTTGAGAGTCTTGATTCAAATGATAGCTAGAAAATGAATAATAACAGCATTATCAGCTTTTCACTTTCTGCTTTGCTAAGATTTCATTTAGCTAACAAAGAATGTTTCTAAACTATGATTTATTTTTCACTGTGCATCCTTTTTTATAATGAGGTTTTATTTCATGACTCCTTCCTTCTTTGCTTCCACTACACAATTTGAATCTGTATGCTGCATATCATTTTATGTAATTAGACTATATTTAGATATCCCTCTGTGATGTAAGGTTCTGAGACATATGCTTTTCCTGGAAAAAATATTTTGTTGCAGCTTTTGTGAACTCCATTTGGACCTATCCGTGAACAGAACCTAAATCTATCATATGATTTGCAACACCATTCTGTTCAATTTTAAATTATCTCGGTGGTTGAGAGTCCCTGAATGTATTTTAACTAGGCAGACATAAACAGCTTGCTCAAGTTGACCTCCAGATGTCCTTTCCTTTGCAGCCCTGACCCAGTTCCATAGGTGAACAGGATAAGCTCCATGCAGTCTGTTACCATTGGATGCAGCAGTGAAGTGGCATTCCCCCTTCCCATGGCTGATGCCTGTCATGCTTCATCAGTGCTGACAAGCAATTATTACTCTTTGTTTCTTTTATGCTATATATTGGCAAAACAATCATTGCAAGGAATTGTAGAGGTAGAAACCATTATCTTTGCACTATAGTGGTAACAGAGGTTTTAGGCTTACTGAAAATAACCATTAGCTTTTGCTTTCTTATCTACAAAGGCTTTCTATTTTGCCCTCTGCTATTCCAGCAGTTGAATCACCAACTTTTGCTGCATTAAGAATGGAACACTCTATTCTTTAATTTGGTGATTTTAATTTTCTGCTGGCTTTTGTTGAGGACAGAAGGCATTCTCCATTAGTTTTGAGTCCCACTATATTAAATATAATTTGAATATCAGTTTTAGCATCATTGACTTTGAAGATTTTGTTTTTCTCTTAGCAGCTATGACATGACATTCCTGTGCAAATTTACAAACAAAAAGGGAAAAAAATCTCTAGAAAATAAGACAAAATATATTGAGCCAATTTTAATTTCTGAGCTGGGAGGGAGCTTTTTGAGCTTTACTCTCCTTGGTTGCCATATCTGTATGACTCACATAAATCATTGTTTTCAAGTACTCTTAATAGCCTTCAAGAGCTTAAGCAGGATGCAGTCATGGAGAACAAAGATTTTTTTTGTAGGTCTCTGTGCTACCTGTGCAGCACAGTTAGTCTCCCATCTGAATTAGAAGTTAGACACAAGTTATCAAAGGTTTCATCTCCAGCAGGAATTGTCTTTTGTTGAAGACACACAGTTGCAGAAAAATAAATTGCCAGTGCAGGAATAAGAAACAGTCTCTCAGATCCATAGAATTTACTTCTCCTCCGCTCTCCAGAGAGGTCCAGTGCTGGTTCTAGCTATGAATTTTCATTTTCTCAAAAATCCTACATCACTGTAAAACCTCTTACACCATTCCCACAAGTTCTCTCTACCTACTTGCTCTTGTCTCTTAAATGTCCCTCAAGTTTCCTCTGCTGCCATGAAAAGATCATCTGGTAGTTTGTTTTGTTCAGAGAGTTTGTTTTCAAAGCCTCTTTCAGGCTGCCAATTTTGGAAAACATTGGGTAAATTTAACTGGAAGTTTCTCCTTCAATCTCTCCCTGTGATGAATTAGCATATCTAATGAAGATGGAAAAAGGAAAATGTATGTGAACAATTCCTGATTTTAAAGAACCCACTCTGTACTACAGTATAGTAAGAGTTACATCTTGGTCACTGTGCCTAATGTTCAATCCACATTTTAATCAAATTCCTTAGGTGTTATTTTGGATGAGGTTTTTTTCATTGAATTTACTAAAGCTGCCAGAATTATTCAACCCATACAAAAGTGAAAAATTGCTTTTCTACACCTCATTTTTGACATGGTGTATGAATGGTTTATATAAAGATAGTTATGGTCACCAATTGTTACAGTTTTAAAGGGTTTATTTTCTTTTATCTCAACTTCTGTTTCTTTTCTTCTGATACAGAAGGAAGGTTTTATAATCCTATTAGCTTTTGTACTGGCATTTGACATCTTTGTCTTTGACATTGTCAATGAATGAAGAGAGGGTCTGTCCAATATACAGCTCAAGTTTATCCCCAAAACTAAAAGACTAATTATGCTTTCTTTTTTTTCCTTTTCTAGTGGGTTTCTACCATCATGTTGTCTGACAGCAGAGGAATGAGAAAACTTAGGACCCTTCTGTCACATACAGAGATGTGAACTGCTGCAGGAAAAACAGACTAGCTTGTCAGTGCTTTCCAAATATGAATTATTCTGTCCCTGATTGGATTATTCCAATCCTTCTCTGTTTGAGCACTGTCTGTGCCCCACTCCTCTTCCTAAGGTACTTTTATATCCATGTTCAATCCCATTCTCAGTCTGACTCAACTATAATTTCTCAGTAGCACATATTACTAATAAGCTATTTTATTTCTTCTGACTTGGGACAGACAGCTCTGCTTCAGAAATACCTACTATATTTAGGTCTCTTTCAGTTGCTATTTTCTTCTAGTTACTTTTAGACAGAAGCACAAGAGACAGCTCAGCTGACTGGACCACCCTTGTGTAATCCTGCAGGGAGGCTACTGCCTGTCAAAGCTTTCTCCCAGGTGTCCCTTTTCTGGATCACGCAGAAGAAGCAGGGAGGCTCATTCCTAGGCACTTGAAGCATCAGGCCAAGTGCTGAGCAGCTGCTCTAGCCTTTGACAGTCAACTGAGCACCTAGGGAAGATACAGACCTGCTTGTCATGACACCTTTCTGGCTTCTAGCATTTTTTTTACCCATTCTCTGTCTACTTCATTTAGGTAGTAAAATCTTAGACTGCTGTATTTCAGTCATCCCACCAGTAAGCCTAGTGTCACACAGAGGTCTTTTAGGCATTCATATTTTGCCACTAGTAAATATATGAATATGGTTCTTACATAAAGAAAGGAATATCTAAGTTATTACTGAATTCCTTTAATGCTGTGTATATTGCATGCAAGTACCCAACATTCTGTACCTAGAGTACAGAACTCTAAGCGTGTTCCTTCTTTTCTCTAAGTAATTTAATGGAAGACAAGAGGAAGTGTTGGTCACAAGCAAGTAGTCAACATAGCTTCCAAATTGTATCTGGGCTCTGGTGAAGCTGATCATTGGTCCTGCATGGAAATATTATTAATATATGTAAATAGTGGTATTTTATCAAGAAAAAAAACCTTAAAAAGGAGACTAAAACTGTTTCCTAAAATGAAGGACATATAGAAAGAAGTAGCTTAACGTATAAAAAACCACAGAAGTAAACGCTTTGTATAAAGCTTTGCTCTAATTTGTTTGAAGCTGTAAATCCAAGACAGCAAAGAATGCAAGATTCTTTAAGTGTTATATTTATAAAGATTAGAACAGTTCTTTCTTATATAACTATATATAATCTCTATTTCAATATCCATCTAGCTTGCTAGCTAGCTAGCTCAATAGGAAGTAAAGTTTACTGTGGGAGAGAAAAATGTTTAAGGTTCCCAGGTTGGTTTCTAAATCTGGGTTTGTTTAAACATTTTCATGCAAAGGAAAGAAAGAAAGAAAGAAAAAATAAAGAAAGGAAGGAAGGAAGGAAGGAAGGAAGGAAGGAAGGAAGGAAGGAAGGAAGGAAGGAAGGAAGGAAGGAAGGAAGGAAAAAAGAAAAAAAGAAAGAAAGAAAGAAAGAAAGAAAGAGAGAAAGAAAGAAAGAAAGAAAGAAAGAGAGAAAGAAAGGAAGAGAGAAAGAAAGAAAGAAAGAAAGAGAGAAAGAAAGAAAGAATCATGAGCACTCCACTTTTTACCATCTCCTAGCTTCTACCTTCACAGATCACATGCTTTTTTCTTTACAGGTTTTTGTTTCTGTTTAAACATCAGCCTTTATCCACTGCTATGTTGTGCATATCCATGCCACTAGTGCAAGTACCACTTACTCAATGTGACTTACCACCTATGTACTGACCTGCTTCTATGTCAGCAGAATACTTAGCTAACAAATTTTCTCATTTTTCAAAGTCACCTTTGTTTCCATTATCTTTCCATTCTCATTCTAGAAAAAGGAGGGTGAAGAGAAGACTGAGACCACTAATAATACAAACAATGTGAGCTTAGAGTGAAATAGACAGACAAATAAAAATATCTTTGTGTGCTTATCTGTTCTGTTGTTGTTATTGGGTTTTTAAAATTAATATTTCTAATGAATGAAGGAGGAAATACATGAGGAAAAAAGTAGCTGAGATAGAGATTTGCATATGCAAAAAGAGTGGTTATTTGTGCAACTCTAACCAAAAACCAGTGTCTGATTCCCCTTTATGTTTTAGGAAATCTATCTCAGAAATTCTTGTTTGTCAAGTTTGAGCATTTAACCTAATTCAGTGGTCACTATGAAAACCCTGTGAGGGACCTAAGATGGGAAAATATGACATTCCTTCTAACTCTGGTAGTACAAGCAGTCACTGCTGTATTAATACCTTGAAATAATAGCTTAATAGCAATAATAGCAGTCCATGTCAAAGTTTTCAGAAATCTTTTGTATTAGGCCCAAATCCTCTTTTCAGGCAGAGGGAGTAGGGGTCAATTAGATCAAGATGCTTCCTGCTGGCTCGTGCTGTTGTCAGTCACATAGCTATATACAATGTTTTTGTTCACCTTACCACTTCTAATTATACCTTTCCTTGAAGCCATTGAATGCACACTCATTCAAGTATTCTCTCTTGATTTGCTACTACAGAATAGGCTATGGTCCCCTACTTCATTATCCTACATCTGATTTAGTGATCTTAGTCTTTTATGATAAGTGCTGACTGGGTACTTATATGTACCTTTTTTTTCACTTTAATTTTTAACCTTTAGTAGTGCAATGAGCATGTATCTGTAAGCATCACCCTAGTCAGTATGGAAATACAAATAACACTTTGCCTTAAGATTTCATGAGCACATATCTCAGTATACTTTTCACTGGTGGGATAAGCATGGTGAACCTCTGGCACCTTTTAGCTGCATGTTTTCCTGAGGTTCAGACATGTAATTTAGCTTGCAGCAGCCTGAGTTACAACAGTATCTATGATATTAGTAGAATAGCTATTCTCACAGCTATATGTTTAACTGGGAAAATTAAGAAGTACTTGACCTGCCCTAATGATTTTTTTTTAGTATTATAGTCACAAAAGCCCATTTTTAAACATGCTATTTATTTTCCTCTCACAGATTCTGCATGGTGCCAGGTATATCGAAACAGCAAGGGAAAACTGGATATCCAGCAGGGAATATAAAATAAGCAGTTACACAGGCCATAGAAAATGAGAAAATACTTAATAATCTTGGCAAAATTTTATACACTGTAAGATATAATTTTTGTATAGATGGCTGACTTTTCCAAGCCTATTGTAATTTTTTGGTAGCTTTCCTGCTTTCAAAGCTTTCAGTTCCAGAGTGATGTATACTGAAAATCCTATGCTTGATATGTCTCAAGACATTTGTGTCTAAAATTTTAATGCATAAAAACTTTTATATGGGAAGAGGTTGCATACTTATTCCATTTGCCTTAACCCAACAAATAAACTTGAGAAAAGATAATTCATATTTCAGTAGTAACATAATGAATGAATGGGCTGAATTATTCATGGTCCTTCCATCCTTTGAAATAAAATGAATTTGAGGAGGACAAAACTGCTCTCAAGAAGGCAATCGGTAAAAGAACAGACCTGTCAAACAAATACTCCATGTTAAATTATTCACTGTTCTCTAACATTTAATTAACAGAAGAACACAGTTGTCCTTGCTCGTGTCCAGATATTGGAAACCATTATATGTTCCCTCCTCACTCAGTTAAATACTGCAGGAAGATCTGTGTTGTGAGGCAGCTGGAGCCATCGATGTTTATTAATTCATGACTGGTGCTCAAAACACTGACCACAGAACTAAAGCCATGACTTTGAGAAGGAGCTGCTCATGTATTATAGCTGCCTCTTAATGGTTGTTTTGTTCTTGGCTCTGTGTTTCTGTTCTCTCTCTGCTGACTGATGGTGTACTTTAAAAAGTGAAACCAGCATTTAGGAACAGTCCACCTGTCTGATGGCTTTTTGGATAATCCCTGTGATACTTTGTCACTGAACAAAATAGTTGGGTGTATGAGCTGCAAATAAAGACCTTCTGCTTCACGCATTGCCATGTTTGGGATTTTTTGTTCCCTAGAATTTTTTTTCCTTTGTATATGAATCCTTATTTCTGTCAGTTTGGGTTGACATCTACAGAAAATTAATTCCATTTCATCTCAACAAATTTTCATCCAACAGATCTAATCTAAAAAAAACCACAGTTTGAACTTGGGACCATTTGCTTCGGAATTGCTGCAGAAATGACACATGCTCATTCTACAATGAGGAGAGAAATATTTAAAAGCCTGAAAAATATTGAGCCTCAGGCTACTTGTCCTTTATGTATCTGATAGTAAAAGAAAAATACTTTAGGGGATGGTTCTTTCAGCTTTTGCAACAGACTGACAGTTAAAAGGGAAATAAACTGGAAATAGACTAGAAATATCTGGAACCAGGCTTGTGATATGTTTCAAAAAGGTACCATATTTAGGACAGTTGTGATGAAAGTTTACAGTTATCTGGTGACAGTTCAGCTCAGCAATAAATATGACCTCTCCCTTTTATTCACTATACATAGACTTTTGTATTATTATTGTTATACAGATATTTGTGCCTTTAAACCTTTAAAACCACTGAAGTTCACATTTCATTTGCCAAATAATCATGATTGTCTTAAATTTCATGACTTTTTTTTCAAAAACACTCATGACAATTACACATTAAAAATTACATATAAAATCTCAATGTTTTAAAAATGCATTGTTAATACTTGTGAACAAATGCATGTTCTACTTTTGAATGGATGGCCTTCATTCTGTTTCCATGTGAATTGTGTAAACTCTTTCCAGAAGAAACTTGGCTATTACTTCTTAACATGCTGTTTATATAGTTTGGAAGATAGATGATGAAACAGCAGATATGTTTGTTTCCATGAATAGTCATAGATTTTAAATTCAGAATAGATAATGTTCTGTTATCTGCTTGTGTTCCCAGTAGTACTGCTAAAATTTGAGCTACTGCCTGGGTTCCTCTCTTATGACTGATATCTAAGACTGAAACATTTCTGAACATGATTAAATCAGTACAGTCTCCTTCATTTGCCTTTAGCTATATTGGTAAGGTTGGGGGCAGAAAATCTTTAACTGAAAGACATTTGTGTTTGCATTTTCCCTAGTTTTCACCTGTACCTATTCACCACTCTTGTTTTGACATGCTAATCCTCTGCAGTGAACTGGCAATGCAAGGATGCCACATTTCTTTGGAAGATGTTGTCCTCAGGCAAGTAAATCTCCAATGAAGCTGGACATGAAGTGTAAATGCTGGGTGAGCCAGACCACTTAATGAGCTCTTTGATATACCAGTCCAGAAAGAAATAAGCACTCTTGAAGGGCTGTGATGTTTAATGGGCTTTTTCAGAAAGCTGGAAGTAAGGTCTTCACCATATCTCAATATGCAAAGGTGATTATGTATAAATAGAATATAAAAAATTCTCATCCTGTGTCCCATGCCAGATTTTTTTTATCTGCCTCCAACACAACTCTGTAAAATATCTAAGAGATTGGTACAGAGCCTTGCTGTTGGTCCTTTCTGGGAGCAGATTTTAAGTGAAATACTGGACAGAATCCAATTAAGGTGCTTAGGTGAGCTTGTGGTAGAGCGAGGTGGATTGGTGTAAGTTGGCCTGGGATTTTTAAGAGAATTATGGCTGAGCTGTAGAGGAAGCAGAAAGATAGAGAAGTATGAGAACAATCTTTATCATGCTGCTCTGAAGCTGTTTTTATGTCCCACTAACACTGTAATTCAAGTGCTTCTGCAGACTGGCAGAGTAGAAATTTTACCTATTTGAACCTGAGCTGGAAGCTCATCAGTTTCATATTTGTGAAGGGTGAGGAGTCATTGTTTGCTTTTATCTCAGGCTGAAGCACACTTTGATAATGCCCCTTGGTGTTCACTTGGAAATGCCAGAGCTGGGACCCAACACCCCATCCCTAAAAGTGGGAGTGATGAAAATTTACTTACACTGACCTCTCCGGGCTGATCTCTGCATAAGAATGTGAGCTCATAAGGCTGCTTTTTTAGAGAGAGTCTCCTGTTTGCTGTGACCAGCACTTCTTTTGTGATGTGTGTGAGGGTAACCACATCAGCAGGAAACCCCAGGAAATGTGGTAACCCATGGCTGAGGATTTCTGAACATCAGCTTAGATCGCTGACGAGCTGTAACACAGTCATAAAGATGTTGAAGTGGTATATATTTTATGCACAGCTAAAGCACTGGCAAATTCCCCAGGAGAGGAATTGTATTTTAAATGTTTCCACTCGCTCTATAGGGAAGGCCTCAGCATGCCCTCAAGCTAATCAATGTGGATAGCTGAGGAATTTAATGCTCCCAATATACCAAAATGTCTACTTGCAGATCAGTTGTCATGCCAAACTCATTGCCTTCATAAAGGAAAACATCTAACAAAGTTAATGAGACTTTTCCCTATTTAAGAACAAAATATTAGGTTAAATTTGCAACCACCAGTAAAACAAATTCCAAAACTTTAAGGCTAGGCTTATTCTGTTACACTGAAAGGAATTAAGATTTGGATCCAAGCATAGACCATTGTCCTCAGAGCCAGGGAATGGGCCCTGGCACTGTTAAGTTTAATGGTAAGCTCAGGATCAGAATCTACTCAAGATGCTTAATGAAACTGCATGTTTAGAAAGTAAGCATCTCATGAAAAGGTTTGAATAGACTGTTATGAACCTTCTCAGTCTCAATAAACTCATGAACTTATAATGTTTATGACACCATGCTATTTAAAGCACTTTGAAAGTAGACATCCTAACTCTAATAGAAATTTAATGGGTTTTTATTCGTTGTTGTGAGGGTTTTTTTTGTTTGTTTGATTCAAATTGTGTCAATCAGGTTTAACATGGGTGCTATGGCCTTCACAGTTCTTATTGCATTGGGATGCTGCATACTAATAGTTGGTGTGTAATGTATGATAAGACCAATAATATTTTATTTAACCATAGGAATAATTTTTGTCTTCACAGTTTAAGCTGTCTGTTTCTCCTGGCAAAGACTGTTTGGTTAGGAAAACACACAAATACTACATATGAGTTTTGAAAAACTTTACATCAAATGCACAAATTAATTTAGTCTACTGTTGCAGTGCAAGGATCTGGAAATTAAACTGCAGTGCTAAGAATAATTTTTTTTACATAATTTTACCATTATGCAGCTAATCTTTATCAATTATGAGGTCCAATTAACAAATGTAAACCAGTAGAATGGTTTTCCTTCCTCTCACTGAACACCAAACATCAGGGGCCATTCTGTTTAAGAGATGATGATAGAACAAAACAACCCAAACAACAGCAAAGTTGCTCAAATAGTGCAATAATGTGCACTGTGGTCACTTTCATTCAGAAGTATTATTGGGGAGTCTGAAGTTATCATGCAGCACTTCACAAAGACAGTGCTCTGCATGTAGGCACCAGTCGTATCTGTAGGTTGCACCAAAATTCTACAAATGAGGACAGATATAATGGGCTCATTGAATATGAGCAGCATTCAATGCATCAGTCTCTGGTGGGAGTTTTGGAAGGAATATCTCTCTTTAAGGAAGCCAGATTCCTGACTGAATACCTTCAAACAAGACTCCTCAGCCCGATCTGGTGCTTGCAGTGGTGGCTTCTGCTGCTCTGCCCTCTTCTCTCACTGGATGTGTGTAAGAGATCTCAATCACTAGAGCTTCTCTCAGGAAACCCACTAGAAGAGTGTGTTCTGCAGAGCTGTGTTCTTCTCTTTAGTATCTGAAAGTGGTTCTAAAGTGGGAGAAAGCCCTCAAAGTGTACTGGCTTGTGAAAATCAAACAATACCTAGCAGTGGGAAAGATTTAAAACTCTGATTTGAATATATTTCACAATAGAATTTAGTAAATATATATATATGATGAAAGTAACTGCAGCTTTAAATATTAGCTGCTTTTCAAACTCTTCAAACTATGTATATTTTCTAAAATGTTTACTGCCTGCTCAGCTAGCTTTATAGCAGCCAAACTCATCACGTTCTGGTATAGCTTCACAAGACCAAGGAGATGGAAAGCTTGCATAACTGGACAGTTCTAGTCCTCTGGTGATTGTGAAATGCTTCAATTTAGCATTAACAGGCCAGGAAATATACAGAAAGGACAGTATTTTAGATTTTGGAACATAACAATGTCCTCACTTGTCTGAATAGCAAAAACCAGTAATGCAAGTAAATATCAAAGCTTGCAATGCCAAGCCACCTGCCCTTATGTCACTGAACGGAGTAAGAAATGCTGGGTGTAAAGAGGATCATATTACAATCAGTAGGCTTATTCATCATCCACTTCATTCTCCATATTCTATTTCCAAGTACCTTCTGCAGCATATTGTAAAACAGTGCTCACATGAGAATTTTGGTACTTCTGTTTGGATTCTCCTGCAGATTCAGCAGTGACTGTAACACAGTGTAGAGGAGAGTGAAGAGGTGTTCTGAGCAGCTGAAGCTCAGAGATGTTGGTAAGTAGGGAGGAATTTCACCTCTTGCTGTTCCAGAGAATGTCAAGGTACTATGTATCTCAAAATTAGTTCAGTCCCACCTACATTTAGAAACAATTTACACTGTATTTTATAGAAAAGTCACTTAAAATCTTTTAGTTACAGCTATTACTACTGAATTCACAGAACATATGTTTTAGGGTGAATCAAAAATGGCAGTATGTCAAACCACCTAATAAACAGATACATTTTAAGATAGTGAAGAAAAATGAATTCTATTTTCTTATGACCAATTAAACCTTGAAACTGTCACAAGCTATGAGGTTGTCACCTCCACTCTTTCTACTGCTTTGGAAGTTTTGTGAGCTTAGGCATATTTTTAACAAATACCTTATGCACCTCAGTTTCCCTAATTATTACTGTCTTTCCTGACTGCAAAGGGAAAACCACATGAAGGAAAATAATGATAGATTCTGAGGAAAATGTCTGAAGTTCTCTGGGAAACTAACAGAAAAGTTCTGAATAGGAAATTGCCTCTGCCAGGAATCAAATTGGTCAGCAAGTTTGACCTTTTTAGGCCCAAGCAGGACATTAAAACTTTTCAGATGCTGGTTCAAGGGAAGAAGGGAGGTGAAATGCGCTGTCAGTGGCTGCACAGGGGGGAGATGGTGACTGACTCCAAGGCATACATAAGCAAGCTGGAACAAAGCAAAGTTTCACCTACTCCCACCTAACCTGAAGGTGGAAGTAGCAGGAAAAAGCTGAATTTACTGAGGCTGAGACTGAAAGATGAAAGCTGAGGTAAGGGTCTTTTGTTTGTTTAAGCCTAAGCCCTTTTCTCTGTGTTTGAGTGAATAACGCTTTGTTTTTGAGAAGCTGGCTTGGGGTCACTTCAATTCATCTGCTGTTGTAGGCTCTTGGAAGAAAAGGCATATTGATGACAAACACAGTTGGGTCTGTCAGTTGAGCATGAGTAGTAAATGAGAGATTGCCGCCAGGATTTCCAGTCTGAGAGTGGTAGGACCATATGGCTCTATCCACAAAAAGTTGAAGGTAACAAACCTCTTCTCAGGAAAGTGTTCTTGAGAGGTATGAAAAGGCAGTTCAGTACAGTTTATCTGTAGTTGCAACTAATCTTACAATTCTTTCAGTTTAATAAAGCAGAATATTCTTTACTGGAAATCCTTTCCTCTAATTTAAGCAAACTAAAAAAGAACAAACATTTACTTAAAAATGTGTAAAATGCTATCATCTTTGGTTTCCTGCCAACAGTTGATGTGCTCAACAAATGATCCAGAACTAGCACATCCCAGTTCAGTGCTTAAAAAGGAATATTTGGGAGATATGTTAGTGTGTGTGGTTTTGTTCTGAATAGCTGGGCTTCTGCTCACATGGTTTAAAAATATTTGAAGAACTGTAATTTTGAGTGGCCTTAAAAGATTAAATATTTATATTTATTTAAGGATATTGCCTTCCTTGCATTTTTTTTAAGCATGACCTATAAACACCTAGTAGCCAGTACTGATTGCATGCTCCCAGTGAATGGAATGCTCCTGAAATCAGAGACCTGCCCTGCAGGCAGGTGTGGGGGTGTAGCCCAGGAAAGTTTCAAATCACCTTTTTTAATGACTCAAGATAGATGTTCAAAATCACAAGTAGATCGCTCTTTATTTTGTGTGCGTGCCAGGCATTACAAAACCAAACAGCAAAATTGGTTTCAGTTTGCTTTAAAATTTGTGTTATTATTCATTGACTGCTGGAAGGCCACAGGCATTATGTGAAGGAAAGGGCAAGCTCTTCACCCCAGTGTTACTTTCATATTTGTAGTCAAAAGGGACTTCCTTTTTTGACTATTAAATATAAAGATTTTATCTTATTTTTCTAACTTTGGGTTATATAGTCTGTTTCACCAAATCTGGAAATGGACTGATGTTCTTTTCTTGATAAATGACCTGTAAGTAAATGTTTAAACTGGAACATACAGGGATAGAAATTAATATTTAATGTTATTGCAGATTCATCAGTGTATGTCTTCCTTCAAGACTGATATACCAGACAGCAGATTTTTCTCTCCTTTGAAGGGAGGAAGTGGGATGTAAGAAACAAGAATAATATTTTTCCACTGAAATAAGTGTCAGAGTTCATGATTAATGTTTAATCTGAAAAAATATTTAACTGCCTCACAAAGGGAATGTTCTATAGTCTGCCTAGAATTAATGTCCTACCACCTTTCCAGAGAGGAAGGCCCACAGATCTTGAAGTACAAATGATGCCATGGAATGGCAGTAAAAAGTAAGTAGTCCTGAGAATGACAAATCTACAAAATTAATTCTACAGGTATGTTTTGTGTTCATTTGTTTTCAAGTGCCATATGGTGGGAGCTCTAACAGAGGTTCTTGCTGCTGAAGCTCTTTTAAGGGCTATGGGTATAGATATATATTTTCAGAATCTCCACTATTACATGACTTGATAATGGAACACATCCTTCTGATCCACTTAATTTACTGAAATATTATCTTTCTCCATTCCTCAGTCAGGTTTGGCTGAATCATCAGATACCAAACCCAAGAATCACTGGGTTTGGTAGCTGATGATCAAGACAAACAGGTATTCCTAGGCTAATCCTTTACTGAATTAAAAGAGCCATAATGATGTCTTTTAATTGTTCACCTGGCTTAGTATGGGTATAGGATTTCAGCACCTTCTTCCAGACATTTCACTGCTGTTGATGTTTTCTTAATGTGGAGATTGCTCTGGAACCATCAGTGGCACCTGGCATAGTTCAAGTTGTGACCTGATGTCAGCTCCCAGACAAAGGGAGGTGGGGGAGATGTGCTGCCCAACATGTGTCTGACAATACATGTCTCTGACTTCCTGAAACTCTCTGTCAGGGAGAAAAAGACATTTTTCAAACTATAAATGTTGTTTTAGAATAAGGGTCTTGAAATGTCATACTCTAAAAATTTGCAACTAAATGCAAAATCTGTCATTGGAATTTTTTAAAGCATATAATAAGATATGTAAGAAAAGAACATTTGGAAAGTTAGGCCCCAACTTACTGCAAAAATTTTGTCTCATGTTCATCTCAAAGGACTGTGTAGGAACTGAAGAATCTCTATAGTATCTGTCTTTAGTAATCAAACAATTAACACATCTGCAGCGGGGAAATGGATGGTTTAGTCCTGATTTGAGAAGCTGAAACATTATTTAGACCCATAATTAGGACTGCATTCAGAATAAATGTACCTGTTATCACCTCAAATACAGGTAGACTTCCTTTTGGGCTCTCCAGATAAAATTCTTGAAGTGTTTAATCACTTGACCTTGCTTTAATTAGGAGTGAGGCATCTAATACCTTTGAACTTAAAGCTTTGAAGTCCTGGGTCACAATGTGTTTCTACTCTTTCTGTATCACTGATCTACATAACTGCTCATTTAATTTTTCCTCATACAGAGGAACCCCATGGTTGGTCCAGGGTTTTTGTCTAATCTCGTCTTTCTCCTGCTGGACTAGACAAAATCTATACAGTAGCTTTTTCCTCTTTTTTTTTCTGTTTGTTTCTTTATTTGTTTGGGAGTTCTTTTCAGTTAACCTAATTTTTGTGCAATTAAAAAATCCACAGCCAAATAACTAGTTGAAAAATTGCAGTTTCTCTTCCCCTTCACCTTTTTTTTTCAAATAACTTCAGGCTCTACTAATGATAGATTCTGCTATCATTGTCCTTTTCTGTTCTAGAACTAATTTAGAATAGCAAAAAAAGCATTTTGTTTGCACACCTCACTCTTAAATCCTCCTTGTGCTATATCTCGGTCACAGTGTGAGACTGTGATGAAATTAAACAGTGGAGGAAGATATTTTCTGTGCAGCACTTAGACTGCACAGATACCCAAGATAAACTCAAAATAGGGCTGTTTTTTTTTTTTTTTTTTTTTTTTTTTTGTTTTGTTTTTTTTTGTTTTGTTTTTTTTTGTGGTATTTGTGGTTTTGGTCCCTTAGCTGCAGTGCTAGAAGGTATCATTTGGGAAGCCACCTGCCCAGTCTTCCTCATTTTGCTTACGTCATGAGTTCAAATAGTGATCCCTAGACAATTCGACTTTCCCAACAGACCACCCTGTAGTCAGCTCTTGTGCTTTCTTGGCTGCCCGGAAAGGTCACAAAAATTTTCCTGAAAGTCTTCTTCCAGGCTTGGACACTTATCACAAATGTTTGAGAATCGGCTGTTAATTTGCTGTTTTTGAGTTGTATAACCATATTTTGGAACTCTGGAGGTATTGTTCTGCCCCAAGAGGAGCAGGGTCCTTTCTGAGTCCTGGAAGAAGGAAGAGTAAGTAGAATAAGGTGGAAAGTAGGAAATGAAATATAGATGGCAGTCCAATTTTAGCATTCTTTGAGGGGGTGGGAACTTTGCTGGGCCAACACCAGTTGGACAGCCATGCTGTGCTGTGCAGGATGACCAGCTGTGGAGAGGTTCAGCCTTGCTGCATATGGTGTCTCTTTACATCTACAGCAGCAAAACTTTCCAAGTTCTTTGGACAGAGTTTGTTATCCTTTTCTTAATACCTGGCAGAGCACATCTAGCATATCTAGAATGTTGTGTGTGCATGGCTGTGCTGTGGCCACTCATGCTGGAGCACAGGTTTCTCAAGCCTTGTGTAGAAGGCCCCGTAATGGCAGATGTGGCTTCCTCAAGATCTTTAACTTCCTGAGCACACTGGCTTCTGCAAAACTCCTGATACAGGTACTTGTTTCTGTCCTGAAGAATTGTTTTCTTCAAGTTAATTGAAATAGATCCAGGGGAAATTCTGTAACTATTCTAAATGCTTTAAAAAAATTTTTCATAAATTTCTTTTCTGTTACTACTTTTCTGTATTCCTATGAAGATCATTAACTCTGTCATTGCAATATAGTAATAAAACTGTAATAATTCTGCTATTTGAGAACAGAGGCCTTCACAAATTTAGAAAAATAATTATGTAAAGTTATTCAGTTATTGTATAGGCTGGTGATCAAAAATAATTTCCTTAAACACTTTAATAGATTCTCCATCTTGGAGGGAAATAAATTTCCGTTGTCAGTATGATGGCAAAAAAATTTCTGATTCCTCTTTACCAAATAAAGAAATGATTAATTAGAGCACATGAGAACTTAAAAATCAAGTTATTTCTTAAGTTATCACATCTTTTTGTGGTGTTTTGTGGGAATGAAGAGACATACCAGTTAAAATATGAACAGTTACTTCCACTGATGGCATCAAAATGGGTGCATGTTGACTTTTCTGCTGTCTTTCCCCAGTTGCTTTCAATTGTGTTTTCCATTGGATACCTCTGACAATTTCACTGTTCTATTTGTGGTACTTCAAGATAGAGAAAGGATGATCCATTAGATAATTTCAGCCCTTGAATGATTGTAGTTTTCTGGTGGTTGAAGTAGGGTTAATTAAAAAACTACATATTTCTGTAGGGTGCTAAAGTGCATGATTGTTTAAAGGGACTTATGGGAGAGGTGGACTTCAAAGTAACACTTTGTTCAGAGAAGGAAAATCTGACAGATCCTATCAGAATGTAGGGCTTGTGGCTTAAAGTCAGCTGAATGGATATGTCCCTATTGTGGGACACAAATGAGGGGGCAAAGCCTCTTCCTCCCTCAAGGGTGGGGAAAGTGAAGGTTCTTTTTTTTTCCCTTGAATTTTGAAAGACTATTTCTTTATACTAAATTATTTGAACATTTAAAATATTCTGAGCAGTGTTTTTTTTCCCTTCTTTTTTCATTCTCACTTGCCTGCTCCATATATCTGCCCAGCTGTGCTCATAAATATGATAAGGTATTTTAACAGTCATCAGTGAATTATTTACTTCTAGTTTGATCTAAGACATAGTTGCAGAAAGTAATCACAGCTTCACATTTTGGTGCATAGTGTCATATTTCCTTATAGGTTTTGATACATCATTGACTTAGTTTCATATCTAATTTCTGTGGTTTATAAACTAATTGTCTATTTCTTGGCATGGAGCAGATAATATTTAAAAAATCTTCTTTTGACATAAGCTGTAGTGTGATACTTTGTGTCTTGATGGAGTTATGATGACAGAGCTACACTCATGCTAATTTACAAACTTTCTGGTTGGACATGGTGTGTTTTGGAGATGCTCCCTCTGCTTGAACATTCTCATTTGAAGAGATACCTAGTCTACCACTGATCAAAAAGTATTGTTCTTGGGTATTCCCTACTGAAAAGATCCAGAAATGTGGAGAAAAAATGGGTAATTTCCATTCAGTATACAAAATACCTATGTTTCCTTTTCTTCCCCTCTTGATTTCATGTACATTGGAAAAGGTGTCAGGGAAAAAAAAAAAAAAAAAAAAGCCCTCATCCCCCCCCCCCCCAAAATCTTTACAAAACCTTGATACCTTCATAAAAGACCAACGTTAACTTTAGACTGAAATTGTTTTTCTGAACTTCAGCCTAGAATAGATAAGTAAAAATGAGTTATTAGATGTTTTTATCACTGAAGATATCAATTT
Organism: Lonchura striata; assembly: GCF_050655825.1. NCBI lineage: Eukaryota > Metazoa > Chordata > Aves > Passeriformes > Estrildidae > Lonchura > Lonchura striata. The sequence continues at coordinate 62,312,656 of NC_140705.1, read as the reverse complement.
AGGACAGAAGTACTAACCTAATTTTTGCTAGAAAAAATATGAATGTCTGCATAGCAATCTGCTTGCAAAGTGTTTTCAGAGTGAGCAGGAGAATTTTAAATAAAGGAAATGAATGCTCCCATTTATTAGGAATCATCGAAACCTCTTTTTGCTGTTGCACTTGCCAGAAAATTTCACCAATAAACATTTCAGCAACAAGTGCACGCATTTTCATGACCTTTGACATGACCCAATGTTTTATGATGTTCAGTTGAAGTTACAAATCCCTATCCATATTTTCACAAATATCTGCTATTGGGAACCTTATCAGGGAAAAATAAAATTTTTCCTGTTCATTATTTGATTAGACTGAGATAGTCTTCAAAGATTTAGTTCCCACAGATGTTCTGCATTTTCACTTTATTAGAATGTGATAGCCCAGGTTAATTGAAGTAAATGAAGTTAAAGCAATATACACACAGTTGTCTTTTTAATTTCTTTCCTGCATTTTTAAAAACATGTTTGTTCATGTTCATCCTACCATCAGCAGTCATAATGTATATGGTGTTCAACAGTTTTCCACATTGATTCCCTACACATTAGTGCTGTGACATGGGACTGCAAGGAAATGTAAGTTTTGTTGTAGTGGGTATGTGCATACACACAACCATTAATTGTTTTGGAGTCTTCATATAGAAGCTTGAGTCATCACCAGAGGACATTTTCTGTGGTGCTGTCTAACTCCTGCTGAGTGCCAGTCCCACTTCTGAAAAATGATAAGTAATGTTATTACACAATCTTAAATATGTGAAATAAAGATGCCATCACCCATAGCTCATCTTGCAGTCTTGCAGTGCTGTGGCTTTCTGTCTTCAGCTATGTTAATCTATGTCAATTTTGTTACTACATGCACAATTCACTGATATAAGATTACTAAAATACAAAGCAAAATCTTCCTTCTTGTCTAGGAGATCTCAAAGTCTCTGCATGAAACACTATTCACACATTTCCATAAACATTTTATTTTTGAAATTAAATGGATTTCAACACATAGCCACGTAGATGCACCTTCATCTTCACTTGTCTTTCTATGAATGCTGAAAGCAATAATCTTAAGATCCTTTTTGTATCAGTCTTGGCACATGCTTTAGGGAAGGGACATTGCATCTTTTACTCTGGAAGCAAAAGAACCTTTCAGAAGCCTGTGAACAAGTATTAATCTTTCCATTTTTGGCATGACAGTGTTCAGTTATGACTTTTTTGTTCTTTGCTGCAGTCAGCATAGAGCTAGACCTGACACAGGGAAAATCAAGCAAGTTCTTCAAACTTGGGAGAATCTTCTTTCAACTAAGATAATTCCATTCAGAAATTCACATAGGAAAACTGAGACACTCTCAAGTTTGCCATTTATGAAAGCTCCCAAAATGTCTTCCATATGTACTTCCTAGAGGGCTCTGCATAAACAGAAGCTGCACCTGCAGAGTGTAACCAAATCAGGCTTTGGGCTTTCCCTTGAGGGGATGAAAACCAGAAATTTATCAGTTCTTACTTTTTTAATAAATCTTTTCATAAATTGTAGTGAATTAAAAAGTAATTTCTATGACACTGAAAATGCATACTTCTTATAAATTTCGCATTTCTTTGCCTGTAGATAGGAATATAAACTTCTGTCAACACAATAATTCTTTAATAATTCTGTGTTAATTCTTTATTTTTTTTAAGGTGTTTACATTGACTACTTCAGATATTTCTCTTACTTAGATAGTATTTAAATAATCTGAAGTATTGATTTTGTGGGCTTACAGGAGTCATTTTCCCTGATACAGATGAATTATTGTGGAAATTGTGCAATCTGAAGCTGCCAATGTATGTGCAGTACCTTTAAAATTATACTTAAAATTAGGGATGATGCATTACTCTTCTTCCCCGAAGCTATCTGTCTATGTGTGATCTCAGGGACTTGAAAAATAATATTTTTCCTTTGGTATTACTTTTCCTGTGAAATAGAATAATTAAAATGCATGTGATAGATGACTGCATAAAGATTCAGGTCAAATGTAAATGTGTTGAGTGTCACTGTAACTTTCTGAGGACTAACAATGTAAGGAAGAAGTAAAATTTCTTAGGCTTCACTATGAAGGCTACTGGTCTCATTTCACTTATGACACAGAAAGCTACTGATTTTTTAATTACTTTATATCCAGTTTAGTAGAAGTTTACTAATTGATAGCTCCTAAATCTTGTAGTCTGTGAAAACCAGGCACTGCATGGTTATACAGCTGGTTCATTATCTACGTATAGCACACACATTTTTCCTCAGGTACTGAGAAGCAGTAGTTATCAAGAGATCTGTTTGTAGTGATTGAAATGTAGAAAAAAAATGAGCCCAAAATGCCATTAATGAAGCCATACTCTTCAACTGAAAAATATCTCTCTGTTTTCCCTTTCATGAATTCATTTTTTCTCTCCTTTGCTGCACTGTCTCTGTTTGTGCAATGTTCAGTATCCATAATGAGTTGTTAATGAGCTGTCGATTATGAATGCAATTTATAGACAAGAGAGATTGAGGACTTGAGGTGCTCTTTCAAAACAAATAATTCTGTATCTTAGTTTGCTTTCATTTAAAAATATCCACTCTTTCTGTTACAGTATCTTTTATACTAAAATTTTAATCTGAGTAACTCTGAATGTAGTTGCACATTTAATGAGTTTCCTTTAATGATATATTGACTATATCCTGAATGTTGCAATGAACAAAGAATACAGTATAATGAAAACTCTTTGTTATATCATGAGCAGACTCAAAGAATTATGGTCATTAAGCTGTGATCCTGAACCTATGAATTTAATGGAAAATTTGCTGTCAAATTCAGTATGAACAGAACCAGAACCTAATTTCTGAAAGGCATTCAGAAATATGGTCCTTAATAACAGTTTTGTAATACATCATATTAAAAAACAAAGAGAATTAGTTGCAAGCAACCTAATTACACTGGAGGATGAATTGGCTAATGCTCTGTACATACAACAAGGACTCCCCTATGCACAAAACTTGAAATGATTTGCATATTCTGGGTTTGTTTTTCACCTTTAAAGCCAGGAAGGCTGAGGCACAGACTCTAAAATAAAAGTCAAGTTTATATAAACATCATCAGAAATGAACCCAGATATCTAAGCTGTTAACCCATATAATCATGTTTGAACACAGCAGCAAACCCCAGTATAAGAATGGGCATCAGGTGGTCTGTGCACTCATCAGGCAAATGAGGTCTAGTCACTCCATTACCATTAATTACAGTTTTAGTGATCTGAAATTGAAGCAGCTCATGAAATAGAATTTCTCATGAAAAACTAGTTCATAGACAGATTACCTTTAATGAACCCTGAGATTTTGTGAGCTTTGTTCCTTCTCCAAGTAAAGGAATTCCAGGATGACCTTTGCCACCATTAGAGAATTTAATATTTATTAGAGGTTTTATGGAGCTGCTTTAGAGAAATCAGTTACTGGTGGTTAGCAGAGAAGATGCTGAGGTCCTAACTTGGTTAGTTAAAGAATGAGAGTTAGCCCTCCAAACATTCAAAGTAGTCAAATTCCAAATGAGTTATATTTTATCTATTTATTTTATTTTGATTGATACCTGTCTCCTGAGTCAAATATTGCTTGTGCACAGTAATTTTGCAGATCTGCAGAACTAGAGAATTTAGTTTTGTTGTTGCTGTTGTTGTTTTCTAATGTCCATAATTCATCCATGCTGAAGTGTTGGAAAATCCTGGTATTTTATCTCCAGTCAGAATCAACATCTGACAAGAACCAAGGGTATGAAGCCTTTCAAATATTTGCTCTGAGAAATGCAGCTGTGATGCTATACCTACAGCCCTGCATTGCTCTTCTGAAACCTGACAGGAAATAAAAAGTAAAAAAAAGAGAAAAGAAGCTGTTTAAAATCATATGACAGGTTATTATTTTGTTTAATGTGAAATGTTCATATGACAAGCTTATTGAGCTTGATTTGTGTACCGAAGCCTTCTGCAAATCTACAGTCTATCTGATTTCCCTTCCCCCCTCTTCTTCGCTCCCCGCTCTGCCACTAGCACTGACATCAACCATTGTGCCATATGAGGGAAAAAAAAAGGGTACCTGGAGTATTCAAGTGATTTAACCAGTTTGATTTATGTTAATGGTACAGAAGAGAATATTTTTTGGTCCTCAAAAACATAACAGGCAATTGATGTGCCATATTGCAGTATGGTTTTAGCTATCAACATGTCAAGATTTAGTTTTGCTGTTAACATTTTACGATTTAGAAGGCTATAAGAATATGTGCAGTGTAGCAACAACTCAGGCATCATTCCCCCAGCTATATTTATTGGGCTTTCATTTTTCCCTTTTATAGAGAAATTGAAAAAGAAAAAGGAAGGGAAAAAAAGCTGACATTTTCTGTCTTTCATTTTCTTCAGCCTGTCAGGTTGTGAGAATCGGGAGAAAGAAAACTGAGTACTAATGGTTTGTTTTCACACCAAAGTAGATTCAGGGCATAAGAATTCAAATGTGGAGTTTGTTGATTTTTGCTAAACTAAAGATAACCTGTACATAAACTGTAGTTTCATTGCATCTACCCCCTCTATTTATCCCCATATAGCTGCATGTTTAACATGCTGTGGAGATGCTGATATATATAAGCCAATTGTCTGAAAATCTGGAAGTACTGTGTGCAATGTACATGGCCATAGAAACATTTATTTTCCTTCTAGACCTTCATTTCCTTCTACTTTTGCTGTGGAAAATCAATAAAATGTACTTCTTGGTGTTTAAGTGGGAAACTGATTTTTTCATACTAGGAGAATGTCACAGTGGCTGGAGCTGCTAAAATAAGATCTAAATTCCTCTTTAGTGGGTATTTTACTTCCCCCAGGTTTTAAATTGATGATAACTGGATAAAAATTTTTGCTGACCGTTTAGAACTAGCACTAAAAAGTAAATGGGACACATAAAAAACTTACCTATTGAAATTTCCATGCCTAAACTTCCAAATTAAAAGTGTAACTTGAAATATAGGTGATAGGAGACTGTACAAATTTTATAAGTTTTCAAACTTCTTTCAATATCCATTTCAAATTCTCAGACTCATTGCCAAGAAGGTATTGAAATTCTCTGTGATGATCTAATTAATACCTTTTATTTTCCCAGTTGCTCTGGGTAATGAAGAAATGCCTAGTATTTGGGAATTTCCCCAAGAAATTTGTTTTCCTAACGTGTATATTCCCACTAGATGTTGTTTTATCAGGGTGTGGGAACTCAAAATGTCTCTCAGACATTTTTAGAGGTTCCAGGCCTTGGTCAGAGTATTGTAGGTGCGGTGTAGTCACTCGCATACAGATGGATATCTTCTCTTGGAGTTGAATTTTTGGCAACTTTATTACCGAGCCACAAAAGAACAAAAAGATAAGACTCTTGCAAAACTTTTGCTTTTAACAAGGACAAAATTACAGCCAGCTCTTCATGTCAACAGCATGAAAAATAACATACATGATTATTTGTGCCTCATCTGTTTCATAGTAAGCACAATATACTGGAAAATACTTAAAATGCTTTTTAAAATTATTTTATTAGCTTCTGTCTTAAAAATTCATAAGCAATTTAACATTTTCAAACATAACAGCTAGCATTTTACAGCCTCAAAGTTTTTTTCATAGCTTCCACTTTTGATATTCCAGAGCTTAGCCTGGCATGGATTTATCTACTACTTACTTTCCTATGACTGCCTTAAATTGCCTTTGGTGTGAGAGGACAGATCTTGCTTCAAACACTGATGATTGTTGTGTCACATATCTTTTGTGAGAAAATCTAGGGCCTGGAGGTATTGCCTACAAGAGATCAGGGCAAGCTCATGTGAATCCCTTCACAATCTTTATCTTTCCCTTTTAATGTGAGCTGTTGTGCAGCTGAGCTTCTTTGATGAATTACTAAGAAATCAGGAAAAGATACAGAAGTCTGTTCTTACATACATGCAAAAAAATGTGCGGCAATTATTGGATCTTTGGTCTCTGGCCAAATTTAAACTGTGGAACCCCAGAAAGCTTTCCAGTTCCAGAGGCATGGCATCCAAATTAATGGGACTTTGATGTGTGCTACTTCTTCACTACTGTTTTCCCATTCTGTGATTTTGGTAGAAGTCAAAAAGCATGGGCCGGAGGAATGGCCAGGAGAAAACAACTGTCAGATACTACCAGAGAACAGTTGTTCCCTAGGTCTTAATCCTCCACAGGTTTTACCTGCTGAGGATATTGCAAAGATGAATTATTTACCTTTGAGCTCTACTGTGGTAAAGCAATATCACAAAGAATTCTATCAAGAAATAAATATTTTTCTGCTCAGTGAAGAGACTATGGAATAAATAAGGTCGGAACTACACAATAAACAGGAAGATAAAAAGAAATATTGATTAGTTGCTCATGAAGAGAGAGTTAGTAATCTTGTGCATTGTGTTGAAAAATACTGGGTAATTACCTAATTAAAGATTGTATCAATGATACACATAAACAGCACAGTCGAGTGAATCATGAACAGGTAAAATTCTGATGTCAAAGCAGATAAGTATGAAAATGCTATAAACTCTGTGAGGATTTTGCTATTGACATTGATTTTGTATGGAAGATGTTCAGCTCCCACAGTGATGGACTTTGATTTAGTATGTAAAGTAGAAGGAAATTTCAGCATTTTTTAATATTTAACTTGCCACCCTTAAAGTTCTTTGAACATACTAGTATCTATTAAATGCAGAAGAGTGTACGCAATCTTTTATTTAAAAAATAATTTGTATGGGGAAAGATAAAGTAGGCCATGCAGATCTTTTTAATAAAATATCTAATGCCAGCAAACTTTTTTTTAAGAAGATTGACTTTCCTTCAGAAAACTGGAGCTTTGTAGTTATTTAACATTCAGGTTTACTGTAGAGAAACTGATTTACCTTGCCTCCATCTGTATTTAAAGAAGGAAATTGTACAGTGATAAAATAATCTGTTCCACACTTTTCAACTGAGAAGGCATGCTTAGGTTTGAAAGGCAAGAATTTTAGTTGGCCGATAATTTTTTGAGTATATGTTGTGATAAGTAAAGCTTTTCATAATGCTTTTCTTTTAATTAAAAAAAAAACCCTACAGAATGATTAAAATATGTCAGTCAAAATGGAGTTAAGAAAAAGTCTGAATGGACCTAGATGACATAATTGAGGTTGCAATCATGTTATAGTGTCTTCTGAATATAATAAAAATAATAAAAAAAGGCACATACAGTAATTTCAGGACGTCCTTATTAACAAAATATGTTATTCAGTATGGAAATATGATCGTATGTTTTGACTTTATGCATGAGGTTTGGTACCTCTGGGTATTCCTTAGGGAGCTAAAGCATCTGATTTCTTCATTTGCAAGCCAGAAACTTGACAGCCACAGATGCAAAGTAGTCCAGCTTAAGGTGTGAAAGCTGTTCTGTGAAGCCAGAATCCAGGCAATTAAGCAGGTTTCCCTGCTCCCCAGGTAGGCTGATATTTAGCTAAATTGTCAGTACTGAATTTGCTGCTCTAGGAGGAAAGGTAGACTGTGATAGACAGAAGACTGGAAACATTTTTTGAGAAAAAAGATAAGACAAGCACCTAGGAACTGAGATTGCGTATCGTAATAAATGCATTTTTGCCTTTGGTTCCTCAGTATTTTTATCAAGATCTTTAGAAGTACACTGCACAGTTAACACAAACAGGCCAGAGTGCAAACTCTCAGTGTATCACATAAAACAGAATCTAAGCTGATGTTGTTCCTGAGTTATAATATTGTTTAGCCAGAGATGCATGAGTAGTGCAGGGCAAACCAGTCTGCCTTAACCCACCTCCATATCACTCCTGCTTAATAAACAAATGATTGCTCAGGTTAGTGGGTGCTTTGACAATGGATTAATTTGTGTAAGAGCTACATGCATAACTTCTGATTTTTGTAATGTTTGCTTTAAAAGTGTGTTAGGATTTTGTGACAGGAGCATTGAAAAGTTGCCATCAATATGAATCAGAATTTTCTGACAGCTCTCCACACACGCTAAGGGGTTCCCAAACCTTTCTGCCTGCCTTTGGTGCTGGGTCTGGATGTGTACTTTGAATATGTTCCTCTCCACTCTGACGTACAAGAGAATGGTCTAATGAAAAGTCTGGTGGTGTAATGTCAATATAGAACAGATGTAGTGTGTGGAATACCACTAATGAACTTAAGGCCTTGATTTTCTGTCCAACTTAAACCTTTCCACCTACATTGCAGATGTAACATTACACCTCATAACTTAGACCTACGGTTGAGGGCACAACTGTTCCTTCTGATCTCCTGAAGTCTTGGTGTCTGTGAATTAATGCACTGCCTTGTGAAAGGACTGCGTGCTGGGGTTTAAGAGAAGGGCTACCCTACATGCAGTGTCATCTACTGGTGGGAGCCCAAGTCTTGGACTGTATGACAGGTGAATAGTGAACTTAGCAGCACACAGGCACAAAACTGGGAGTGGGAAGGGGAACACATATCCTGACCTCAACAAATCATGTAATTCCTTACTTATTCCAGCCTCCTCCTGCCAGTGTGGTGCTTGGGTTCCTGAAAAGAAACACTATGAAGGTTCTGTGCTACACCTACTAACATCATTCCCAGTGACATCCATAATGGGAGAGAAAATGAAGTTAAGAGATTTCAAGTGATTCACTGCAGGACAGGTGAGCGGTATGCATTTAGTTATCTGCCTGGTTTAGGTGCCATCAAGCAGTAAGGCAAATGCAGGGCTCCCAACACTAGAGGTTAAAAAACTCTGAAGTTGGAAAGGTTAAGTACCATGTTTTCACCTGGCAGGTTTTTGAGTAATATTAAAACCCACATCCAATAAAAACAAAGAGCAAAACCTTAAAAATAAGTATCAGAAAATAAATAAATAAACTGATTAGCTGTATGATATAGTAGATAGAACATAATCTAATCCTATTTATATATCCTATGTATATATCTAGAGTCTACCCAGAAACCTTCTCCAAAACTGCCTGAGTCAATTCAGCCATGCAGGTGTCTATTGACAAGCCCATTCAGTTTCAAAAGAGATGAGATAATATTTTTAGATGTTAAGAGAGGTTTGTTATCTGAATAGAAATGGATCATTTAGCAAAGCACCTTCATCATTTTTATTTCAGTTTCTTTTTGAAGAGCACCATAGTGGGTCAGAACTAGCATATATTTTTGTTGTTAGATTAAGGAGTTCATTTATCTGAAGGATTTTAGAGCATAGTTTACTGCATCTAAGATTGTTTTTGTCATTTATTTTACAATATCTCTTCCTTTCAACCATATCTAACAAAGCTTCTGCTCTCTTACCCATACAGAGTATTATTTTCTGGATATTGTTTCTGATATAGGATAAGGCAACCTGTAGACTGGCTTTCAAACAAGCTTTATTTCTCTGCTGGGAATTCAATAGGGAAGACAAAAACCTAATGGTTGTCACTGACAGTTAACCCACAAACAACTGTGCTCTCTTCATGAGCAGTATTTGCTATATGAAGTTCACTAGACATTTGAAAGTATGTAACTTACATAATCTTTAAATCATTTTCCAGCTATGATGAGTGAGGCCTGTGGTGATAGGATTTATTACAGTGGTTGATTCCTTATTATGAAAGAAAATGCAATATGAGTCTGGAAAAAAGTTAGACAAATCTCTTGCAGTTTGCTACTTACAAATTTTGTTTCCTAGAGTGAAACCTTTGGTACTGGGGCTCAGTGTAAATATGCACCATGAGGAACAATAACCGTGGTGACTCACACTTATCCAAAAAGGCTACATCATCATGTCCTAGTGTAAGATTTGAATAAGAACAATCAAGCAACAAAGTAGTTGTTGTAGTAGAAAAGCCTGCAATTCGTGATTAATAAGAAATAGGTTTAATAGCAAAATCTGAACTGCTGGAAACCTACAATAGCCCTTTGGAGAGTTTAAAGTGGCATTGTTCCTCATAGCTCTCTGCCCTTGCTGTAAGCCATCTGAGGTAGTGCTAGTTTAACTTTTCTGTTGCTTGACATTTTATTTTAATTGTGTTGGATCTGTGTGTTGGACTGAATTCTGACATTAAGGGCCTCACCACCCCCCTCTTTTGATTGCTTCTTTTTAAAGCAAGAGGAATAAAATTAATTGCTTCTGATCTACCACAATGGTAATTGCATAGTCCCAGGTGGGACCTGACCAAGGATGAACTGCTGCTTTGGCTTTGTGGCGGAAGGCACTAGACAGGGATAATAGAGAAGTACGTCTGTTTCAGTGGGCTGGTTGTTTCCTGCAGCAGAGAATGATAGAAGTCTTTTGCTGTACAATTACACTGTGGCATTTGCAGGTTGCAATAGCATCCTGCAAAGACTGGGAAGAAAAAAAATTTCCATGGTTGTATGTCTCACTTTGCTAAGCGTGTTTGTGAAAACTGCTGGCCTGCTGCCTCTTTGCTCCTTGAATCTTCATTAGAACATACACTGATATAACAAACATAGCAAAATCATTAAAAACAGCTTGTACACTGCATGGCCTTAGAAGAGAAAAAGAAGCAGCAATAGAAAACAGGGCTAGGAATAGTTAGGAAATGCTAGCACTGCAAAGGAGCTAGAATCATTCCATTTAGATGTAGTTGCCTATTCATTACTTCTTTAAGAATCTTAAACAGGAAAGCCAATAAAAGCATGAATGTTTTTCTATATTAAAAATAAACACATTATACCTTCAATTATTTCTGTAGAGAAGACTAGAAAAGAAACTTTGACATTAAGTAAAAGTGTTTTGCAATTCCATATGTCACAAAAAAAAGAGGAAGAATTTTTCTGATCTTTAAAAAACTCCTAATGCTGTATTTTAAATTGAATAAAGCATTTATACAAGAAGATTGTTCAATGAATATTTAATGCATCACATTGAGTTAGGTCTCTGAAATCACGCTGATGACTTAGAAATGTTTAAGCTACTAAAGAATAATACATTTTATTTCTCTTTCTGATTTCTGTACATTCACAGTACAATTTTTGTATCAAGCAGTGTATTAATGAAATCAGGAAATATTTTTTTTCTTCTGAAGCTGATTTTCTAATATGGTTTATTGACATAAACAATCCAAACCTGTGACACTTGTCATTAAATTAAAAGAATGAACAACAAGGTTATCAGAAACATTGTCTTGAGTACAACAAAAACTGGAATAGTTTACTCATTCAGTTATATGAGTTTTTCAAAAAAGTTTTATGGAAAGAATATATAAGATGTAAATGATGGTGTGAAATTTCTTGTTGGCATATAGTCTTCAGAGAAAGAACAGCAAGACACAGATATCAAAATGCTTCTATAGCTGAACTGAGCCTTTACATGTCAAAAATGTTTGTGCTTTCAAATTCATGCCTTTTGAAGATCTTAGCATGGATTACCTAAGATCTATTAAATATATCAAGTTGAAGGCAAACTTTATGTTGGAAAGAACTTTTATGTTGGAAATATGCTGAAATTCCACAAAATCTTGAAATGCTTGTGTAAATGTGTCTGAGGCTCCACAGATTCCAGTCTCAGCCATCTAATACTGAAACTTATACAGATTCCTTCCCATGAGATTTTGGGAAATCTAATTAGATTTCTGTTTTAGGCAATTTCAAAGTGCACCTGAATAGTATATTAAAGATTTTTTCTGCAGAACAATACTAGAAATTTACTTAAAAAATAAAACCAGATTTTTGTATACATTAATTCTTGCTGGAGGTTGAGACTCCATGCAAGGTAGAAAACATTACTAAAACAAGTCTTATTGAATCTTATACTAGTTCTTTAAGGTGACAAATTTCACTCAATATATATTTTTATCTTTTGGAAGCTGCTTTTAAAATGTATATTGCTCTCATCCCATGGCATACAGTTATGACTTTAGAGTAATTGCAGCTTCAGTTAGCAAAGCAAATATACAAAAACCTGTCATCTAACAAACACCAGCCACTTTCTTAAAGTGTAGCTCTGGATATACCTCCCTTTTCACCTGATTACCAGGCCATCATAAAATCTTATGATGTAAGAAATGTCTGCAATACCCTTAATCTCTCCTTTACAGGCACTTTAGCTTTCAGGCAATTATACATACAGCATGAAATCAGTGGTCAAAATGCTTGTGTAGAGAGCTGACATTAACTTAGGTTTCTCTTGGTAATTTCACCTTTGCTATGACCAGTTCTGCCCCCTGGGTGCTGGGCTATACCTCAGTCCTCAGGTGCATCACCTTTGCTGGACCAGGTCACCTCTACTGGACTCAGTGGCCTTGGAAGTGTCTCCAACTGTTAGTGACCTCCTGCTCTTATGCCAGCAGCAGCTGCAATCTCTAAAGTGTCTGTCAGGCTGCCCACCTGGCTGCCAGAAGTAAAACACACTCCAAAAACATACATGGCAAGTTTAAAGAAATGTTGTGCAGAGATTCCTAAACAGCACACAGAACTCAGTGATAGCCAGAAATATCCAGCTACTTATTACCAAGGTTGAGTGCAGTTCAAGGAGTATACTGGGAACAAGCAGCTTTAAGAGTGGATGTGTCAGGATTTGCCAGCGATGCTCAGGGCAATCCCGATGCAAGCCGGTGTGAGAGCAGCAGGTCTCCCCGAGCGGCGCTGGCTTGGCTCTCGGCATTCCTAAGCAATGCCAGCCAGGAGGGAGCGGTGTCTGTGAGCGGGATGTCGCTATAGGACATGTGAAAGCACGACGCGAGCCACCTGCTATTTGCAAGGTAAAGAAGAAGGTTTATTCTCTGACACCGACCTTTATACTTTCCCAAAGGTGACATTGGATTGGAGAGTGAATGGGCCACCTCTCCAAGGACATTGGACAAACCACTAGTACATCAAGTTTCTCCACCCCCATAAAAGAATGTAAACAATATGTTGTTTGCAGAAATTGTGTGGGAAAGTTCTCCAACAGAATGTAAACTCAGAAGGCTTTAGAAAATCTTAAGAATCGGGGTGACAGTGGGATAGGAGGAGAGGCTGCACATTTGGTGGTGCATCCCTGCAGCGCTTTGGGAAGGTGGGTTGGTGTCAAACGCTGCTCAGTGCATCGTGCCTGGAAAGCCAGTCTGGGTCAGCGCCCTTGCTTCGGGCAGCGATGCGCAGAGCTGAGGTGCAGGGTTTGCTTGGAAAGCGCCGGCACTGCTGCTCTGCAGGTGCTGCCATACAGGGAGGCTTGTGGGCTTCTGCTGGTACACGTGAAGCTGAACATTCCAGGCTTACTCCTGACTTCCTCAGCACTGTTCAGCTGGGAGGAGAGGGAAGCTGCAGCATAAGCCATGCATGCCTTGCCTTCTTGGATGTAACTGCCATAAACAAATAAGAGGTGTGAAAAGCATGCACTATCTGCAGAAAATTATGACATGCTGTTGAGAAAATGGTAGGCCTTGTGAGTATTCTGTTTTTCAAAACAAAATCCTACTGACAAAAAAAAAATATTACAGATGCAGAAATGTGTATGAAATGAAATAATAATTGCTAGCATGGATTTATAATTTTATTATGAAATAATTTAAACTACCATTATCTTGTCTGAAAGACCTACTGCTCTCTATGATTTAGATACTCATATTTAGATTTTTTTACATGTTTTTTAAAATTTTCTTCATTACTGGAAGCATTTACATGATAACAGGATCTTTGCTTTTAAGAGTTCATCAGCGCCAGCCACTTAGTTCCCACTTGAAGCCATAATCTTCTGTTTATAATTTCATAATTGTTTGTAGCAGAGGTGATTAAAATATTTCAAACCTAGCATCATTTCGACTTCAGGTATGGAGCAAGCAACAGATGAGCACTTCAGAAACAAAGATGATATTTTCATGTAAATAGCCCAACTAGCACAAAGTAAGAGGAAGAAATGAGAATGCAAAACATGTCCAAATGCAATGTTTTTCACTGTTTTCTTTTTGACAGAAATTGCTCTTTGAAACACATGCTTTTCAGAACACACATCTTCCAGTAGAATATTTGTCTTATCTCTTATGAAATTTTTCTACTATATGAAATATTTTTAAATGCAAACCACAAAAAAAATTTTAATTAACTGGCAGAATAAACCCTCCTATGCATTAATTGGCAGAAAGTTCAGAACTCTTCCAGACAAATATTTGAATTTCATCTTTGCAGCAATTCAAGTCAGTGTGATGGTGGCATCAAGTGTATTCAGATATTCTAACAGGAGGCACTGAATTGAGGAGTTCACTCTTCACGTCTGTGCTCCTGCAAAGTCTCTACAGCAGGGCCTGGGGGCTCGTCCAGCTCCCTCTGCAGACCCTGAGCCCGGGCTACTCGCTGGTGCTTACTGTGAGCATCTCCTGGTGTGACAGCTTTCACACCATGTAAGCAGATCATGCTTGGAAATTCAGTGCATCTAGGATCTGTCAGATGTGTAAGACAACAAATTTGGGGTGACTTCTTCCTAAACGTGCCCCCTCTTCAGTTGTCAAACTGCAATGCAAAAGACTGATGTAATTTTATATGCTGTTTAAGTTGCTGAATGCCCAGAAAATTCATTTCCCTCCCTCTCACAAACCCCAAAGGAACTTGTAATCCAATGATAAGTGGTTATCTCTCAGAAACATTAAGTACAGAGATATGTGCCACTCTTTTATGCACATAATAATTCATTAAATTCACAAGAAGATGTACTGATTCTGCCATTTTATTATTTAAAAAGAAATATTTAAAAAATTGAGATATTATGGTTTTGCTTCTCAGCCATTGTTGTTTTGCTACATATTTTAATTCCATGAGAAGAACAGGACTGTGAGAATGAAACATTTCTCTGGGAAACTATATGCGCTCAACCTTATATTTGGATAATGCTGGAAAATTCTTTTTAGAAAAACCCTGCCAAAGATCAACTCTGAGAGACAAGTAAGTAATGGGAACTTTTTGTTACACTCTTTGCCCGATGGCTCTTTGTTTAAAGGATGAGAGAAGAGTTCATTAGTCACTCAGAGGCAAGATATCTGAAGGTACCACAATAAAACAAGCTTCTCATGGCTGGTCCCAAGTCATGGCAGGGCCTCTTGAATACCAAGTTTGTCAGATCCAAGTTCCCTGTAAAATGTAAGCCCTGGTGCCTAAAGGCACCATTCACAGGAACAAATGACTTCAGCAATCAGCTGTCTCAGAGGGTAAAAAAGACCTAAGAGGGAGGAAAAGAATGACCCTCAGTATCATGGATGAGGGCAGTCCTTCATGTGTAAAATCCGAGGCTGAACAGGCTGTCCCCAGCACTGGCAGAGGGTAGGTGCCATTGCATCCCCCACGGTGCCCAATTTCTGACACACCCTCTGGGGACATGGCTTGAATCTCCTCTCTCCTCTCACTCCTAAATTCAGTCTCCTGGCAGCCTCTCTCCTGGTAAGTGTTCAAAAAACATGGCCACGGCACCTGATGACATGGTTTAGTGGTGAACAGGGTGGTGATGCTGTGTTTGTGGTTGGACTCGATGATCTTAAAAGTATTTTCTGATCTTAATGATTCTGTGATCTGTGTTGGATAATTCAGTGTTGGACAATGTTGCCTAAAACTGTAGATAGCCGACAAAATATACCTGGGTATATTTAGTATTAAATTCCTAAATCATTTATGCTTTCTTAACATAATTACTTATTCTAATAAGCTTTGCCTATATCAGTATGACTTTCCAGAATAAATTTTGTACTGGGAGAAGTTCCCAATTTCATGTTTTTTAGGAAATTCAAAAGAGGGAGCTAGAAGAATTTTCCTTAAAATATAAAAAATTTAAAATTAATTATTAAAGGAACAAAATTAAGGCAAAATGAAATAAATGAGTAAGGGTTCTTCATTCTAAATTTCAAAGATATTTTATGTTGTTTTATGTGAGTTGAGCTCCTGGAATGAGTCCAAAGTTGTTGCTAGTGGAAGCTACTGTTTAGCTTGGAAGTGTGTTCCAAATTTGGTCAGAATACTTTTTTTGCCCTCTGGGACATTTTTCAAAGGGTTAGGCAGAGAAGAAGAAGAAGTTGATTTGCCTATATTACAATAAGATGTCACTTCTGGAAATTGGACTCTTCAGAAGTTAAGGGAGGCAGAAAAGGGAGAAGATATTTTTTTTTTTTCACTGTCATTAATGAGAACAATACAGTAGTTGCTATGGCTTGAGATAAAGTTACCTAACTTAGATTGTAAATTTAGGGGGTAGAATATATTGGCTGAAGCTTTTTATGTAGAAATATAAAAATATGAAGCTGTTTTGGATCTCTATTTTTTTTTTTCTTTTTAAAATATGTAATAAAATTGATGTTAGGGTTTGCAGATATCATCATGCACTAATTAAATACATGTAGAATTTTAAAAGGATGGGCATGTAAGTCTTTTTAAATACTGGTGCATAAGCTAAGACTTTTCTTGCTTAAACAGTACCAGCTTATAAGGAAAAAAATGTGCTCTAATTTAGCTGGACAGATTTGCAAAGATCTTTGAAAGTGTGAAAAAAGGGATAAGAAGGAAATGTCTCCTTTACAATCTGTTTATGGCTTTGGGACTGTGCTTTATCTTGACAAATAAGATAAAGATCATTTGACAGGAATCCACTTATTCTTATCTTGCTAGCAACTTAAAAACTGAATTATTCATCCTCAGTGTGAAACTCTTGTTTTCTATTCTAAATTCAGCTGCATGGTTCACACCTAGTCTTCACAAAAATGTACCCAATGCAATAAAATAAATGTAGTGAAAATTACCTCTGTAAGAGCAACATTACCAAAAATTATAACTATTCCATCAATGAAAGTAATGAACTAATAAACTTACAAGAGTTACACAAATATTTCTCTAGTTTCTTCCTGTAACTTTTAGGTTTATGAAGGGGTGAGTGAACTCATGAGCTTTGCTAAATCATGCAGGAATTTTCCTCTATATGAGAAGTCTTTAAGTGAGTTCACTTGGGCCACAAGAAATTGCAAATGTGTTAACCTTGGCTGTGTCACTCAGGTATGTGAATAAGCATGATTTCTGACTGCCAATCCCAGACCTAAAAATTCCGTAGTACAGATGCCGTTGTACCACAAATTTTATTTTTCTAGAAAGGTTTGATGAAGATTAATATAAACTCTATTTGTGACAATGATACATTAATAAAGCAAATAAATAATACAAACCTTTATTATTTTAATAAAACCTGTGCTTTGCAAACACATCTTGTGCACTGTTTAGAGCTGATCCAAAATATGAGACCAGACAGTTTAAGAAGAGACCTTTCATGCTTCTTAGTAATTTTGAACCATGTAAAGTTTTTCCTGAAGAATTCATTTTCTCCTGCATACATTTTCTATTGCTGATTTATATATGTAATGTAATGTAATGTAATGTAATGTAATGTAATATAATATAATATAATATAATATAATATAATACCTATGTATATCTATATATAATATATAAGTTAAGCACTTGCATCTCTTTAATTAAAACCAGTTGTTTAACACAGGTAAGGTCAAATAAATCGAGTTAGGAGTCACTACTCTTCAATTTTAGTCACTACTGCTCAAAACTCAATTCCATGACATATTTGAATGTCTTCAGTTCACATTTCTCCCCAGTTTTTAATTTAATGGCACACCTTTGTTAATGTGTGCATCTGTGTGCAAAGCGAAGGTGAACAGTCCCAGCTCAGGAGGGGTGGGGTGTGATCTGGGGAGTTGTGAGCAGCTGAGGAGGGATTGTCATGGGCACTGCATTTGAGCAGGAAAGTGGTGGCTTTCTTTCACAGGACAATAGAAAGGAAGCTGATAACAATGGTGTGCTATAAAAAGCAAAGGAACATTCTTCTCTGTCAAACAGCTGCACCTCTCTGGTAGTCCTGCTGCTGCTACGCTGGCTGGCAACCACTCTGTGTTTGAACTCTGCTGTTACTGAATTTCACTTAAAACTGAAAACCACACAAAGGAAGCGGGCACAGAGAACACCAAAAAGAAACAAGATGTTCATTTCCTTGCTGCTTTTGTTTTAGGGATTTTCTTTGTGTCATTGGAAAATAATGATCAAAGTGTGGCGGTGAGGGTTATCTGCTGTCTGGGCCAATTTTACCTCATTAAAGAAGACAAGAATTATGGCAAATTCTTCCAGAAATTCAGAGCAGCCATTCAAAAGCAAAAGTCACACTGGGATGCAAAATTCCTCCAGTTCCTGCTTCAGTCCATTAAAAAAAATATGTATTTGAAGCCTGGGGGAAGAATATAATTTAAGGGAGATTTTTCTCTTACGCAATGAACCCAACAAGGCCTTATGTATGCTGCAGCAAACTGCAGTACCTGCAGGGTGCTCATCTAGCATGAAAGTCTTCTATTATCTCATTCTTTACATGAATGAAATGTGAATATAGTTACTTCTTTCTCAAAAACCATTACACTGATTGGATTGTGTCTGGAAGCAACAGAATGGGTTTTTCCACACAATTATTTTCAACAGATTGAAAATGTATGGCTCTCCTTGTAGGTGCTGATGGAAGGTATTCTGGAGTTTCAAAGAGTGTGTGAAAAACAGTAGCTCCAGTAACCTGTAACAATGTTCTAACTAGAGAGAAAAAAAAAGAAAATTTTAAAAGTTCTTAAAAATACATATACTTTGACTGTGGAGTTTTCTTTGGAAC
Source organism: Lonchura striata (assembly GCF_050655825.1). NCBI lineage: Eukaryota > Metazoa > Chordata > Aves > Passeriformes > Estrildidae > Lonchura > Lonchura striata. The sequence goes on along the minus strand of NC_140705.1, from coordinate 62,293,977 downwards.
TCAGTGGCCTTTATTGCTTCAAGTTATTGCTATTGATTGTAATTAGATCATAAGCTTCACAAATATTCATTCATAATAAAATAAATGACTTGTGATAAAATTAAGCAGCTTGTGGTATTATTATTGAGAGTTTTCATTTTTATGAAATCTAAATGATAGAGTAGTTGCAGAGGGACTACCAGATACATTTTCTTGGAACTGCTGGCTATATTCACATCATATAAAACTGTTCTGAGAAATCCACATTCTAAATAAAGGACTGTAGGCAAGTTTTTAGCTAAACAGTATGTTTCACATTATCTGAGGACATGTGTGTGTCCTTGTGTCTGTGTTTGTGTGCATGTATGCCTATATGCATAACTAGATGTGAATAAATATATTCATGTATTTCCCGAAAGCTTTAAAACTGGTGGAAAATTGAAGAAGTAGAAGAAAACTTAGTTTGGCTGAAAGCTTCTCAATCCCTTTTTCTGCCTCCTTATTAATCATATCAATATTTTAATTATATCTCCTCTATTTCTTCCTTTGGATTTTCTAAAACCTATTTTCTAATTCAGTCCAGCAGCTCATCTTTTAATGTCATTTTAATAGACCTTGTCTTGTGTTCATGAAACAGTAAAAGCAAAGGTTTCATTGTAAAAGAAAATTACCTTACTTGCGCCGAGTTTTCTAATTACTGTGTCTGGTACCACCATTGAGTGTGTGGAGAATAGGAAAAGAGAGAGGAAATAGAGATGGTTATTAATCAACCCTTACTGGTAATTAAGGTCCTCAGATTCCTATTGATTTTTTTTTCCTTTCAGTTTTACATACCTTGATGTCAGATAAAGCAAATGGCAGGAGAAAAATCTCAGATGTAGACAAGTCACTTTTTTTTACAAACATGAGCATTCCATGACATTAAGTGAAGGAGGATGCAGGACTGTGGACCTGCAAACAGACCTTGTTTTCCCCAGAAGGGTTGTGTAGTAACATAAGGTGGACAAATCAAGAGACACATGGCTTCAGCAAAGAACAGCATCATTAAGCTCATCAGTGAACTTGGATTTACAAGTACCTCCTGTGGATTTGCTGAATTCTATATTTGCAAGGATGAGACAAGAATAGGGTCTTTCCTTTTAGGATGAATGAGCAGTTTGCCTACTTTATATAAGGAGATAGCTTCCCCTCTACCATGGACATCAATTATATATGTGCCCATGGCCACTGTGAAAGTGGCTGCTTGTCAAGAATGAAAATTTGAGTTTATGTAATATTTTCCTGTAGAGTCATAAGGTAAGAAGAAGCTGAGAAGAAATGCTTCTGTATTTAGAGGGAGAATGGCAGGCCATCTTGATGACAATGGCTCACAGGACTGATGCAAGGGCAGGGGAAATACTCCATTTCATGACAACTTTCTGCACTTCCTTTTCTTATTTCCCCATTAAAATTATAAAGAAGCTCAGCATGTAGCCATGGCTCTGGTGAAAATGTGCAGAAAATTAAATCTATTAATACAATTTTGAAGAAAATCTCGGTGGGTGATAAGAAGAGATGAAAGCTTATTAAAGCTGGAAAAGTATTGATCCCTGCTCTTTAATCTAACAGTAAATTTGACCACACTTTGTTTTACCAAAACTACCTGTAGAATATGAATGTCTCATAATATGTACTGCACATCTTCTTTTCCCCCTGCAAGTGTATCAGCAGTTACATTTTTCATCACCTTCTCATGGGATTATGGCACAGTAAAGACAAAGTATGACATGAAAACTAATTTACCTCTAAAAAGAAAAAAGAAGCCAGGCTATTTCCATAACATAAACATAATTTGAAAATCCACAAAAATACAAATAAAATTTATTTAGGTTTTCCTAATACTTTTAAAAGAGAAGAATTAAGCCCCAAAAAAGTTGTTTAACTGTGTATAGAGGTCATGACAGAATTTGTTTTGATTGGGTGACCTCATAAAATTATTCACCACTCCTGCAATTTTTTTCAAGACAGCTCAATAGAGTGTGATTCCCAGTTCCCATTAGAATTTAATGAGAACTGGGCCTGTAAGTCCCCTGGATTCCTTTGAAAATAACCCAGCCCATGATAAAATAATACAGTTCTGTGCATCCTTAATTTTTGACAGTTTGCTTGTGACTGGAATATTGATTGCAATAGCTACTGCCAAGCACACGGCTCCCATCACTCTCTTCTGCTTTTCCATTATGTCATAAATAGATTGCCCAGCTCAATAGATTATACAAATAACCAGGCTGGACCTCTTGCATGTGTTTGCTTAAAAAAAAAAAAAAAAAAAGAAGATAAGCCTAATAATAACCAAGCATTTATGTTCCTTGAACAAGTTAATTATAGGAATTTTAAATTATCTGAAATTAGTAACTTCAAAGACAAAATAAGGACCAAAGTAAGACCAGGTCCAACAGTAGTAATTAGAATCAAGTCAAAAGGAAGCCTGATTGGACAGTTCAAAAATATTTGTTCTGTGCAAGAAACCTGGCAAGTGTGTGGTACCCAAAAGGCGAGTTCAATTAAAGCTTTAGAAAGGCATAAAAATATACAAACAGAAATATTTAGTATCCTGCTAAACTGAAAATGCATTCATACTACAATGAGAACTGAGGTAATCACCTCAGCTCTAAACAATAAGAATAAAGGAAGAGAGTCGTCAAAAAATATATTTGGGAATGGCCAAAGCCTGGCAGTCCTGCCTACCTATCTCAGTGGGCTGGATTGATTTGGATTACTGACATTTCAGGGAGGATTTTCAAATAGATTTATTGAATTTTGGTTTTTTCTGCCTTGCCTTGCCTTTTCTTTTTTTCTTTTTCTTACTCATTTACTTTCTCTTTTTCTTCCTCTGGTAATTTAAATAATAACACTACCTTGAAGCCTGTCAGGAATGAGGACTCCATTGTGTACCCTGTGTGTAGAGCCTGCTGTACAACTTAAAAATACAGAAATGTAGTTTGTTTTACTCAGATGCTTCTAATTAGGTTGAGATAGGACAAAACTGAGATGCAGTAGAAGTGAATGTCCAAGAAGTCAATGGTATGTCAAAATGCACTTTAAAGCAAACTTAAATATCTTTATATGGGCTGAAGTCACCCTTCTAAACATAATTGGCCAGACAAAATCGGTCACCCAAGCAGTCAGGAGCTTAAATACAGCCCCTGTTTACCTGCTGCCAGAGGGTGCTGGTTTGTTTTCTTTGAAGCTGTTGCAACAGAAAAATATTAAGCACCAACTTAGACTAATGAGATGATGCATGGATGATGATGATGATGATGAAGCTTTCTCCAAAATATCTGCACTGCCACCAAACAAATTACAAGTACACTAGTTGGAAAGTACAGTGATTACATAATGGTGGCAGATGTTAAACTGACCTGAAATCAAATGAAAAATGAAAGACAGATGGAGGTTTATGGTGAATGAACCTGACATGATCTCAAGAACCTGACATTTGATTTGATGGAACCTGGTATTTGATGGATGCCTTTGGATGGTTGTAGATGGATGACAAGGGTGAAATTATGGAACTTCAGAATATTGTTTTCCAGTAAATTTTTATTTAGGTTCTATTGACTTGAACAGAGATAGTGGCTGCAAAGCGGAAGATTAGTTTCTACCTGCAAATTAGCACTAATTATTTATAATATTGTGCTGGACTGAGACCAATGGTTCAGGAACAGGCTCAAGAAGAACAGTTAAGTTTTCATTTGCATCATGGGACACAAAGCCCCAAAGCCCCAGAGCATGTTTGTGTGCAGTGTAATTTGAACAACAGTTAATGCTGCATTGTTGACTCCTCTACAAAACCTGTACCTGAATATCTGCATTGAGACTGCATTTAAAGTAGTAAATTAAAGTATAATTTAAAAGCTCAGTCTCAGGGTGAAACAGACTTTCAGAATCTTCAGCTGCCCACACCTAAACAGTCCCAGCTGAAGCACAATCTCTTTTGTTTGCAGTTGTCTGATTCTACAGAAAAAAATAGAAGGTAGATTATCATGGAGATATTTTAAAGTGACCATTCTAAAAATAATTATGCCAGAACTGCAGACAGTAGGGATGAATAAAAGTTCTTTTTGCCTAACTTCAGGTTCACTTCAGCTTCCTGGATTTTGCACATTTACTATAGGCACCCAGAACTGAGTCTGTTTGAAATGGAAAGATGTGGAAGAGAGGAAATATCTGAAGATGAGGAACAGCCTTAAAACTATGGACAAGATATCCTCAGAGAGCAAAACTAATACAGCCACACTGTGAATAAAAAGAACAGAGATAGTGTAGGGAGTATAGGTCAATGAACATAAGGAATATGAGGGCAAAAAAGTGTCAGTTTCCTCAGCTATTTCTTAATTTGTGGTTGGAAATACATTTAGTCACAAATTATGCACTAATAGTTTATTAACTATGTACTTCTAGACTCTCATGTCATTACTCATTTCTGAATGTATCCGATATGATGGCCATTAATGAGTTTTATATTTTTCTAATAGCTTTGCCAGCCCTGTACTATGACTGCTCCTTTATTGACCTTCTTCTTGTCATATGCATGTGTTTTGATCAACTTTGAATTATTAGCATTTAAATATGCCAGCAGAATATTGTAGTTTCAGAATACAATGCTGTTCGTAATAAAATCATTAATGTGATAAGATGCAGATCAAAAGGAATGTACACCAAAGAGAATACAAATGATACAATACTGAATTAATATGAAAAGATAAAACACATACAACAATAAGCTTCCACTAATAATAGTGGGCTTATTAATGACAAAATTTCTTAAACATATAATGGAAAGTCAAATAAGGAGCATTGCCCATAATATAAATATGCTTCAAAATGAGACAATGTAAACATTGATTTGGTATTTTTTCTTTAAGCATGTGTCAAATTTACTAATTTGTCAAAAGTCCTAATTTACATATATATACATATGTAAGAGATTCATGTTTATGGTAGTAAATGGTGTAACAATTGTTACTTTAAAGTGATCATGCAGACTACTCTCCTCTGGGCTAGTGAGTCATTCAGGGAGTCATGCAAAATTAGCCCCATAGAATGGACTCCAAGCCATACTCACAGCATGTGGGTTGGTAGATTATGTGTTCTTTCAAAGAGAGCTTATTGGGAATGTTCTTGATAAGGCATCTTTGCTGTTCAGGGTAATTCTGATGTAGGTGATGTGGAGATGTGGGGACACGGAGAAAGGAATCTTCCCAGTCCCAGCCTGAGTTCCAAACCAGTGTGCTGTAGCTATTCTCTAGTGAATGAGCAAGTCTTTCACCAAAGTTTTATTGAAAATGTTCCGTCTCAAAACTGGCACTGCCTGCTTGCCACAGTTATGTTGTGCTATCATGAGTATCATGACACCAGTATCAGCTTTCTGAATCTTTTCCCAAAAGCAAAGAGAAAAATCATGAAGCATACAAATTTTTGTAATTAATGTAATATTTCTTCATAGTGCCTCTCTAGCTATCTTCAAAATAATTCTGTTTTGGTCTGGGTCTTTATCATCTTTAAAGTCTTTGTAACAACATTGTCAATATGACAGATGTTCTTGTGTGTAGCTGTAACTCAAAACAAGAGCAATATATTGCTGATATGATATATTTAGATATAGATAGATATAACGGAAAACTCACATATGGGCAACCATAAGGATAATACTAATTCCTACATCTTCTATATTCTGAAATGCAAAGTTCCAGCCCTTAATAAGTGACAAAATTCTCACTTGTCCGCACAACAAAAATATATTGTCCCTTCTAAATCCATTCCTAGATTTTTAGTAGTATAGACTGGTAAAGAACATAACTAAATTGAGCCATAAAAATTGTTTCGCCTGTGTGTGCGATTTCAGAGAGAGGAGTGGATAAAATGGATTTATTCTCATAATGTGAAACTGCTTTGTGTATCAGAAATTGCATAGTTGACAACTGCACTTGAGTTACAGTAAAGATTTTCAACATTGCCAAATGGCACATCATGTAATTCCTGGTCTAGTTTAATAAAATTGAAGTGTTTGGTAACAATTTATGGTTATTCCTTGAGAGTTTCTTAATCTATATTTACATTAACTTAGAGTGGCTGAGATGTGTGAATTTTAATCCTTCATCTAGAAAGTTATATAAAGCAAATATAGGGACAACATCAGCAGAAATAAAGTTACCAAGAAGAGAAGGAAGCGGTCTTTAGGGGGTGGTTTCACTACAACTCAGTAGATTCACCTAAGAAAATCAATTGCCATCCGAGTTTATTTGGGTATCTAAGACAGAAAAGGACTTGAAAATTACTTGAAAATTTCTAAAAGTAAGCAATAGCTGTGAGAGGAAGCAAAGAGACTCATACCTGGAGCTGTAGCACACCATCAGGGTTGTGGCTTAGATGTATCACTGGATACTTGAAATAAAAATCAGTTCTAGTGATGTCTCAATAAAAAGGAAGGCCTGATAGCTTTTTCTTTGTAGTACAAATAATTCACTCAGATCTTTGGAGATAGGACTCACAAATACAGCTGAGAATGTTTTGAAAATATCTGATCTTTGCTTTTGAAAAATCGTGTTCTCAGTTGCAGATCAGTGCTTATGTGGAAACTGAAAAGTAGGATTACCTGAGCCGTGTTTATAAAATATGCCAACAGCAATGACAAAAAACCACTTAAATACTCACTTTTTAATAAAGAAAAATTATTTTATGATTAGGTTGTTTACAGGAATTGTACAGGAGTGGAGTTGGAGGGCTGGTGCTGTAAAGAGAAGATTGCTCGTAAAAGCCAGGAGAAAAGTTTTGATTTCTCAAGTGTGACAGAAGGGTATGGTTCTGGGAAACATATGTTTACAAAGATTTGAAGCTGTAAAATGTGTAAATCCTGAAGAGGAAAAGAGTAACTAATGGAACCCAGTTTCCTATGAGTTTGTGCCCTCATTCAATACAGACTGCCATCTTCACAATTACTCTTTTTTTTTTACCTGTGGTACTCCCCTGAGCAAACAACAATATTTGTGGTGGGTGACCTGGTGCTCCCAGACCAGCTCACTCCATGCTGCTATGTGGGTTTGTCTGCTTCTCTTCAAGTGGGGGTAGTAATTCTGGAGTTTCATCCACCTCGTTTCTGATTTTTTCCTCACCATTCTCTTAATAACTTATCTTTGAGATTCTAGCCTCTGTTTTAGATCTGATAAACAAAAAAAAAGTTATTAGAAGGGGGTAAGCAGACAGACAGCCATGATCAAGCAAGCATTATTCATTTGAAAACTTGGCTAAAGAATAAAAGATATAACCTCTGTGAATGAAAGCAAAGAATGAATTATTTCTATATATGCTGCTGAGCAAAAATTTTTAAGAAACATTGTTACGCAATAATGCTGTACTTGTCCTGAACAGATGATCCAGAGGCTGAAGAGCATATAATTGAACATGGAAGAACAACTAGGGTAAACCAGTCCGCAGTAAACCAGCATCGACCAAGCTTTTTGAGGAAAGTTAATCATAGATGACCAGATACGCTATAAGTTTATTAATAAAACAAACAAACAAAAACCTTACCAATCTGAAGTAATTTTTCTGAGCTCTTCATTACTTTACTAGATGGACACTGTTTTAAATCTGATGTGCCTGAGTCAGCCTCTCAATTGTAACAAATAGAATTGGTGGCCTAAATTCTGATAATTTTTGCACTATTTTCATGGGTAAGTTTTCTGAAGGCCAGGAGTTATTTAGATTTGCAGAGTAATCAAGAAACCAGCCTGGGGACTTCTCATATCATCTTTTCTTGATCCTTGCTGTAAATTACAGGCTGACAATTTACTGTACTTTCTTAAACCATAAAGATGACAGCTATCATGTAAATACAAAATATTATAAATCTATCAAGAATGTAACTGATTAGACAGCAAAAAATTAATCCAAAATCAGAGCCTTTGTATTTTTTTTCTGAATCTGTTAGCCAGCTTGAAATAATTTCCTGTTGTCACATGCTTTTTAAGAAAAGGAATCCTTAGTTAATGCAGAAAACCTTTACAGCCCCAGCTATTTTGGAAAGATTTTGTAGAGTTTGTTATTCCTGCTGTGTAGCTTATGCATTTTTTTGACAGGATACAAGCATGCAAACACACATGCATAATGTAGGAAAACGTTCTTCCTTATTCAGTTTCACTAGGCATAATTCTAGGTGTGATAGACAGTTTTAGCATATTTATTTATTTATATAATGGAAATATGATAACCAAAATTATTACCATTTGAGAAGTTGTTATTTTAGTGGAGGAAGATAGGCAGCCTTTCCAGTTTCTGTGACACTGTGTTATACATTTTAGAATAAATTCTTGAGAGGGTTCTTTCATTAAATATCTCTTCCAATGTCTTGTTCTTGTTCATGGCCTCTAGTTGGTATTAAACTACTTTAAAATCAGGAAGTGTAAAGCCTGGAGGTTTTTTTAAACTCATATAAACCCCGGCTATGCTCTGACAATGTATATACACATTTAAAACTAGAATGATAAATCTGAAATGTGCTCTGGTTGTAAGAAAAACTCTTAAATTGGAACAAGTTGCTTGCCATGTTGCTTTTGCAGATCCATTGCTGCCCATATACAAAGCGCCCAGCTAAGAAGTATTTCTAGAGTGCTCATTGTGTCTTGTTCTTTGTTGATTTTTCTCATTCTGTGTATTTGAACTACTTTAGCTGGAAGTACTTAGCTGAGAGATTCACAAAAAGAACACATAGCATGGGGTGGGTGACCTATGAAGTCAGACATGAAAGATTCCTGTTTGGCTATTTTTCAGTGCTGTTTCAGTTGAATCTGAGGCATTACCAGCTGTGACACTGCACAGCAGTCATTTTGTTTCCTTACACTAGCTAGACAGATTTATCAATTTCTTTTTCTTGTTATGATTTTTTTTTCAGTTGTTGCTCTAAAAGAGAAGAGGAAAGAAAATGCAATATTGGAATCTGGAATAAAAATGGATTCTCAAATGCCTTTTACAATTGATGCTCTGGGAGGAGGGTCACAATACAGAAATTTCTGAGGCTGAGGTAGAACACCTATTTAATGGGTTCTTTGGCAAATGAAATAATTTCTTGCTAGCAAAACCAAACTTTTCTATTTTTTCTTTTTCCAAGTAAAAGCTGCGTGATAAAATGGAACTGAGGATCAAAGTTTAAATACAGTTTGCTCTGCCACCTGGTTTTGATCTAGAGCTCAAGCATATGACAGGCAACACTCCCACTGACATGGGAGGGAGACCTGGTAAGGAGGGATAGAGCAACATGTCTCCCTGTTTCTCAAATTGTGAAAGGTTTGATAGCCTTGGAAAAATAAGTCCAAGTTCTTTATTCACAAAGGAAAAAGATGGCAGAGCAATCATAATAAAATCTTCTCCCTCAGTGCTTTGCCCTTTTGTTTCAGGCCTCCTTTATCTGAACTGTCTGGAGGGGGTGAGGAGATCACTTTGCCTTTTGACCAGTTCAGTCTTTGTCCCACAGCTGACTCTGCACTGGGGTGCCAATTGTGGTTGGCATCTTTTCTTGGGTAGTTGCCACCTGTCCATTACAAACTGGCCAGAGACCAGGAATTCACTTCATATTGACCACAGAATAGATGTCATAGGCTCAAATTAACATTTTAGACACTGAGTCCAGGTTTGAAATGGCAATTTAGAGAAGAAAGGCAAAGTGTCTCTTCCTTCTCAATCACTTATTTATGGAATTACTGTGTATTTGAGCTACATTCACTTCCACTTGATTAGTCTCTGTCTGTTGTAAACTTTTTCTACATAATTATTATTTCTCTTTTTAAAGAATCATCAAAGGTCTGAGGCAGATTAGCACCCATCTTCCTACAAGCTGTAAAAACCTTGGTTTGTCTTTCCCAGCTGACAGAAGACATTTCCTTCCAGTTTTTGTGGCTGGATTAAGGGTCCATACTGATCTCAAAACCAGCTTGACCCAAGGAATTATAAAGGCCTGAAAACCTATCTTTAGTGATCAATTGGAAAGCATCATTATTTTGAGGTGTCATCACCATGGGAGAAAGATCACATTAAAAGCAAAAGAGATCAGTATTAGAGATAAGAAGAGACATAAAGATGGGCCAGAACATTAAAAAAAACAAACCCTAGGTAGTTGATCAACTAATTTGGAGAGTCTGTGTATTGTTTTTTTTTTTTTTTTTACAAGTTGTTGAATTGAGTATGAAGGGACTTTTTAGGGGATGGATTATTTGTCACTGTGTATCAGAATCTAGTTGGTGATTTAGGGACTTGTCAAAATGGCACAGCTGTATCCATAAGGTCTATGGTACTAGTGATTTGTCTGTAAGGTTGTGGCATTAAAGCAGCTATGATATATAAGGGCATTGGTAATGTACTGTACTGTGGACATCCAGAACGAGATATAGATGTACTAAATCTACCACTGTTCTGTCATAGGGAGTAGCTGCTATAATAGTATACAAAGTCATAAGCACAGAGAGAGAATTAAAAACACCCATAACCCAAACTGCTAAAATAAGCATTCCTGTCACGTTTGCACAAGAACTTTTATTCAATAAAAGGAAATGACCATGAACTGAGAGGAAAAAATAGCACTGTTGGCAAAAAGGTATTTTCACGGTGTGAAAGATAGAGATGGGAATACTTCTCTTTTTTTAACCTTTATAAAACCCCAGGGATTTACAATGATTTATACTTATGAACCTAGATCTGCAGGAGAACATGGTGCTTTGAAATAGTTTGCTTTGAGATACCTTGCTGACCAGTGCAATCTTGAGGTGCTGTTTGCTGCAGTGTCTAAAATGCACTGCAATAGCATATTTCTTTGGTTTGGATAAACTCTGCAAAGTGATGTGCAGCTCTGTGAATTAAAAAAAATACCAATTAGATTTACATATCTGTGTTACAATGATAATCTCGAGTGTTGTACAACAGATGATGTTAGTCTGTTGGAAAAGTAAGAACCTCTTGTTTTTTCTTGTCTGACAAATGGATGTGCAAAGCTGTCTATCATTCTAGTAGTTACCTTTGTGGTTGTAAAAACTGCAGTCAAGTTTCCAGTTACATTTTGATCTTCCAGGTTTTGGGTTTTTGTTTTGATTTTCTTTTTCTTTTTTTGGTAATTTTTATAGCTTGCTTCATTGCAGCAAAATTGTTCAGATCAAGAAAGAACATCTTGTTTTCTTACTTTAGCAGTACCCACCCACCCTGGCCACCAGTCAAGGTCTCAGCACTGATATTGATTTCATGTTTGACATCTTTAATGAAATAAAGGACCTCATTGCATTCTTCCCAAGGGAAAGAAGTATCCACAGTAATCACTTTTCTCTTAGGACTGAAGAAAAATATTTCATTTTTCTTTCATTCAGACAATGCACTACTCATGTTTTTTGTTGGAAATCTGATCCCTGTAATTTGAAAAAGAAAATTTATATTGCAGTGAGAACAATGATTAGTTCAGAAAGAAAAACTGTTTAAGACAGTGATTTCAAGGAAACACAGTATCGGCTTTTCAAACTATGTACTACCTTAGTGCACTCATCACACATGATCAAATGTAATGTTTTGTCAGGTTTTAGACACATTCCTATCAGAGTTACATCTTTTACTTCATCAAACTAAGGCTCTGCTGAAGGACAGATTGTACAAATAAACATTAGTTGGAATGTTTTTAAAGAGGAATTGTTTACTGATTGAAATACAAAAACTGTTGCTCATGCTTGCAGATCAAATTACATGCTTAAGAGAAAGCAAGCTACATAATTTGTTGACTCATGACTCATAAGAAATGTCAGGCTGTATCTTTTGATGTGGAGAGTTGCAGAATCTCTTGTCTTTATTAGATGAAGCAGTAGACAAAAGCTTTTTCTTAAAAACAGTGTCAATATACATAACAATCTCATAGCCATGAAACTGTAATCCCTCTGTGAGGGTGAGTTGTGGAGAGGATGATCTGTAACATTCAATTTAAGGAGTCTTTTGTATTAAGATTATACCTATGTTAAAGTATTATACCTATGTTAAACTCCAACTGAATTCCTAGAGGGAATTTTTTGCCACATATTGTCTCTATTTTCGATTACTTAGAGCAGCCTTGCAGTGTGAAGCCAGTCTTCAAAATAAGACAGTGTAGAAGGAAGGACATTGAGGTGTATCTGAAGGGTAAGCATGGAGGTAGAGGCATAAAAGCAATGTCAGATCAAAGACCAGCTGGGCTCAGACTCCCATCTTCCGGCAGCTTATAGGGGAGCACTTCAGCAAGGAGAAGCACACAGGGATATTTGCCCCCTGGTCATCTCTGCCATACTGTGGCTTGTGACTCAGGAACTTGAAGTCAGATATGGTGTCTTTGCCCTTTACAGCATTTATGACCAATATCACAGCACCATCCAATTTCCTGCAACACTTGGGAGCTCTGTGGCCCTAGAGAGGTTATATAGGGTTCTCCCAGAGGGGTCCTCCAACATGTTAATGCTGTCTCCTGTTTGTGTCTTTCCAAGATGTCTAAACTACAGACAGGGATGGAGGACTGAAATTTATGGTTGAGGAAGAATGGAAATATATTGACAATTAGCTCAGAGTATTTTTCCTATCCATGTCTATGTTGCTTAGTATTTTTCAATTATAGTCTTATATGTATGGTTAATAGTTCTTGTTGCATCAACAAAAGTTTTATGAAAGAATAAACATGGCTGAGTATGAAGCATGTACAAGATACATAAAAACACCCAAGGGAAAACTTGACCAATTAAAAATCATTTTCTTGGAAGGGTCTACCTGATTGGACATAACTGTAGTGGTATACTTGATGAAGTAGCATTTTCAGTGCTCTTACCTCAGTCTTACACTCTAATGGGATTATTTTATAATAAGGTAATGGAATCCTGGAACTCCAATAAGAACTGAAATGGAGAAAAAGTATTTTTCAAGAACATAGAAGAAAAACTTCACCTTATATTTTCCAAGATTCATGAAATAGAGATTGTGAATTCCAGATGTGTAAATATCTTAAGATAATCTGTTTTTTAAATAACAGTCTATTTTCCATGAAGTGTAAAGAAGGTATAGGAATTTAATGAAATATTCTTGGTCTTTGTGATTCAGCAGCATGGTCTAACCTTATAGTTGATGTTATTTTGACCAGAAAGTTTGACTAGAGACCTAAATTATGCTGCAGTCCTGTGATTCTCCATTTATATGAAAGCAGAACAGTGTCTAGAGCTCTTCGAACATAACACTGACTGAAAAAAAAAACCTCACAACTTCATACACCCTTTTTTTAATAAAGCCTTGAGGATGTAGTCAGAAATTTAAAATACTCAGGAAAGATAGCTGACTCCTATTTTGTAAATTTCTTTTTGGGAATAAATTTCTGTCAAGTTTTGAGATCTGTTTTCTACTTGGTTCACCATAGCCACAGATAAATATGGAGAGAGTGGGATTAATGTGACAAAACATAGATATAATATTGTACAGTTGTTTACTGTCAGGCTAGTCACCTTAGATTGTCTTAACAGTAATATAGAAAATAGGTGGTTTTGGTACAAATAGCTTAACTTAATTTAGGTATCTCATTTAAGGTAAGAAGTATTGCACGCTGGAAGGTGTACTTCTTCCTCCTGACTAAAAAGAACTGAGACAGCTAGCTCAAAAGTAGAAACCCATCCTTGCTGACCCAGATTAATGGCAAAATAAGTTGGATAAAAGGATAAAATAGAAGATGATGATTTCATTTTCATGCCAAGGATTGAGAGAATGAGTTTGTTGCTGCATTACAAAAAGATTGCAAAAGCCTTTTGCGTATTCCAGCCTAAAGATGGGAGATTAATCCCTGTTCAGAGTCCTGTGCCAGTCATATTTCTTGCATGACTGCATCATTCTGTTACAGTAAATAAAAGCTTACATGTAAGCTTCACCCCAGCAATAAGACCCATACAGATCTTCCCACTTACCAACCAGCTGCATCAATGTCAGTGGAGACATGATTGCTGCAGAACAATATCTACTTGCAAGGCCACAGAGTGAGTAAAAGAACGGAACAGGACATTATCCCTTCAAAGAGCAACACAGAAAGCAGAGAAAGAACTTTCTGTGTGGCAATCACATGCTTTCATATTTTTTGTGCATATCACCCTGGTCATCTGCTGAAAGAAGATCCCCCATGTTTTTTTAGTTATGTTGTTGATAAGTGGGTGAGGGATGATACAGCTTGATTTGTCCTGGAAAACCTTCTCTTCATTTTGCATTTCTATGACTCCCCAGAACATACTTCCTTTCCTTATGTAGCCTTTACCACCTCCCTGTACCCCACCCCACCCCGTCCTGCCCCTGCAGCCCCGACCTGACCAGACTCTGATTCCCCTTTGCTTCAGGCTTCATGAGAATATTGAAGGTTTATTTTCAAGCACCAGCCTTCTCCAATAGAGAATATCTAAGGTTATATTTGAAAACAGTGAATCATTACAGATTGAATCAAGGAAGGCAAGTATATGGATTGAAAGTCAAACAAGGAAAATCTGATGTGATTCTAAATAATTCAACCCATACTAAGAGCAGAAGGTAAAGCAGATTATAACTTCTACAGAAAAAACTGAAAAAAGGAACTGAAAAACAATCTATAAATCTATACTTTCCTTCCTACTGTCACTATTCTTTTCATATTTTCTGTTAATCAGTTGTTGAGTTTTTCTGTCACAATTTCCTGATTGACTTAAATATACTGATTTAAATGAATTAAAATTCATTGTTTACAGGCATTGCGTCTTTAGTCCTGAGCAGTGCAGAGTTCTCTGTGGTATCTGGGGTCAGTTCGACTAGATGCAATTGCAGCATTCATAGCAAGTCACACAGCCATGAAAGCATTTCTTCTTTTTCTACATTTCTGAGCAAGCCCATGAAGTTTAGAGAGATACTATATATGTATGAAACAGCATCCGATAAGTTCAGAAGAACAGAGATCTGTAAGTTTCTGTGTCTGTAAAATGTTTACTTGTGACAGTTTTGTAACACTCAGGGGGAAATTACTAGATAACCATGCAAATTATAGGGAGGTAACTGCATGTGCTGTAAGGCAAACACCTCTAATAGTCTGAGATGAATTCCCTCATGAGATTTAAAGAAATGCTGGTGTAAGTCTAGACATAATGGTTCTGTGTAGATAAGCTTGTTGACTAATTTCTTTCTCTTTAGAACATCTGTACTAAACCATCTAACACTTGAATTACAGCAATACCATAAAATCTCTAAGGTTTCTTTTATGGACTTGTTATGAACAAAAGCCTTTAGGATAAGTTATATGACCTGAAAGAGTCCTGGTCACTAACACATCACAAATAGACACATAAAACTCTGATAGCTATAAAATCAAAATAAAGTATATAAGTATTTATATCTACCATTCTATTGCCAGCAATCAAGGTATGAAGAGGTAAGCCCCAGCTTATACTGTTGCAAAGCTCAAGTAGCCAGAAACCCTTCCTCGTTCCCCAAACCATTCCTTTTAAAATGGTTTTTAAAGCAATCTGTCATAATTCCTAGCTTTTATGTCTTTTTATGTTTGTCTTTAAAAACATAGACCAACATTGATAAAATCTTTTCTCCGTCACTATGACAGTGACCCATTTAAACAGAGTAGGGCCGAGTCCTGTATCACTTGCTGAAATAGTAGGAAACATTCCATCAAGTTACTCTCTCCTCCAATTGCTTTTTACTGGTTTAATTTTTCAGATTTTGGGAAAATGATTTCTGAAACTACTTTGTTCTTTTACACATGAGCATTCAACTCCTATCAATATCTGACTGCTTGACTGCTTACAACCTAATCTATCACTAAATTTTGCCATTTCATATGCTGTCATACCCAGATTTGAGATTTGTCAATCAAAGCCATTGCCAGACTAAAACAGCTGTCCAAACCCCATAGTGCTAGTGATGGCTAAAAGCCATGAGGGGTCTGTGGATAAACAAAACATTCTTCCTGTTTCAGAGATTCTTTGATAGCTGCAAGCAGCTCTAATGCTTGCTGATAGATATCTCAGCATGGACATCATAAGGATGGAAATCATAAGAGGAAGAAGCAGTATCTGAAGGAACATAGATGGCATTAAGACATGTAAAGGAGAAATATTCCTTGAAGAAAAGGTGAATTCCCTCAGCAGTTCAACTACTCCTGAGCAGAGAGGAATATTTTATATATGTTTTACAGACCATCCTAGTAGATATAGCTTACAAAGAGTTAGGGTAGATATAGTTTACATAGAGTTAAAAATTATGTGCCAGTATCAGTAGTATTTTTTCCCCATTAATAATATAAATTATTTTTAGACTTTAAAATTTTCTTTAGAACACAATCATTATTACTTAAAAGCTCCTCTTGTTCCATCTCACTGACTTCACCTTTGCCTTTTGGTGCGAGTAAAAGATACAAATTACATTTTGCATGTGTAAATGTGGCTCTGTTTTTATTGCACTTTGGCCAGGAGAAAGTAGAAATTTAAAGTGCATTTTAATATTTGGGAATATATCAGCTTGGAGCACTGAAGAAAAAATACAAGACTTGGAAAATGAAAGGGTACAGAGAAGGACAATATCAGCACACTGCAAGGAAAACAAGTATCTGAGACTCTCTCATATTTGTTGCTGTTGTGTGCCATCTGTGCTAGGATGTGCATGAGAACCTTGTGACAATAGCCATCTTGCATAGCCAGAGGCAAGGAACGTCTGAAATGCACCTAGACCACAGAACAGCATTGGACATGGAACAAAGATATTGCAGATCCCAGATGCTCTCCAAGATTCAGATAAACTGGGTCTGCATAAGGTAATAACTCACCTTAGGTATCAGATTAAAGCATGGTGGTTCTTCAAATAAAGTTTTTATTCTCATTACTATATTTTCCCTTTTCCCAGTGCTTGATGGTAGGGACCAAGTAAAAACTCCTTTGGATCTTGCCAATTTACTAGTACAGTTTGTGTGGCAATTAAAATCCAAAAAGAAAAAAAAAAGGAAGATAATATTATTAACAATCCCAAATTGTTCCCAAAAGCACGATATTGGCTATGCAAACAGGTAGAATTTCTAGCAATATAAACCAAAATATTACTGAAAATCATGCCTAAGCTTTCAAATAAAATACATAGACAATTTAAAATTATACATGCAAGCTATCCAGTAATGAGTTATTTGGACTGCAAGGTTTTATGGATGAAATTGTAAAGTAAACATAAAATGTAAATATTCAATCCAAATTGCCTTAACTTTTCAGCCATAGAAACCAAACAAAATTATTTGCATGCTGTTTCTGAATTCTGAGGTGGACAGAGAGGTAGTTTGCTTCTGGGTCAGAGGGTGAAGTTTTGAATTAGCTCACAAAATGAGACCAGCCTGGCCATCCATCCCCTCACAGAGTTTCAGATATTTCTTGGCACAGGAATCATTTTGTTTCCCAACGTAACCTTGAAAACCTTGAAAATATGTTCAAGCAGCTTAAAGCAGCCTGTATATTCCTGAGGACTCTTCTGTGTGAAAGTGCACAGACAGACCTCTGCTCCGAGAGGCAGGGATAAAAAACCTGCCCCGGTGTTAGTGCCTCAGAGTAATGTAGATTAGAGGTGGTAGGTGTTGGGTAAACACTCCTTGATCCTGCTAATACATCTTCTGAAATACAAGTGGAGTACAGCTAGGTGGCTGGGAATATAGGCAGAGACCACACTGGACCATTTGCATCCATGTGAAAGGGTTTTCTGTAGATTGCCATTTTTCTGTAGATTCATAGGACATCTTTCCATGACCCTCTCCAGCAGCTCAAAGTGCAGCATTTCTAGGTCCTTAGCAATGTCAGTTGGCAGCTTTCTTTGAGGCTTTAACTTATACATGAAAGACACATCAGCTAAGATCTGTCTGTACCATAACTGGCTTTGCAAAATTGTCTCTTATTTACATTCTATTTACTTTTCACTTAATACTTGGGATCCACAAACTCCCATCATCATCTGATTTTGAGAAAATTATCTCTGCAGTCACTCTGCTAACTCTAAATTATTATTAGAAAAGCTACCATTATACTTCTTTCAGTTCATTTTTTCTGGGAAGATTTTGACAGAAAATTTAAGAAATTTTCTCATTGATCTTCTTGTATTTGAAAAATCTCTAAAAATATCTTTCTTAACCTATTTTCACCATTGGTCTCATTTGGAATATCTGTAAGAGGCATCCTCTACACAATGAATGAAAGACCAATTTTATGTCAGAAGAATAAAAGAAGAAAGAGGAAGGTGTCTGTAGAATGCCCCAAAGTGTTATGAGCCTGTGACCCTTGATACATAGGAGGGAATGAATGAAAGAGACCAAAAGAAACATAAGAAATTGCTTCAAGACAGCATGTTGCTCCTGTGCCAAAAAAGCAGATGGCAAAATGGATCATGAAGAAAAAAAAAAGATGCAAAGAATTGTTTCCCAGAAGCCAGTACGCAATAGGAGCCCCTTTTCTATCTCCAGCTTAGTTTCAGGTGGAGCATAACAAGAAAACTCTTCCAATCAGCCTCAGAAAAAAAACCCAAACAAAACAAAATAAAACAGACAAACAAACAAAAAAAAAAAAACCCAAGAAGCTACAGATATAATACTTAGAGATGTGTCAGTCAGCAGGAGATATTTTAACACAGCAATTTAAATGGTTTTCTTTTGAGGTGTTATTTTTACTTGCTTTGCAATGTCCTATTTATTAACTTTCCAAAAGTTTATACTGTGCTTTACTGCACAGAATACTTATTAATTCTTCCCAGGACATTTTTCTCCAAGAGATATACACTATCTTATCAATCACTTAACATCAAAGCCAAAACACTAAACAGAGCAGTAAATATACTTTTAGGGTTGTTGTCTATGAATTTGCACCATGATGTGATTTTGCTTAGTAGCTAACTGGTCAAAGTTCACAATTATGCCTTTTGTGTCTTACTCACTCCTAAGTTTTTAATTTGCTTCTAATTTAACAGGTGGCCACAGCCTTCATCAATAACATCAGGGACACTTGAAATACTGAGATCCAGACTTCTTGCAGTGGATGACTTGAATGGCTTCAGTCTAAGAAATTATATATTTTTGAAAGCAGGCTGTATCTGCTCTAAGATTGCAGATTCCAGAACTTCTAGGTTCTTCATATTACAGCTTTGTGGGTAAGGGTAGCCCAAAGAGTGCTGGTATTTACTGGTGGCATTGCAACTTTACTTACACTCTGTTCTCATTCCTTCCACTGCAGGCATCATTCCTGCCTTTTGGCAACCCACATTAATTTCTGTGAGACTTCCTTGACGATGAAGATACTAAGAGGCAAATCTGAGTCCTAAGTAGTGGTATTAAAATATGGGTAGCCTGTTAAATAATTCCCCATTCACAAGAGGATTAAAAGGGTACTGTTTTGCAGGACTCAGTTAATGGCTTTACATAAGACAGAAGAAATAGCATGTAAAGTTTAAAAATTAACCAGGATAAGTCTTACTTTTATGCACCCCAAAGATAAAATTTTCTGAGTTGTTATGCTTCAAATCAGGTCTGATTTTAGTGTGGCACAGCTATGGGGATGTGGCAAATTTTACATACAATATTAAATATATAGTCTCCCCTGTCTGAAGTCAGTAAGTCATCCCAACTATGCATCATAATTAAGATTTCTTATTTCCTGAGCTCAGAATGACCATTCTGCCATATACAGATGGTCAGTGAATGCTCTCAGCACCCATCATTTTCTATTTATTATCTGTCATCTTAACATTCTCATTTTTCTCTGCTATCATGGTGTTCAAGTTCCTGACAGCTAAATGTGTTATCTCTTCACCAGATACAAAACCATACTAGCAGCCTCAAATCTGATAGAGAGGGAGAAGTTATCACTGAAGACAGGGTGAAGAAAGACTGAATTATTTACTGGAACAAGAACAATTCACCCTCAAATTTTTGTAGTCCCTTGAAAATCCTAACAGTATCTCACAGTTCACAGCAAAAACAGTCCCCAGTGGCAGCAAGAAAAAGAGTATGAACAGTGCTGCCTATCCTCTGTACAGTGCATCTTTTCTTCACACAGCCGCTCACTATGAGGTCAGTGTGCATGGCAAAACCACAATACTGGGATCTGTATGTCAGAGTGCCTCCTAACCACATCATTTCTTAGTGCAGACACAGGGAAATAAAAGAGTGGGAACTTTCACTTCCTTTCTCTGTTTCTGTGCTTCCTCATGCAGTCTGGGAGAGCATATTAAATGTCTGGTACTGTTATCTGGAGCCACCTTGGAAAGAACAGCCCACAGACACAATAAACTATTATTCCAGTCCCCCAAAGAGGATGCCTACCTCTTATGAGTTCTTAATTATATCTGAGCTGTGCCTGAAAGCTGATAAAGAATCATAGACTTATAGAAAAAGAGAATAGTTTGGGTTGGAAGGGATATTTGAAGGCCTTCTAGTCCACCCCTCTTGCCATAAGTAGGGTCATTTTCAGCTAGACCAGGTTTTTCAAAGCCTCATTCAGCCTGACATTGAATGTTTACTGGGATGATACCCTCACCATCTGGGCTAGTTATTCCAGAGTTTCCAGATCATGTGAGGGAAACCACTGAGAGCATAAAACAAACCCATTGTCAGTGTTAGCTATGTAGACAGTGGAATCCAGGTTCTGTGTACCTTTTCTTGAGTTATTTAATTTACTATTGTAGTTATGCTCACTGAGTTTGAGGGTTATGAGAATGACTAGTTCTCACACACAGGTTGTTGGTTTAGCCTATTCACTTTTGTAAGACGTTTTCTTTATCAGTTTACTGCAACTTAACCTTATTATAAATGAAGACAGTGTGTAAAGATAATGATTTTCATCAGCAGAAAATGAAGTTTCTCTTTAAGTACTTTATGTCGTATTTATTTCATTGCTTCTATAAAAAAGCCAAGTAGAAAGTGTTGGCATGAGTATGATTTTTAATTAAACTTCTAGGATATCAATTTTTATTATTTAATTAGGGCTTTTATTTCTACAGGCAAGGCTAAGTGGAGATGTCATCAACTAGCATGTTAATTTAAAGGCATAATTCCTATAAATCCACCTATGTAATGTTTACACTTCATCCAGTAACTATGTTTTGGTGTAGTCACATCTTTGTGTTAGGGTGTTTAGAAAGTTGAAGACCTGTCTGTGTCATCACCCTTGATCTGTTTATTTGTTTCTCCCTATAGTCTTTTTCATTTTTCTGGACAGCAGTTCTCACTTCTGTGACCTCCTTTACACCAAAAGAGACAGTATTGACAAGGCTGTTTGTGTCCCCTGCTAAGAGATCACTTGACCTGGATTCCTGCTGCTTCTTATCCCTCTTTTACTTGCTTGCATACAGTGATATGTGCTTTGTGCACACAAGGTGAGAGAAGATTGAGCAGGAATAACCCAGAAACACTGGTCCAGAGGCATCAGGGAAGCATGAAGACCTATCACTGTGAGCCAGGAATAACCTAATATTGCCATCTGACTACTTCCCAGTGACATACATGAAGTAAGTTTGATGGTCTCATCCCAAATCCCTGTGGGCAAGTGACTACATCACAGTGACTAATATGGTAGCCAGGACTCACTGGCATTACTGGGAGCACCCACTGGCTGCCCAAGCACTGCACAGGCTTCTGGATTTGGTCACACCCACTGAGCAGGTTGAGGTTGGCTGTATGTACTTCCCCTGGACAAGGCTGGGCTCTCTTTGTTGGAAAGGTCAGCTATTTCACACTGTCACTGATGCTTTAAAAAAAGAGTCAAATATTTAGTGGTGCAAATTGATAGATAATGTAAAACATCTGGCCTTTGATGACCATGTCTGTTTTGCCTCCTGCTTCCTTGCCAGGAATAGATAGATCCAATTTTTCTAAAGAACCATTAGACTTCCACTAGAATCTATTTAACTAATATTTAGTTCTATGAATTGTATTGGTTGTAGAGTAAAAGGCACATTTATTTCTCTGCTCACATTTAAATGTCATTTCCTGTCTATTGATTCTCTTGGCATTGGTTACTGATCATATAACTCCCAAATGGTGTAATCCAAGCTGTTCATATAATTTGGCTTGAAATTTATTTTGAAAAATCTGTAATAATCTAAGTTAAATAAACATAACACTAGAAAATATACTCTAGGGAATGAATCTACATTGACAGGAGATGGATAAAATAGTTCTTTTCCATCTCTGCATACGACTTTCTGATTAGAGAAGGCAATAGCAAAAGATGGATGACTGCCTAATTGGATATTAGTAGGGAAAGAGTGACACATGTTATAGTATACTGCTAGAGGATGACTCTGAGGGTTGCAAAGTGAAGTATTTAGGGCAAATGAGCCCATCAGATTAGATAAAGTAAAAGAGACAGTTGGGATTCCAAGAGCTTCTCTGACTCATAATTAAGAAAATGTCTCCACAGGAGTCTGTGCTAAGTATATCAAAGATAACAAAGATGCAATATGTTGAAGGCTTCCAGCCACCTGTATGGAGAAAGCTGCTTTTCAAAGGTGGCCAAAAATGGGAGGAACAGCACTTGTTCTTGCCCTTCTTGAGGTATCTTGTTCATGGTATATGTCTGAAAGTATATATACCATAGGTATATATAAAGTTGGAAGTAGTTCTTGGAAAATAAATTTGATTTTTATTTCCTGTGTGAATTTCTGCTTTTACATTGAGAATTAAGACCTTCTTTGTGGTGGGAAAATAATTATGAAGACTAGAGAAAGGAAAATATGGGGAAAACTGAGCAACTGAAAGGGATTTCTAATGAGGAACTGCTGGATTTTTGGGTTCATTTGTTTTTACTTAATACTTAAAATCTGCAATTGGAAGTAAAACTCTGCTTTAGAAGACAACATTTTCTTTAATTATTCTTTTTTTCCCCTTCAGTGTGTTTTTTTATTGTTTTCAAATAATTACATTCATTGGTGCACTTAGTGTAATAAAAAATAGATGATAGCTTTCAACTTTTCAAAATTTTTAAACCCTGAGTTAGTCAATCACTTTGTATAGAATTTATGGAGTCCCATTCACTTCAGTGCTATTGTTCTACAGCCTTTATTCTGTACACTCTCCAAACACAGGACCAATGGAAGGATAGGGGTTGTTTTGCATCCTTCTAAAATCCTCTCATGTAGTTAAGTAGCTGGAGACCCTGCAGACTATAGGTTCCTAAATGTTTTGCTAAAACATGGGTATTCAGTTTATTCAAATACTGCTGAGACCTCAGACAGGACAGTTCAGTGAACTGATCACTTGGTTTCTTGAGGCTAGCAGCCTAATCAGTTCTCAGGTAGAGTCTTTACACTGTTGACTTTATCCTTATTTATGATGGATCCCCAGAACATTGCTATTACTCTGGAAAGGTCAGGGTTCATCCTCTCCTCTCAGAATGGCCTACCAGCACAATCTGGAGACCATGTGAAATCCAGTCTACTAGCTGACACTCTATACTACCTGTAGGCACTGTTTACTCTGGAAATCTGTAGGTTTTCTTCTGTTGGGTTATTGCTTGCACTAAAAGCTCTGACAATTTGTGTTGCTTCTAGTCAACACTAATTGTTCTGACAATTTGAGTTGCAGCTGATCCTGGTGGATCCCATAGTTTCATAAAATTAAGGGAACCTATGAGCCTAATTCTACTAAGGTGTGAAGTGAAGCATCAGTTGAAAGATAGGTCTCTAATGTTAGAATAATGTAATGCTGTGCTACTTGTGAATAGAAAATAGAAGATTCAGTCTAGACATGAGTAGGATGAATGAAATACTGCTTTAGGAGATTAGCAGCTGGACTAGGATGAATTTAAAAACCTTTCACCCTAAAATCCTGCATAATCAATAGTGAATTCTCTATCTCTACATCCTAGAAATAGCGTCTCTGTATTTATGAAATGAAAAAAACACAAAACCCTTCCAGTAATTTCAGTCATTTTAAATTGTCTTTCAAGGTACATTTTTATACATAATACAGACAAATGTTAAATTATATAAATCACATGTATGTGTTTAATTTTCATGTATACTAATATTTCAGATTTTTTCTTTATTTCTTATGTTTAATATTTTTAAACTTACACTTCCTTTTTCCTTTTGAAATCTACACAAAAATTCAACAAAAAGGTGCACAAGAGGACAAACAGCATAATCTTTCTGAAATGTAAGTAGAAGACTGTGAAACCACCTTTTGAAACTGAAATAGAATTGAAGCCACCTGTGTGACAAGGATATCTTTATCTGATTTTGGCATTTGTCCTAAGAAAGAGTTTGACATGACATTCCAAGGTATGGAGAATTCACTTGGAAATGTTTACAAAATAAGACAAAAGACAAGCCAAGAGGCAGGACTAGGTTCTTATGTAAAATCTACAGTGTTGAGAGTAGACGGCATGGACCATAACTCACACTATTGGTCAGTAAAATGGCAGTGTATTCATATGACAGAAAGTCATATGAAGTCAGGTAGAAAGTCTAGAAAAATGAGTGTGGTTTTAATTTCATATATTATTTTATGATTACCATATGTCTGAAATGGAACTCTGTATTCTTGCAGTGGTGGTGCAGTTACCTGTCAGGTGCATTTTGCTTCTACTCTGAAAAGAGCAGCAAACCCCACAAAAACTGAAAGTGGTGTTTTCAGTTTTGACTGCTGGGTCAGCAATGCTAGGATGTTTGACCCTCAAAGGCTACTGCAGATGGAAAATGAAGTGCTGCATTTTCAATTTTCCCCTTGCAATAATCCTGCTTTTTTTTCCAGAAATGGAAATATTTTGTAGTAAAATGCCTGTCACTGAAGTGAACAATACAAAATTTCTAAGCCATCAAGTGATAAAAAAGTGAAGCTAAGAAATGGTATAGAAAATAAAAACTGGCAGCTAGTAAGACATTTCTGTGTGGAAAAATTATTCCACTGATCATTCCACATATATCATATATCTGTGTAGGCAAAACCCTGGGCCCTATGGAAAATTCCCTGCTAGTGTGCCACATAACTTCCTGGCAAGCACGTGTGGAAAACAGAACAGGGAGGAACTTTTTTTCAATTTATCTGTCTGATTTAGGATCTACTGTCTTTGTAGATGTTCCCTACAGGGTGTATTCTGAATTCTTAGTCATATTAGGTGAGTAGATCTTCAGTGTATAAACCCATATCTTAAAAAAATTTCAGCATCAGTATTCATTTCAGTGTTTGAGCGATTTTTACATACCATAAATTTTTTCCTGTGGCTGTATATTATTATACTGTAGGGCATTATTTCTGTGCAAGTTATTGCATTTTGTATATGTGCCTTGGGACATGTTAGGGCACATTTTCTAAAAGAGTTGATGCATAAATGAGGCTGTTCAACTATTACTGGTGAAATATCGAGGAAGGTTTTACATAAGGAGATTGTTATCACTAGTGTGGACAGTGCTGATTTGCACTCTTGAGTATTAAATATTCTTAATTCTGGCAGTTGATTTGACCTGATAATTACTTAACAAACTGAGAGGTCAGGTATTTGCTGTCTGGATGAGTTAAAGGTGAAATACATCATGAGTTTGCCAGAAGATTTTAATCAATTTTAAAAGCTGTAAGGCAGTTAGGGCTACGTGCTGGTAATTCTGGTTTGCTGTTCTTTACAAATACCTGTAAGAAAAACTATTACAATTGAGCTGCAGTTTGTTTGGATACTAAATACCTGCATAAAAAAAAGTATTTCTTCTCCTCCTTCTCTCATCTGTGTGTGTGTGTCCCCTTAATGATCATTTAAATGTTGAGACACTTTGTTTCCTCTTACTTGTATTTTAGGTATGAAGTAACTTAATGTACTAGCAATCAAATAACTTTTTAAAATGCTGCTCTGTGTTGCTTTTAGAATGTGCAACATTCAAGCTGTATATAAATGTCCCTTGGCATTTAACTTATGTATATGGTTCATTTTCACAACATTTAATAGCTTGAGATAAAACATGAAGGTTCTTGAAAAAGAAATCAGGATTATTATTTGCATGCACAGGTCCACAACATATGTCAGGTCTTTGACTCAGCAAAATACTTAAGCATGTGTTTAAGCTTATAAAAAATGACTTTGGACCAAGATTTCATTCCAAATATTCATTAAAGACAAAGACAAAATTCCCTCTCATTTCAAGGAGCCAGCATTTCAAAGTGTGGGAAAATGTAGTTTTGAGTTTGATGTATGTATATATTAAAATAATCTATGTGTCCAGATCCAGAAGCTGCACTGCATGTGTAGATTTCCAGTCATGAACTCTGAGCAAATCAAATAATCCCTTAATCAGTGATATACATCTTCTTACCTTGGAGGTGTATAGGGGAGGCATTAATGGCATAGCCACTGACCTATCTAAAGCCAATAAAGATATTATGGTGCTGTGCAGTGATGACCCATGCAGGGAGCTACAGAGGCAAATACACACACACCAGTACTCTCACCACATGACTGGACACATATCTGGTCAGCCAAAGAACAGGTAACCATGCAGAAGATAGTCTGTGTATCATAGCCCAGGACAAGACCAAATTTGCAAACAGTGGCTTGACAGTGACTGCATTTTGCCAGGTAACACCAGGTATCCCCTTACTAGGGAGGGGGTTGTGAAAATATGTCAAAGAAAAGCAATGACACAGAGCAATTTATCAGACCTCCTAATTTCTTAGGGCTTTACTTAGAAAAATGGTGTTAGGGATGGGACCAGGTTCTGGAGAGTCACCAGTTATTTTTTTGTATGCTGAAGACCTCCTTCAATAACTCAGCGAAGAGTGTATCAACTCAGTGAAAAATATATGGCATTTGGTGACACTTCATGCAAGTGTTAGTTTATTCTCCCTTTTCATTTTTTGCCACATAATAAAACAAGTGCTTCCCTATTCTATGGCCATGGATCTCACAAACCTGTAGGAAGTGGGAAATGCTTAGGTGTTACTCCTCAAAAAAATGCAACATACTATTCCAGACAGTGCTGAAAACATAAATCAGTATAAATGTCCTTCTAGCACTAAAAAAGCATATTAAAATGGGTACTTTTGGAAGATGTCCATATAATTTGTCCTGCATTTGAGAGACCTGTGGACACTAAATCACAATTGAGTTTTATAAAGCCTCCTTCTGACTAGCAAAATTTTTAAAGTGTAACATAATCTAAACTTAAAGCACTGCCAGATAAAATATACAGAGCGTTATGGAACTGTTAACGCATGTAATACAGTAGATGAAGTACGGAATGTGGAACTTAATGAAGCTTGTTCACCAGACAAGGGTATAACACATGAAGTTGTGCAAGACAGCAACTAAGGAAGCAAGCCAATTTTTGGAAAGCTAGTTAAAATGTTTATGCAAGTTTCTTTCCACCTCAGAATCTACAGCAATTACATTAAGTTAGAGTTTCTCAAGTGTAATGAAAGTCCCACTATCCAAAAATTCAGTGAATGTAACTCATTAGCTACTCATAACTTAACCTAAACACAACCATTAAGTATTGAATAGCTACTTTGCTACTTGACCCCAAAATACGTTGTTTGGATATGTAAAGCTCCATAACATTTTGTAATAGAACAGGGATAGAGTACCCCAGATAGTGTAAAAGAGCATAAACTTGTTAATGTGAATATGTTTCATTCTGGGAAAGTGTATGTGACACAGCCTCACCTAAATGTTTCTGCTGCTTGACAATATTGCAAATCTGGTTTTGAACTTCACAGTAGTGAACAAGAAACACCAGTACCACATCAAGCCAGCATTTATCTGTTAAATAATTTTTCTGTTGGTTCAATTTTTTTAAAATATAAAGCAGTTTAACTCCATGGAATCTCATGTGGACCATGTTTTTGTGGACCCTTCTGAGTCTGTTATAAAACTGACTTAATATGATATTACATTTGAGCAATTTGACAGAAACATGATCTTTTCCTCATGTCTCATGGTGAAAAATATTGCTGGGACACCTGTCAGGACATGTTCAATAGACAGAAGGGGTTTCTTCTGAAGGGACTTATACCTGATGATTAATCCTATCTACTTCCACAGGGAGGCTGTTTGATCTCATTTGACATCTACATCTGGACCTTATACAATACTTACAAAAAGTACAAATGAAACATATGTATTATAAAAGTAAAACTGCACTGTCCCAGAAGGACAGGTATGTAATACTCACTGAAAAATATTTTCTTCAGAAATTGTGTTAGAAATATTAAAGGAAGTGATACATTCATACATTCATACATTGAAATATTCAGCCAAATTAATTTCTCTACTTTTTTTATTTTTTCTAAATAGATAAATCTTAATAGGAAAAAAAGTTTACCAGAGTAAAACTATTATATGGCAGATTGGGAATTTGCTGATTTCATTATAATTTTAAATGCTATAAGTGTCATGACTTATTTCAAACTTTATAACAATAAGCAACTATCAAGTGAATACTCTAAAAGATAAAGCATATAGAAAGACACAAGCTTTTTTTTTATATCACATCTCTGAAACCAATGGAACTACTGCCCTTGCCCTCTGATGAAAAGAAGGAATTCTTAAACTGGCTGAAGTTCATTCTTGTTTTTCTAGTATACTAAATGCTAGAAAAGGAACACAAATATTTTCTTTTTATCATTTAGTTATGTATTTTCTCCAGGTTCCTTTATTTCTTTCATAGTTCATTTTAGTCTTTTTCTCCTGTTCCCTCAAGTGTCTCATTCTGAAGGCAAATTCAAGTTTCTTTTAGCACTCTTCAAACCCTTCCCATTACTATATTTTTATGCTTTTAAAAATTATATTATGCATTTTTCATTAATCTTCTGCTCTTATAGAGTCTTTTTTTCCCCCATAAGTGACATCATGGCTATTAAGCCAGAGCAACATAATTGTTAACTGGGATTTAACCCTTGCATTGAGTAAAATAAAATGCAGTAGGGTAACAATTTTTATTTTTCTACTTTGTTTTAAGTCAGCTTTTTGGTATTAGTTTTAAGAGCAAGATTTCTGCTTTAAGGGATTTGATGATCACTAACTCACAAATGTTAATAAGTTTGAGATTTACAGAGCTTCTGGAGACTACTATGAGAATCTGAAAGCTGAATCTGAGATGATGTTCACCTACAGCTCTGGCATTGTGGCATTGCAGCATTGCCACTAATACATAAAGAAATGGAAAAAAAAAGAACCAAAAATTAGTGTAATAAAGTCAATCTGCCAGGACAGCACCCAGTGTAGTCTCCTCATCACTGCTCTCAGGGAGGAGGAATGTTAGTCATCAGACACAGTAAGGGAACAGACCAAAAATAAAAGAAGGTGTCTGTGGTTGAACAAAAAGTCTGTGAGGAAATTATGAGAATTGAGCAGGGCCAAACCAGCATTATATAAAAAAAGTCAGCAAAAGTTACCCTTTAAGTATGGAATTTCTCATCCACTATCTGGTGTTTGCACAAAATAGACAGTAAGTAGTTCACAGCAGCTCTTAGGCTTTAGTAAAACATTAAAGTGAGATTTAAATCAGTGACACTAACTTTGTACAGTACTGTCTTAGCAAACTAGTTACAGATTTCCTTATTCTGCCCTTTCCCTTCATCTCAGCTGGTAAGAAACACTGGTGCTGTTATTTCTCAAGGGCTGACAAAGGTCCATTATTACGTATGAGAAGGAGAAGTGAACGCAGTGAAACCTGGACACAAACATTTCGTTCCATCTTTGCAAATTTCTTTATCCTACATTTTTAATTTTCACTGTTAGCAAAAAGATACCTTGTGCATTCACAATTTTGTCTCCAGGGTGAACTTTGCAGCTGTCCTCAGCATAGATTGCTAACCTATTCATTAGCCTTTGATCATAAACCTGACCAGTTTGCCTTGAGACATCTTTCTGGATTTGATAGCCACAGTTTCAATTTCTGACAAATAGCTGGAGGAGGAAGAAGCTGAACTGACTGAACAGCAAATAAAGATTTTTTTTGTAAGACTATCCTATGCTATACAGACTATTTAGTATGTGGGCAGCAGACTTGCAAATTCGTCTGTCAGCATTGCTTTTGAATATTTTTTCAGACAGATAACACTAGTGACACCTTAATGTCTTTATCAGTCTTGGCTCAGTAAGGGGAAAGTCGAACTGTAACATCATGTTCTCCTGCTTATTTTTATGCCAGGATCAAACTGGAACAGGAGACATCCCTTGGCTTTAAAAATATACTTGATAAAATTACTTGAATATACTTTAAAAATTACTTGATATTGTCGTTGAGTTTTCTCTGACCGTAGCTGAAATATTTGAATTCCAGAAGAATCATGTGTAATTTACACTGAAGCAGAAGAAGAAATTTCTGACATTTGAGAGTGACTGAGAAGCTTCAGGCAGAAATCAAACTGTTATTAGCTTTTTAAGTACTTGTTGCCACATTGACTTGTATGTGATCTTTGTCACAGTCCCATATACAAGACATGTTTCTTTTTGAAAGACTGGTGCCAGAGAGCTTCAGTGTTTTCATGTCTTCAATGATGACAGCGCTCAGTTCTGAGGTCATGCCTGGGCAGAAATTGCCTACTGGGAGTTGTTTCTGAGTTGGAACATTTCACTTAAGAATAGTGGAAATGACTGACAATAGCGAAAAACAAAAAGAAAAAGCCAAAAAACCCTAGCAGTACTAATGGACCCACTGCTTGCAAAAAACCTGTTGAGGAACCAGATGGGAATTGTCTGTGGGTAAACTCTGTGTTTCTGAGACGATAAGCAAATGAAGTGTTAAATAAAGAAAACAAACCCAAGAAAGTTTCCCTTTCCCTTTTCCTTTCCCTTTCCCTTTCTTCCCATCTTTTATGCCAAGCATGAGACAAATGCAAATCTTCTTGGTCAGGCACAGTAAAATTAGGGATGAATTAAGGCAATATTCTTGCAAATTGAATTTCCCCAAGTGTTGCAAACTGCAAAGGCCCTTTGCAGCTGGGTGGGTGACAGCCAGATGTTATATGTTCCCATTTTTTACCTCAGCATGAGTTTTACCAGCACATAGTCTGAATAAGATTCTCTTCCATACCTTGCTGCCACTTTTAATGACAAGGCTACTTTTTAACATTGCCTTCTACACTTCTGGCTGCACTCTCAGTTATTTCCTTCCTCCTTGAACTGCCTCACCCCAAACTGACAGTTTAATAGACATATTGTACCGTGTAGACTATGATAAAGAATTATAGCAGTAGAAAGTGATGGTGAATAAACTAGTGCTAAAAGATATGGAAGGTTCAGCTGGGATTTTGTGTAGAAAGATAATCACACTAACTTGGCTGAAGATGTGATTGAAATGTAAAGGGTTGTTTTTCTGCTACTAGAGACAGAGGAAGTAGCATGGAGCTTCCTAAAAGATGGACCAAAAATCCCCATGGAGGCAAATAGAGAGGTGAGAAGAGTAGGCATATTTCTGCTTTTTGTGGGGAATTGGGGAATTGTAGTGGTTTTGTCTAGGACAGAATTCTTCATAGAAACTTTTATGATGATATCTTTTGGATTTCTTACCAAAATGGTGGTGATAAGAACCCCCCAGTTGGGCTCCAGCAGAGCAGTGCTTACACAGCCTCAAGGTTTTCTCGTGCTGCTCTCCCAGTGAGTGGACCAGGGTGCATGAGAGGCTGGGAGAGGATCCAGCCAGGACCACTGAGCAAGGGAATCTTAGCTCTGGTGCCTGGAGCACCTCCTGTCCCTCCTTCTTCACTGGCCTTGGTGCCTGCAGAGCTGTTGCTCTCCCATCCTCTCACTTCTCTCTCTGGCTGCAATCACTCCTATACAGCAACTTTTCCTCTTATTAAATCTGTTATCCCAGAATTGTTACTGTCATTACTGATGGGTTTGGCCTTGGACAGTTGTGTGTCTGTCTTGGAGACTGTTGGTATTGAATCCCTCAGATAATACAGGAAACTTCTGGTAGTTCCTCACAGAATCCACCCCTGAGGCCCCCCCCCCCCCCAACCTGCCACAATCTTGCCACACAAACCCAATACACATTTGTTGATTAGAAAACCACATATGGTCTTATTTTCAGAACTACTAGCAGCTGTAGGTATTAATTGTTCTGAATGCTGGGTCATGGTTTTTGTATCTATATATCTATATATCTATTTATATCCAAGATGAAAAATGCTAATCTTCATGATTGTATTTATTTTTGTTTTTTGCTTTCTCCTCTGAAAAGCTGAATAATAGCCATTTTAAAAATATTTTGAGATTCTTTGATAACAGGCACTACATGAATGCAAATTATAACACTTTTAACATGCTGACTTTCAGTTTATTCTTATCTGAGTGGGAGTAATCATATCCGATTTTACTTTAGAAAGCCATAATTTTATTATTACAATAAAAATGAACTAAGTGGAAGGAATGTTCAAGATCCAATGCAGTTCTATGACAGCAAGGATTTTTTCACAATGAGGAAATCCATATGAAATTACCACTTTAAATATTTTTGCACATTTTTTTTTTCTTTTATGCTCATGATCTCTAAATGACAGTTGGAGGTTCACAAAGCATGAATCTTGGTGTCAGTAATTGCACCCTTACTGTATATTTATCCTGGGTAAGAGGTGAAACCTGGTGACTATCCCTGTGCTCAGTGATTACTGACTTTTAATATAAAACCTGATCAATATTTGGGGATGTCATTATCCCCTTTTCTATCTCCTTACAGAATTGTCAAGGCGACAAGGGGGGGAAGCTCAGATACTCAGATGCTCTGTGAACAGACTATTAAAGATGAATTTATAGAATGGTCAGTTATTGATGACCTCTAAAAGAGGTATCAACCCTGTTAGCAATTCTGCTCATTTCTCTCAGTTCAAAAAATAGGAGGCAAAAATCAGCTAGGTTTTAATGGGTGAAAATACAAAGAATCCACATATTTACAATTTTCATGATACCTAGACAGGAAAACATCTCGTGACTTAATTTGGATAAAATGCTTGCGTTCAGAATATGGCTGGGTTAAAGCATAGACTGAGGCATGAGATTATTATATTAGCTGCAGAGTAAGCAGATATATGGACTATATGGTTTTGAGACATCTTCATTCAAACAGATTAATTTTTAATAGGTATCCACAACAAAGAATGCTGTAAGCATTGTTATTCTCTAACATTTCCTCTTGCAACTTGATTTTGTGATTTGCCTTTCTGCTTCGTTTTATTTCTTCATACTCAATTCTACTAAAAGGTTTTAGGTGGATTTCTGTATCTCAAAAATCTTTTTATTTATTTACTTATTTTCTGTTCCTTTCACTCTTCTTTTACCCTTTATTTTTTTTTGTCTTCTCACACCATTCCCACTGCCAGCAGAAAAGGGCAGGGAAAACAAGGCACCTTGCTCTCCTAGTAGCAGCAGTCAGAGAGAAGATACTGGATTAGACATAACTGCATAGCATGACCATGGTGCTCTGCATTGCCACACTAGATCTGGTCCCCGGTGACTTGAGCCAAGTTAGCAGTAGGTTTGTGGCAGGATGTAGGATTTGCCTAAGATGAGTGCTAGCACTTGAGAAAGATAAGCAGCTCAAGAGACTCATAGTGGGATATAAACATGGATATGCTGCCAATCTTTTCACAATGGGCACCAACATAAATTTTTCCCACTGGCTTGTGGCAGAATTCATATCAGACACATACACTTGCAAATGGGTGTCGAGGGACTGGCAAATGTATTCCTTTGCTTTGCAAGCAAACAAAAATGCTCTTTAATAACCAAATAAAGAGGCAACACCTCTTGAAAAACTTCTAGGAAGTCTGCTTTTATTTTGCATTTTATTCTATTTTTGTATTGCTTGATTGAGAAAGAGGTGGAGATATTTTAGGAAATAACTAATGATAAAATCTGCTGCTTTACAGAGTCAAGAAGATTGTCTAGATGAGCTCCATGAATGAAAATTAGCCTGACAATTCTGATTTCACAATAACTAGAAGGGCAGTGAAATACAAAACAGTGGAAATAATAACCCCTGGTGTCCTTTTAATTTGACATTGATGTCTAAAGAGCATTCCCGAGTGCACAGAGACCTTCACATCTATATAATGACTCTGAATTTTGGGAGCAGTGACAAGTTGCTGGGGGAGTGATCAGCTGGGTCACTGACTCCGGTTTCCTTTCTGCAGCAATGAAAGAAAATGTAATGAATGTTTTAGAGGGACCCACTGGAAAGTTTATCCTTTTTCAACTGTGCATCACCCTCTCAAATTTTGTCTCCAAATACCCTACCCTTTAGGCAACATTTTGCAAACACAAAAAGAGCAATATTTAGGAAAAGAACAGAAGTGTTACTCGTCACATTTTGGAGCATTTTATACAAACAGTGCAATGGACTTGGTGCTTTGTTAGTTTGTATAAAATGAGGTTATTCGTGTGCTCCTGTTAATTTCTTTCTGCACACTGATGCC
The DNA here is from genome assembly GCF_050655825.1 of Lonchura striata. NCBI lineage: Eukaryota > Metazoa > Chordata > Aves > Passeriformes > Estrildidae > Lonchura > Lonchura striata. The sequence continues at coordinate 62,259,554 of NC_140705.1, read as the reverse complement.
CCACTCTTTTGCCATGCACTGCAAGAAGAGAACACAAATACCCTACTATATTTTAAATCAAATTGTAAGATGAGATTCAAATCTACAATCTCCACAGTGAGGGCTGAAATGTCAGTGATCAGTATAAGCACTGCCCACAACATGCCAGCTGCTTAGTTATCCAAGTTCATTGCAGGAACCAGGAGACACATTTAAAGGAAAAGTTTGAGAGGAGAACAGTCCTTTTAACATTTTTTTCAGGACAGCATAGTTACTGCCAAGCATTTTGTCCTTTTAAAGGGGAGTAAGTGGGCTTGTGACAGAACCCATCCTATCTTGGCAGTCACAGCTGGTGTTTAAAGGCCAGGACTGATAGACAATAGCATATTAGGAGCATGTTTCTTGTCCAGATGGCATTTGTCTTAATCATCCGTCAAAATCTCCAGTGGTGCCAATCTAAGACCTTTCAACAACAACTTTCTGTTTCAAAGATATAGCCCTATTCTTAGACTTAGTTATTTGGTTTTTGTTTTAGGTTTTTAATTTTTTTCTTCCTTCTAAGGTTAACAGCTCCTGAATGGTGCTGACAAGGAATTTCTTCTTGTGAAAGATATTTTGACTGTTTTTCTGGATTTTTGGTAAAGCTGATTGCTCTTTGCAACTCCCCACTACATTAAAAAATGCGCTGCTCAACAAGTATTCAGTAAAGAATGTAAACTAGACAAGAATGTAGTTGGCCCAACTTTTGCATTACATTTTACCTCATAGTTCAAGCATTTTGTTTTCCTTACAAGGTATTACACACAGCACTGTAAATGCAGATCAGAGCTGCAGTAGCAGAACACAACAGAGCTAAACAGTAGATTTAATGAGGTAGGAATTTAATACAATGCTTTATTCATAGAATTTGAATGTTGAAGGCCAGATGGTGTCAGCAGTATTTCCCTCTGACTCAAGATTCAAAATTAAAACAGATTTCTATCTTATAGTTTTCAGCTCAAATCTTGCTACTGTTTCCAGGTAATACTTTCCTGGAATAATTTCTCCCTTTGCCTTTCTGCAGTACATGCCAAGTAATTAGTTCATGAGCCACAAAAATGTGTGGTACATAGTGCATCAAAGATCAGCACAGTCAATGGACTGTCATGTTAGGGGCTTGGATAACACAGCATGCTAAATGAAATACATGTTCACTTTAGCTCAGTGAAGTGATTCAGAGTTCAGAACCTTCTTTCCATGAGGGGATGCTTACATCAGGTACTCCTGAAGGCAGAAAATAATATTCCAGGAAATGGTTTTTGCTATAGAGAAATGCAGAACAAACCCAGTGACTCAAATGAACTAGCTCTTAACCATTTTGATTCTGAAATTTAAAACAGTCACTTCAAGCGGGTCAAAGTTTCTCACAGTCTGCCAAAGAGTTGCTTTTACTAGAGCTGATTTCATCCAGAAGCTGAATGACTCACTGCTCACTGGAGATTTAAGAGTCTTATTGCCATGATACAAGAAGTCAGAGTGTGTTTCTCCTTATTCTATATTGACTACCTCTGACAAGTCATTGCTGGGGTCAATTCTTTGCAGGCCGGTGTTTTGGAAACAGCATTTCAATCTGAAGAAAGTGTGTGATGTTTTCAGAGCATCAGGAAAAAATGCACAACTGGTTCTCTGGACATACTGTCTTCCTAGCTCGTATCAGTTTGTATCACTATGTTTTCCGACTCAACAATGCTAATTCATTTGGTTTGTTGTGGAAAATGGATGTTAAAGTCTGGTTCTGTTCACCTTTCTGGGTTGAAAAATGTTCCAGCACAAACATTCCCAGTGTCTCAGATCTATGTTGGTAACTGAGACACTTTCTGTCCCAGAAGTAAAATCAAGTACCTGGAAATTCCTTCAAGACATGGTTTGTCTTTGCAAAAATCTTCCTCATCCCCTTAGAGGCCTCAGAGGAGAAGCTGCAATTATCTTTTCACCTGTTCTCTTACTCTAGCCCGTCTTTTCTCTCACACACAATCTTTTTAAACTTCAAAGCATTTGCCTACTTTGTTGCTTCAGCATTTGGGCATTCACTGCATGCTGACAAAAATCCAATCCTGTCAGTCCTCAACACAAAAGTTCCAGAACTGGAAATCACTTCATATATAATGGACTTGGATATAGATAAATCAGGTTGATTTCTTTCTGCATCAAATCACTTTTTACTTTACAGTTTTTTTCTTGTTTTCTTGTTTCTGAGAGAAAAGAGAGCAGGAATGAGCAGAAAATATAATTGTGCCCTTCAGAGAACTGAGTGGGTTGAAGTTGTTTGCCATTGCCAAGAAGAGAAGAAAACATGAGAGTTTGGGTATATGATCATCTCCTGAAAACCCAGAAGAGTAACATTTTGCCAGCGCACCTCCTAAAAGCATTACAAATGGGTGAGTAAGTGTGAAGAGGCTTGGGAGATGATAAGCAATACTCTCAAATTATCTTGGTGCAAATCAGAAGAACTGGAACATACAAAAGAAGTTATTTTTAGGTTTATAATCTTTAAATATTGAATTATATTTAGATGTATAAATATTAGACTCCTTGAAAATTATCTCAGTGCTACAAGTTCCTGATAACTGTGATTTACTAACTTATCCTAAAATCACAGAATAGTCCAGAAGGGACCTCAAAAGATTATCTGGTCTAAGCTTTCATGGGAAAGGCAGCATAAATGAGATTATCTAGCACCCTGTCCAATCACATATCTTGAAAATCTTCAGCAATGGGGACTCTACTACATCCCTGGGGAAGATGTTTCTTAAGGTGAAATTATGTTCTGTATGTGCCTTGTCTTCTCTGTGCTGTTCCTTGTGAGGAGAGAGCCTCTGTCCTTTTTGAAGCTGCCCTTTAAGTACTGGAATGTTTTGATGAGGGTCCACCTGAGCCTTCTCCAGGGAGAAGAGACCCAGCTCCTTCAGTCTTTCCTTACAGGGCAGAGCTTCAGCCCTCTGAATATCACTGCCCCTTTCCTTTGGACCCTGTCCAATATGCTCGTGTCTTTCTTGCCTTGAGGGGACCAGAAAGGGGCATGTGACAGCCAGGTACAGCCTGACAGGTGCCGAGTAGAGTGGAATGATCAAATCTGTACCTCTGTCTGTAATGTCCCTTGTAATCCCCGGGATTCAACTTTGTTCCTCCAGCAGCACACTGGTATCTTGTGTTTAGTTGTTTCTGATGTCTCATTGTCCCTCAAGTCCGTTCCAGCGAGGCTGCTCACTGGCCACATAGATCCTGTTCTATACTGGGCTCTTAGTTTATTCCAACCAAGGTACAGGATTTTGCATTTAGTTAAATTTCATACTGATCTTGGTAGGCAGTCTTCCAATCTGTCCCATTATGTCTGTAAGATGGTTCCCCCATCTGACAGGTTTGTTCACCTCACCACCCAGTATGGTATCATCATCAGGATCCTGATGAGATTCTAGCACTCAGGGAAGATGAATTAAAACAGAATTAAATAAATTGTTTAAACTCTGAGCATTACTTGTTTTGGTGTTCTTGTACTCAACATGCAAATATTCGTGTGGAAATATGACTATAGACAGGTTAAATGACTATGTTTGATGAGGATTTTGAAGACTCAGTGCAGCTCTTGCCCTGTTTACTTGCATCTTGTATGATGCAATCTTTTCAGATTTTTGTGACTTAGTTCTCCATATGTAAAGAGTAGTGACAATGAACAGCTTTCACCATTTTATTTCTAACTAGCTTAATTACAAATCTTATAGGCCTGAGACTTTCCTTACACGTATCACCAGAATTTAAGATCCTGAGTAGTGCTGGGATTTCTAAAATCTCTCACAGTATGACCATTAGTTTGGAGACTGTGTTTGACAAATGGATGTATCCAGATAGCATTATTCGTACTCAGATTATTTTCTTTTTTTTCCACCTTTTCTTGCTAAGGTTGCCTCCCACCACTGCCCTCTTCACAAAGTAGGTAATAATACGTAAGTTAGGATGAAATAAAAAAATCCTGAAGCGTTTGGAAACAGCACTTCAAACACAGTCAATACCCTCCTTGGAAACTGTCAGCTTTTTTAGTTTAGTAGCAAACTAAAAAAGAAATGAACAAAATAATACTTGGCCTGAATAGTTTGAATTCCGGCCTTGCTGAAGTCAAGAATTACCATTGATTTTAGTGAAGTGAGGATTTTATACTTTGTGAAGCAAAAAAACACCTAAGACTAGGGTTTCCAAAGGTATCTGAGGAGATAAGATGCTTCTGGAGTGCCTTGAAAATTCCAGCCTAAATCAGTTTCACTGTTCCAGCAAATGAGTCAACCACCCATATTTGAATCTATCTTTCTGTCTCTAGTAAACCAGATGGATTTGAATTGGTATCCTAAAGAGGAAACACACAGCCTCCATTTAGCTATCATTTAAGTCATCTAGACTTACAATATAGATCATAATTGTTTCTGTAATCCTTTTGTAATATCTGGAAATTAGTTATCCTGAAATGATGTATTTTAATTTATTTTCAAAACATTAAATATTAAAAGTGCTAGCACATGACCTCTAGATGTAATTAATATAAGAAATGATAAACCAGGCATATAATTAAATGTCCTTTCCAAAAATAGAGTACTGAGGGAAGCAGTCATTAACTAAGATTATATTACCAAAAGGGAAAACATTACTACAGTCAGTCATCATTGTGAACAACAGCACAACAAGGTTCATTCCTATGCCTGTGGATATCTATTTATAGTATAATGACATGAGCTGTAATAACCACATGACATCTCTTCCAGGATCTGAACTTGCAGATATCTACATCTGGAGAAAGAACACATCAGACAATGTTTATGTTCCCTGCTCTTATTCAACCAAAAACATATAAAAAAAAAATAAAACCTCAGAAAACAAGAATACAATTTTTATTTACTTCTTTTGTAAGGACTGTATTTTTAACTGATTCACCTGACATCAAATCACTTTTTCTTCCACAGGAGAAATAGCTATTGCTCATTTCAAGACTTGGAGAAAATACAAAGTATGCCAGAATTATAATGCAATCAACTTTGCCAAAAATTTGAATTTAATGTTGTCTGGTTTAAATTCCTAACTTTCAAAGAGAGTAGGTATTGTTTAAATATGTTTTAATAAGATTTTTATCATCAAATTCCATCATTATTTTAAAAACTAGGAAAACAACTAATTATGGTGGAGAACAGGGACAGATTTTAGACCTTATTTCATAAATTCCATCCCCATTCAACAATTTTGTGCCATATAGAGATGGTGATGGGGACATAAAAAAAAGAGAGGCAGTGCTAATCTGAACTTGGGTAAATTGAAGAAGACTGAATCCTTTAGGAAAAAGCATGAAAGCTGTCTTGATTTCAAGTTGACTGTCTCTGTGAGGTGGAGGAATAAGAAGGCAGACAAATACATGAGGAAAAAGAAATGACAGAAACTGTCAGGTGTGGCTAGTAAGCAAGAAGATATCCTATCCTACATTGTTTAGTGAAAAATATACATACATGCTCCAAATAAACAAAACAAATTCAGCACTTACCTACCCTCTTTGAAAGACCACGTGCCATAAAAGAACTGAGGGGCGAGTTGTATTCTTCATTTTTGTCCTGAGTTACTCTGAATTCCTTGGGATCAGACTGCTCTGCATGTTAGTGAAAGTGGGCTCTGGGGGGGCCATTTCTGCACAGAGGTGCTGTTTACTGTGATCCTGTTAGTGAAAGGATGCATTATGTAAGATATATAAGATATATATGTAAGATATAAGCATGGTGTCCATATTTTCTTGCACTTGATGTCTGTTTATTCTGTTCATGGGCTGACTCATCTCCTGGGGATTCCTTCTTTCTAGAAAATGAACTAATAAAATTCACAAGTACATTTCTTTCTGTTAGTTATTCCTCAGCATAGTCTCAGCATTTTTAATTCTGACCAGCTGAAAACAAGCTGTTGCTTTGTCAACATTATTGACCTTTCAAATTAGTATGTGAGTAAGCTATGGCATAGAACAAGTGTATTTCACCTGGTGTAGAGCCAGCACAATGACATATGCTTTACCTTGCAGTATAGATACAATTCTTCAGCAGGATGCATGAGCCAAAAAGTGTGAACCCACTCCATGAAGGTCAGCAGGAATCATCAGTAGTATCACAGTGTTCCTTTCATGGCATGTTTCTATAGGCTCATTAAAACACTCTTTCATCTTACTCCACTTTCTTTCCAAGATTCTGTGTTTGTCTTTATGGACCACACACTTCTGCTTTAGTTTTTTCCTTATATCTGTACTTTTGTAGGTGCATGTTTTGTCCACATTATGACAGCCCACCACGAATGGCTTCATGTTCCTTAAGGGCTGCAAATTCACCTCTATTCACCTGCAAATTCATGTGTGTGCAGCATAACAGAAATGCAATGGCTTGCAATGTACATATCCTGATCTGTCAATTTTTCATCCTTCCAAATGAGCAAAATGAGCACAGCTGTCTTCTATTTACTGGGAGACGTACTATTCCCTGTAATGTCTTGGAACATACATCATTACTAACATATGACTATTTATCTTTTGCTTTAAACTTATCTTCTTATACCCAATATTTGTCTCTATTTGGATAAAAGAAGGAATGAGAATTCTATAAGCTCTGTGTAAGCTGAAACATAAGTGCAAGCTGTGCTTCTGCTTGGACTAGTGATGTGTCTTCCCCCTGTGTTGGCAGCTAGGGCAATACAGATGTTTCCTCCTGAGCTGTAAAGGCTCAAAAGCACATAGAAATCACAGGTTTGATTCTTTCTGTTGGTGACTTACTTGAAATCATGGCATTTGAATCTTCCATTCCTTCTAGAGCTGGAAAAGTAGATCCACTTTTGCTCCAGAGGGACAAGCCCCACTGATTTTTAAAAATGCAATATTGACTGAATTTTCCTTAAGGCCAGAAAATAACAGGTTATTTTGCAGAGCCATAATATTGCTTTGCTACTAACATTGACAATATACAACCATGCCAAGATTACAAATTTACTTTGTGCAATTTAAAGTTCACCAGCCTCCATATTGAATTTGGTTTTCCTTTCTAAATTAAGGTCCTTTTATCAATTACTTCTAGCTCTACTTGAGATTATATCAGCTCCCTTACATAAGGTAATGAATTAAACCTTGAAAATTAGAGAAAGCCTAATATTGAAAGTTCACTACTTAGAAAATATTTCTTCTAATGAGACACTTGAATATATCTAGGAAGAATTCTAGTCCTGATCCAAACTTTTGTGGTTTTCATGTTCAAATGTGTTCTCATACAAATAAATATGTGCCAAAGTAACAGAATTTAATTTTTTGCTTTGGCAGCATACCATGTGTAGAACTTGTGTAAGACTTTATAAGAGGATTTATAATATTGATTTTGTTTCCTTTTATTGTTATTTATTTTTTTACCCAAATAAACAGTCGCCTTTCTATGTCAACATTTCAGTGAGATTTCTATATTTAAGTGAGATTTGGAATTGTAGAATACCTCTCTTATTTTTTCTTTCAAATTATATATAAATATTATTTAAATATTTAATTAGAGAAACACAACTTAAGTCTTGAATGAATTCCAGTTTTTATAAAATGAGATAATTGAGTCAGGGTCACTGTCCTAATTCCCTAGGGCACGTGAGCCCCAGATATCACTGGCCGTGAAAATAATAATTACTTGAAAATTTCTATTGCTCCACAGAAAAAAATGGAAGAAGAAATCTTGTGAACACATTTCATAAAACAGCAAGCAACAGCAGATTGTCTTTGGAATATATTAATGTATTTATGCATTCCATATTAATATATGTGTGGCAATATTTTGGTAGTGAGAGGCGCTACTCTGATGGCTTCTGTTAAAGATGCCAAAAATTTCCCATATGTCCAGTGTAGCTGGGTCCAAGATGGATCAAGCCTCTGGCCAAGGCTGAGCCCATCAGCAACAGTGGTGCTGGGATAACAGATTTGGGATGGCAGAAAAGTTGCTGTGCAACAGCAATTGCACCCAGAGAAGAGGAGGGTGAGAACATGTGAGAGCAGCAGCTCTGCAGACACCAAGGACAGCGGATGAAGGGCAGGAGGTGCTCCAGGCACAGAGCTGAGATTCCCCTGCAAGCTGCCGTGCAGCCAGTGGTGAGACAGGAGGTCCATGTTGCAGCAGAGATACACCTGCAGCCTGTGCAGGATTACCCCATGGGGCAGGTGGATGCTCACAGGAGTCTGTGACCGCATGGAAAGCCCATGCTGGAGAAAGCTCCTGGCAGGACCTGTGGCTCCATGGAGAGAGGACACCATGCTGGACCAGGTTTGCTGTCAGGACTTGTGACCCCACAGGGGATTCAGGTGGAGCAATTCCTGAAGGACTGCAGTGGTATGGACCCACTGTGTGGTGTTTGTGATGAACTGCAGACCATGGGAAAGATTCCCTTTGGACAAATTTGTGGGGGACTTTCTCCCTTGGGAAGGACCCTGTGCTGGAGCAGGGACAGAGTGTGAGGAATCCTCCCCCTGAGGTGGAAAAAGTCGTAGAGATGTGATGTGATCACAGCACCCATTTCCTGTCCTCCTGCGCTGCTGTGGGGGAGGAGAGAGAGAAAATGGGGAGTAAAGTCCAGGAAGAAGGGAGGAGTGAGGAGAAGGTGATTTAAGATTTAAGATTAATTTTCATTATCCTACTCTGATTCAGTTGAAACTGAGCCTTTCATTGCATTTTCTCTCCCCTGCCCAGCTGAGAACAGGAGTGAGAGAATGGCTTTGGTGGGCAACTGATATCCAGCCAGGATTAACCTAGCACAGTTAAACAAGGTATTTTCATCTGTAAGTGTGAGATGGAAAAAAATTACTTTTTTTTTAATATTGTAGTTATATATTATAAAAATAAATCAGTCACATAGGAAATATATTATTAATCTTATTTAGCAACTGTTAATTTGAGTTTAAGAAACTGTGGTCAAAATTACTCTTTCCTTAGACAAAATAATAAAAATGTACAAATTTGTATGTGGTTGTCCACAAGCACATACCCTCTGCAAATTTACCCTTTTCTGCTGGGTCTGATTAATGAACTCTGGAAAACATCCTCACACTAAGAGCACTATAAGATACCAGTGATGTGAAGGCAATATGTCAGCCCAGTATTAAGTCCTCACCTTCATGCCCAAAATTACCTAATGCAGAATATGGTCTTATGTTCAGAGTATCCTTACACAAGTTTTAAAACATTTCAGGCACTAAATCTTTGAAATTTTTATATAAAAATATTAATTATTAAGTCTGCTCTGTGTCATATTCCCCAAGACATAACGTAGGCAAAAATAAGAGCTATTTTTGTGTTTATGGAAAAAAAATTGCACTAAGTGACTTCAAATATTTTTATTATCTTGTTTGACAATATTCTGCTTGGATTCTTTATCAGTCTGGTATTCTGGACTGTCTGAGGCTCTGGAAGACACATATATGAGGCTGCAAAACCTGTGTTTCCTTGTCTCTAGCTGAGAAAAACAGGGCAGATTACTCATATTTTCTGCCTGCAGCTAAACCTGAATTCAAGGAATTTTGCCACTTGAATATGCTTAGGCTTTGCTGGTTTGTCTCCTTAGTCATCTAATCTCTGCCACTTGTGTACTTTTACTGCTGTTTTATAATGACTATAAATTCAAATTCTACAGATTTCACTAGTACTCCATTCAGCTTCAGCAAGGCTGGATGAAATATAACAGCTAAATTCTTCTTTCCCCAAATTATCAAGACCATGTATTTCTTTTTGTTTCTATGTTAAACAAATTTGAAATTTACTAAATTTTCAATACCTTCCCCCAACCCCCACAGTATATTCAATCCCACATTTGGGACTCATCTCAGATTTTAATTCTGATGATATTTTCAAGTTTATCTGGCTCTAACAAAAACTATAAAAGCTAAAGAGTGGAAAGATGTCACCTGCATTTGCTTTTCTGTAGCACATACTCTATTTGAACTAGTGACCGAAGGTTTTCTTCACTGTTGATTAAAGAAAGTAAGAATCTGTATTCCTCTCAATGTCAGGGTTAAACTAAGATGAACTAATCTACTGTTTTCATTCTTGAATGCTGCAAATCAATCCCTCTTTTCCTGAAGACATTATTTAGTGGTCCTGTCTTCTCACATGTGATCTTCTCAAGTGATCATATAGTTGGTAAAAAAAAAGTCTGGATGCTGTATAAAGAGGGACATGTTTGTATGCTGGACAAAAGTATAAAGACGTGATGCACTGATTAACAAAATCAGGGCAAGTCTGTAACCTGTTATTTATACTTGATGGGAAAAAATGATAGTATTTTCTTTTTGTGAATAAACAAAGTGGACAACTAAGCCTTCAGTAAAACTCCTAATTTCTGTCACATATGGTCCTGAGAGAGAATCACAAAATATTTAAGGTTGGAAGGGAGCTTGGAGATCATCTAGCCCAATACCCTTCCTTGGCAGAGTCACCTGGAGAAGGTGACATAGGAATTTCCCAGGTGGGGTTTGAGTGGATCTGGAGAGGGAGACACCATGACCTTCCTGGGCAGCGTGTTCAGTGCTCTGCTGTCCTAAATGTAAAGAAGTTCTTCCTTATGTAGAGGTAGAACTTCTTGTGATTTAATTTGTGGCCATTCTCCTCATCCTGTCACTGGGCACCCCTAGAAATTATCTGGCACCACCTCCTTGACAGCAACCTTTGAGACATTTATATGTATTGATGAGATCCCTCTCAGCTTTCTCTTCTTCAGACTAAGCAGGTCCAGCTCCCACAGTCTCTCATCATAAGAGAAATGCTGCAAATACCTAATCATGATCCTAAGCTCAATCCCCTCCAGTAGCTCCTGGAATATATTTTAGGTGCAGGAATTAATAGAAGGTTGAAGTGAGCAAATTTATTATTTTTGGAGAAAAAAAGAACAGCAAACAGTTTTTTATATGTAACCTATTTTCCAATTTTCTCTGAAGGACACTGGGTACCCAAATAAAGATAGGATTTAGGCTATGGAAATTATATTTTACTCTGTTTTGAGTGGAACCAAATAAAGATCTGCTGCTCATTTTTTCTTTCTGAAATCACTGTATTGCAGAACCCTAGAGTCTTTATGTTCCAGGAGGAATAAGTGGATGACATCAGGAATGCTGCTGTACATCTCTACTCACCACCTTGCTTTGTGTGTGATGAGAGACCAACTTCTTGTAGCCATACCTAATGCATCCCAAAGTACTGAAAGATCTGGGAATGTGTAACAATCCCTACAATATTCAACACAGTTTCTGAGAGCTGTTGAATTATGTTGTTATATGAAGCTTACTAGAATCTTGTAGAAGTTTTTCCTGCTGGTGACTCAGCCCTCCCCAAACTTCTACTCTGAAAAGTGGTTCAAGGGAAACCATCTCTGCTCTATCCCATGAGCCTGGCAGATGAAGACTTGAGAATGTAGCATGGACTTCTCAGCAAATTCCAAAGAGCTTGATGTGACTTAGAAAACACAGGATCCACTTAAGGAGCTCTACAAACATTGTTCCTAAGAGGATTACTTTAGTTACAGAGCTTAAGTAAGTCTGGTTAACTAGATGAGTACACCAAACTCACAGATGTTGCTCCAGCAAAGTTTGCCTTACCTAATAATCAAGAAACACAAGGCTGAAGAAACATCTCAAGATTGTGAGACAGGCCTCTGTAGTACATAATTTATGGTGCATGCACAAGTAAAATGTTGCAGTTGGAAATCTGCACAGGAAAGTAGCACCCTCTTTGGCATTTACCATAGCAGTTATTCTCAATTCCTGACTTAAATAGTTTGAAAGCTTGATTTGCCTAAAAGTGGCTTAACTACTTTGACAATTTGTATTGTTAGTGCCATAGCAAAGATTCCTGAAATGCTTTTTCATTTTTATTTCCACACTACATGCATAACTCAACAGAGGGGATCACAGGAAAATCCTGTTTGACTACAACCAGGGCAAAACTTCTGTAGTTTCTCAGCTGTTGTGTATCAACATAGTTTTACTGATATAATGGAATAATGCTTATGAATCTCCTCCTGAGGATTTGTCTGACCTCTAGTTTATAATCAGTGAACTGATGTCCAGGAAGACAGATAAACAGAGGAGACTAATAAGGATATTGCTTTAAATATTACCTCCTTCTGCCATGACAAAATGTAATTGGACAGTAGGAAAGAGCTGTTGAGCTTGGCTGAGGTTCTCATCAGAAAGCTTTCCATTTCCTTACTTTCAAAATAAAAAAGCAAGGAGAGAATAGGCTGAGACACTTCCCTATTTCTGTTGCAAGTTCTAACAAAGCTAACAAAGCACCTGGGATCAGCACAGGAGAGGCAGCAGTTGTTCCGTTCATGTTTTGTTGTTAAAAACCAGGTTCTGGTTTGTTCCTTTATCACTAGCACTCATTAAAAAGGTGTGGGATATAGCACCTTGCTCCATGTCAGTATCCCTTACTTTTAACCTCTGCCATTTTAACCCAGGATGTAGAACAGCAATCAAAGTTGGAGCAATTTTTTTCAACTTGTTTTTAGCATTTTAAGTTGCTGCTTCCATTTATGTTATAACTGGAGAAAGGTTTGTGTGCTTGAAAGCCTACCTGTTTGGCTTACATAGTTAAAAACCAACCAACCGAAAACAAAAACAACAACAACAGACCAAAAAACAAAACCAAACTACCTCTCCCACTGTAATAGATGCTGAAATCTGACCTACTGTATATCACAGGTCATTGAATTCCCCCAGATACCCTGTAGCTGAGCCTAATAACTCGTGTTTCAACTGAAGCACACCATGTCAAGCAAAAGCATAACTTCCTGAAAGGCATCCAGTGTTGTTCTTGAGACTGTAAGAGCTCAAGAATGCTGGACTCCATGATCGTAGAGGTATTTTCCTGCCAAAATGGTCTATGATCCTGTGATTCCTCTGTAGATTGGTCCAGTGATTTACTTCCTTATCACTAGGAAATTGTGTGCTTTATTTCCTGCTTAATTTTCTTGACTTCAGTTTTCAGCAGCTGTTTTTTGTTACACCTCTGTTAGAATAGAGAGCCCTTGTATTTTCTCCCCATGAACGTACTTACATGCTGTAATCAAGTCACCTCTCAGTCCTTTTAGATAAACTACACAGATTGAACTCTCTAAGTCACTTATGGCAAGGGTTGAGAGTGCTTCTGCTAGCTCAAGTATACAAGCCTTATCTGGTCAAAAATTAGTAATTAAAGTCATTAGAAATGGACAATTCTTTTTGAGTGACTGAGCCTTACAAACAACATTTGGCTGATGAGTTCCATAATGCCAACTGAAATACCTGTAAGACAGTTATCCATAATTATGCATACAGTCATAAAGACAGTGGATGCCACTTCATTTTAAAGTGGTCTTGGTAAGGAAAGGGTATTTAGTAAAAGGAATGAGAATTAGAAATGCTACAGTATAATTATTCCCTTCTTTATATTTAAATACTTGTTTCTATCTTCCACTTCATTTTTTAAATGCTGCTTTCTGATAAGACAAAACTGATGACATAATTACTAGGTAGAAATTGTAGGTATTGAACATGTTCTTGAAATCACCTCCTCTCAGTTTCCTTGCAAGATAGAAAAATTGTGAGTATATTTATAATTGAAAGGTTGTTCAGCTTTTCATGATTCTGCGTAACTACATAAAAGTTTGGTGGCAAAACATACAAAGCCATATTTACACAGGAACAAATATGCTTGTTTCACTGTTTCATTAGCAAAGTGCTGTGTCTGATTTTATTTCTACTGTAATTAGCAAACTACCCTTAGGGTATCCTTTATCATGAGCAAATCCTAGAGGAATTTGGTTTTATTTGTGGTCTGAAATCAAGACTTAATTATTAATTTCCTAAGTTTTGGTTTTGTGACTACCTTAAAAGAGAAACAAATCTGTGTATGGTCAATCCAGCAAAGTCTTTTTTGATAAATGCCTTGTGGAAACACAGAATCAGTTCTGAAACTGTGTGTTACTTAGTTCTTTTCTCTGTGTTGAGTATATGCATGCAGAGTCTGTGATATGAGAACAATCATTCAGATCAGGCTTTATTTATTCTCTTGTTTGAATCAGTTGGGTTCACAGAGGCAAAACATGTAGTGTTATCAGAATCCTATCTAGAAGATTTGTCTTTTCACTACAGTCCACTGCAGTCACCTGTCAGCACTGACCCCTCCATTGTCAGCATTGTCAAACCTAATAGACCTGAAGCAGGGCAAGAAGTGGGTAGAACAAAGTCTGAATGAAATGGCTTCACCTTCACTTTTAGCAATGTCAGTTCCTCACCACACAGTATTTCAGGCTTTCTTTTGACAAGGTTGCCAATAATTTTGGAAATATATTCAAAGCAAAAACTTCAGAACAAGTGAACTTCTTCACTGCAGAACAAGATCTTCCCACATCTTTATTCTACCTGCACATGTGACAATGGTATAGAACAAAATCCGAGGTATTATTAGAGTAACAAACTCCAGTAGTGATGCCTGTTTGCTTTTTGGCTGACTGCCTTTTGAAGAACTAGTAAGAGGGTGGAAACACTTTCTAGTTTATTGTTAAGATCAAATTCAAACCAGAATTAGGATCAATAATGAACTTTAGATTGTGGTGACAAATGATAAGTAATTAATTTTTATTCTCATATGACGTGCTTGGAGAGGATGCAAATGTCATCTTATTTTTATCAAGTGCATTAAATAAATTAGATGGCAAACTATGTGTAATTTTGGGTGTCCATGCTGAGACAGATTTTCATCCTCTGAGCAGGATGCAACTGAAGTCACAGCGTAACCTGGACCTGACCCCAGTATGGTGGTGGGAGGGTGCTGTTCTCTACAGCCAAAGCCTCTCTCAATGGACCAGCTCTACACCCCTCCCTCTCCCAGGTGGGCAGTCAGACATGTGGTAATATTTTATTTTGTATTATTTTTTAGCACACAGGTCAATCTAGTAGGTGCTTGCTACTTTCTACAGTTTTTTTTTTTCTTTCTGGTATCTTAATTAAAGTTTCAGCTGATGGTCCCCTGTGGTTAAATAGAAAACCTTTATTCTACCTATTTTATTCTGTTTTTCCATGTATGCAACTATAATAATGTGACCACATCATGAATAAATTGTTTCTGTTTTTCATTTCAGTCTGCAGAGAACTATGTGAGCAGAGTGCACACTAAATATACAAATGCCACACACAAGTAAAAAAGAAATGCAATATATTACCATTAAAAGAGATTTCCATAACAAGTTGAAATATCATTATTCTTTTGTAACTGGTTCTACAGTTTCTCAGCATTTGGGAATACTTTAGTTGATGCTATGATAATTTCTATTTTAAGGAAATGTCATGTCTTTTATAAAGCATGACACTCTTTGTTTCCATTCTTTGTTACAGTCTTTTGAATCTCCTCGGTGTTTCTCTAATAGTGTGAGAAGTACTTTCAGGGCCAAATAATTCAGTGAGAGACTAAAATATATTTTATTTCCTCCCAAAAAATCTATTTAATATGCTTTCTTGATGTTTTGAGAGTTCTTCCTTTGTCTGTTGGTATTCTGCATGCAGTTTGGAATATGTGAAGAGTCCTTATGCCTTCAAATCACTATTGAAAATGATAATGCTGCTTTGTTCTTAAACTAGGCTTGAGCATATGCACACATGTACTAAGAATAGTTCTGAGATGTGACATACAAATTTAATTTTTCCTTAAAGAAAAATATTCCCGAAAGTCATGAAAACAAGGAAGTGTACTTGGCCAGAAAGAAAAAAGAAAGAAGATGAAGAAATAATTGTGAGAAATTTTTAAATTTTGTTCTAGAAATTTTGATGCTGAATTTATTGATAGAATAGAACAATGTCTTACTTGCATACTTGGAAAGGGGTGAGGGAGCAGGTTAACAGAACAAATTGGAAGAATCATGTCTGTCTGCTTTCATGTTTATTTGGAGGGTACTAGTCCAAAGTAAAATAGTGCTTGATCTGGAAAAGTGCTTTTCTCAGGCACACAGATAACTAGTTTCTGGCATGAATAATTTAGCAGGACACAGTGCAGTGGTGAGAGGCCCCCCAGAGGAAGAAAAAAAATTAAATTTTCCTTCAGTTTTAGGGTGGGAAGAAAGATGAACCTGAGATTAATCCAGTAGAAGTGTCTAGTGAGAAACAGGAGAGGATGAGAAGCCAAGGGCTGTGAGCAGCAGTGGAAGGAAAAGCCTGGACGTACTGCAGCAGAAAACAAGTGTTAAGTAGACACACATGCTGTGCCAGGGACAGGTGGAAACTGAGAGCTGAGCAAAATCCTCAGACTTTAATACAAGTGGAACTGTCAGCCAACAACCTGATGTCTTTTCATGCGCAGTGACAAGGGATCTACAGTATGTAATTACTCTCCAGAGGAGTCTGGGCCAAAAAGAGTTAACAGTGCCAAGGCAGAGAAGTCCAGGTGTCAATTCCCAGAAGACAGATGTTGAAAGACAGTTTTGCTTATCTTTTCCTGCATCTGTTGTCAGTTGTCTACAGGATTTGTAGCTTCTCTCACATGTCAACCTCTGTTAAAACCCTACCTTGTTTAATATCTGAGTTAATAAGTTCTGCTTCCCCTACCTTGCCTGGAAGCTGTGCACAACTCATCAATGGGTTTTGTAGGTTGCCAATGAGAACTTAAGAATCTTCAAGTTTTATCCCTGTAGTACTACTGAGGCAAAGATGTTTCATTCACTTTCAAACTTGATTGAGGTTATAAGGAAGTTTATAATCTTACCTGCTGTTCTCCAAGACTAACCACTGGATAGCTCACAGCCAGAAACTGCACATACTGCAGCACAGAGCTTTTACAAACTGATGCCAGCCAGGTCTCTATCTTCTGCTTACTTGTCTAGTGTGTGCTTTTTCCATCTTCTAACCATCTTTGTTTCTTGTCAGGCACATGGTTGAGGCTGTAGAGAGTGGGTTGTGTCTTATTCACTGGTGAACAGATTCAGGAGAACGAGTTGGGATGGTGAAATTTAAACTGGTGGTAAAAGGAGTTTCTGCAGGTGCTTGACAAGTGGTTCCCCCGAGGATGACTGGTGGCTATGGGGAGGGAAGCAAGCTGCCTTCTATTGGCCAGAGGGAAAAATTTGTCCCTTTTCCTTTTTGTAGACTAGTGATTAAGTGATTATGACATTTTTTGTGAGAAAAAAATCAGGTGTGTGTCTTTTTAGAGGTTGCTGCACTGAGAATCGGTATGAAATTCGGCAAAAGATAAACAAACATGAAAATTACACTTTCACACTGTTTAAAACATTTCTGATTTTTCAGCCTTGTTGCAAAAGCAGTAAAGAAACACAAAAAATTTGAATTTTCATTTAGGAGGATTTTCTGTTGTATCACTTTTGTATTAATTGTATCAGTGTTTATAGGAATCCAGGAACATTAACAAAATGTAGAGAGTGTGTAGAGATTGTGCTGGGACAGTAAATGTATACAAGTGCATGATCTTTGCTGGTAGTGATTATGTACAACATAAGAATAAACTGGAGCACAAAAGAAATCTGGAGACATTGGTAACTGGGACTTTCTCATCTTCTGAACTTTTGTTTCTCTAGTTTGCCATACTTGTTGCTTCAATTTGCCTCCTTGTTAGCAGAACCTACTGCTAATTCTAGAATTCAGGTGATAGCATTAGGTGACATTCTCACTAAATACTGCAGTAGCTAGCACCTCTGGAAGCACTGTGTGAAATCTTCACATTTATTGATCTCTATAGAGGAAACTACAATTTACAGGAGTTTACAGAGCTTTGCTAAGCAAGCAGAAGTGTTTGTGTACATGAGGATTTCCAAATCCAGTAAATATTACTGTTTGACTCAGCTTTATGCTCCTATAGTATACTATTTTTCTTCCATGCAATATACTGATAGAAAACTTAGGCACCACAGTGAGTAAATAAATGAATAACATTATCACGTCCATAGACATAATAAACTTACATTATCCCATTATGCCTCATGTTTCTCTCATGATTTCAGGTAATCTTTAACAGTGGGAAATTTCTGTTTGCATATGTTTCTCTCTGTACCTACGTATGCTCCTTTTCTGGATGACAGGAAGTAACCAAATATTGTGGATTGGCCAAGAGGGTTTTGGAATTTAGATTATGTCTCTTCTACCTTAAGAAATGTCTTTAGCACTCTGTAGAGATGAAACATGTTCTCTGCATAATTCAAGATTAAGGACAGATTCCTGAACAAAGGAGAAATGCTTGAGCCGTTTTTTTTTTCTTGATATCTATACTTGCCTGCCACTAACTGTTCTGGATCCTTCTTTGGCTGCTAAATGTCTGTTCATTTTGTTTGTTTATATTTAGTGTAAAGGTGGAAGTTCTCTTTCTCCTAATATTTCCTTGCAAACTTATATTGCTCAGTCAAGTGTGATGAGGGTGCTGGGAAAGATACAGAAGAATTACATTCAGAGGCAAGCTTAGGGTTTATTGGCAGATGCTGTGTTTCAAGTGTATGACATGCAGTCCTTGCTAAAATGTTGTTGTCTTGTGCAAGTATTGCACTGCTGGAAGTAGTTGTTGCTATAGAAGCACTGGAGCTGCTGACATTGCTGGCAGCAGGAACTGCAGCAACAGCAGAGGGTTACCTTATGGGCCTGGGGGTGAGAGCTTGCATTTTATATCCCATTGCTTCTCTTTCCATTGGGAAAAAAATGCTGGGAGGGGAGGAAAGGGAAAGGGAAAGGCCATTTGGATTTGCACATTTGTTTTTAACTCATCTCAGGTGGATCAAATTAGGTGAATTAATGCAATGAGGATAGGGAACTGTTCAGAAGTTTGGGTATACTCAGAACTGCTTACAAATAGCTGCCAAATGATAAGGAAAAAAAGATTAAACAGTCCCAATGGGAGTTGTAAATGGCAGTAACTGGTGTGCTGGAAGGAAAAGGGAAGAAAGAAGCCTCTACATTGAGAACTGGCTTCAGTCATAAAGGACAAGAACTTGCATAGAAAACTCTCTAGTTTGTAGCCCTATATCATGACTGCCTCAAAAATTATGTCTTGTATGTGGGTAATAATCACCATTCAAAAACTTTAAACACTGCCCTTCAACAGAGGAGCATTTGCACATCAGCAAGGAGGGATGGGAACAATATTCTACAGGACCTGATGAGATCTTATGTCCACTTCCAAGTCCAAGAAGCTGTCCTAGGGAGACACTCTCTGCTGTCCCACATCATGTGAAGCAGGAATGTGCTCTCCTTTGCCCCAGTTTTGTCATATTTACTTCTTGACTGTCACTCCTCTTCTGCACTGCTGCATCCTGCCAACAGCCTCTCTACTCCACCTCCCTGGTTCATCTCTTCAGGGTAAAGCCTCTGCCTAGCCTGCTGGGCTAAGAAGGATTCCTGTGTGGCAATGATCACTCTCTTTTCTTTCCATACTATATGAGAAAAGAGGTCAGTGAAAAGGACTCCCTTATCTCCTGCTATTCAGATATGAGCA
This sequence comes from Lonchura striata, assembly GCF_050655825.1. Taxonomy (NCBI): domain Eukaryota; kingdom Metazoa; phylum Chordata; class Aves; order Passeriformes; family Estrildidae; genus Lonchura; species Lonchura striata. The sequence goes on along the minus strand of NC_140705.1, from coordinate 62,240,061 downwards.
CTTTTCCCTCCTCTCCTGTACAACGGAGGATGAGCCCCAGCTGAGAGCAGTCTGTGTGCACGCCCAGTTTTAGGGCACTGAACACAGCAGGAGAAAGCAATGAGCATTTAGCAGGGTTGCTGAGGAATTCACACTTCCACAGATTAGAGTCTGTTCCCGATTTCTGACTTAACAGTAATGTTTGAGAAGATCTCAAATGCTGTGCATTTGCTCTTCATTAGTTGCAAACAGTGAAGCATTAGTGTCAGTCAGAATTTCATGTTTTTAAAATTTATTTTATATCATTTCAATAACTATAATGTGAGAATGGAGATACAGTGAATACTGGGTTTGAATAAAAGCCCATCCAGAGCAACATCCTCAGTGTCTGTGGCCCAGGATGGTTTTAAGCAAGAAGTAATTGTTTTGTATTTAGTAGCCCCAGACTGACTTATTCTTCCATGGTGTTCTCTAACTGATTTCCAAACCCATGGTGGTAATTTGAGTCTACAAGTCTACCAAGCAGGTAGTATCTGGTTTTGAACAAAATGGTACCAACGGTTTGTCTGAGCCTGCCAAGAGCAGGGAGAGACTTACTTCATGACTCCTAGTTTTGCGGCAGAATAGTCAAAAATGCCATGAAGTCATGCCTGTGAATTTGGATGAACTCGATAACAAAGAGTAATCTGATGATAATGATCTGAGAGTTTTGTGTGGTGGAAGAGAATTTGATACTTGTATGTACCTTAACCATGTGTATCTGAACTGTGCCATTACTAGATAACCTTGAAGGTAGCTCCATACATATCTAACCCCTGTCTTTCAGAAGACCTTAATCTTGCATCCTGACAAATATTGCCACAGTGAGTGCTGTATAGATAAGATGTAAGCTAAAGCCTACCGACGTTTACCAAATACCATGAAATCCTAAATAAGCTTAGTATGGAAAAGTGGTTTAAGGTATCTTAGTTTCACTCTGTGAGCAGCTTGCAAGGTTTAAATGACAGTATTCTACCTTGTGAAAAGATATTCACCCTCAAAATTATTCATTCCCCTTTTTTTTTTCCTATTTGAACCTGCCTAAACAAAGATTCATTACTGTTAATGGGATTTCCTTTTTCTTTAGTGTCATTAAAGATTTGCTGTCCAAACTCTACTTGGATAACAGCAACAACAACATCTACTTGGATAGCAACAAAAAATGGAGCCAGAAGGCAGAATCCTATTTCAGTGTAGGATATCACTAATGTAAATAGTCTGCTTGAAAATATTATATATATTCTTAAACTGTTAGAAACACTGTAAACATTTCAGATGTTATCCCATGTGGTTAACACAATGTCTAGGAAAAGAATGAATTTATTTAAAACTGGCATTTCCTAAAGCAGAAAAAGAAAGCTTTATACATAATAACAAAAATGAAGCTTCTAAGTGAATAGTACACAGCTCATTAGAAAGAATAAACTCCCAGGGTCCCTGAAGGTAAAATACAATGAATGTAGCCTATTTAAATCTCCATTCATTGAATATGACTTTTTCATACTGAAGCAAATCATATTTCATAACACAATGGATTATTTTAAATTACTTCTTTTTACTATTTAATGTTCTTATTATATAAGCTGCATTTTCCACTCAACTGTCTTTAAGAAATCATATTTTTCTAGATGTGGTTTACTAAGGAATGCATTTAAAAATGAATAATCAGGCAGTACAGAGATTTCCCTATTGTTTATTTGACATATAAATATTTGGTTATGCATCTGAGGCAAAAAGTTTCCCTGTAGTATGATGCAGTAATTCACAGTTGCCATGTTAAAAGACAAGTATTTGAAAGGTACGTATGGAAACTGTTGGGAGACATTGGATTATGTGGAAAAATCCTGATATGCCAATATGCCAATACTTAACAGAATGTCTCTGATTTTACAAAGTGTTATAAACAACATTTATTCTGGACCAGTTTCTTTAGCCTTGCTTTCAAGCCCCTAATATGTACAGAGGATGTAGAAGAGGAGAGAACTCAAAGATAAAGAATAACATTTTCATTTGAAGCCAGGTGTAGCAGTAAATGCATCTTGTAGTTGATCCAGAGCATGGAAGAAAAAGTCTCTTCATGTCTGCCATAATACCCTTGCTGAAAGTAAAGTGCTTGGTTAATCAGTAGCTGGCACCCAGTTTAGAATTTTTATTTCTATAGTATGGTTGATGAGATCACAGCAAAACATCTGAGGCTTCTCTTTAGTGCTGCCAGCCAGAAAGGATTAAAGGTGTTTAAAGGCACAGCCTCCACTGACAGATGGGTGAGCAGTGCAAATAAGTGAGCAAGGCAGAGGTCTTTGGTTTGACAAGACTCCACCAGCTGATGTACATAGCACTGGCCATGCTGGGTAAAGGGTGAATTTGCTGCTCTTTTGATTTTGACTCAGACTGCTCTACATGACATCTGCCATGAGCATGGCTTGTGATGTGTTTGAGGAGACTGTTCTGCATAAGCAACAAGTATATACTGCATGGCCAAACAAGTGCTGCGAGCTCAGTTCTGCTGTTCCCCTGGAAGACAGAAAATGTTCCAGCTACATTTGGCTACCAACACAGGAGACCATACTCAGTCAGAAGCTGAGATGCATAATAATGGAACACTTTGTATTTTTTGAATACTTCATGGCATGCTTGTATTCCATCTTGTCTAACTTTTGTTTGTCTCTGAACAGCTCAGACTTACACAAAGAGGATTTGGATGAAGAAACACATATTCTGAGACCTAGATTGGATAGTAATGGTATACGACTGAAATTCAATGAGAAGAGAAGATATATTAAATTTGTTCATAGTCTGGGAATCATATTGAGTGTCCAGATGTGCTGACTGGGCAGAAGTGCTCTTCAATAATTTTGACAAGTGTTTTCCTGGTAAGAAAGCTGTGACCTTTCTCTTTCAATATTATTGAAATCCAAGTCTTTTGCAGGTTGAATTTTTTCCTAGCCTAGGAGGGGCTGAATCCCTCAGATATGATCATGAATGTATTTATGATTTGTTAAATAATAGAGGCCTTTTTAGGTGGTATTAAATGTGCTTTAACTCCCTTCCCTTCCCTTCCCTTCCCTTCCCTTCCCTTCCCTTCCCTTCCCTTCCCTTCCCTTCCCTTCCCTTCCCTTCCCTTCCCTTCCCTTCCCTTCCCTTCCCTTCCCTTCCCTTCCCTTCCCTTCCCTTCCCTTCCCTTCCCTTCCCTTCCCTTCCCTTCCCTTCCCTTCCCTTCCCTTCCCTTCCTCTTCCCTTCCCCTTCCCTTCCTCTTCCCTCCCTCTTAAATCCCACTTAATTTCACAGATCACACTTGATCATCATATCTTTGGCTGCTCCCCAGCCACTTGCATAGACTGTCCACTAGGGATGTAAAACTACACAATATTTGATTTGGTCCTGGAAAAGTCATAGGCAGTCCTAGAATTTTAAAATTTTCATTCTTAATAGCTTTAATTAATGAAGGTTTGTAGTGATACTGACATTTTTAAAGGGGTCTTTTTCAGGTGAATTTAAAAAAAGACAATCTATTGTTTTTATTATCAAAATTTCACTTACAGTGGGGAGAGAGTTTATCCCTTCCAGTTTATTATGGCAGAAGTATCAAAACTCAAACCTATGCAGAGACTGAACCAATGTCTTAAGAAGAGTGAAAGAAAGCAATGTTAAGAAAATTATGTGTTTTCAGTTACATTTATTGTTTGCAACTACCATTTATATGCTAAATGCTCTCCTAGGTAATTACTATCTTTGTCTGGCTAACCGGTGGACTATGCAATAAGTGTCATTTATTAGATAGCCTTTATGTTTTTAATAGTCCAAACCTCTGGTCTAAACATAGCAAAATATATAGACACCAAAGAGGTGCTATTTTGTCTGCTTCTTTAATTGCTTTTTAAGTCATTGTACTTCACTGAAAAATACATGTGAGATTTTCTGCCATGAACAGTCTGTGTGAGATACAGCTAAAACTCAACTAAAATTCAAGGCCATTTGTTCCAGTATCTTGTATGTTCAGCACTGGATGTTGTCAGTTCATTCCCAAATCCAAAAGCTGTCATGTGCCATTATAAGATGATGTGTCTGGCTGAGTTTTAGGGAGTGAATTTGTGTTTGGGTGTAAATTGTTCATCTTTTGTGTGTGAAGCAGTATAAAGCAGTTTTCTTTACAAGAGAGCTTCTCTACTCCAGACATGCCCATGCCACAGAACAGGACTTGCTGGCAGAGCTGGGAGATGTCAGGGGAGCCTCAGTGCCAGGGCCAGGCCAGCAGCTTAGGCATGGTACCGTGCCCAAGTTAATAGCCTGGTGCTGGGTTAGAGGTGCTGCATAGCTCATTTCTGACTCCCTGTGTGTGACTAATGCAGCCATTATTTTCACACCACAGTGCACACCACAGTACCTCAACACCTAAGCCTGGACAGCACTAACTAGCATATGGATATATATTTAGAGGCTTACTTGCAAAGACTGCACAGAGGTAGGGGGAAGGGTAGAGCTGGTGGAGGATTCTTCTCCATTTTGGAGTAGTGTGGATTTTAGGAACTGCACACATAGAGGTGGGTAGAAGCCTGCCCAGCACACATGTTTGACACTGATTTAAGAAACTGCATACTTAGGTTAAAAGATGTTGAATTGATGAGTTCTAGTCATCTCTTTGGAGCCTCCAGTCCCTGGTAGCACTTGTTTATATAAAAGATGTGGGACCAGAATTCTTAGTAAATATTTAATTAACTGAAATGTTATTAGAGTGCAATGAATATCTACAACTAAACTTTTAGTTTCTACTCCTCTCACTCCCTTTGCAGTGTGGGAGATGCAAAGGATAAGGGGCTATGCAAGTTTTGTCAGTAAGACTAGCTGTGACTTTTAAATATATTGTCTACACCCTAAGGGAAACCTATAAAAATTTGAATGTGAAATCATTACACTGTTTTGTCATGCCCAAATGACAATAACAACCATGAAACCTTTTCTGTGAAATGCTTTTACTTAGGCTAACTCGATTTGCAATGATTTAAATACTGAAACAAATTCTCTCTATTTCTATCTTGCATTTAAACAAAATGACAGCATATTGGCACCATCACTGCCTCATCTTACTATAAAACAGCAGAAATGAGCAATCTGTCAAGTTCCTTATCTGTGCTCTTTTTAGTCTTGTGTAGTATGTGCATATTCAAAAGAAAAAAAACCCACATAAATACTGCTGTGCTCTCTCCCTGTGCAACTGTTTTTAATATCCTTATAATAGCTAAAGCTCTAGAAACCTGGAAAAGCTTAATGGGTATGGATGAGTGGTCTTACTGGTGGGGAAAAAGATGGGAAGGTAAAGCAGTGATGGCGATGCTCATTCAGCACTCCTGGGAATGAACAGGTATCATATATTTGCCTGGAGCTACTTCCAAGAATAAATGGCTGTTTAAAACTTGGTTCACATCAGCACGGGACACAAAGCAGTTCTTCCAGGAGGTGACCACTGGTCATCCTTGCCAATGAAGGAAAAGACTCTTCTCTTGAAATATTCCTGCTGTTTTCAATAGAGAATATTCAGGAAGTAATAAGCTAATTCAGTCTGCCATGAATCTGGTCAAGTGAGAATATATGACTCAGTTAAAAAACTCACTTAGAAATTGAATTTGAATTTAGATTTATCTAGGCTGTTTAGATTTACTAAATTACTTAGGCTGATTTAGATACAGATGAGTCAAAGACAACTCGCTCAGCATTCAAAAGCATATAAACCATATGTCTTGATGGATTGCTTCTATTAAGAAATGGATTCCGTTTTTTGTTGTTCATGATGATATTTGCATATGATACACTGCTTCAAATAAAAGAGCTGTAGTACTGAATTTTGCATGTAAATATACCCATAATATCTATGTAAAATTAACTGAGGAATCTTATATGAAGTAGTCTATTGCATCTACAGTAATAATGTCTTCTATTGCTTTTGTTGAAAAGTTCACAATGTGACGTTAAGCTGGCAAATAATCATGAGAATGAAGCCTCATGCTTTTCAGGTAGAAACAAATATGCTCTGTCTTATTTTTAATTTGTTCTAAAGTCCAAGTGAGATGAAGAACAACATGAATAATATTATCAAGGTGGTTATTATTCTTGAAATCAAATGGGAGGTATAAAACAGAAGCCAACTGTGTCTTTACTAGTGTGAAAGTATCAGAATAAAGGTAAGCATGTTACAAAGAGTAAAGAAAATAAAGGGTGAAAATTAAAGCATATTTGCACTTGATTTTATCATTTCTTCATAATAGGGGGATCTTCTAAAATATATTAGAAGTAATTATATAATAATGTCCAAATCTTTGATTTTTCTGCTTATTATTCATTCTCTGATAATTGCAGAGTATGATTCTAAATGTACTATTTTATCTGGTTTGTATGTGATACATGTACCTTCCTGCTGCATGTAAAGCCTTCGAAGCAGCCTAGTTCACATAACTGTGCTGAATAGAGCTATGCTGTTGTAGACAGCTACATGGTAGCTGTCCCATGGAGAAGTGGGAGAAGAGAGTCTGTAGCTCCAGGAAACCATAGGGGGCTTCAAGAAGTTAATTGAATAGACCTGCTGATAGAAAACACGGTGTTTGTTATTCATGGCAAGAAGAAATAGAGCAATTTGTATGTTCTGGTGTCCCATGGGGGCACAGGAAGATACCAGAGATTCAGACTAGCATCTGAAAATATTGGATTATAAATTGGACATCTAAGGCTCTCAGTGAGGAACAAAATGTTATTCAATTACATGCTGCACTAATATGCAATGGCTATTGCTACAAAGGTCTTGCTTGAAATCAAGATCTAACAGAGGGAAGTACCGAACATAGAGATGGAAGATAAACACAGGATGAAACTACACAGCCTGTATTAAAAAACATTTAATGATGGAACATACAGAACAAAATTCTGTATTATGACCCACAACTGGCTTGGTTCTACCAACATATCTCACAAAATTGTTACCTATTGCAATCTTTTATCCTTTCCCCCTTCCTCTCCCTGTTTTTTCCTGTTCCCTTACTCCTCCTTCTTTCCCTTTACCCCTTTGCCATTCCTTTTCCTTTTCCACATCTCCATTCTGTTTTTGAAAAGACTGGAAAATTTGCTGGCTCAATTTTTCTTTGCAAGAAACAAATTATTTTTCCTTTATGTCCTTTATGTCAAAATGCTCTCTTTTCTCCTCTTTTGTACGAAAGTGACTTTACATTATGTAAGACCCTCAGAAGTGTTGTGGGTCCTGACAATCCTTGGCAAAATATGCTGGAAATAATTTGCACATAGGCTGATGTTCAGTATCAGTCCCGTGCCTTACCAAATAGCTCCACTACTCATGCCTTATGCAACTTCTAGTGAAACAGCTACAAAGACACTTACTGTAGTTTCAAGTATAATATTCAATGTACAAAAGCTGCAAAAGAAAAGAAAAGGAACAAAAGTATAAAGTGACAAAACATTAATCTAATCTTGCAAAGATGCAGTACTCTTTCCAAATTCTTGGGAGGCACAGAGAAAGCTTTATTAATGGTTCATCATCTTGCCAACACTGCCTACGTTTCTCATATGCAAACATTACTCTTTGGGGAGGGAGTGGGTGGGATTTTCCATACATCAGATTGTAGCCATGAAAATGACAGTATTTTTCCAGAATAATTGAAACATTACCAAGCAGGACAATGATTGATGGTGTCTTTAACAGTCTAAGAATACTGACTGCTTTTCTTATAAATAAGTTACATTTATACTGCTTTTCTTACAAATAAATTACATGTATATGAAGAAAAAGAGGATGTTACATGATGAAGAAAACGAGGGTGGGAAAATAATTATAGCACTATAAAAATGCAGCTCAATGCATTCAGTTGATTTTATTCATTATCATTTTCACAAACCACTTGTTCAATTTCCGTTTTTTATTTTCAAATCATTATACCATTGCCAGAAAGCAAAATTGCTGCTTTGTAATGCATGTAGCATAATTGACTGGATACATTAATGTTTGTTGCAGAGGCACTTAAGTTTTTAAGCATTCTGAGAGTTACAAAGATGTTGCTAAAGTTGGCAACAACAAACTGATTTTCTGTCAATACAATAAAAAGGATATCGCCTGTATTTCCTGCCTCTGATCAGCTCCAGACAGCACAGACATGCACGTAAGGTGATGTATAGCAGAGACTATGCAAAAAGCAGTTCAAAATATGACTAATTTACAATCTGGAAATTAGAAGTAAGAAGAAAAAAATGGCATGTGGCTTTTGTGCCTTCTCTGACACAGGGTTAAATTTCCTTGGCAGAAAAGAGAATTATAGGGAGGAGAAAGTAAGTGTGGGATAGATTAATTTGTTTTCTCAGACCAAGTCATAGCACTTGCAAGTGATTTTTTTTTTCAAAGTATATGTTGCATAGAAAATATTACAATGATCCTTTCTTACGTGGGTGACTAAGAAGTAAAGGCCAAAAGATTGGGTGTCTCAAGGAATATTTTTATGTTCTCCCATGAAGTTTCAAATATATTTTATTGATACTGAGATTGGCTCTGGGATCACAGAATCACAGAATAATTAAGGATGGAAATGATCTCTGCAAGTCATCAGGTCTAATCTGCCTGCTCAAGTAAGGTCATCTAGAACTGACTGCTAAGAATTATGTCCAGATGGCTTTTGAATATTGACAAAGAGGGAGTCCCTACAATCTCTCTGATCAACCTGTGCCAGTGCTTGGTCAAACTGACAGCAAAAAAAGTGCTTTCTGGAATTCTGAGAAGACCTTCTATCTACCTAATTGTGCTCATTATCTCTGGTCCTGTCAGTGGGCACCACTGAAGATCCATCTTTACACCCTCACTTCAGATATTTATAGATACTGATGAGAGCCCCTTGAGCTTGCTCTTCTTCAGGCTGCACAGGCACAGCTTTCAGCCCTGCCTTGCATGAGAGCCTACAATAACTTCTATGGCCCTTTACTGGATCCTCCTCATTATATCTATGGCTCTTATTCTAAGAAGCCCAGAGCTGAGCAGAGCACTCCAGATGTGGCCTTGCCAAGGCTGATTAGAGTCAAAGCATTACCTTCCTCAAGTATCTGGCAGAACTCTTATTGCAGGTCAGGATACCATTAGTCTTTTTGTGACAAGGGCACACTGTTGACTCACGTTCAATTTGGTATCCAGAGGTCCCCAGGTCCTTCTCCACGGAGCTGCCTTCCAGCTGGACAGCCCCCAGCAGCCTTACAGCTGCACAGCCTCGAGTTTTTCTTTCTCAGATGCAGCCTTTGCATTTCCACTTGTTGGATTTCCTGAGGTTCCTGTCAGCCCATTTTCCAGCCTGTCAAGATTCCTCTGGATGACAGCACAACTTTCTGCTGTATCAGCCACTCCTAACAATTTGGTGTAATCAGGAAATTCTCTGCCCAATCATTAGATCATTCATGAATGTGTTAAATATTATTTGACCCAGTATTGGCCTCTGGGGTACCTTAGTCACCAGTCTCCATCTAGGCTTCATGCCACTGATCTTTGCCATCTGGACCCAGCCAGTTTTCAAGCCACCTCGTTGATTCTCTCAGACTGTGTAGCATCTCCATAAACACCTTATGGGAAACAGTGTCAAAAGCCCAACTAAAGTCCAAGATAAATGGTTAAGCTTCATCCTGGAAGACATGACCTTGACTAGTGGCAGTTTAAGAGTTGAAGATTCAGCTATGACATTGATGGAGAGGAGCTGTGCAGCAGATATCCTTTGCACCACAGGGGAGAGTGGCCAGTCAGCTGGGCAATGCCAGCCAAGGAGCAGTTGTGAGGTGGCAGGGTGTGCCCAGATAGTCCATTCCAGAAAAAAACTTGTCTACTGCTCCAGACTTCTAACGTGGGAGTTGCCGGTTGTCAGCTCTAACGTTGGAGACATATCTTTTTGGCAGACGGCGTAGTAGTGCCTAAGCAACATCAGTGCTGATTTACAGGGACCATAAAAGCAAAATAAAAGAAATCCCCAAGATGGTGGTAATGATGAGACAGCTCCTAAAACCAAATTAATCTTCTCACCTTTTGCACTTCATCATCTCTTTAAAACAATTACAAATCAACAATTTCTGATTCCTTCCCTTCTCATTTCTCGCCTCTGTTCTTTGTGCTGTTCTTCTTACTATTATATATTTATTAACTTTTCCTCTTTTTACTTCTCCATTGGTCCATTGTAGCCATGGTGTCTATTTAACCTTTATGTAGAGCTCTCCACTGCATTAAGGCATGGGTTTTTTTCTCAGCATCTACATCAATGTAAAAGTAATTCCTTATGAGTCAGTGGAGTAACAGTAGAGTGCAACAGATTCAATTGGAAGAATCAGAGATTCTAACATTTTAAATTAATCTATGATAAAATTTACCCTTGGAATATTGATTTAGAGAGGTTAATAGGATTTGCAAGATTAAGACACTAGGGTGTTCAGAGTGGCATTCAGATTATTCATTAAAAAAGAGTTGAGCAGACAGTTGAAAACCATCAAAACAAATCAATGATTATTTTCTAAATTATGGATATGCTAAAAATTATCATTTTTCTGCTCTTAGTGTGTGTTTCCTGTATCTCAGTGGCCAGGAGAAGGGTAAATACTTTCAGACATAGGGTATTGTTGCTCTGAGGTTGCCAGGATAACTCTATCTCTGATTTTTCCAACTTCCCTTTGCAGTTTGTCACTGCAACAACACAGTGTTTTAGTACTCACTGGAAGTGTAGTTTTATTATTTTGGGTCTTTCTGCTTTGTGTAACACTACAAAGAACGCCTCAACTTTACTGCAATTAGAAATGCATGAAGAACGGTTTGTTTCTTGCTGATCAAAGAGAGGATAAAATTTGAATCTCCCCCATTATTTTCTTCAGACCACTTAAAAATATCTCTTGTTTAGTATTTGGGTTGCTGAACTCTTCTGGCTTTAATATTCAAAGGTCCACATATATTGAACTAAAAAAATGATTTGAAGAAAAAAATTAACTAGATTTTTTTGTCACGACTAAGACAAGTTCTGGAAGATGATTATTCAGTAAGAAATCAGTCTAAGAATTAATGATACCATGCATGACTGAGTCATTTTCCAAACAGAATTGTTTCTGGTGCCTTTTAGAGAAGAAACTCATTCATGCAGACTCCTTATGCCACACATATATTTGACCTAAGACTTTTTAGGAAACTTACCATGTGCATCAGGATCAAGGAAGGTGTTGTCTGTACTGAAGTTTTTGCCGACTTCATATTCTCAACATAAAATAAAGGAGAAATAAATAATGCCCCTCAAAATTGGTTAAAAATGAATGTTTTTCATCGTATCTCTAACACGACAAAATTGAAACTTCCCATAAGCCTGAAAACTGATTTTGTTTCTTCCCTGAATTAAAGCTGAAAGTAGCTGAAACAAAGAACTAGACCATTGCACAGGTGGAAATATGTATTTGTGGGACACCAAACAGTTAATTTCCCTAATGCAACACAATTACAGAAACATCTGTACAAAACATTTTTGATCCAATTCACTATGAAAACCTACAAACGCTCATGATGGTCTAGTAACTGCAGATTTCCCTGCACTGCAAAGCCAGAAACAATGGGGAAATTGCTTCAAGACGCACCAATAGTTTTTGTTCTGGCACCTGTACATCTCAGCTGTTGTTCCTTGCCTATTAGGGTATAATTCAATTTAGTGACAGAAAGGAGACAAATACATTTTACATGCATGAATGAAATCACACAGACAGGTTGTAAACACAAGAAGGAAAAGCATATGTAAAAAATCACTTGAATAAAAATAAGCTGGACACATGAACCAGTTTTGGTAAAACAGAAATCACTTTATGCCCCTACTTGTCTCTTGATTCAAGAATCAATTGGAATTAGTTTGGAAAGTTTTTGGTAATTTACCATTCCTGTGCTTTGTATGAATTGCTTCAGGCTGGGTAGAGAGCCAGAATGCCAATTTAATGAAAAACTTTTTTTTTTTTGCTGAAAAACTGTAAAGTTTTTACTTTGTTTTTTGTTTGTTTGTTTTGTGACTCCTATCTGTCTGTTTCTGTCCCTTAGAAACTTTTCAATTTTCAGTTGCAGCCAACTCTACCAGTTTCGACCAAATTTGACAGATGGATTTTAGGATCTTTCTGTCAGTGATCTCTCTCATTCCTCTGAAATATGTGACTTAGTAGGCAGGAGAGGTCCTACAATGACCCTTCTAAAGGAAATGCTGCCACATGAATTAAGAGCTTCTTAGTTTCCAGGGAATACACAACTGAAGAGACTCTTGGTGGAAAAGAATCTTATTGGAACACTAAATAGCTGCTAGAAGATCAAGACAAGAATATTATATCAAGTTTCATTAATTTTCCAACTTTGGAATTCTTAGTTATGAAATATCAAGGCTAGCTTCATGAATAAAAACTTTTATGTTACATTAAGATTCAGCTGAAGACACAGTAACTGAACACATAATCAGTTTAATTTTCTGTGGCAGGTAAAGAAAGCACAGCAGTTGTAGGCTCTGGGCATTTATTTTCTTCAAGCTTTATTTGTAAATTACATAAACACAGGGGCAGGTATAAACAAAATGATGGCCCTGAAGGGTGATTTTGATATATTGTTCCATGGATCAACATGTTTATTAATAACACTGTTCTGCAAGATATGGAATAGGTGTTGACAGTCACTAAAAGTATGAAATTGCTTTTCCATCTACCTATTAATCTCTTGATCTGTCAAATTGAATAGAAGCCTAACTGGCCTTCTCATTAAGTAAGGGTTTTGAAAGATTTAGATTTTTCTGTCAGAGATTTTTTCACTCTGCTTTCATCCTTTCATCTTCCAAAACTAGCATCACAGCCTATAGGAAAAAATCTCTTTACATGGACACACTGCAGGCTGTTGGTGTTTGGAAGAAAATAGGCAGATGTGGCACTTTCAGTTGTCATTAAATCTTACTTACAGGAAAAGATAGATTGACCAGTGAGTCTAAAATGCAAGAGGCAAGATGACCCTGTAGAATATCTCTTTTTAGAAGTGAGCTGCATGTATATATCTTACTGCTTAATTTATTCCCTTTCTTATAACTATTCTATTAGCAAACAGACCATTTTAAATTATCCCCCATATTAATTTTGGAAAACTACAACATGAGAGAGGTGGATTATTATATTCCTAATTAAAACACAAATACAGCAATTACAGTTTATATGCCATTATCCTGAATCTACACAGGATGACGTTAAACAGCAAAACAACCATTAATTTTACTGTTCAAAGAAATGCTCATAATCTTTTAGAAATGTCATATAAAATATTCATTTTGAAATGCCCTACGGTGATTTCTGAATTTATTTAAAGTGGGCTGTTGATAGCTCTTTTATAAATAAGCAATTACAGTACACTAAATATATCATGGCCCATCACATTATACATTCTATAATTTCATGGATGAAAAGCCTTCAGCTGATCTGCATAAATGTGGTATGTTTCACAGCAGGTGAAGAGTTTGATTACACAGGATAATCAGTGTTATTATTTATAGTAACAATTTATACCTGTTATTTATTAAAACCCAGCAAATCAGGTATTGGTTTATTTAAGGAAGTCTCTGTATTATAGGCTGAACTAGGCATAAGAATATTAAACACATGTAAAATGAACTGCTACATTAGGAGTTTGAAATCAGCCAAGGTCAACAGGGAAGGAGTTGTTAGTATTTGGTAACAATGGAGAAAGCCGTGCTGGGTGAGCAGCTGGGGTCTGTCCACAGTCCCCTTGGACAAGTATCATCACTGCAAACATCTCTGCCCCACCAGCAATATCAGAGATCCTTGCAAGCATGTTATCTGAAGGAGCTAAGAGTTGATTAACTGTAGAGAGGTTGAAACAATCTGTGAAATATTCAGGTGATTTTTCTAGACCTGACATGTAGTATTTTCATGAGGACTGCCCTGCACAAGTCACCAAACTGCAATTTACAGTGTTCATAATCCTTGGTCATTTAGGAAAATTAACCTTTCTTTAAAAAAAAAAAAAAAAATTGATCATAAAAGGATAGTCTTGTGGATTGTTTGAGTGTAGTCATAGGATCTGAGAAATTACACACACTCAGTTTCTCTGTTGGTATGTTGGCTGTTTGTCACCTTCTCTGAATAGTGTTACAGTTGCCCCCTCTTCTTCATCCACTCATTCAAGTGACAGCAAGAGTTATCGTGGTGGGCACAGCAGAAGGGGACAGGTACTCACAGAGGATCCTTTCAGCCTCTCCCACCTGGCCCTGTGCAGGTGCTGCCAACCTCTGCTAAGGGGGAAAACAAGCTGAGCTGTGTTTCCAGAGGAAATGGCAGTGCTAAATGCTGTTCTGTGGGCTAGGTGGAGTTCAGCTTTGGGTCCTTGAGGATGGTGCCTGGCACATATGTGAGACTACTTAGAGCGGCAAAGGTCTGGGAACTGCCTGCTCTTTGAAGAACAACATCTCCAGGGACAATTAAGACTTATAAATGACAATTGGTAAGATGAAAGTTATTTAAAACAGCAAAAAAACTTGTTGAGAGTACAGACCACTTGGAAATCACCTTGAAAATGCCAACATTTTGATAACAGATATAACAGTATAACAGTATAACAGATCACACAGTACTCCCAGTGTATGTTTCTGAACTAAGCATTTGAGTTCATAGCAGTGAAAATTATCTCCACACAAAAATTCTATTCTACTTTTATATAAATATATTTGATTTTTAAAAGGATGTCACACTGTGCTGAAATGACTGAGTATATATGTCTAGAAACAGGTCCATTTCAGCTCTTCTTTATGAAAAAAAAAATGAAGCACAGGCAGGGCTGTACAGTGTAAAGGCCTGGAAAGGAAAATAAAGCCATTGGTATTTTGTGATGTTTCAGAGATAGTTCCTATGATCATACTAAATGACCTTGGCTGATTTTCACAGGAAGATGAACTGTGCTCATATTAAACTAAATGGAAGTTTTGTGCATGCATGCATGTATTAAATACATAGAACAATACTTTTATGCAATTTAAAAGGTAAGATCCTCTTTGCAAAATTCTGCAGGGTATCAGAATAAATTGGAATAGGTAACTGTAGTTACTGTAGCCAAGAGACAGAGATTTAAAATATTTGGCTTACCTATATCCTTAATTTTGAAGTACGGGAAAAACTGAGAAGAAGCAGATATAATATTTCAATGCAACAAAAGCTAGTGCAAATGGGAAAAAAAATGCAACTGTGTGTGAATTTCTCACCTCTTGTGAGTACTGGTGTTGTGTCCCAAATGTAAACTATAGAATACATGAAAGATGCTCACATGAATAGGACTAAATATTTAGGAATTTAAAGTGAAAATAGAACCCTGACATTATTGGGAAAATCCGTTAACATGGTTCTTAATAAAACAAATACAAATGTCTTAATATATAGATAAATATTTTTGTGCTGAAAATCTAGTATCTAGAAGTATGAAAAATGAAAATAATAAAACTGAACAATGAAAAAATTAAACAATGATACTTCTCTTTTCTGTATATGAACATTCCTGTATCAAACTTATTGCATTTGTGGATAACTCTGTATGATATTACCCTGTATATGCTAAATTATAATACTACACTTGAAAACACCTAAACATTTCTATTCTATTCTATTCTATTCTATTCTATTCTATTCTATTCTATTCTATACTATATTTAAAATTTCAAAATAATTAAATTCTCATTTATTTTCCAAGTGGTTAAAGATCTCCCTCAGAATAGATCAAGTTCTGTTTGAAGGAAACAGCTGGATAAATAGCCCTATAATTGGATTATGATGTGAAAATAAAATTGACTATAAAATTGTTCCTTTTGTCACCTAAATATTTTTTATTTACATATTCCAAAGCAGCAGAAGATAAATTATTTTATACTTATTTATATAATTATTTATACATTGGGTGTGAAGAAGGTTTCTGGATATTCTGAGATAGTTGTACTGAATCTGAGACTGTTAAGAAATAGTTTTTGGCACAAAAAGCTTGGAATTGGAACCAGTTCCTCTGTTCCTCCAGTATTCTGGGTTGATAAAATAGCATGAGACAAAATGCTAAAACAAAGGAATTTTCATTGGAGCTCTTCGGTTTCGATGGACAGGAGTCACACTGTGACCAATCTGAATTTCAGTGAGACTGTTCCTGGCTGAAATCAATTAAGATAAACTCACAACTCATTCATATGGAAACATTTAGATGGCTATTTTAGGAACAAAGGTTTCAATTCTGACCAATAAATCTACTCAATTACATATAAATACATATAATAATAGATAAATCAGTTCTTCTTATTTCTTATCCATACAGTACAGAAATACATTTGACAGATATGATTTGCAGAGTGCCAAACAACTTTTATAGGTGAGTATTAACAGAAAAACAACCCCTTGGCAGTTCATGTTCATAGTCAATCACTTTCACCAGAACCAATTTGTGACACATTTAGCTGTGTCAGGCTTTAGCTTCTAGCTGTTATAATTTTTTTTAAATCTTCCTTTACTATATTTAGGGAAAGGGAGATTGAAATACTAATTTTTTAGTAAGTGATAGTTGATGCTGAAAATGAAAAAAATTAAAGATGAGAACTAGTTTCAGGTAAGAATTTATTTCCTATATAAAGAGACTTTTCACGTAAAACTGAAGTATTTGCTTTCTGGAAAATTTTAAGAAAAACAGTGAAAATAAGTCTTGAAAATTCTTAGAGTCATAGAATCATAGAAATCTAAGTGGTTGGAATTCACCATAAAGACCATGTAGTCCCACCCCCCACTTCCACAGGCAGGGACATCTCTCACTTGACCAGGTTGTTGAAGGACATATTTAACATGGCCTTGAACACCGCCAGCACTGGGGCTTCCAAAACCACTCCAAGCAACTGGTATTGGTATCTAACCACCTTCATGGTGAAGAATTTCTTCCTAACCTTCAAATTCCCTACTTTCAATTTGTAACCATTACTCCTTGTCCTACCACAGTTCCTGATGAAGTGTCCCTCTCTGGCTTCCCTGTAGGACTCACCAGATAGAGGAATGTTCCTAGGATGTCACTGGGACAGCCTTGCTGTTTGGTAGTCAGAAGAGTTACAGGTATGAAGGCAGAAATGCAGAAGAGGAGACACAACTGTTAAGTGGAAAGAAATTGAGAGCAATGTACAGTGGAGACGTCAGGGAACTGGAAGATAGAGGAGGACCATGTGAGAGTAAGAGGAAGAAGTATAAAATCATAGGATGAGTAAACTGGTGAGAGGTGGGAAATCCATCTGCAGAGAGTAAAAGAGGTACCTGGTATAACCCACTATTGAAGGCTGAATCATAAAGACAATGTGAGGAGACAGGAAATGTGATACCAACAATGTTAATGTATTCAGTGTTTCAAATAAAATATTTTCTTCCCGTAGATGACCCATAAAGATATTTAATGCTTAAATTTTGCTTAAAATTTTGTCCTAGCAGAAAGCTTATGTGCCACAGTGAGTAAACACTACAAGCAGTGGAACAGAAATCATATGAGGGACATATCCCTGTAGTTGTTTGCAGGGTAGTATTTCTACAAAATGTATTAAGTCATAGGGTATAGAAAGCATCACGGCATAAGGGTTCTCTGTAAAATTCTAGAATTGATACATTAAAGATATTTTAATAAAAACTCAACTTTGCATTAGCAAGTTGGAAAAACTAGGGCTCAAACAAGTAAGGCTTTTTCATTCAGAGGTTCAAGAAGATAGAAGTTGCTAATATATCAAGAAGAGGAGAATGAGGGGAGACCTAATTGCAATCTACAACTTCCTCATGAGGGGAAGAGGAGGGGCAGGCACTGATCTTTGTGCTGACCAGGCCACAGAGTTACAGTCCAGTGACAAGACCTGAGGGAATGGCCTGAAGTTGTGTCAGGGGAGGTTTAGGTTGGATATTAGGCAAAGGTTCTATACCCACAGGGTGGTTGGGTGGTGGGGAACAGGCTCCCCAGGGAAGTGGTCACAGCACCAAGCCTGAGAGAGCTTAAGGAGCATCTGAACAATATTCTTGGGCACATGGGGTGACTCTTGGGGATGGTGCTGTGCAGGGACAGAAGCTGGACCTGATGGTCGTTATGGTTTCATCCAAATTAACCTGTACTGTGATTCTGTGAAGATTATTTTTTACAGAGAAATGTTTAGAAATAAAAATTTGGTCTTTTTCTGGGAATTTCTTGAGCACTCATTATCACAAAGATGGTTTGGACGACTTTCCCAGAAGTAAAAAAAATGTTTTAGCATAAAAATTGTCTTTTCTTAAGTGCTGGCACTTTATGGACAGCAAAGATTGGAGCGCAGGTAGGAGGTGATTTATGAAGAGGATTTTTGTAATAGGCAAGAGGTAAGAGTTAGGTGAAAGGTGAATAATAACCAAATGGAAGACTGAATGCTCTGTACTGAAAATAGTGATAAGTGGGAGCTGAAGGCATATAAAATAGAAAGGAAAGTTGAAGACTAATGATGGAAATAAAAAGGAGATTTAAATTTTTATTCCAGAATTTTTCATATAAATAGTTTGTAAGAAAAGTGCAGCTTCTAAATGTTTGATCATTTTAATGAAAAAACTTCTAGTTAATTTTCTATGCACAATTTCCATGGAAAAAGTTAGATTTTTTTTTCCTTTTAATTTTTTTTTTCTTAGGCAACAAAAAAGGGGAGTCTATGAATAATACCTGAATTGTAACAATCTCTTGGGTTTTTTTAGCTAGATCATCACAATATATTTAGCAATTTAAAAAGAAAAACAAAAATATCAACACCAAAACCAACAGTAATGAGTCAAACCTGCACATTGCCTTATGGGTGTAATTCAGGAAACTGCTGTCATAATATATGCTGCACTGAATAAGCTCTGTGGAGTTTCATGATGTAGAGAATGCTGTGAGAAATATGGTTTAGCTGGGAATTCTCATCCTGCCATTAATATTGAGATGCTGAGAGACCAGACCAGTTTCTGAATTAAAAAAGAAAACAAAGCAAAACAAACACAAGGGAAGGAAAAAAAAAAAAAAAAGAAAACAAAAAATACAGAAACAGTAGCCTTCTAAAGATAAAATCATGGAAGGTTGGAAATTATCCTGGGATGAATATAATGAAAGGAAGTTAGATGCAGAAGCATGTTAAAGTTGATAAAACATTTGAATGGTGCTAAAAAAAAAAAATCTAATTGTAGTGTAGATGTTTGTGACAAGATAGGATTAATGTCAAGTAAGAGCCGTACAATCTAACGGGCAGGATATTTATCACCTGGAAGGCAGAAATATGTATATTCTATATTCCCAAAAAGCAATTTTATTGTTTCTGTAGGTGTTCCACAGTCATATGATATTGTGTAATACTGCATGAATTTAGCCACTTCTATTTTGGACTTTAGTTTCTAGTAGAAAATTTCAAATTCTCTAAAACTCTGTGTCACAAAGGGAAAATGCTCAATTAACTGTTTCTTTTGTTTTGTTTTGTATTAGTTATAATAATTAGTTATTATGTAGTGGTTTAATTTCTGAGTCCTGTTGGAATGAGTCCCAATTCCCCATATCTCTTGTGTGCTAGCTCTTCATTTCCAGCCACCAGACTTTACCTTGTCAAAATGAAGATAAAATATGCAGTAAAAGCAGCAAGTTGACAAATTTTATCTACATGATGGTTGAGACTTTTCCAACTTCCTCTTTGGGTATGTAAATCAGTCAAAAAATAAAGACTTAACTCTTGGCTCAGATGATCTTTAGATCCATACTGAGAGAAAGGTAGGTTTCAATTATGAACACATCCAGAAAAATAAAGACTAAGTTTCCTAGGAATCTCATAATTGAGAGGCTGACTGTCTCTATATATCAACTTATCTTTCTTTAAAAAAATTAAAATCTGCAGGTTTGTTATAAGTGCATTTCAATCTTTGTTTTTACAGCAAAGTAAAACAGATAAGTTAGATCATTTGAAGGGAAGCTAAGAGCAAAACAGATTAGAAAGTTTTTAACATCGTAAGGAAATTTGTTCTTTCCATATTGACAGTTTGTGTCCTCCTTGTCAGATAAGTAGATTTTTTGAAGAGTGAATGTTCTAGATATTGAATGATAAGAATTTCCCTGATGGATGTATGGAATACCACTAACTTGTTGTCATTGTTAAGTCAACAGTCAGAGACTGATGATGCAAACTATGCAGTGGTGGATGTAGAAATGTGAGATAAAAGAAAACATTGACAGGCAGAGGGGACTAAAGTAAACCGGCAAGGTTATCTGATTATTATCTCCATTATCTGTCTGTGAATGGTCAAAAAATTAACATACATTACTGGGTACCACTGTTGCAGAGCCTTTTCAGTATTTCTTTATCTTTTCAACTAGACAAGGTCAGGCAAATATTTGAACATACTCTTACAGATCTTTGCTCCAAAAAAGGACAGATTACATAAGGTTTGGGTTATTTTTATATCTTCAAGATCCACTCTAACACATGGCTGGGTTTTTCAGGTCATGATATATACATTTTTATGTATGCATATGTGAGAAATTATGAGAGTATAAAGAGGAAAATATCCATGATAGTGCATTTGAAAGACTGTAAGTTTTCAGTGTCTGGCACTATTTTAAACCAAGAAGAAGGAGGTTTCACTTAGACTAAATATTGCTACTGAACTTCTGTCTAAGAAGAAAACAAGCTTAGCTAGTTCAGTTGGGTGAATATTTATTTCTTCTCTCTCTCTGTCCCTTACTCTCCTGTAACTACACTCAGATGGTACCACCAGAAAAACTCATTATACTCTGGTGCTGTGCAGAAATTATGATTTAGTAACTGGAAAACTTTGTAAAGGCAGGCCATGCCTTCATAAAAAATATATATTCTTCAGCTAATCTTATAGGGGAAAAAAAGAATTAATTCACAAAATACACTTAGAAGGCTGTGGAGGTGTAGTAGCACTGTGTAATCTTGCAAGATTGTTAGTGGGCAGAGCCTGGGTGTGGTGCAACACAAACTAGCTAGGGGTTAATCAGTGGGAAGCAAAGTGACAGACATTGGAGTAGCTTCAAGAAAACATTGTTAGATATAATATCCTTAAATTGATCTCATTAGATGGAATCTGACTAGGAATGAAAACTGAAATAGGAGAACTTGTGAAAAAAATGTTGCCATTTTTAGCTTGGTTGGCGACAAATGATTAAGAGAAGGAAGAAAGCTGAGAGCTGAGCTGAGAGCAGTAGCTGTGTAGGTTGGTCAATTGCTCCTGAGCAAGGAAGAAGCACAGACTTCTAGAAATGTACCCACAACTGACTGGGAATTTTTAGCTTGATTCTTTGCTTCCTCAACTGGTCTGACTGAGAAAATCTTCCCCTGACACATGCAGAATTAGCCACTTACATTCCAGTGTATAAACAGTTAAAGTCTGACTTTCCCTTTGTAAATTATACTGGGTATGCTTAGATAATTCACTTTCTTCTTGCTGTTAAAGCTATAAAGTAAATAACTTCTGATTTTAGTAAATAAATTACTGTGAACTTTTTAGAATTTTGAGCATTTATTTAGTCTCTGCTTACTCAAAATTTCATATTTCTTATTGTCATATCTGACTGTCCACATTGCATATATGGTTAGGCCTAAGAGACTTTTATGCAGATATTTTCTGGGTAAAGACTTCTGCATACCTCCCAACTATTTGTAAATGTTCTCTGAAATCTTTTGAAGGCAAGATACTAGTTTCTTGAATACTTTTGTGAAGAATTCCAGTGGTGACCACCGGGACTAATTTTTTAACTTGGTGATGCTGCAAAGGTGGTTTGCGGCATTTGACCTGTGACACTAGAATCCAGGGAATGTAAGTGATAATGGTGATGTGAAGATGAAATTAAAACTGGTCTTGTTACAGCTGTAATGTAGAGGAGCATCTGAGTTGTGTGTGTGCAGGTGCATATCCATGACACTTAGCAAATCCCTGTCACTTCAGGGGTGCTCCAGTTACAGCTTTGCAGGTGGAGACAGGACTGACTTGCAAAAAGATGAGGATTATTTGTCAGCCAGCTTCACAGAAAGGCATTTGACTGTTAGAGGAACTCAGACAGAGAGTACTGGAGAGTACTGGGTATCAGGCAGCTCCTGATACCCACACACCAACAGATAGGCACAACCCTTATGCTCAAGATGTATTGGTTAATTCCCTGGGTGAGCGAGCTGCCTACGGCAGGTACTTCCCTGGCAGTCCCTGCTTTGGAATTGATTACTGCACATTGGTAATTTGATATAGTCTAAACTGATACTGCAGATGTAGTCGTGGTCATGTAGGACAATCTTTTCTATATAGTTCAGACAACCAGGAGCTGTCTTATGCATTATTAAAGATCATAAATAGAAATGTGTTCTGTATGCATTGCAGTGATCATGCAGGACTATGGACCAGCTGGGATGCCGTTCCTAATTTCTCTGGAGATATTCTTGCAAGGACCTTTTGATAGATACTTTGTCAACATCCCAACAATTCCTGGCCACCCTGTATGAGAGATATCTCTCCCCATATAAACAATAGCCCATGGAAAAATTTGGTACACACTGAAAGGATTTATACAAAACCCATTCAATTCTACATATAAATGATTTGAGCAGAATAACTTCCAAACCCAAGCTCAAGTCTTGCTAGCAAAGGAAATTCAGAGTACTCTTTCTTCGTGGATAGTATTTTTGTTTTCAACATCTCTCTGAAGCTAAAGCATCCCAAGCCCATGTAAGTAAAGATTTGTGTGTAGTTCAGATTAACACAGAAATAAACTAAAACTAAAAAAAAAAAAAAAAAAAAAAAAAAAAAAAAAAAAAGAGGATATAAACCAAAAGATATAGAACAAAAATTAGGACACTTAGAAAGTATTGTAATAATCGTTTTGCTTTTCCTTGTACCCATTTCTGTCTGAGAAATGAAATATATTACCTGGTGACTTGGAAATTAATTGGGAAGTTATAGTGCTAACTGGACAGTTGAAGTTATTAATTTCATTTGGTTTGATTAATGATTTGAATTTTAATGAACCATTAGGATTTAATTCTGACTTCAGTTACCCATGAGTTAAAATCTACATTGAAGTTTCAGGTTTGCTTAGATTTTGCATTCATTTGGCAAAGATATATGACAAAGAGATGACATTTTCCATGCAAATATTGGCACCTGTGTAAAGACAAGGTGTAAATGTAATAAATGCGGCAAGAAAACATGGCTTTGGAACAGTTTCTTCATATTTTTGCCTATGTCTCCAAGTATTTTCAGATTATTCAGACTTTTTATACATAGTGATATTTATGCTCTTTTTAGTACATTTTAATATATTTTCCTCTTTAAGATGACATTCCAATGGCACAAAGAAACAGGGAAAATTTAGTATTTCCTCAGTATTTTCTTAAATTTTCTTGTAGTTTATCGTTTATACAATAATGCTCCTTTAGGAGGCACATTGGCAGGGGCAGAAGGGACTCTGGTTGGTGGCATCTACCTCCTCTGCAGAAAGTGCTCCCACTGAGGCACCCTGGCAGGTCAAATTCTCCACGGCACTCAAATTTCTGAAAGTAAAGAAAAAAGAGTTCTGATGTCATAAATGAAGATTGACTTCTGGGGCTCAAGCCTCTGTTCTTATTCTCTATAATTCCCAGGAAAAATAAAGATCTTGAAGGCTGCTCATGTGACATAATTCTATGCCAGAGTACAGGATGCTCCAGGTACGAGGTAGAATGCCCCTGCAAATTTCTGGAACCTTTTGTAACCTTGTGGAGACGCTTGCTGTGTATCATATTATGGTCTGAAGTGTTGCCCTCTCAACAGGTTACACACAAAAATTTTAAGAGAAAACAAATTTTTTATTTGCCCTAAGCATTTCAAACCAATGAATAAAATATTAACAAGTACAAATCTATACAAAATCCAAACTGTAAACTTTCAGTGCCATGGGCAGCTTTCTGGGATTACAGGAAGCTAGAACAGGAAAGGAAGCTTAAAGAAATAAGGGGAAAATCAGTATCAGATAAGTGAGGAGCCCTAGGCCGAGTTTTTATCTGGAATTAAATCTTTTATCATAATGAAAGCACACAGCCATAAGGTATCAAGATGCTGATGATGATGAGGATTAGTATTATTGGAACAAAATAGGAGCATTATGACAGAAAATATGAGTAAATTACAAGTTGTTTAGGGATAAAAACAGGGATATTCTTGACACACTAAAAAAAACCCCAAAAGTATCCAAAGTTAAGCTGCTCTGTGATTTATTTGTGTTAAGTGAGGCCTCAGATGTTCAGTGCTTATATAGATGCCATTTTTTCACTTTTGCCTAACTGGTATCCTCATTCATCTGCCATTTAAGCAAAGAGTAGTGCTGCTGACTTAAATGACCTCCATTGTCATTAGTAGGAATATGCTTAAAGTTAAATTTCTTTAATACTTTACAAGACTGGCCCTTTGGAGACAGGTATTTTGTGATTCTTTTCCCATAAATGAGGACTAGTAATTTGAAATCTGCTATCTTTTTTTTTTTCATACCTGTGGCATTAAATCTTAGTTTATTGACTCTGTGCAAGGTGTTGATAGTTAGTCAGGAGAATATATCTTTTCACAGCTGAAAGCAACAAACCACTGGCCTCAGGACTGATATTGAGGAAGTTGAGGCTGAAAGGCTAATACAGCATAAGATGCCAGGTTAGATGAATAACTCCCTCCTGGCAAAAATTTTGATATGCAAATTACAGTTATAAGTAATGGGTGCTTAGAAGTAATTTTTAAAGGAGAAAGTATGAAAGCTCTGGCTGCTATTAGATGATAGATCTGATGACAGTAATGGTTATAATAAAAAATAAATTAAAAAAATATACCAAAAAAGTAGCATACCAAAGGGACAGCAATTTATTGACATTGATTTCAATTAATTATCTCTAATGTTTAATGTTTAATTAATGTTAATGTTTAATCTTCAATGGCAGAGCAACTCCAGATGCAGGGGTGAAAGTAATTTTCTGCATCAGTTTTGGTAAGAAAAACATGAAATAAAACAAGTCACAAAGAAGCTGGTATTTTGGAAGAAAACTTCCCAAACACTTCATAGTCACTAGTGTCTTATGATATTTTTCAGGCTTCAGCACAAACTATTAAGACAATGCAGACACAAGTAATTTTTATTGCTTTTCTTTTCTTTATCAAAATAAAATCTATTGATTTGGATTTTTTGTGCTTTCTTCCCCCTCCACAAAACTTCACTGATATAATTTTTTCTCCCCTATGCAATGATAACTTCTCAGCTTTAAAAAAAACTGAAAGTCAAACCTTACCAAATGATAGCACACTGTATTGTGATAAGCTGTGTAACTGAAGCTATAGAATGTTAACTAAAAATGATTTTTGAATGTGACACTGGTCTTGTCAAAATACACAATTAAGATTCCAATACATTAATTGGGAGAAGAAAAATGATCACAGGAATTAAAAGAAATGTCTGAGGGTGTTGTAATGCTGGTAGTTTTTTTGATGTGTTAAATTGTAAGAAGTTTACTCTAAGTAATCCTGGAGAAAAAGCTTTGATTCTTAAGGTGCTTAGCTAAGTCGTTGCTACAAAAGATGAAACAAAATCATTATAAATAGCAGCATCAGAAGGAAGAAAGAGTATGCTTTTACATATAATATTATTCTGTGTCATGGAGCACTTTTAGTGGTACATTCTGAATAAGTAATTAAGTGTAAACTTCCCTTATTTTATTTGCAGATTTACACTCTTGTAAATAATTGCAAAGGTCACTTTCTGTGGATTTGCAGCAAGGTCTGAATGTCACAAGGTATTTGTTACTGCCATACAAATAGTTGCAGGCAAGATCTTTATTTTTAATTCACCGGCTTACATTGTTGATTTTTATCTCATCAAAATTACAGCAAGAATAAATGAATTTATGAGCTAAAAATAAAAGGAAACTTATGTAAGTAGTTCTGCTACAAAATATTGCATATATATTTAACCGTGTCTTCACAGTTGTGTTACCTTGTGACAGTTTTGGAACTAAGAGCAGTGCAAAGATGCCTTTAATTTTTAAAGGAAACAGAATCAACCAAAGTATTTTTATTCCGGAAGTTTTTGTAATGCAAATATTTCAATAGTCTGCAGATCAAACCTGCTCATTTTACAAGAGATATCAGTTTGTATGACATTGACATTCTGCAAATTTAAACTCTGAAATTTTAAAAAATGTGTGGCGCTCTGCATCAGCATTAGTAGTGACTCAAGTGTATTAAACACAGACAACCCAACTTCTCTGGTCCATGTCTAATAATGAAACTTAGTGGAGAGAGAATAACAGTGATCATCCACACACAAAATTATGATGAATCGATGCACAGATCTTTGCCATTAAAAAAAAAATTGAAATAACTACTTTCTTATTAGTTAAAACAAAAGGAGAAGAGAACAAAACCTTTTTATGTAGCCTTCAACAAGCTCCTAGATACAGTAAGAAATAATTTTAAAAGAACAGCTAATTAATTGTTTTTAGAGACTATATTTCTGTAGTTACATATTACTTGTAGCATTAATG
Source organism: Lonchura striata (assembly GCF_050655825.1). NCBI lineage: Eukaryota > Metazoa > Chordata > Aves > Passeriformes > Estrildidae > Lonchura > Lonchura striata. The sequence continues at coordinate 62,213,442 of NC_140705.1, read as the reverse complement.
TAAAAGTTGACATCAATTATATCATATAGTTCAGAGGTAAGAAAAGTGCCACAAATTGAAAGTGATACTTTAGCTCATTGATTGATTTTTGTAGTGGGTCTCAAAAAGAACTCAGAATGACCAAATGCTGTGAAATTCCAGTGGATAATGAAATTTCCTTCTCTTGCTCAAAAATGGTAAAAGTATTTGTTCTTCCCAATTCCTTTACTTCAAAATGTGGAGAAAAGAGAGCAAGAGAGACACAGAGAGTGAATATACGTTTATATGTATTTAGATAACTAATCCATAGGAAAAGAAAACCCAATATGAAGTCACACATTTGGGTTCCATGCTGATTTTGTGAACATAAGATTGTTAATGCAGTTACATGAATCTAGGTAAATGTAATTATCCCAAATTAGCTTATCAGAAAATGGAGACAGAAAAATTATTTGAGGAAAAGATCACAGGAACAGGTAATAGATGCAGTTGCCCTTGCTCTGCATGTATTCCAAAATTTGTCTGTTAATAAGATGTTTTAAAAAAAGTACCTTTTTTTTCTTGCAGAGGGAGATTTAGCATATAATATTAAATTTTGATAAAGACCTCACTTATATCCAGGGTTCTGCCTTCAAAACAGGCTTTTTATAAAGTTCTGAGTCAGAAGAACTTTGCTCCCAGAGAGGTAGAGGGTGTTTTTTGCTGCCTCTTCAAGGGGTAGAGGGTAGAGGGTAACCATCGTTCTTTGATAAATACTGTAGCAAGTCCCACCTAAAACACATATCTTCTTTTCTTTTTACTTGATCCTCAGTTTTAAATAGTTGTAATGCTGACACAATTTACAGACTGATAGTTGCAAAGACAGAGCTTTCTCAGGCTTATAATAAATTTGGCAGTGGCAACACAGGTATTTCATACATTGTCCAGCTGTTCAGTATCAGAATAATTGTGGGCAAGAGGCTTGGGAAGTCTTTCTGTTTGATCAGACTCTTGAGATTATCAGCAGGAGTGCTTGGTTTGATGTGAACATCTGTGCCAGACTAAGAAACACCAGCCTAAAGCTGCTGAGTGGCCATCAGATGGTAGAAATGGCTTTTATCCACTTCTGACCTTATCAAGATCAGCTTCTCCCAAGTGAAAGCTTTTACAGCTTTCTTCCAGTGTTTCAAAAAGTCTACTCTTTAATTCATTCATTCATAAAGGTTATCTATAATTTTTTAATTTACCATGCTCTCAGAAAGACTTTATTCCAGGTCATTAATTTTTTTTTTCCTGAGTAATTGCAACATTCTTCCCTGCATACTCTCTAGTTCTTCTGAAATATTGTGTGTAGTCTGTAAAGGATTTAAGATCTCCTAAGCCAAAACTTCCATCCTGAGAAGAGAGGAATAATCCCTTCAAAATTTAAGCAATTTTAAGCACTTCAGTCTGACAGTGGTAAAAGCAGCAGCAGACATGTTAACAGCTTTGAAAATAGAGCTATTTTTTTCCAAAATTTATAGCCTGGGATTTTGAAATATATTGCCATTTTCCTCCCAGAAGCTTCACTGTCAGTTACTAAGTAAAACCATCATTAATCACAAGTAGCTATAGTCATGTGCTGATTGTAATTTGGTCACATTGAACAAAAGACGAATGATATAGAATACTATTAGCAATGATGGTTTTAATGTAGACATTTATCATTGATTCAGGTTCACTTGATATGACTTTGGGATAAAAACAGGGAAAAATTGCCTTGCTGTTGGAAATTTTATTGCTATTAAATCATAATTTTGGCAAAGATGTGCAAATAAAACTGGCAGAGCTTTCCCTTCCCATTTTTCCTCTCCTAAAAGACACAATTACAGAGGACTTAGAAGAATCCAGATGCAGTGCAATTAGAAAAGTGAATGCTGATTAGTTGTCATCTATCTAATATCTAATAATAGAAGCACAGTTTTTGGCAAGCTATCTATTTATAGGAGCCATTCAATTTACCCAGCTCATCAGAATAGGTAAGATCCTATAGGAGATGGATGCTTCTATATGTAATTTTTTGAAAAGGCATATTTATTTCCCCCCTTACCTCATAAAACTCTTTCCAACAGCCCTGCATAACAGTGCTGGTGGCACTGAGACTGATGGCACACTGAAGAAAATTTTCATTATTTAACTTTGTTCTAAAATATGAGCCAGAAATACAAGGCAGTTTTAAATTTGCTTTTCTTCTTTTTCTTATACCACAAAAAGTGATTACATATTTTTCTTGTAAAAAAATAATAAATGCTTTCTTTGCTAAGCATCATTTATTTACTCTAAAGTAACTATATAGTTACAAAAACTGACAGGAGGAACATAGCATAGAAATGCATCTATAATTCAAAATTATAATTATACCTTGAAGGTAGATCTAGACCTACTTGACTTCACAAATAAGTACAGTCTTGAAACTGAGTCCTAATACTTCATCAAGAAAGAAATATACTATTTTACATATAAAAAGACAGAAAATGAAATGTGTATCATTCTTGTTTTGGCTTTGAGTTTCAGGATGGAATCCAGGAGGTCCATCTGTGGTTGCAAGAGGGCCAAAATGTAATGGCCCTGAGTCAATGCAGGCAGGCAGGTGCACACTAGGAAGAAGAGGGAGCTGTAAAAGACAAACCTGAGGAATAGATTTAAGAAATAGTTTAAGGGAGACTTAAAGCAGATTGGAGGTGGTGGTGGAGTGAAGACAGAGATAAAGAAAGATTCTTAGAAAGTTTGTAAATGTCACAGATCTGCAGGTCACAAACACCATATGGATTCAAATAATCACCTGCAACTAGTACAGGCCATGAAGGTGGGCATTTTATTTTCTATAGTTTTATTTTGTTCTGTGTTGTTTTATGCATAGCTGGATGTATCTGCAAATGCTGTGACCTGTGATTAAAGCCTTGTGGAGAGCAATCCATAGGCCAGCATGTGTGAAAGAAACTGTGGTGGTGTTTATTGAGGAGAAAACACTTCACTATACCCTAGCAAAGTAGGAACTGAGGTCTCTGTAGTCTTTTTGGCTACTTGTTCTTTGAGAATTGTAACTCTTTTTCATGTTTTAACAGGAAAGATATTTTTACCCAATATTAGGATTTTTTTTGTATTAAATTCTATCCCTATTTGGGAATAAAAGTCTGTTTATTAACCTAAATAAAATCTTGAGTACTTCTTCCTAAGGCTGTGACCAGATAGTACTGCCACATTTAAACAACATCAGTGCACTCCTTTGCTGTTTGATGTCTTTCCATAGTCACTCAGTTACTGAACACTGAAGATGAACTTATCAAATACCTTAATCAAAACTTATTTGTCTGGTTTTAGTAGATAGATTCCCCCCATTTCAATATAGATAATGCATACTTTTTGTTCTATTGATAAAATAGATGCATGTGGAATGCATTTCTACATTTTATAAAGAAAACTGCCTTGAAAGACATGAGTTCTAGCACATTTTTAGCTTCGAAATCAATGCAATATGTGTAACATAGAATAATCTTTATGATTCCTGCTTGCTGGCATTGAAATTAATCTTCAGATCCCTTGTATCCACTTCCCTGCAGGACTCCCTGAAGATTACATGGAAAACAGCTCTGTCTTGATATGTAACAGAGTTCATGTAAAAGTTCCAACTCACAGTGGTGTTGGTGAACTCCAGCAGTATAGCACTCTGCATAGACTTGTACATAATGTATACAAAGTTTGAAGAATTTGGATCTTTGTATACATCTTTCAAGGATGTCAAGCTGCCTTGCTGGGTGGGAAAAGGTATCTAGCTAGTGAGTGATGGCACAGGGAAGTGTATGTTTTTGATGTAAGCTGTCTCTTATGACAAAATGGGAAGTGATCTGGTCCATTACAACTTTCAAAGATGTGGGAAGTATTCTGTAAGCCCAGCAAGGTAATATGCAAAGATATCAGCAATTCTCAAGTCTCTTCCAGAACCCTTAGAATTCCTAAAGCAACTAAAACCAATTTCTACTATTTATATTCTATGAGGTAGGGGTAACAATTCAATTTTTTGGCAAACTGAATTCCATTTCAGTGAGCAACAATTCCATTTTTGTTGTAATGTCTGATATGCAAACGAAACAGAGGTCTCAAAAGGAAAATATCTCACCAATTATCAAGTTACTTAAATGTATAATTCTCAAATTTTGTGTTGCTTAGAAAAACTTCCATATTCTGCAAGTGCTGTTCTGAACTCTGCTTTGTTTTTTCAGATCTGGGTTTGTTGTTTTGTTGTACTTTGAGTTTTCTTGTTGTCGATGTTCTGGTTTTGGCTTTGTTTTGTTGGATTTTTCTTGTTGCTGTTCCTAGTTTGAGGTTTTTTAAATTGTTGTTGGTTTTTGTGTGTGTACACATGTGCACATAAATTGGGAAATATAATATTTTTCACATTCTTAATTGATCTGCCTGAGTTTTGTAGAGTAAGACTGGAGTTGTTGTTGAGGAATGATGTTTCTCTATTTTTATCACAGTGCCATGTAGTTTGAAGTGTAGTTATAGATTTTTGCTCTTAAAAATCATTTTAGAACTGAATTTTAAATTACTTTCTCACAACTATAATTTCTATTGCTGAAGTCCACAAGGAGGCCCTTGAATTTCCAGTGAACCACTGAGAGAATCACAGTGATCTTGCCAGATACTTTGGAGACAAAATATTCCCTCAAAAGCACTAATATGAACGTAATTGGACCACATCAAACCTGCCCACAGCATCCAGTTACCAATTTTGCCCTGTGCTTTCTATCTGATAACAAGAGAGCCAGCAGCCAGTAACTGCACCGAGTGAAAATCCCTGAACAACCTCAAGGCTCTGATTCTTTACTAAAAGCTTTAACAACACAGTTTATGCTTCCGTATATTTTTCCTATCACTGCTGCAACTGTGATTTATATAAGGAATGCCTGTGCCCACTTTGGAAATATAGTCTTATGTTGTGCAATCACTTCCGAGCTGTTCTGCACGCTGTGTACTTTGATGAATAATACTTCACACAGAGACATTCCCAGCAAGCACAGAATTTGGGAGGGAGGGGAAAAACCAGCCCTGTCTACCACTAAAATAGTTTCTGTTTGCTGGTGAAGGTAACCACCAGTTTGTGTGTAATGGCATTTTCTCACTGCACACTTCAGAAAGGCCTTGGTGGCCATAGGCTACTGTGCTCTTGCCCTTTCCTAAACCCACAACAAAAGAATATATTTCTGGCACCCATATCTATAATACTAAAGGTCCTATTTTACATGTCAGTTTAAAATAACCCTTGGGATAACAATGCGTGTATTTAAAGTCCCTGCAATGTGTTTAAATTGAAAGAAGTTGGTGATGTGATTGACAATCTCTGCTAACAGGCTTAACCTATGCCAACATTTCTGTTTGACCAGGCAGAATGCCTGCACTAAACTGACAGCTTGAAGGCCAGGGAAAAGTTTGATTAACTTCCTACAGATATTTTGATCACTGGCCATGGAAGCTAAACCTCTATATATTAGGAGCTTTGTAGAAACTTCTTTTCTTCTTTTATTATCTTTGGAGGCTCCTTTTACATTTACAGCCTGAATAAAATAATCCCGGCAAAGATGCAACCTGACCCCTGTAATCTTCAGATTTGTCTAATCTTCAATAAAACCTTGATAGTATTACCTCTTGTAATGACTCTGCATTTGAAGATGCCACTTATGTCTTCAACTGTTTCACCCTCTTATTTTATGTTGAATTAGTCTGTTCCCTAAAACATTAACATTTATGGTTCACTCCTTTCTTCTTACCATCTCCAAACTAGCAGTGGTGGCTGATGATAGAAATAGTGTGGTGTTGTTGGTATTGAAAAGAATTAATCTTTTGTTGTGATTTTCACCTTTTGGGTAAAATATGAATCTCAGACTGAGAGTGAAAAAGCTTTTAATTTTCCTAGACTTTGGGGGTTCTTTCACAGTGATTGTCATAAGCGGGTGATTAGATATTAAGCCATCACTGTGGAACTATGTATAAGGCACAAGAGAGATTCCCTAGTGGGGTGTTAAATTAAATACAACAATAGATCCTACTCTGTGTGGCATTTAAGGCTGGTCAGGAAAGTGGAATTCTGTTTTGGCAAATCATATAAAGATTTCTGTTTTTTTCCCACACTGGAGAAATCTTAGATCTATTAAAGCTGGAGGAATGGGAAGGTGAACCTGGATTTTCTATATCCCTGAGCTGTAAGAACCAGACTGTAAAATCAGCCTCCTAAAATATTAGGTTAGTGCTGTCTCATCTTATCTGAGAACTGACTGGCCAGTAGATTCTCCTGGGAGGAGAGATGTCACCATACTCCAGTATTAGTCACAGCTGGTGAGAGAAATCTCCTACTTCAATTTTTCTGAGAAGCCAATTAGGAAGTGATTTAGTCTTTGTTTCTTCTGCATTCTAGATGAGTGTTCTCATGGCATCTTTGTCTCCCATCAAAATCCTGAACAGTAGTCTTGGTTTAACTACTGGTAAAAATTGTCTTTTCAATGATGGCAGCAAAGAATTAACACAATTACAGGCAGCAAAAGGTCTGTTTCCACCATGATGGATGGAAATGTGGACCTATTAATATGTATTTTCAACCATGTCAAGGACGTCTTAGCCTCTTTTCTCTTTTCCTCCTCCTTGGCTTCCCCCATCCTTACAATTTGCAAGCTTCCACTGAAACTGCAGCTTCCTGAAAACCGATGTGGTTAAACATGCTATTGGACAAAGTAGAGTAATTTAGAGTTATTTATTTCTGTCAGTACCAATTTTCCTGTGTTATCTTCCTTTAAGAAACATCCTCTTGATGTATATAATCCTGGATAAATTTCTTTCATTAATCAGAAGTTTGTTTTGAGACATTCTAGAGGTGAGAAAACTACTGTAATAATATTAAATGCCATTATATAATATGAGACCCAAAAAAACTAGTCAAGAAAAACACATCATTATTTAGTTACAAGAGAGAAAAATCCAGTGAATTTGCTGTGTAAGAGTTACAGATCATGTGCCTGTTTTATTTTTATATCTCATGAGATTGGAAAATGGATCAACTATTTGCGCTAAATTATTTCATTTTCTCAATATATAAGAATACATTAAAAACTATCAATTCCTGATTTGTGAATTATGAAAAAGCTACAAGAGAAATGCTTTCTTTAAAGCCCTTTGATGAAGCACTTATCAGTCTAAATATTCTTTGGCTCTTTGTCATTCACTGGCTTCATCAATCATTTGCACTTATATAGCACTTTGCAAACACTATTAAAATTATGTCTTGCCTCATTCCTGTGTGAAAGGTAAATATCATGCCATATTCATTAGAAAATATGGATAGATTTATGTAGATACTAGAGACAACACAGTTAACCAGTAAATTTTCCTATATATATTTGTGTTTTCCCCTCATTCTGTATTTTTGCAGAGAACAGGATTGTCATTTCATTTATTTAACAGATGTGTTTACCTCTACAGATTGAACCTGTTCTAAATTTGTAGCAATGTATATAACTATACAGTCACAGCATGATGACTCTCAATTTATGTTGCTATAATCCATTTGAAATTATAAAGCCATGACAGGTTGTGTTCCTCAGTTTCTTTCTGGGACATAGTTAGCATTCCTGCAGTAACCTTCTAAAGTACCCTAATCACTCAAGGGTATTAAAGGAATGATATTGCCCATTGAAAAATGAAACATGGGTGTTAGCACAGGGTTTCTGGCTTGGAACCTGTTACTTGCTCTTATTGGCAATTTATATGCACTGTCAGAACTGCCCACTGTTAAGTTATTTAAATTATATCATAGTCTTTGTAAGATATGCATACAGAGAGTGGGAAAGAGCATGCTATAAACATATATATGTGTATATATAGTGGAACATCTGCTGTACATTCAGGTTTATGTTTTTCTTCATATACATTAAAAGACATTTTTACTCAGAGATTGCATTCTGGAATCAGTATGTTGCAAAAAGCAAGACTTAGCTTTTTGAAGTTTATTCTTAAAACATTATAAGAATTGATGAAGAAATATTCTTCTCCCTGCCTCAGAAGTGCTATTTTCTGGGCCATGTTGAAAGTGGTGTGAGAGAGGTGTCAAAAGGAAAAGATGGGAACACACAATGTGGTTGCACTTTGTCTTCATCCCTGCATCCCATGCTGATCCCTGCCAAGACACTGGAGTAGGCTGTTCATTCCTGTCTGTCCAGCCCCATGTTCAGCCCTTGTTCCCTGCAGGCCTGCTGGTCCAGGTTGGTCCTGGTGCTTCTAATGAAAAAGGGAGGAAGCTTAGCCTAAGTAGCAGGGGAGATGAGTCAATTTGAGGCACAGGATTAACAAAGGCTTTACTTAGAAGGCTTCCCAGTTTTTTGCTTGGCTGCAACTTTCCCCCCTTGAGAAAGCTGAGCAGGCTGAGCCAAGACACTCATTTTCCGTAAGTTAAGAGTTTTTCTGTTGCTCTGGATTTCTCTCATATTCCAAGCATGTTTGCTGGACTACCTCTATTACCAAGAATTTATAAGCATAAGTGCTGTGAATGAGGAAATAAGACAAGAGAAAACATCTGATGCAAGACCAAAGTACTTTTTTTATAGTTGTGACTGCTATGTTTGACCTGATAAATTGAATGCTAAAATGGGGCCAGGTAGGTCAGAAGTCCTGTCTTGCATTTCTGGCTTCTGATTTAGAAGAAATAGTAGTAACCTTCTCAGTCAAATTCACAATAACAATGCCATTAAGGAGAGGATCAGGACCTCTTTTCTTTAACCTGCCAGTAATTTGTCTTGGAATGAGTGGTAATTACTAGCCCGAATTTGAAAAGTAGTGCTTACGATTTTCCCCCCTTTGGCATTGAAAGTTCTTTTCCATCTTCTCCCCAGCAAACTAACTCTTTGAGTAATATATACTTTTATTATAGTATACTATTATAGTATATATATATAATTATATTTATTATAGTATACTATTATAGTAGCACTACCATCTGCCTATGGCAGATTTTTTGATGTACAACAGTGTAGATAAGTTATCTCAATTGTTATCTACAACATAATTAATTCTCAGACAGGATTGAAAGAGAGGTCTATTTGGACCTAGTATCATTTAAGCTGAGTGCTATGATTGAGTTTTAGTGCTTGATTTATATAAAAATGCTATGAAATGGTCATTAATTTCACTAAGAAAAAAAACATGTCTTTTCCTGAGGAAAACCAAGATGTCTTATTTTCAAGTCCAGCATTTTGTTTTTCAGTTCTGCCATCAAGGTCAAAAGTAGTTGATCATAGAGCTGTAACAGTGAGTATTCTGATCTTCCTGAAAAATCTGGGTGTTTTTTGCATATTTCTTGTAATATAATAAACTCCATTCTTCTCAGCCATTAAGCCCTCTTTCTCATTCCCACCTGAAAAGAAGATACTTATGATACAGGCTATCATTCTTCATGCCCTACATGTAAAGTGTTGGAAAATAATTTTTTTCCTTTTGGTGTTTTATTTTTTAAGCCAGCCACTCAATCCACAGTGACCTTACAGAATAGACAATAGAAATTCCACTCTATTTATTTCCAGGGAGTTCCTTTCTTTTGTTCAAACACAAGACTAGGAAACATATAAACATATACAGAAGCAAAATATGACCTTCATGGTTTTTTGGGGTTTTTTTGAAAGCATTTATAAAAGAATAGCCCCTCCACAGTTTTGCAGGACTTCAGGGAACATTTTGATCTCTTTGGGAAGAAAACAATGCCATTGAGATTGTGTCATCTGTGCTACAAGGGATGGGTAGACGAGACAGATCTGAAGTAAACTCAGATGAGAGGAAAATGCAAGCTGAGCAAAACACCCAACTGCTCCGTGAAAAAGGAACTACTTTCCCAGTTCTTATGTGGATAATGACAATTGGCATCTGCCAATTAATTATTTAGTATCTCAAACAGGTAGGTTTCTTAAGATGAAACTGCAAACAAAAGGAAGTTTTTATTAGGTGTGAAGCACATGAAGGAGAGATAAAAGTATTGTGGAAGGGTGCAAGTGCAGCTGTGGAGGCAGGGAAGTCCATCTTCACCCAGTATTGCTGAACTAAGGGCAGAAAGTATGAAGCCACAAACTTCATGAGTTCAGCTGCCTTCCTGATCCAACCAGCAAAATCAGTTATTCCAGGTATTAGAATCTGTGGTTAAATACAGTGCCAATTACTCCATGAGTAATTATGTTACATATGAAAAAAAAATGTATCAAAATTGATTTTGCATCTATTTAGTGTATAGATTGTACATACTATGAAAGTAAATGAGCAAGTACAAGGAGGGGATGGTTCTAAAAGTGAATACAGAAAGGCAGGAGAGTTTGCCTGTATGTGTGGGTCAGTTACTCTGCCAGAAATCCAATTAAATATGCTTTTATCTTTGATAAGGTGTTTTATAGTTTCTCCTTGCATGTATTTCTGATAAAACTTTCTTATCTATTCTCTCTGGCACACCACTTTCATTATTTTCCTCTCAATTTATTGACATGTGTAACATGCACTATGCTTTGTCATGCATTAACCACAGAATCACAACTGGACTTACAGCTGTTTAGTCCATGGATAAATTTGACTCAGCTGGATGTAGATAAGCTTGGAGTGAAGTTATTTTGAATAGGTGTGATACAGTACATTTGATCTTAAAACTGACTATTAACTAAAAAGAGTAATATTCTCCAAAAGCATGATTAGAGCTTGAGGGCTACATTTGAAAAGATGAGAGGAGGAAGTTGCATGAATAAATTTTATAATTGGTGACAGGATTTCAGTATTTATCTCCCCAACAGCGTTTAAATAGCAATATTAATTAAAAAACCCACATTCACTAATTGCATCAAAAGTGTAAATAAGTTTTCAAAATTATCCTTTCCTCTGCTTTCGGATTTGGATCAATTTTAGATTATGGGTCATGTGCAGTATTCTCCAAATTCAAATAGCAAACTATCATCTATTGCTTCTATTTCGTGACAATTGATAACTTTTAAATGCCTGTGTAGCTTTGGAGCAGATCTGTTTCAAAAAAACCAGAATCTGCTTAATTCCCATGATATCACTTAGGCCCTGATCTTGCAATCACATTTGCACAGATGGACTCCTGTATCCAGACCAAACCCACATATGCCAAAGAGGCTCCAGACAATGAAGGCATTGGCTCATGGAAATCCAATTGCAAGATCAAGACCCTAATTCCCTTTAGTTTTGTCTCTTCTTAATGAGAGCTGTCAATTACTTATAGTAATTAGGCGGGCAATGGATGTTAATAGGACGAGATTTTAAATATGCTACTTCAAAATTATATGAATAAATCATACAAATTTCTTTGCCTGTCTTTTACCATATGTCCTCCTTTAAATGTATATAATGTGTTTTATCTTTGGTAAGAAAAGGCATATAATATAGAGGCACCACAACTGACTTTGAAGAACTTTAAAGGTGAGGTAAAACTTTTCAATAACAGTCACAAAAGAGAAATGTTAGAAAAAAATGGAATTGTTTGATTTGAAAATAAAGTTATGGATTTACCAGTAGGGATGCTTCATTTTGTTATTTCTTTTTTTATGTTAGCACTCACTTATGAAACATAAGTTTCTACAATAAATGACTTTTAATTTGCATATCAGAGGGAATGAGATTGCAATGCTTATTTTGGTTATAAGGACATGATTCACCCCTATATTCCTTAAGCTTAAAGCTGGTGTAATTTATTAACATCAGCAGAAATCTGATGGGATATCTTTCATTTCCTCATAAGACAGATATCATGCAAACAGTTGTCAGTAAAATGCAGATTTTAATCCATTTTCCTGAATTTAATGCAACCTTATGCAAATGACATATTATAATATGCATAGTTAGTATGCTAGGCACTGGATGTCTACTGTGGAGAAAACAAGCTTAAGTTAAGCAGATATGCCTTCACACTGCAGAATGCTCAGTTGCCAGATCGGGTCAGTGCTGGAAAATTACAGGTTCCAGTATTTTAAACAGTCTTTGCAGAGAAGCACCATTAAATAACTGCACAGATCTGTTCCTTTCTGCAAGCAGAGGCAATAATTGGTAACTCTTGTCATTCTCTACAAACACTGTGTTTCTCCAAGAATAGCCCAGTGTGATTAGCTCTCAGTAGATCGGCTGTTCCTTCACGAGCTCTATGAGTGTCTTTTCCTCTATGTGCATTTGCAGATAAAGCCACTGTAACTGAGCACAGCTGATGAGTCATCTCACTGAGTTCTGTACATCTGTTCCAAAACAGTTCATTGTTTTCTCGAAAAAAGAACAAACTTCTATTTTTAAGAAAGTCTGGGTTCACAACATTGTTATTAAGGGAAAGCTCAGGCAGACATCTTATAATCTTAGCCTGTGACATGAAGAGCACTCCTGCTGCAGCCCAACAGTAATACTTAGTCTAAAAATGCTTTTTTTGACATTGTTTTTCTATCTGTTGGCTTTTCTCTCTCTTACCTAAATGCAGAATTCAAACTGTGTTTTCCTTCCTAAAACACATTTTATTTCTAGGGATTAGGGCTGATTCAAAAGCAGTTGAAAGCAGAATGCAGCCGGAGTGCTCATCTAGTCCATGTACAATAAGGACTCTTAGCACTTCTGCCCATTCCTGGTCTTTTGAAATGCAATATTTCAGCAGGCTATTTAGTTTACACTTCTTCAATTAACCACAGATATACACACCTAAAAGATCAAGAGTTTAAGCTTTCATTTAAAAATAGAAAATTGGGTATTTCTGCACTATTGAGGGTGATAAACATGTATACTTGAGCTAAATCACATACTGTATCTTAAAATTATTAATTAGATTGGATAAATTTAGATATGGCTACTGGTGTACTATAACACAATACTTAAACTTGAAGCTCTGTTAGCTAGAACTTAAATATTTCCAGCTTGTTTAATATTGATTTAGTAATCATCAGAAGAACTTAACTGCTTATAAATGAATATTTTTAATATTTGTTTAGCTTTTAGACACTAATGTCAACTTTGCGATTGTTAACCCAGTAGCTGGGTAGGATCAAAATCTGGAAATTGAGGAAAAGCTCATCAGTTAGAAAAACTGGAATGTAATTGATTCTGCCTTTGAGCTGGGAAATAGACTTCTTGACTTCAAAAAGTTCTTTGTACTGCTCTGTAAAGATCATACTCTCAAACACTAAACCTTAACACTTTTGCAAGCAGTAGGATTTTCATTTTCACAGTGAATGTATTATGAATTTATGAGGTTTTTAGGACACTAACTGGGGCAAACTAGCTTGGTAAAATGATACAAGTGAGCATACAGACAGAAGTGTTGGTAGTTAACTGGATTCTTTGGAATACTGATTAAAAAGCCCACAGCTGTAGATGTTTTTCTAAGAGATCAAACCAGTGAAAGGGAAATTATAATGGTGGAAATGAGAACTGGTCTGAAGAGTTGAATGGAGATCAATACCTAAAACCTACAAAAGTGCTGGAGAGACTTTTTACAAGGTTTAGTAGTGATAGGACAAGGGCTAACAGCTTTAAACTGAAAGAGGGTAAGTTTTTGAAAATTAGGAAAAAAAGATAGACTGGAGGTTGCTCAGGAAATCTGTGGACAGGCCAAGCTGGATGGGACTTTGAGCAACCTGGTCTAGGGGAAGGTGTCCCTGCCCATGGCAGGGTGTTGGAAGTAGATGATCATTAAGGTCCCTTCCAGCCCAAACCATTATATGACTCTATGCTTACATTTCTTGAAGGGAGATGTTAATTGTTTGCAACACAGACCTATAGCCATAGGGAGGAGGAGACTTATTCCTCCGGTTTGAAGCTTAAAGTAGAAAGTAATATTTTGTTTACAACACTGCAAGAATCAAAACATTCTTTTTGAAAATGTCCCTTGGGCTTTCAGTTATGCCTTTATTCTGCTGCATTTAGGCACCAGTAATGCAAGAGTCCATAAGATTTCACAGGAAGAATGGTGAACACCATCTGCCTCTTCATATTCAGTTTCTTTCAAGGCAAGGATGTAATAAATAAAATCTCATAAACAGAACAATTACCAAATAAAAGCTGACCTTTTAAAACCCACTGTCCATACAGGGAGACCATTGAGTGTTCTTCCAGTGTTCTTATAGCTGGAAAAAAACATGCTTAATTTTATTCCTGGATGAATGTCCTTGTGTTGATGTTGTCCTTTACCTTAAATATGTCCATCTGGATACAGTTTTGCATTGCAGCCATGGCCCTGTTCAGTATTTGCTTCATTCAGATAGAGAGCTCAAGCTTCTAAACCCTATTTAATTTTTCTTCTCATAGAATTAATTTTCTTTTTTCTTCTGAAATTATAACATGCTACTCCAGTTGGTATCTTTGCAAGACCTCTCAAACAGCATTCAGTGATTTCCCAGGCTCCTGGGAAATCTGAAAATGGTAAATGTGGTGCTCATGTTGCTGCTGTTGAAAGTGAGAATCAAGGGTTCTTTTGTTTCAGAAAGTATCTCCAGGTTTTGTTTTTGCATTATAAAACCTTTAGCAGTTAGGTAATGTTTTGAGATGCAACACCTTGGCCAGCTTGGCACTCCCACAGCTTTGCACAGCTGAGGGAAACAGACTGAAGCCGAAGTAAAAGAGATGCTATTTGTGCCTTTCTCTTAGTAAATAGGTCTTGAACCTTGGAATTTCTCCCCTTTCTGGATTGGCTTTCACTCTTCACAGTCTAGACTTATTAACTTTGCACACTGCAAAGTTTGCATTGCTAATCTGTGTAATCTTAGGGAAAAACACATGTTGACAGGTAGAGAAACTATTAAGCTCAGTTGGCCAAGTATCATTTATTTCCTTATAATTTCAAAGGAAAACAAGCATTACATGGTAATGCTCTGTGTGCAGTTACATATATGTGATTCATATCAAAGCTGTGTGCAGACTTGTTTTTCACACCTACAGAACAACTTTTGCATTAGTTTCCTGATTCTAACAAAATTTGACCAAAGGGTAAAGTTTACAGATTATGAACTTCCTGTAGGATTTTGGGTAAATAGGTAAGGGGCTTAAAGGTAGATATCAATTCCCTTCCAGCTATGGAAAAAACTGCACTGTGAATTCAGCCTTTATGAGACAGCAAAGACCACATGCTCTGGAGAAATCCTTTATGAATGCTCAACCTTGGAAAAGTTCTAGTAACAGATTATATCTTAGATTCTGATGTTCATAAGAAAACTTGTTTCCTTTGTCTTGGAGCTCAGGGAGCCACTGTGTAAACTGTGTTAGAATTAAGCAGAACTGTATATCTAAGTATTTGACTTAAGTATTCTGCTCTCACATCATCTAGATCTGTCTCTCTTGAGTTCTTTGAAACTCTTGTTATTTGTTAGTCTGAGTGATCAATCACAATATATCTAATGCTTGTACAAAATCACAACTTCCATATCTGGCTGCTTGCCTTTGCACCTGATGGTTTCTCTGGAGAAACTGTATAAATTAAAGACAGAAAATAAAGGGCATTGTAGAAGTAAAGGCATTGCAAATATACTTAAAATACTCATAGTTCAGAGAAGAAAAATGTATGGTCTTTACTCTTGGGGTTTAGCTGAGGATTTATTTAAGGAGCCAGAAGAGAGCTGACAATAGTGTAAAAGGAACAATAAAAAAAGAACCACAATTGTACAGTATGAACAGAGAAGTAAAAATGAATAAAACTCTCAGTCAAACTTTGAGTTTTTGTAGCTCAGGAGAATGCTGTGGCTGTATCCATTCCCTCAGGTTTGGTCATTAGCAAACTTTTTACTTGTGAAAACTGTGTATGGTTGTATTGTGGCTATGGTACTGAGCAAGTGACAGAAAAAGTGAAAGAAGGCTTTAGATCAACTAGAAAGCATACATGGTGCTCTGTGTGCTAGTAATTTTTTACAAATACCTGAATTGTCATTACTGAAAACTTGCTTCTGTCAGAGAATTTCTGTATCTCTCTCTTCTCTGACCACTTTTTGTGCTTTTCTTAGAGAAAGGAAAGAAAGATCAAATAAACAAACAGCTCTATCTGTGAAATTTTATTTGCACTGATGTTAATTGGGCAGGGATTTGGGGTTTTGCTCATCGGTTGTAACTCTTGCTGTCTCATGTGGCTTTGCTTTTCTTATTTTTCTTATTAAGCTCTTTTTTTCCACTGGAACCCAGACACTGGGAATGTTGAACTGCCTGTTATGGCTGAGTTGTATAAAATGAACTGAGAACTGACCTTTCAATGCTTCCTATGGAATTAAAAGCTACTGTAGAAGAATATTTTTTTTTTCCTCTAGTACATGTACCCATCCTGTACCCATTCCTCTGCAAACATAAAATTTCTCTCTTTCACCTCTCTATAGACCCTATCCTGTGTGTATATATATATATTTTTGCTAAAATATTCATCAAATGTAAAAGCATCCTGAAATCAGAAAACAAAAAACAAGGAACATGATGGACCTTTAAACAGACAACTGTTTATTTATTTAGAGATAAATTATTCTTTTATTACCTTCTTAAGAATGCTTCTTGGTTCCAAAAGGAATATCACTCATAGTCATTTGCTTGGTTTATTTTTTGTTGTTGAATATGGAGTGATTTGCTATGGTGCCAGTGAAATACCTTCAGCAGGAATTGTACTCCCAGTTGCAGGAATGAAGCAGGGAGAAAGTTCCCTATTTTGCATGGTCTTGTCCTTGTCTGAAGAGGAGAGCCTATTCCTGTAAAGCAGTGTCAAGTCTAAAAATAGACAGGATTGGGAAGCAAAAGAAAGCTTTTCTTCCTGTATTCATGCATCAGTGAACCTGTGCATGGCCCATATTTGTTTATTAAATAGCCTTACCTTTACATGATTTGTTTCTGCTCTTTTATCTGCAATAATGTTATTTTTATTTTATTAATCAAATCACCAGATATCAGTTTAAGATGACAGAAAATCGGCTTTTAAAGAAGTTGTTCTTCCCCCTCTCAGTTTTGAAGAATTTGTCTTCCAAACTCAGCCCTCCCTGTCATATTCAGGATAACGAACGCTATTATGTCCTTTGTCTGAGATTCTGATAAGCTTTTGTTGCTTGTTTGAACACAACGACAGAACTCTTCTACAGCCCCAGTGGTATTCTGGTATCTATTTTTTGTGATGTCTTTGATTTCCATGTGAATCTGAGCTTTTGATAAGCTATGTACCTTCTCACAGCCTGTGCCCAACCCATGGGAATATGATATTGGACACCAGTGTGATACCAAGCCTCAGTAACTTGAATATATTCCTGTTGCTTCAATCCCATTTGTCCAATCAGTACCAGTAATGTGTAAATTGTGCAAAATCCAGATTTTAAAGCGGTACTGACTACGACTGAGTTTTATGCTCAAACATCAACCTTTATAAACATTCTTTGGCATATTAGTTAGATGGCCACTGCTGTTACAGTTTATTTGAAACAGTTTGTATAGATACAGAGGTTTACAACTCCTTTCTACCAGAAGAGTTGCTAACAAGGAAGATTGCGCCTTTTGAGAGATAACAATATTGGGATTTGTTCGGCTTCCAACTGGAGAAGGTCTGCTTGCACACAGGATTCATTCCAGAGAAGTTCACACAAACAGCAGCCCTATTTGGAAATCTGTCAATGCACAGGCATTTATAGAAATGCCTGGTTTTCCTTACAGACTGTGACTGGAGAGGAACAGGGTAACTGATCCATCAATTCAGTTTGATCTTTGACATTGGGCACCATTATCAGGCTCCATGGAAAATATGTCTTCAGCTATGGGAAAGAAATGAATAATCTTAATGCCTTCTTGGATGTGGAAAGTATAGTAAAAAATCTGAGGTTTGAACAAAGTATTTTCCATCAGAAAGCTGAGCCTTGAGAGAAGCGGGAGCTCTCAGATCTACCAAATCCTGTTGTTATTACTGAATATGAACACAAGTGCAGTCACATGTACACAGAGCTTGTAGGCAGTGGATGCCCTAAGCTTTTATAAATCAAGACTTCTGAACTATCAGCTAGCTGTGACCTCGTGTTTTGCTGGGGGTTTGACAATGGGGACAAAAACATCTGGCACATCTTATTAGAATTTTTCTGTAGATTGCAAAGTTAGTTTTGATTATTCCTTCTAAAATATTGCTTCGCAAGGCAGTCTTCCTTTAACAAGTAAAACTTTATGGGGTAAAATATTCTTACTCTGAGATTACCTATCAAAGACACCTTGAGAATTTTGTTCTTGAAAGTGCACAGAATTTATGCTTATATAACTCAGTAATTGCAAGTACTTGAATGACCTGGAAAACTGTGTCTCATTTTAGGAAAAAATTTAACCTCCATATTTTCCAACTTGCCTCAGATTCCCAGATTTAAAGAATTCCAATGCTTTAGAGCTTGCACACTGATTATAACTGAGATTAAATTTTACTTGTTTGACAGTTCATGTAGGGACGAATAAAAGAGGGTTATTTGTCCTTCCAGATGTCCTATTCTGCCCCAGATAAGGTTGCTTCAAATGCCACATCTGCTCACTCCTCTCCCAGCAGCAGTTCCTGCCCCAGACTCCTGAGGTCTCCCTTGCTCCCTGTCCTGGCTCCCCTTCAGACCCTGCCCCAGGCCCTTCCTGTCTGTGATTTACACAAGCCTGTCCTACCCTCTCCTGGGGTGTATTGCTGATTCAGCAAGATAGGAAGCAAGCCCATGGTGGGGAAAGAAAGTGCAGCCTGCCTGCCTGTGGTGCCTCCTCATCTTCCCAGCCAGAGCCACAGGTGCCGGTGAAGGGGTGAGGAAAGAGGTTTGTTTCTTGCTTGGAGCGAACTCGCAGTCACTGGAAGGAGAGGCTTCCATCCAGGATATCAGATCTGCTTATTTCTCCAGGAGATAAGGTTTAGCTTCCACCAAACTCTTTATATTCCCACATGACTTCTAAAAGTTAATTGTGGGCAGCCATTTAAGTAAAGGATTTCGGTGTTTTGGAAAATGCTATAATAATTTTTCCCAGCTGAAATAAGGAGTTATTTGTGTTGAATATTTTCCTAAGGCTTGGGAAAGGTTTTGAATTGACAGCCTTCTACTAAACTAATAATGCCATCTCCACAGATGGACAGGACAGTTTGATTTGTCAACTCAAATCTGGTGGAGAGTGAAGGAATGATAGCAAGAGTGAGGCAGTGGGTGTGGTTAGCATGGAAGCCAAAGGCAGAGCAGACATATCTCCTCCCAGTAAGCATCTCCATGCAGAGAGCAGGTCCAAGGAGATTCCTGTCCTGCCTTCTGTGCAGTCACACTCTGCTTTATAACCAGTAAGTCACAATGCTTCATTAAAGTCAACAAGATGTGCAAGAGGTTTTGTGGATTTTTTTTTTTAAGATGTGCGTAAACCCAGCAATAACATTAGTGCTGATATTGAGACTGAAATAGTCAGTCTTGCAACAATCAAACATGGATTAACTATACTTAGCTCTGCAGGAGCATTTAGATCTCTAGATCAAAATTAGATACCTGAGAATAAATCTGTTGTAACTTTTATTTTGATCCCAGAAAAATCTTGGAATGAATGGGAAGTTTATTCTTGTTTCTGCATTGTACAGAATAATTGATTTTTCCATGGGTGATAATTGAAAGGGTGTTAGCCATAGTCTTAAAGGTCAGAGACCAAAATTAATATCTTAGAGAAAATCAAGCTGATGTTCCATGAGTTCATTCCTTTCTACTTTAAAGTGTATATTTAATAGCATATGATGTTCTTCAACATTTAGCAGGTACATGTTTTGATTCCATTTATTCAGGTTTATAGTTAAACATATACATTTACTCACACTGCTTTAAACACAGCAGGATGGAAGCACTATTCATTTTATCCATCTTAAGCTTTTTGCATTTATTTTCATCTTTTCCCACTGTGCTAAGATCATCAGAAACATTAACATTTTTAATGCTGTGATGTAAATGAATCACCTCAATGTCATGTTGTAAGTCAGTATTTCTCTCCCCCGTCTCCACAATACCTTGGCTTCATCCCCACCCTATTAGCTTAACTCACACCCCCAGCATTGCATAGATTTTATCAGTGGTGTTTAAATACACTACTGTTACTGAGGGGTTAAGCAGGTAGGATGATTGCACTAATAAAAATTGATAAGTAGTCAGGTTATCCTTCCTAATTTATTGCCATGGCAACAGACAGCACATGTGGCTTGTTGCTGAAGAACAGAATGCTAATAATCAAATGTGTCTTACCCAAATGAATATATAACACAGCTTACTAATACAGTGCCTTGACATTGTATACATTACTGAACAACAGCATGCATTAATTCTGCATCTAAGCTCCTTGATGCATATGCTCTAGAGAACAGAAAAAAATGAAAAAGCACGTCTGCTACATCAAAGCTGTTCATTAAAGTAATGTATTTTAAATACTATATACAGTGAAAGATCCAATTCTCCAACACTCATCTTGTTTATTTGAGTGTGTGGTTGGTATACTAGGAAAATGAAATAATGCATAGTCATTGTGAAATGGCATAAAAATAACCAACACAGCATAGGAGTTCAATTAAGCAATAATCTCAGGAAAAAATGGTCATTACTAGCAGTTAATGGTTGGTTTGTTAGTTAATGGCCCAAGGCAAAGCTGAAAGCAGTTAAGCCTCTAACAAACTGGTTGTGAATTATGGCAACAATGGTTTTGCTGGGATTTTTCCCCCATTATCATAGTTTATGATAGAAATAATGTATTTTAAAAGACAGTAGTTTTTACACAGGATGTTAACTGGAAATGTGGTGTTTCAAGGAAATAAAAAAAATTCTACCCAAAAGGAAAAAAAACCCATGAACTTTAGATACATATGTAGTATATATTTTATACATATACATCGTATATGTATTTCATATTAAATATAAAAACTACGCTATACACACATATAATATATTAGAGATTATGTATGAGTGTAATTGTCAATTTGAAAATTTCTGTATCATTGAAAATCCACAGAGTTTATCTGCGTGTACATACACATATATACATAGGCCCATATATGTATGGACATTCTCTGTGTTTACTTTATACACACACAGAGAAAAACACAATTTTAGCCTTTTTACCAATGTCTTCTCTATATATTTCAGTCAACTGATAAGAAGAAGAAAGAACACAGGAAGAAACTTTTAAAGTTGGCAGATCAGGTCATCCTCCTCATCCCAGTGTTCTACAAACATAAAGCCTCTGGTTCATCTGAAATCATCAATACCATCATTGCTTCTTAACCTGACATCTTGTACCATACTCTTTTGCTTTGCACATAATATTAGAATTAATTTCTTTACAAAGTCTTCCTTTCTGTTAAAGGCCTCAAGATTTGCTGTAACCAGAAAAAGCTATGGACTCAGAAGACTTGAAACAGTTATACTAGGGAATATAAGATTGTGTCTATTTTAATCTAAAGCTTTGTTATGCTAAAATGGATATTTTGCTCATGGAAATTGTTGGGATGCAAGTGCAGTCTACCTCCAGGAAGCAAAATGGTGATGGGGCTTTAATCAGCCTTCCAGAGATTTAGAAGTATCTTGATAAACTGAAATAGTTGGTGAAAATTGCCAGGATGTTACAGTAAAATAGCTTTGCAGTGAATCTGAGGTGAGGCAATTTCAGATAAGACAGGAAACCATAAAACTGCCATGAACATAAAGCAAACAATATTTACAGTATGAGTACCATATATTCATTCTGAAAATTTTCATGATTACTTTATAGTGTTAGATCATTTATTTAGATGCTGGCGTAGGTAGGGTGCCAATTGTAGGAATGCTGAATTTAGACTAGGTTGTATTCTGGTGCCAGTTATTTTTGTACTTGTAGGATAATTTTAAGTTGGATATAAAAATAGAAAAGAAAAAAGAAGACCTTCTTCCCAGGAATTCCTGAGAGTGAAAGTTTCCCAAAAGATCCTCAAAGGATGGAATTTTATATATAGGAACTTAATTTTTTTTTTTTTATTTTTCACTTTTGAAAACTGTTCTTAAACATGTATAAATATATGCAAAAAAAATTTAATTTTTGGACAAAGGTCAATAAATGAACAGGCAATCTTCAAATATGCATATACATTTTCTCAGCTTTGCCTTCTTCCATTTTTTTTTTTTTTCAAATGACTCTCAGCACTGTGCAATAAAATAAAAGAACCACAACACTGCATAGTCTCTTTGTAGACTAGGCTCATTTCTGAACACTGGCATTATTTTATCCTTCCTGCTATCCAGCCGAGTTTTCAACCAGTGCTTTAGGATACTTCCTTTCTTATCAGGTACTTGAGACTCACCAGTGAGAGCTGCTTCTCTGAACAGGTGTTACTGGGATTGCAAAGGAAGTTGCCATTGTGTGGGATCTCTTTCAAGTCTGAAAAACAAGTAATTGAGCTATGAGACAGTGGGAGGGTGGTGGAGGTGGGGAGAAAGACTCCTTTTTTTTAAGCTACTGAATACTGTTATAAATACTTGTAGCAAGGAAAGAATTCAAAGTTCCTCACAGATACCAAACAAGTTTTATGGATCAATTTCAATCTGATGTACCATGAAGAAACAGGCAGGACCACTGGGCTGAATCACAGAGCCAGGTAGGCAGACTTAAAGGATTGGATAAAGAAAAGACCATTTCTAACATTTCCTATAAGAACAAATTGCAGCACTATGTGTTCATGTTCCATGAGGCTTTACATTGGGCTCAAAATGTCAGAAACTACAGCAGTTTAACTACTTGAAAATGTTAGAAGAAATATTGCCTGCAAGCCCAGAGTCCTATTCTCTTTGACAACTATCTGTACCAAAATAGCTGTTCTCCCAGTAGCAGTCTAGCTCTTCATCCATTTAAAATTATTGAGGTTAGGTCTAATCCACTGATAATATTTCTATCCTTTTTTATTTTGTCATTTTAGAAGAGCATTACAAATTCTAGTATCATCACTGAACACAGGTTTGGTTTTTAGCATCTATGGACTAAAAGGACAGAAAATATTTAGTTGTAGTGACATGACAGATGACTCTGTCACTCCAAAAAGAGCAGTGCCTTCCTCAGTAGTGCATCCTAGGGAAGATCTCCATCCATTTTAAGAGTGATTTTGATGTAGGAAATCTATAATGTGAAATATAGAGATTGAGATGTCTTCATTTATAGTTTTCTGACATTGGACTTTCAAATCATCACAGTAAAAAGCTGCAATTATAAAATGGCTGTTAGCTACCTCAGGGCTGTCTGTATCAACAGCACAGGGTGAGACTGGAATGTTTTAAAAGCTGTTAGTAAGTTTTATAAATTCCTGATTCACTTACCTGAAACACCTTCTCTCAAAAATCCTTGGATGATATTGCCCTTTCTCAGAAAATGGATAGTAGATGAAAGAAATTTAGATTATGCAGACTGAACTGCACCAAGTCTAAAGTGAACTTTGTAGATAAATGGACATTTAACACCACCTAAGTGAATTTTGGAGTTGGGAACTCTGAGTCAGTACTGTATTCTGTTTTCAGTGTTACTTACACATCAAGGGCTAAATCCATGAGGGATGGAGGTATTACAAGGATGAGTACATAAAACAGCACCCAACTCTGCAAGTTCTCCACAATGTGGGCATGCAGAAAGCCAAATTAATAAAATGGCCATTACTGAATTCATCCAGCAGGAAATAAGAACTTGGGGCATTGAAATAAGTCCTATATCAGACTGCAGATGGAAAAGGGACCCTCCAACTGTAAATGAGTGTTTGGAACCTCCCTGATATAAGGAAAGTAAACTAGATCAGTCAGAGGTTTTTTTGTTTGGTTGGTTTGTTTTTTTTGTTGTTGTTGTTTGTTTGTTTGTTTGTTTTTTATTATGTAAAACAACATATAAGGAAATTTAACTCTGTTAACAGTGTTCTTGTAAGATGTTGGAAGACCCAGGTTTAGTCACCTCTTTGAAACTGACTTTACCTGTGAGGCTGAATGGTCATATTGGTTTCATTATAATGTCTGCTAGATTTCAAATCTCAGGGGTTAAACTAGTATGAACAAAACCTTTCACTATCCAGATGAATTTACTAACCATTGAATTATTTACTAAGAGCAAACTGTGGGTTTCATAATTACCTTAATTCTCCTCTGAGTAAGGCTCAAAACCTCAAAAAAACCAACCAGTTCTGACTTTACTGTAAAAATGGAAGACATGTAGGTAACAACATCCCCAGAAACTTGGATTTCAAGGACCTTT
Organism: Lonchura striata; assembly: GCF_050655825.1. Classification (NCBI taxonomy): domain Eukaryota; kingdom Metazoa; phylum Chordata; class Aves; order Passeriformes; family Estrildidae; genus Lonchura; species Lonchura striata. The sequence continues at coordinate 62,189,223 of NC_140705.1, read as the reverse complement.
ATGTACTTGGACGCCTAATGTATCATTTTGAGAACTAAGCTCTTTTCAGTATGCAGCCCCAGGGCCTTGCTATACAAAGATAAAATAAAAAGGCATCCCTATACCCTGGCTTGAAACATGTGGTGCTCTATATAGTTCTACTTTTCTGTATATAAAATGATGGCTAGAGATATTTTTGACAACATTCAAGTACTAATTAGATGACTTCTCATTTTCAGACACACTGAGCAATTACACAAAAAACCTAAAGTCACTGAATAATGAGTGCACAGGATCATTGAAAAATCACTTCCTTAGTATTTGCAAAGCACTTTCATGGCTAAAGATGCTGTATAAGTGTTCAGTATTATTAGTGCTATGTTTAGATTATTGGTCCTCAGTTGTTTCAGATCATGTCATAATCAGGATTTTTCAAATAATTTTCCTCTGTGTCTGGAGAGGAAATTAAATACAAAAGTCTTCTGTACATCTGAAAGTATTTTGTATCAGAGCTTGAGAGAAGCTAGAGTTAGACATGAGGACAGGGTGGGGAGAGGGGAGCTGTATTTGTCAGGAGACAGCAGCCTTAGGCAGTGAACTATTTGTTCAAACAACAGTGAGAAATAGGAGCGGAGAGTGAGAGTCATATATACAAAAAGTATCAAAATAGGGGCAAGAGACAAAAACAGAGACAGAAATACGATTCTGTAAGTGAGCAGGGATTAGTAATAAAGAGGAAGCTGAGAAACAGAATAGTGGAGGATGGGAGGGAAATAGGGCCTTTCAATGGGGAACAGGGTAGGTGCTGAGGAGAAATGAAGCAATCAGAAATCATTACAGAACTGACTGCATGACCTTAATTTTGCCCTCTTGTGCATGCACACCACAAGTCTTTCTTTCATTATGCAATCTCATGCTATTTTTTCCCCAGGACGGGCTGTGTCTCGGGGATGGCTCAGAGCTGTGCAGCAGAGGAGACAGCTGCTCTGTGCCTGGGCTGCAGGGAGACACGCCGTTCTTGGGAGTGGGGCTGCACACAGAGCTGCTCCTCAGCTACCAAAGTCTCTCTTAAAAGAAGTAAAAAACCATATTTTAAACATAATCCTGACTGTCTCAGCAATGAAAATTTCAGACTAAAACCTGTACATGCTTTCTCAAAATACCATTCATAGCTAGGAACCTTGGGCTTCTTGATAGAGTAAAAAGCATTTTAATCCCAGAATGCTCTGAAATTCTCAGATCAGGGAAATTCAGAGACTGATACTCAGAGTTGGGTTTCAGTATACTTTAGAGTGCATAACAACATGATACCCAAGTCACACATCAGCAGAAGAGGATAGGACTAAATATCGAATAGCTATCCAGTCAGGATATATAATATCCATATACCATATGAAGATGTCAGATTTATTTTAAGTGCTTTATAAAATATAGATAAGCAGTGATTCTGGGTAGACCTTGCAGAAGCAGGGAGAGAAAAGCAATGAGTCTTTTCCCTTCTCATGTAGCCCTGCTTTGTATAGTGATGGTTTTTTGCCTCAAGATTTTTCATAATCATCCTAATTTCCTATTATCAGTTCACATGTCTTTCTGTCTTATTCAGATTCCTCTTTTTCCACATTATGGCAGAGAACTTCCAACTTTCTTCCTATTGCCCAGGAGCAGCAGGTGCAGAGTTGGACTCCTGGCACAAAAGATTTTCTCAATCCTTCTGGTCAAGGAAATGTATGTCCTTGAGTTTTGACCAATCAGAATTGGCAAAAAAGCTCTGCTTCACCCCTATACTCTAGATTGCAAGCTACATCATTTGGGTGGAATTGTCAAATAACTATTTTCCAGATCATGGTTGAAGTAATAATATGAGAAAAAGCATAACCTTTTTGAAGGCAACAGCAATTGCTAAAATTTATTTTTTTTAATCAATTACAAAAAAAATCTTATGGCAGGAAGATGGTGATATCTATTCCATTATAATTACAAAGTTGCATAGCAAGGAACAAATGTAAACACACTGATGAACATGATACAGGCATCTACAGCCTATAGGAAAACAGAAACAGGCACACTCAGTGCAGCAGTTAACAGCTAGTTTCTCCCAGAAGATGAACAAATATTATTAGCCAAGATTTTTGGGAGATTTTGACAGTATGCATTTTTTTCAACTAGAAAAGACATCTCATTCACCTTTTGAAGATGTAGTGTGTTTAAGGCTAAGCTGTAATTAATACATGCATTGATTTTGTGGTAGGGATTGAATGCTTCAAAACCAAAGCTGTGAAATGGCACAGGGAAGAAGTTGTAATTTAAGAAGACAATGAAAATAGCTGTGGTAAGTATTAAATTTGGAGGCAATTCTGGATAAGGGGAGATAAAAGGTGATGATTCTTGGAGAACAACTGGCACCGGGTGGGGCTTGCTGGATGAAGTTTGACATTGGGATACTTAGACTGGCAAATAGTAGAGAAAGGAAAGCAAGTGATGGAGGTAGTCCTGGAGAACAGGAGGCCAGGGCTGGAAGCTAGGAGGCAGATGGGCTTATCTGCTGGAAGGATATACAAGCTGTAAGAGATGCCTTTAAAATAACATCAAAGTAGCAAAATAGCACAATGAAAAGCTGCAAAATGCTGGTTAAACCTGTGCAAGCACAATGTATTGAAGAAGCAACTCATAGGAGCTCTTCTGGGTGAAGAAATCCTCCAGGACTATGAACAGGAGTTCTTGGGAAATCATGTCCTTCAAGGGTGGTCATGTAAGCAACCTGTACTTCTTGTGGTTGGAACCATGTATGTATTTCACCTCTTTTCTTTGAGTGAAATACAATCTCCTGCTCAGGCAATGAAGTTATACTCATCTCTCATACACAAGAGAAAGAAATCAGAGAGAGACTCATTTACCTGTTTTTAGCAGATGGTGTGTGTGTCTGTCTCAATGCTTAAATTAATCCCATGCCAATTCTCTGATGCTATGGTTTATCTTTGTAAGGAAAATCCCTGTTCAATTATCAGCTTCTACTGGAATAATTCCGTTCATTTCAGCAGAGAAGTAAGAGCACAGTCAGATGAGAACATTTTTAGTGGATGCTGAAAAATTGGAAGCAGCTATTGGGGTTCTGAAGGAGAGGTTTTGCTGTGCACAGCTTTTATTCTGAAATAGAGAACAGTGGCTTTGTCTGGGTTGACACAAAGAAAAGGGTATGTCTCTGCTGCTGTTTGAAGCTACCCCCAGTTTCTCTTTGCAGGTGATACAGAGAATGAAAAGTGGCCAAGGGAGTGCCTCCTGGATATGAAGAGATCACTCGTTTTCTGGTTTCATGAATTGATAAATGTCTTGTTATTGGCAAGACTCTATAAATGAGTGTGAAACAGGACCTATCCCACAGACTCAGCCCTACCTACTGCCTAAAATAATAAAAAGAATAAAAAAGGAAGAAAAATTAAAGCCTCTAAAGAGAAGAAATGGAGCCTCGTGCAAAGGTGTGCTCAGCATCTCTATTGTTTTTTCTTTGATTTTTCTTAGGCAGAATTAATCTTCTGGAATGCAAGTAAATCTTCAAAAGGTGATTTTCCTTTGGAATGCAAATTGTTATAGTGATGCTTTCCATACCACTGAGGGAATATGGTAATGTTATTATGCACTGATCCAACTATTTCCATTAGCAGCAAGCAAATACTCATAGACTTATCTTCATGACCCCCTGCAAAACAGATAAACATTGGAATTGGAGTTATACTACTAGGGACACTGAGGCAAAGTTTGCAATCCATGGCCTTCCAGTACCTGGTGAATGTGTTCGGTTTCTACTCAAACCTCCCCCTGCACAGTTAGTGAACTGCTTACAGCTGTTAAAACTTACTTTTGTGGGGTCAGTAACTACATGAAATAAATGTATGGGCCTACTTATGTCACCATAACCTTGTTCTCAAGATCAAATTGGGTAACTATTTACACTGCTGACTACTGCATCTGCTTGCATGAGTGGCGTTGATCCTCCCTATGGTCAGCAACATTCTAGAGGAACGGAGCCTTAACATGATTCTAGCCCATCTTTAGACACATAGGTTAGAGTTAGGGATGGCCTCCTTTGTCTGCCTGAAGGTATCCTGAGGTCATCTTTTCCTAGGCCTAACATTTTTTTGAGATTTTTGGGTTGGCTCCACACACCCCAGAAATGTGAGTGAGAACAGGGATCCCAAGTTCATGCTCACATGTATGCTTGAGCTTTCTCTTCATCAGTGAAAACAAATTTTTGTAGTATTGGGGTTGAGTTTTTAATTTCCTAGGTCTCTGCCTTTGATACATAAATTTATGCCCTTCTTTCTGATGAATTTTGGAGGGACCTGAGACCATCCCTCTGGGGACAGGTTTTGTCTGAGTTTTATTTTGCGTATGCCAAGGCTGGAGGCACTGCTGCCAGTGATAAACATCTCCATTTCAAAGTTAGGAGATGCAGGAATATCTGCTGAGATATATGTATCCTTTGTATGGAATTAATGTTGTGGAAGAACTAATTCAAACATCACGTTTGTGCCTGTAGTTTAAATTAGGTAATGCTTTTCATAATATTTTTGGCGCAGTGTAAAAGGAAATCAGATTTTGTGGGAGAAGTTTGTTAATCATAAGACGTGTCAATCTTTTGGCACTTAAATCTTCTCATATATAGTTAAAAATGAACTGTTGCATCTTTTTTAATCTAGAAACCTTGCTGACCTTAGAAAGAGCAGTCTAATAATATTGTCTGTAAATGCATTTATTGAATAAATGTTTTGTTAAACCTGTAAGTGGGAGAAAAGTTCATGTTTTATTGATCTGTTTTTCACTCTGTTTTGAACTTAGTGGTTTGGTACTAACCCTTCATGCAGATATTGATTATTGTTAGAACAAGGAGAAAAAAATTGTGGGGGTGGAGGAAGTTTGACAGACAGAGTTGTTTAAATTTATTGAAATACCCACTGAGAAAATCTGAGAGGTTTTATTTAATGGAAAAACCAAGGCTTATTTACATGGAAATGCATATGATTGTGATTCATTTGAGACATTAAAATTGTGTGAATGAAAATGTATTAGAAAAGGAAGATCTAATGGCAACAGAGATATAAACTGGAAGCAGAAATTCCTTTCAATCTACAGACAAATAGGCTATTTTAAAATATGCTAAAATTTGAAAATATTTAAAGGGAACCAGTATCTAAAGATCATTATCAACATTTTAACATCTGTCCTGTCTTAATTTTGCTCTTCTGAATATCAGCCAAGTTGCTGAGTTTTCAGAACTAACCCTCAGATTTTCATAATGTTCTTACATGAGGAGAAGTATTGATTTCCTTATTTATCATCTGATTTTATTAATGTTTACAGTAAGACAACAAAGAATGAATCTAGAATTCACTGCCACAGGGTGCCACCAGGCTCAGTGGGCTTCAAAGAATGGTTATGCATTTAAATACATAATGAGAACTGTGATTTCACTCCTCATAATAATGATCCTATGATCACACTTTCTTTTCTTTAAAAGATAAAACATGACCCCTAAGATTCAAAGTGGAATTTTGGTTTGCATTGTGTAGATGCAAACCAGGTCTGTCCTATAGGCAGACTAATCCTCCTCTTGATTTCTTACCTTTTTCTTTGAAAGACTGTTGATTAAATACTAGATTTGATATATCACCAGTGTGATAAGGAAATGAAAATTCTGGTGTTGCTATCATATTAATGTGCATGCTCTTTTTAGGACATCAATTTGAATTCTTTATTTTGTCTTTGTTCAGGCTGGTATTACTTTGGACAAGATTTCATAGTAGTGTGTATTGAATCTTAGAGTTATCAGTGCAACCCTGTATCACCAAACTCAGTACTCCAGATTATATTAATTTTTAGATCTGAATAATTTGTACTTATTCTTTACAGGTTACTTTGCAGTACTTCATGAAAAATAGCAGGACCTGCATGTACTATGGCATCAGGGAAGAATACTATGCACTACTCAGTAAGGAGATCCAGTACTAAAACCTGAGATTTCCCATTTATGTGGGATCTGACTTTCCATGCCACTGAGTTGGTATACATGAGGTTTTACATGTGGGAGATAAGGCACCACGTTTGAACTCAGATTAATCATACTCTCTAAAATCTTTTTCAGAGAATAACAATGTGAATATCTGAATTATGTTATATATATATATATTATATATATATATATTATGCTATATATATTATAGTAGTACATATACAAATAATAAATTTAGAAGGAATGGTTGTAGACAGTGTGAAATTATAAGAACCTATCTTTTCTTTTCTATTTTTTGGTTTTTTTTTCTTGACAAGGTTTTCACTATACACTATATGTGATCATGTGCATAATAAACTGATTGTTATTCCTTTATTTGATGGTACAAACATCCACTACAGAAGTCAGAATTCCCAACTGTACCTTTTCTCTTTGTTAAAAACATCTCTGTCTTGCTCCTTTTTGTAATATGTGGTGCACATTACATAAGCTCATTCTTCACCAATGACAGTTTTTTTCCCCATATTTTCTATTTTTTAAATTTCTAGAACAGAAACCCCCTCCTATATAATATCCCTAGAGCTACTATGAAATCACCTGAAAAAATAAATGCCATCATGTTGTCCATGATATTTTTTGTTACTCTAGGCATAGGTGAACTGCATCATGCCAGGGAAGAGTATTGTGAAGAACTACCAGCAGAGGATATCCCTTCCAGAATTTCCAGGTTGGAGTGCATAACACAGCTGATCCACCCCTTTCTTTTCACTTTGCACTTAGGAGAGTGGTTTGTGGAAGAATGGGACTGTAGCATTCCCCACAGCTGTGTGTGCATCCTTGCATCTTTTCTCCTCCTGCTTATTTAGGGAGCAAGTTGCCCCTAGGAATTGCCTCACTATATAGAACAGACAAGCTTCTTGTGGTTGTATGCTGATGAGGAAGGAATGGTTATGAATCGAGTGCTGAATTAAACAAATCCCAGTAATTGAAAATCAATATTTTTCTCAAGCTGCCATCTGCAGGTGTTTAGCTGCAGACCGCTGATGCAGTAGCTGAGCCTTACGCATGAGATGCTGAGACACTGCTGGGAATTAATTGGTGAATTAATTAGAATACAAAATGAGCAAACAGAATGAGGTTCAGGAAACAGGTCTATCTGTGTGGATATTTTCACCATAGGAGTCTCCCTTTACCCTGCTGGGCTCATGGTGTCTATCTATAATCCTAGGGTAAGAAAGTTCAGAGCAGACAGTCCTCTGAAATAGCTGTCAGCACTTTACTTAAACATTGAAGACTGTCATAACCTAATCCTTTGCTTGTATAGCATGAGTCCCTTTCAGGCATACTGAATAAAGTTAGCAGTCACTTACATGAAGGAAGTAGATTGTTCTGTAAAGCATAAACACCTTTAAATTCAGTTTTTAAATTCCCTTGCAGCTGGTTTACATTTCTTTGTAGAAGAAAAAAAAGTAAAATGTATTTATCATTTTGCCAGATACTTCTCAGAATGATAGCATTACAACTGCAGGTGTGCAGATGCCGATTATGTCTTTTGTAGGCTAGATAAAGGAATAGCAATAGTGTGATGTTTGTAAATATTTACTGCAAATTAATTCAGTATTTCTTTACCAAGTTACTCATCCACACTAAAAGGCATATTTAGAGTTTGTGGAAAAGAGGCCTCCTTGTCACCTACACTTACTGGTTCCTGAGCTACATTTCTGACTGCTTTCTGCAGGATTCATAAAGGCTCTTGCAGCCTTCAGTGTCATGCCCTGCTCTGCCTCTTCCAGGATGTACTTCACACCCTATAAGTAGGGAGAAATCAGCAGCATGAGGTAAAGCGGGCACTAAGGATCTGCTTGCAATAGATGAAAAAAGTTCACAATGCCCCAGAACCTGAAAACTCGGTCTTCTAATGTTTATGTAAACAGCAGAAAAACAGTTTTTGAATGTACTTTGAATGCTGTTTGTATCCAAATGACTGAAAGATGCAGGTTGAGACCATAAACTGAATGAGGAGAAGGGGTTATTACAATATAGTAGCAATAAACACATAATAATGCACCTCAGTGCAGCTGTGTGAAAGATTTTAGAAAGGCAGAAAGAAATTAAAGAGTAGGAAAGACAAGAGTATAAAAGATTATTTAGCAAAATGAAGAAAATTCTCAGGAATATTTACAAAGATCTCTTGCCTTCATCCCTTAAGACATAAAGCCTCCTAGCTGCCATGTGGACTACGCAAAATCTTGCCTTGGAGAGCAGGCTTTAGTTACCTCACATCCAAAATCAGAAGAGAGAATAAAGATCTACTATAGAGGAAGAGATAAAAATAAATTAACCCAGGGAATTATTTCTAGGCAAAGAGTGTCCTCAAGCACATAAATCATCCAGTCTTCCTTGGCTGTATTAGTCAGCACACACATACGCTTCTGGAGCTTGCCACTGCATTAAACTTCTGCAGAGGGAATATCAGACAAGTCAAGAAGACCTGTGTAGAGTAGAAACTTGGAAAATAAACATTTTACTATTTTAAAAAATGTATTCATAAATATACTAAAATTAGATCCTCAAAATCCTGTGCTTGGCTCAGCACTGGCTGTCATACTTAGAGTCTGAGTCTGATAGGCAACTAACTGCTGAAGACCCCAGATATCTTGATGGTGTATACATTATGCATGAACTTAAAAAAACCCATAGAATCTGCAGATGTTCTCTCCAGCATTGCTGAGAAGTATCAAAGGCTGAGATGTCTAATGTTCCATTTGAACATGGTCCATCCTAATCAGCGAGTCAAGACTTTGTGAACATCCATTGGGAATTCTAGGAAATAGAGAAAAGATCTGAACTTTTGTTGAACTGATACCACAGAAGTGTGCAGGAACCAGGCAGTTTTCCCCAAAAACCATAGCCCAACACTGCTAGTTGTGCCTTTGCTACATCAACCAGATATTTTCCCTTTAATTTGATGCTACTATGAATAATTATTTTTCTTAGCCTTTGTATCTATGTAATGGAGTTTCACCATTGGGGCTCATTGACAAAAAACTTTTTTTCCCTTGTTCAAAAAACTCCTGCTACTATCTTGCTGCAAGATTACAACAAAATTTTAGCTACAGCTGTTATATTGTAGTCATCTTGAAGATAACACCAACAGTTTACATGTAGCATTTCTGGAAGACCAATTTCTAGTTTAGCTTTATGAATTGCTGAATATTTTGCTTAAGAAGTTGGTTGTCTTCCTGACTTTGCCTTTCCTGTTCTCACATTGGATTCCTTCATAACACAGCACATTTTGAACTGCTAGTAATGTGGTCAATGCAGCAGACATTACCTTGCCGTTGCTATTTTCTGGTGTGGGCTGTGTGGGCAGTGCCCTTTTAAATAACCTTAATAGAGTAGACCAGTAACAAAAAGAAAATGCTCTTTTTGGCTTCCATCTGACCTTTCTTCACAAACTTCATAAGAGTTTTCTCTACCATGGTGACAACACAGGCATTGACATAATTACACTTCAAAAACGGAATTGAAAGTAACAATTCAAAAGGTATTTCTATAATGTTTTTTTATGTTTGAATCAACAGCCACTTTTGATTTCTGACGAGAAAATATTTCATTTCCAGACACAGCACAGAGATGAAATTTTTACTACTTATTATTCTGTTCTTTTTTCTTTGCCAGCCTTATTAAAAAAATGAAGAGATACCATCAGCCCTTTTCTGTGACCCTTCTCTTCATCAGTCATCTAAATCACACTATATTCTGCTTTTTAAAAAACAAATGGTTGAAGAGATAGAAGCAATCTCAGAGGAAACTGTTTCAGTGAGATTGGGAAGTGGGATGTGATAATTGAAGATCCCAAAACAAAGTGAAACACATGAAAACTCCAGCAATGCCACAACAACTGCTGAGGGCTGTATGCAGAGTGTATTCAGGGAAAGCACAAAAAATTTAAGATCTAATTAATTGCAGTGTTAAGTCTGCTTGTCTAAATTTCCAGTGTAGTAACCTATTTTATATGACAGTGTCTGTCTGTAAAACAGACTTTCACAATGTGCTAAGTGACAAAAAACAACCTGGCAAAACATGAGCCTGCCAGTTGTATCCTATAAAATGATTAAATAAAAATGACATTATAGGGTTCTATATTCCTTTTCCTACTGATTTGCTGCTCAAATTCACTGTGCTTTCCAACAGGAGAAAAAAAAAATGTTCTTATTCCACCCTCTACCTCCCAGTAGCTGGTTCTATAAGCACTCTGGAGAACTGGGATTTCAGCCAGGACTGTGTTTTGATTTAGATACTGCATTCAACAGTGTTAGTAGTGCAGGTGCTGCTGGCCAGATTAGGTCTATCGGGACACCTGTACAGTCCCTTATATTTTCATTATGCTCTTAGCAACACCTCTGTGAAGGTTCCACTGTGTAGAGAGTGTAAAATCAGAAGACTGAGTTTGCATGAATGTAGCCAGTGATTTCAGGCAGACAGCTGCGTTTAGGTGTTGTAAAATATGAGATAAAATGAACAAACCCTGACTACTAGATTCATGGTTTCTTTGTAAAGGAAAAAGAAATGGAAGTCTATTTACCTTGAAATGCTGGTGCATCACAGCCAAAAATAGAGAAACTTGATATTCCTTTTAATCACCTGTATTTGTAAGGCAGAAACACAGATGGTAAGAATGCTAAGAGAATATTTCTTGGGATCAATAGTTGCTGCAGGTAATCCTTTTTATTCTACAAGAGCCTGATTTTTGAATTCCTAGATGTTATTTTAAAAGTTCTCTTAGAATTATCCATAGACTATCTATACAAGCTCTTATAATAGTTTCGATTTTTCTGATTTAAAGTGCTCAACCTTTTAACAAACATTGAAAAATGGCACTCAGCCACACCAGATCCCTTTGTTTGTGGTTATGGTCAGACTTCTTTGGATCTGGCATCTGGAAGCTTCTTTTAAACACGTAAAGGTCTTGTCCTGTGTTATGTGCACATAGTATGAGACTATTCATAATGTTACTCTTTCACTGAATATAACAAGATTTCTACTGTAAACCAAGTAGAATAAATACTGAATGTGGACAGGGAACATATTGGTCAAACAGTAAATTCTTGTAGATAAAGTATTAGCTGGAAGTTTTGCTACATTTTATTGATCATATATGTAAAGTAATTTGTGAAAATATTAATAAGTAATGATGCTTCAGTCAGTCAAGGCAGTAATACCTTTTTGTTTGTTAGTAGACCATAACTCTCAAACCAAGAAAGTTTCTGCAAACTTTTTCTTAGTTATTCAAACCATTGTGCTTAAGATTGCTGAGCCAAGACATTGTTTTAACTGCCCATGTATCATAAACAGTTAAATTTAGATATGTCAGCATTTTGATTTGCTCAAGATACTACCCAGTATCTTTGAATGTTTTCAGAATAAGAGACTCTTAATTCAAAAGACTGCTGACAGAACTGACATGAGTGGATCACATCAAGCACAATATGTTGTTCCTTATTTGGAACAGTACATATTGTTTTTCTTCCTCTGTGGATGTTTATTTGAAGGATGAATAGGTCACTCTTAGCAGGAGAGCTCATCATATGAGTGCCAGATACAGAGGACAGATGAGTCAGTTCCACACAGACTACAAATTATGCATGCAAGATAAAACTATATTCATATTTGCATTTGACCTAAACTTCAACTTTCAAAAATAAGTTTAAGAGAAATTATTCTGAAATTCAAAAAATGTTTTGCAGAAAGGAAGCAGTTCAAGCAACACAGCTGAAGAACAAAGTCTCTGCTGGTAGGAAAAGAACACATTGAGAATGAAATACTGTGCATCAGTGTGCATGAGCTCAAGCCTGTATTTAATACACATTTTGAAATGTGTTTATCTGATGCATGATTGATTGATACTGCTGCAGTGTTCAAATTTCAGCCACTGTCCAGTCATTGCTTGTCATTGTAAAATATGGCTTGGCATAGAAAAAAGCCACGTCTTTGTGGATGACAGTAAAAAAAATTATTATTTTTAATTAAATCCGCATGTTTTGGTTACAGAACTGTTACTGACTGCTTTTCTCAATATGTACAAAAGAACATGAGGTGGGAAAGTCACAGCTCCTTACAGGAACTGCAGTAAAGTCTAAAAAAAGAAAGCTGCAGTGAATAAAAGCACAACGCTGAATATGACACTCATATCTGTATTCTCTCTTCACTGTCTAGGAAATGGGAACTACTGGACATATGACCCAATATTTCTTTGCTGTTTTGCCGTAATAAAAGCATTATATTATTTGCAACATGAGCACGGATTTCAAAGCATAACAGATGATGAATAGTATACAAATAAACATGAAAATAGGCAAGGCATATTTGCAGCAGTGTTCCAGGGTGATGGGTATTCTAATGTGCACATGTTAACCAATTAAAATGAAACCACATATACTAACCATATCAGGAGAAAAGCTACTGATCTTGCAAATAGTCTCATGAAATAAAAATGTGTATTTGACTGTTGGGGAGGCTGTTGTCTGGGGGAGTGAGGGGGGGAAAAAGCATTAGTCATTTTACTATGTCAGCTAATTATACCCATTCTTATCCCATTTAAAAGTAATTGGGAATGGAAATGTGGCTTCCCTGAATGACCTACATTACCAATAGTCCTCTGTATTCCTCCTGGGCAGAGCATTTTAATAATTGCAGAATGCCAGACAGTGCTGTGACTTCATTAGGTCCAGCGTAGTGGTGGGATATGCCCCTAACAGACTGGCAGTGACCATAATCTCATGTAAGCATACAAGGGTCCTTTCTTCTAACCCACTTGCTTAGCAAAAGCCAGAGAGACCTCAACAAATCAGAGGGCTGGGCAATCACCAGCCACATGACATTCAACAAGGGAGAGTGCCAGACTCTTTCCAAGGCAACCCTGGATGTACAGACATCTGGAGTATGAGCGGCTGGAGAGAAGCGCCACAAAAAAGGACCTGGGTGTCCTGGTCAGTGCAAGTTGAACGTGAGCCAGCAGTGCCCTGGCAGCCAGGAGAGCCAACCCTGTCCTGGGGTGCATCGGGCACAGCATCACCAGCCGGGCAAGGGAGGGCATTGTCCTGTTCTGCACTGGGGTGGCCTCACCTCGAGTGTTGGGGGCAGTTTTGGGTGGCACAGTATAAAAAGACATGAAACTATTAGGGAGTGCCCAAAGGAAGGCAACGAAGATGGTGAGGGGCCTTGAAGGGAAGCCATGTGAGGAGTGGCTGAGGTCACTTGTCTTATTTAGCCTGGAGGAGACTGAGGGGAGAGCTCATTGCAGTTACAGTTTCCTCACAAAGGAAGAGGAGGGGCAGACACTGATCTCCTCTCTGTGGTGACCAGGGACAGGACCCAAGGGAACAGCCGGAAGGTGGGTCAGGAGAGTTTTAGGTTGTATACCAGGAAAATGTTTTTCCCCAGAGGGTGGTTGGGCACTGGAACAGGCTCCCCAGGCAAATGTTTACAACACCGACCCTGAGAGAGTTCAAGGAGTATTTGGACAATATTCCTGGGCACATGGTGTGGCTCCTGGGGATGGAGTTGCCTGGGCCAGGATTTGGACTTGATGTTCCTGATGGGTTCCCTCCAACTCAGCTTATTCTGTGATTCTGTGATCAGCATGCCGTGCAACTGTTGCTAGCTCACCACACATCTACCTAGGATATTAATGGGATATGACCTTCTGGTCAGTGGTCAGATCAATAACTAGGTGCTACTTGGGGATGCTAGCATCTTCAGGAGAGAGCATTTAGATCTAAAATCACATGGTTTAATTTGGTTTGGTTTGGTTTGGTTTTTTGAGTTGCTGATAAATCCAATTCCACCTTTTAAATGAGTAAGTTAAATTTTATTTTGAATGTGTGATCTTTGAATAGGATCAGAAGAGCAGCTGCAAATTTCAATGGTGGTTCTTAGAGAAAAAAAAATAATTCCTGACACAATTTATAAACCAGAGATACTTCTAGTGGGAACTTTGGAAGAAAGGGTGGCTGAGAAGAGACCAGTGGGAAAAATAGAGTTCCAGAATGATTGCTCTTGAATTGATGGTGTTGTATGAGCAAGCTATGCTTGCTGAATCCCATCTTCAACTCCTGTTTCCAAACAGATAGAAAAATTTAATATTATGACTTTCTGAAAGATTATATATGGATTCTCCAGCAGGTAATGTTAGTTAAGTTGTGCTGTGCCCTGTCTGCACTGCTGTCAGCAAGTGTCAGCGTGTTGTGTCATCTCTGTATGTATAATTTGGTTGTAAATGGTCACCACTTCTGTGATGACAGACAGCATCTCCAAAGGACATTCATAGGACATTCATATATCCAGCTAGTTTGTTTTGGTGATCATATCACTTAAAATGAAAACTAAAAAAAACATTGGGAAGATTTGTTTTCTGCCTTTCCTTTCTTTCATAGTTTTTATCAACTGTATAACTTATACTCTATTTTTTTGTTATAATTTGAAACACATATGGGCATGACAGATTTTTAATGAACATCTCAGTGCCTGAATACCTGTTTCTGACACTTTCATACAACATCCCATGGAGAAGAAATAGGCCTTAACATATGTGAAAAGACGAAAGAGTAAGTGTGAAGGTATTCTAAGTAGATATAGCTCTCTTTTCCAGAGCTGTAAACAGGTTGGGTAAAACTTGAAAGTAAAATACCTTTACCTCCTGCTTGTTTTTGCCTCACTTACTGGTAAGATTGCATAACAGGACTAGTCACTGCAAAGCAGATTTCTTTTCCAACAGTCTGCCTCTTAACAGCTTTGGAGTTTTGTTTGTTTGTCAGCTTTTTTGTATGTTTATTTACTTGTTTGTTTGTTGAAAAAAAGGAATGAGATAAATTTCTTTTAAGCCCTATGGTAAGTAAGTTCATAAGTAAGTCTGATAGTCTTTTTCAATTCCTTTGCATATACAAATCTTTCAAACCTTTCAACTCCCTTTGGTGTCTGGCTGTAAACAGGAACTATGTTTACTGCTTTATGTAGTGCTATATGCTTCTGCAGTCCTTGAAACTGTAGAAAAATAGTCCTTTTAAATCTCTGTTTGCAAGAAAAAAATGAAACATCTGCTAAACTTGAATGTGTGGTTGGATGTACTTAGCAGCAGAGAAATTTAAAGTGAAAAATCTACAGGTCTGGTCAGTATCCATGTTTGCAGGTCACTTCTGTCACATAGCCCTTAATTAACCCCAGGTTACAGAACCATTTAGCACAGAGCTGTGGTTACATTCCCAGTGTCAAATTATTTTATTTGGGAGAAATTGCCATAACCCTCTTTTTATAGAACAAAGAAGACACTAAGACAGGAAAAGAACACCCTTCTCACTGCTTTTTTTTTCCCCTCACACTGGGTTACAGCAATGCTATGAGGTACAGAGAGGAGTGAATGACAGCTGTATGGAGGATATTTATAAGGGAAACAGGAATAATTTCTGCATTTGTGAGGAAGGTGCAGTGTGCATAGCTTACAATAGGGATGCTTTTATGTTTCTGCAGTTTCAAGGGCTTTTGGTTCCATAAAGCCTTCTATGAACTGTCCAGGGTCCCAGTGAAATTCTTCCCATCTCACGTCCCTGTGCAAATCTGGTGTAAAAACCAGCTTAATACGGCCATTTAAGGAAATACTATACAATGAGCATGGATGTAACTTTCCTTCATCTTCTTTTAACACATGGCTAGGTA
Organism: Lonchura striata; assembly: GCF_050655825.1. Taxonomy (NCBI): domain Eukaryota; kingdom Metazoa; phylum Chordata; class Aves; order Passeriformes; family Estrildidae; genus Lonchura; species Lonchura striata. The sequence continues at coordinate 62,173,526 of NC_140705.1, read as the reverse complement.
CTTTGTTGGGGCTTACTAATGCATTTCCAGGGTCATTGGAGTTTTGTCTGTCTTCTAGAACAGACATCCCTTCTCTGTCAGCACTGGGAATAGTCTATACCACGTCTGTAAGGGTAGTCCATTAGCAACAAGCATAAATTGATTAGGAATCTGTTCAACAATGCAAAACACTTGGAATAAGCCTCTACCATGATTTGATGCCAAAACTCACATTGAAGTAAGACAAAGATTAAACCATTAGTTAGGTAATGGATCTGTGGTAAGAAAGTCATTCAAAGTGTTTAAACTGACTATTGTTTGCTCATTAGTCTGTTTTGTTTTGTTAGGCTTATGAAATCTAGTGAGCCAAAAGTAAGCAAGCAAACAAAATATTATTCCATAACTAATAGTGAACTTCCATACTTTGTTGTTGGCTGAATTCCTCACTGCATAAAATAATATTGGCTGTGAGAACAATGAACTTGATAATGTTTATAGTGCAGTCCAAATTTTTAAAGCACTTTTTATTTTTTCTGTTTCCTAGGTGTCAGGATATTTAGAAACACCACTGTTTTATTTCAGGCCTCCTGAGGTGAATTTGCATTGAAATGCAACATCATGGTGTGATGATGTGCATCAGAATGTGACTACATGATGCAAAAATGCAATGTCATCACCTGATGGCATGCTATGAGGCATAAATACAAATGTGCTTCAGCAGTGCAGACCTACAGTCCTTCCCCTCTACCCATAAGATAAATCCAGAAGGTATCACTCATGTTTCACACTGAGCACATTGCCTGGAGGATGATATGGCAGTGACAGAGAACAGAGTGGAGAAAAGAGCAGAGGACCCATAACAGGTGGCTGACATGTGTACAAATGTGTATTGAAATGATTTGCAATGACTGCTGGATATTAAAGAACCTATTTGAAAAACAGAAGGTAGCATTTTAAAAACTGTTGAAATAACTATGTCCCCTTTTCCAAGGGGTGCTTATTCCAAGTATGTCTAGCTTGCAGTGGCTGCTGCCAGGGAATTGGGCTTATGTTGCTAAAGTACAAAGCATAAAGTACAAAAATACTTAGTTCTAAGTGTTGTCTACCTCGAACCTTCAGGCTATTCCTTGCCAGAAAGCAGCAACGAAAGCTGGTTCAGATATAGTGAGCATAACAGAATATTAACACTATTCTATTAAATATAGTAAATGTAAACTCTACTAAATGTGTAAAATGCTTCCTCAATTCAGTAATATGGGCAACTAAGACTATAGTTATTTAGAAAGACACTTTTGTAAATGTGCCCCAAAATCAGTATTTCTAATGCTGTGGTATGAACTGACCTGCAGCACTCTTTAAAATGTTTCTGAAGAAAATGTTGCGTATAGATATTAATGACATTATTTAAATAATAAAATATATTCTTTAAAACATAAGAAATCTTGGGAATAAAAATGTTTACTTTTGTTATTAATATTAATTATTTACAGGGAATTTCTCTTTTGAATATATAATGATATATTTTTAATACTGAAGATATGAGATCTCAGATAATTTTTTTTTCTGTTATTGAAACTTTAGCCAGCTTGGTGAATATTTCCTTTCTTTCAGAGTTTTCCCAGTTGGGTTTTCCCAAGGTCACCTGTTCTAATTAACATGCAGTTTTCATAGTTGGTTGATGAAACTGTGTCATTAAAGCCTTAAAATGGGTAATATCATCCTAGTAACTCTTACCTTTTCACATACTTCATGAATATCTCTTTCTTTTCCTTCTGCTGGAAAAAAAAAATTAGTATGAACATGATGATAAGGAAAGTCTTGTAATTTTTTTCCTCTGTCATATATACCCATATACATGTGGGTATTTTTTTCCTCTGTTCCCTTTGCTCATGCCAAGCTGTTTTATGCAATGGACTTTTTTTCCTCTTGAAATTAATATTCTTAACTACCTTTATCTTCTAGCCAAGCTATGTTATATCAAACACTGTACAAGTCCTCAAAGGACCTTATAGCTTTTCCTTATAGCTTTTTCCACAAAAGTATACTGTTGGTTAAGAATGTTACCTGTTCATGTTAAATAGACCATATAACTAAATTAAGGACATAACAAGTTCATTCTTGATCACATTTTTCCTGCATCAGCTGTGGCCAGAAGAACCTAGGCTCCCTTGACCAGCTATTTAACTGTCTTAAATTTTGTCTTGTTTTTCTTGTTTATTTCTTGATTTTGTTTTTTCCCTTCTAGTGCTTTCCAGAGGAAAAGATAATTTTAAATGAGTTACAGTAAGTACTGTAGAGGATATAAATTTCCTTCTGTTTGGGAATACTGCGTCATATGTGAAAGGCATTTTCAATTTTCAGGCATAATGTTGGTCAAGAGTGCCTGCTGATTCATTCTGAGGAGAGTGAGTCAGACAAGCTAAATTAGGTTTCTACTCTGAATCATCCTCTATAGGAGACTATCTTACTCTGCTGACTATAGACAGAGCCTAAAGAGATTAGCTATACTAGGCTAAAATTGCACTTTGTCAATACCCATTTCCTAACTGTCCTTTTCTGAAGTCCATTCTATTCTGAACCCTGAGAGCTAATGGATGAGAATAGGGTAGCTGACACTTGACATTTGCTTGTTCTTGAAGAGGGGATAAAGGTGGAATTTATATAATCCTCAAAGTATTCTTTTCCAATATTTTTTATAGTAATAAGTCTACTCTTTTGGTAGAAACACAATGTCTTAAAATAGTAGAAAGAGTTCTTCAAAGTTGCAATTATATTTTTAACTTCTCATGTTTATTTTACAAAAAAAAAAATAAACACAGCTGCCCTTAAAATATGAGCGCAGAATCCTTAACAAAATGGGCAAACATCTGCTCTGATTCTGATAATAATGCCTGGATATTCACATAAATAATCTTTGGTTATTTTTGTTGATTGTGTAGTCTAGATGCTGATAAATGGTCAAAGATAATAGTATTGAAGATTGACTACAGCTGTCCACTAGTATAGAGAACAGATATTTCATGAAAATTATCTTCATAAATAATTTAAAATCATAGTCCAGTTTTCTTCCACTTGAACTTCATCTAGAAAAGTTTACATATAACCATATAGTTATCTCGTAAGTTATATCTTTATATATATCTCTTAAAATGGTTAGCAAAATCATCATACTTTTTGGTCCATATTTTACCACTACAAGCTAAGTTTCTTTTGTGGTAAAATATAAGATGTCTCACCTTTTCAAAATAAGGCATTTTTAGTTTTCTCAGTCCAACTTGCAACTTTAGAGTTGAGGGCAAATCCCTTTTTAATTTTACTCAATGCATTTTTTAAGCAGTACTTTTTACCCTCATCTAATGCAGTTCCCTGAGTTCCTCTAATCCTGTTCTCAGAGACAGGAACAAGCACAAGAACAAGGCAAATTTATATGACAGGGCATAAAGAAATAACCTTCACTAGCCCAGGCTCTGTGAACCATATTTTGAATTGTGTGCACCAGCTATGGCATCCTTCAGCCTCCCTTCTCCCCATTGATATTGCAGCTTTGACAACATTCGTGTATTACCAGAGTGTTGATGTGTGGAACCATTTTTATGACTTCTTTTCAGTTTGCTTGATCTCATAGCTCTTATCCTCCAGGGAGTTCAATTGCAAGTAAAAATACACAGCAAATATTTTTCATGTGGTTGACATAGAATATATATTTGCAACCTGCCTCTCCAAGAGTATATTGCATGCAGTAAAGGCAGCAAACAAGTAATGCCTCCCACTGCAAACCATGAGGGTTGGGTTAGGAAGACTGGCCTGTAAATGTTCCATCTGAGATTAGTAGCAGGAGAAGTTTGATTTGTGCCACTGACAATAAGTTCATTTTAATCTGGCTAATGCATTCAAAATTCACAATGATGGTGCATTGCAACTGCAGCATAAACAACTGCTGCATTAAGCATTATTCAAATAAAAAAGTCAAGAACTTAAATTTTAAGAACTACTGAAATCCAGGGGAACAATGTGTCATGAATTTTGTCCTCCTCTGCCTGCTGGCTTTAGTAACCCTCATACAACTTACAAGATGAGGCTTTATTATTGTCCTGTTCATAATAACAGGACTCATCTCAACTGAACTTCAGCAGGAAAGGCTCTCAGAGGTCTTGCACTCTTATAAATTTAATGAAAACAGTTTATTTTAAAGCACTACTTTTTACCCTCATCTAAAGGCATTTCCAGAGTTCCCCTAGTTCTATTCTCAGAGTCAGAAGCACAAGAACAAGGCAAATTTAGGGTAAATTTTCCTTGGATTAAATGTAGGTAAAGGTAATATTCTTTCCTCAAGTGTCTTAAAAATTAGACAATAAAAAATATAAAAATGAAAAATTAATTTGTATTAGCAAAATACACAGAAATATTTACTTTTTTACCATATTACTATATTTTTTGCATCTTTGTTATTGTTCTTAGCTTTCAAAAAAATTATCTGTTCTGGTTTGTCAAAGGAAAGAATAATAAGCTTTTATTATTGGTGTTAATAAGCTTTTGAAATGGATAGGTCTTCTCATGAGACCCAGGTTTACCTGAGATATCAATGCCTGCAAGACAAGATAAATGCAGAAAAAGTCCCTTAATTCCTATTAAAGAAAGTATTGTCATCAGTGTTCCTTACTGTGAATGTGACATAAGATTAAAATATGTGATGAAATTTGAGTACTATACTGGATTTTTGTCTCTCACTGTAAAGCCATAAAAATGATTTTGTCAAGAAATAAAGCCTATGTAAACAGAAAATTTAATTGCATTTAATTGCAACTGTTCAGTGGTGGAACATTTAAATCCAAAAGAGGACCTATAATTGTTTCAGTTGCATTGACTAACTTTAATTAACATTTAGTTATACTGTAAATGTAGAAAACTATCAATGAAAATGAGTGGACATTTAAAGGTGTAATGCATATAAACACAATAATAGAAGAGCTTTAATGCTATCAAAATTCAGGAAAAAATAAAACTCTCACTCTTTCTCGGTTAACTCAAGCAGTCAGGATGTAAGCTTTTCTTGCATTCCTTTTAATTTACTTTCCCATCACATAGATGAATGAATTTTTAAAGGATGCATGCTGCTGTGTTTAATGTTTATATGCAATGGCTGAAAGAAAGTCTTTTAATTCAGAAATGCCTTCAAACTACTTATAATTTCTTATCTATCTATGCTTAGAGTCAGATTTAAAATCAACTGAAAAACCTCACACTGAGTTTAATGGACAAGGACCCAGGCCCTTACAGTGTGGTCATTGCCAAAGACTCTGATTCTGCAACTGACTCCATGTGGGAGTCAATTGAAGTCAATGATGCTTCAAGAGGGGAGCTGAATCTGTCTGTGCACAGTCAATTGCAGGACTTATGCCTTTGTAACTAAGCATTGTGTTTGCATCAAAAATGCATTGATCTTCTCTCTGAAGAGTATAATGGAGGCCTCTACTCTCAGGTTAGTATTTCTCTGCTCCTTCCATGTCTCATCATGATTTCCCCTAATTTATATATATGTGCTCTGTTTTTTAAGAGGTTTTTAATATGATGTGTAACTGCAGTCATTTTTATTAGGACTTTGAGGATGGATGATTTGTGTATTGAGCTTTTTAAAAGAAAATGGTGATTAAAAATATATCTGTAAATATAGAACTACTCTGTAAGCAACATGAATATAATAAAAACTCTGTCAAAAACTCTGTGGTATCTATAAGTGGTTTAAAAGGCTAATTGTCTGAGTTTTACCTAATGGGTTCAGATAATTAAATTACAAGGGAGGTATCATTTTTTTCTCTAGTTTTTCTCCTGCCTAACTAAAAGGTGTAGAAATCATTAAATCAAACTTCACAGTTTCATCTATACAATGAAGAAATGTGTGGCTGCCCAAAACTTTCAAAGACATTCAGAATGACAGAGGTTTATATACAAACAGACAGGACAATTATCTTTGAGTAATTGTTTTTTTAGACTAAAGACGTCAGATCTAAGTTGTGACGCTGAGTTTTTCATATTTTGTCCATCTGATTTGTCTAACCCAGAGGTTATTAGGCACTTCCCCAGGATGGCAAAAAGAAGGTTTAAGGTTCTCAGCTACCTGAATAGATTTAGAAAAACAGATTGAGGTTGTTTGCTTGGAAAAATGGAGTCTTGTTCAAGAGGGAGAAGATGAAAAGAATCACTCTGAATTAAGGTTGCTGTACTGAAAACAGAGTCAGTAAATAAATATTGAACATCATAAAAAACATTGCATTTAGTTTCAGCTCTGCCCTGAAATCTGATGATGAGCTACAAAGGACTTACAAGGAAGGGGGCAGGAGCTGGTGAAATTCAGTAGGGTACAGAAAGAGTGTAAAACCAGAAGTCTATGTTATTACCTTCATTACTAATTCTTGACTTGCCTTTTGTCCCTTTGGTAACATGGGATAGTTGAGTATTCCATTCTGCCTTGTTTTGCTATTCCCAAGAAATTATGAAGCAGGCTGAACATAGCTACAGTATAAGTAAAAATATTAAAAGAAAGTTGCTGTTGCAAAGTATGTATAAGCCTTAAAGACTGCTGGAAGGCTTCTAAAATTTCCTTTGTTTCTCCCAAAGAACAGCTCAGACAGCATTGTTAATATACACTGTTTACCATCTTAGCTGTTTATGTATGTTTGGTGTCAAGTGTGCTTATTATGCAGGATTTTAATTGTAACTAAAACATATTTTAATTAATATGAGCAAAGATCAGAACAGACCTTTGAGACACCAAGTAGGAAAGTGTTGGTTTTCTCCGGCTTCATAGCAGAGCCATTACTAATGGCTTCTGACATCCAGCCACGAGCAGCAGGCACAGATGTAAGGCTTATTTTCAATGGTTACTTTTCTGCAGGCAGAGATGCCACTTACCCTGCTGAAAAGCATCCAGACAGGCTGTCCTGGCTGGACAACAGCAGGTTAGAGAGCAAACAGCCTTTGGGTGATGGGTGAAGTTTGAAACTTTATAAAATCCTCATTCTTGGCACGCAGTCTGTGGGGAAGCTACAGAGGAGGAATGAGGTGGCAACAGCTTTATATTACTGGCAAAGAGAATGTCCAGCTTCAGTTTGTGGATGTGAAAGAGCAGGACACTGGCTTTCTGAATATTGCTTTGTCTGCATTTTTGGTTTTAATCCAGCCTATCCTAAAATACACCTCAAACAGCATTTTAATGTTAAAATTGAATGTCTGATTAATGACTCTTCTAGCTTTTGTGCAGCTTTATGGAACCATTTATGTTTACATAACTATGCAACCATGACTAGATGAAGGTCTTCAGTATTATTTTAAACAGCCTGTATGTTTTTTATTAAAATTCTCCAGATTATGTCTTGAAGTAGTTTGATATATTCAGGAAAACTGAATTAGCAATTTAGTAATTTTATATCTTCTTCTCTCTTAAAATGCAAATTTTTGTTAATTTTAAACCTTTTATAGATAGTATTTGGAAAAAAATTAATAAGGAATATGACAGCCCTACTTATTTTCTGGCAATGTTGTTACAAACATCTTCAAAATTTCAAATTAATTTCCACATTATATAGAGCTTTTTCTGTTTGTTACTTGTGATTAACAGAATCTTTTACACTATCCTTGCATTGTAACCTTTTGAAAGAAGACCATGCAATTCCTCTAATAGGAAACCACCTACACTGTAGGTGCTCCAGGATGCTGTGCTGGAGGTGGCATTCTTGTAGGCTTATAGTTTGATTTGTTGTAAACTTTGTTGACAGGTCCCTTGATGTTATCTATTTCTCCTTGGATCTCAATGAATTCAGTGTGAGGATAGCAACTTCTGAAAATGTTTATCTGAATGTGCAAAACAGAATACATAATTTTAAGTCCATACAAGACTCAAAAGTAAAATGAAAACACTGGTAAAAGATCTATGTGAAGTAAATAAAGACAGCCTCACCTTATTTACTTAGAAATGTCATGTGATGGTTGGGTGACATTGGTTGAAAATGTAATCAGCCACTCTGGGAAGAGAAACAGTGTTGGAAGCTGTCTTTCCAAGGGAATTGAATGTTATAGGAAGCATACTATCTTCCTGGATATTGTCAGCTCTAGTGATCCCAGTTAGAAATAGTGTGACACTGTTTATTTTGATGTTTGATGTTTGACTAGTGTATTTCTGCATTTTTTCAGACACCTGTTTCCATGCATGCACATAATAGTCACGACTTTCCTTCCTGGATTTGCTTTGTGGATGGACCTGTTTTGTGTTACTCACAGAGTTTTCAGTTGCATGCCTCAGTATTTTCTTGCTGTTGAAGTCAGTCTGAAGTGTTTCTCTGCAGCCTTCCTTCTGGCCCCATTAGTCATGAGGAGTTTTGTTGCCTTGAAAGTGCTCATTTATGAAATCAGATTTGTTCTAATTTTAGGGCAGTTTCTCCTATATCCCACTGTCTTCCTTTTTTAAAAAGAACTTATTAACTGGTTTCTTCCTGTCTTTGTGCCAAGAACTGCCTGCAAGGTCTGGAGTTTTCTGTGCTATATTCATGATGT